>NC_140942.1:54126380-54833880 GCF_014529385.1 Adiantum capillus-veneris | reverse complement strand
CCTACCTTCTAAACACACTGGTAACCTCTAATTTTTGAAAAAATGCCCAGATCACCCTGTAGACATCCTATGTGTAGGATGTCTACTATTGATTTTTTGAGACTGAAGTGTCCCTTATGCTTTCTTATGCTCTTAGCAAGTGCAAGTATGCTTCACAATTGCGAAAACATGCAAAAATCACTCAATTTAAGCCTTCTCTGAAATTTTACGTTTTCTGACTCCGCCTTTTGGCTTTTGATCAACAAAAATAGGGAAAAACACCCAAGTCAATATGTTACTACGGTAAAACCTACCCTCCGAACCCACTGGTGCAGTCAGAATTTTCAAATTTGGTCTCCAGAACCCCCTCTTGAGACATCCTACGCGTAGGATGTCTATGTTTACAAAATTGCAGGTTTTCTTCACAGAACCCTTGCAAATGCTCTTTTATATGCACAGCATCAGTCAGTCATACAAAAATATCCACAAAAGCTTGTTTAATGCATTTTTACCCTCAAAAGCACACTTTTCTGTGATTTCAAATGCAATCAAGCACTTTAGTAAATAATTCAATGCTGAATAGCTCTAGATCAAAATCGGATCACTTACCTAAAGCTACTCCTACAAATCAAATGGGGTTTTGCATCTATGAGTAGAAAAACGCTTCACTGCCATACATGGACTAGTAAACGCTTTTATCACCTCACAAATCACTCGACCACCAACAACTACTCTAATCCACAGATCCTAACTAAACCTATCTAGTCGCAGACCCTCTGCAAGACACACGCTTCTTGGATATCCACTTGATCGCGGAATATCCTCTTCCGGATCCACTTAAGAAAAACGCTTTCTAAAGCCGAAACTAAACCAAGCAACCATCACACAAGTGTTAGTAGGAAACCTACTTAGGTCCTTGTGTCCCCGGCAATGGCGCCAATGTTGAGACTCACAAACCCATGAAGTGCATGCAAACACTACCTAGATCAACATAATGTCAGTCGAGGACACAGATGACACGATAGGCACACTGAGGAAATCTCTTAAGCTTTTCAGGCTAAGACCATCCTACACATACAACACTCTGGAAGGCCAACTAAACCACAATCAAGAACCTCACTGCCCTCAACTACACCACCTAGCCACATACACACATACGGAAGGTAACTCACCTAATCATGCCAGATTCATACGAAACTTAAGGAACACCTTCCCCTCACTAGGATACACCTGTCCCTAAGCTTCTACACTGAAAACCCTCACTCTAAACCCATCTGCGGAAAACGCGTAGGATGACAGAACAGAATTTTGAAAGTGCGCGAAACTAAAATTTATGAGTACCTATGCGTAGCTTATGTCGCAACAATTCTATAGACTACTAGCACGCAGAAAATAGACATTGTTTGATACACTTACGGCCACAAATAGCTCGTAGATGCGTCAGCGTGTGCGCTTCGTCTCGCGTGGAATGCTTGGCGTTGTCGCGTAGCTCTCCTTGAGCCAACAACAATGGTGTAGTCGGATCTCCAATGTGTTGAGCGAGCCGGGCGTAGCAAGAGGATGAAGCTCAGGCTCACTCTCTTTCTCTCTCACACACAGTAGACGACAGCGCTAAAGTTTGATTATGATAAAAGTTTTTTTTCACAAAATGACCTAGGTACCTTATATACTAAGGCTACCTTAGGTTTAACCAAAAAATGGGGTTGAAAGGGTCAAATAGCTTTGTATTTACAATCTGGAAGTGCCATTGCACCCGGGCTTTTGAAACTAGAATAACTACTCATTACAATTGACGTTTATAGCCATAATCCGTAGCATTTCATAACTTGCAAAAGATAAGACTTTGGTACGAAACTTGAGTTATGTTGTGTTGTTGACCCAACGGTCAACACATTCATTTTCTTAAACTTTGTTTAGAACAAAGTCCCCAATAAAAAATTTACAGATTTTTTGTGTGACCTATTTTGCGACAGCATATGACGCTCTCTCCACACAGCAGCAGGTAAAAGGAGCCCTTGTTGAAACAGTGGCAAATAGAAGATGGGACATTTGGCTTGATAAATATCCCAAGTATGAACCTGTTGCTTCCAAATGCTATGAGCTTGTAAACTCTCCTATTTTTTGGAAAAATGTAGACAAAATCGTTACTGTCACAGTACCTTTCACTCATCTGATACGATTAGTGGACAAAGAATCCTCTATCTTTGGACGGGTTTACTGGTACATGCATGAAGCCACTCGCAAGTTAAAAGATAGTGCATCGCATGCAGGAAAAGAGAAAGCCATGATGATGACATTTGTCAAAAGACGATGGGAGAAGT
Source organism: Adiantum capillus-veneris (assembly GCF_014529385.1). Taxonomy (NCBI): domain Eukaryota; kingdom Viridiplantae; phylum Streptophyta; class Polypodiopsida; order Polypodiales; family Pteridaceae; genus Adiantum; species Adiantum capillus-veneris. The sequence goes on along the minus strand of NC_140942.1, from coordinate 54,831,580 downwards.
TGCATACTCCTTTACATGGAGCAGGTTTTGTCTTGGATCCCAAGTTTCAGATGCACGAGCAATCTTCAAACAATGAAGTGATCAGTGATTTCAAGAAAGTGTGTGCTCAACTATTAAGCGATGTGGATGGACAGGTGGCATACACACAGAAGACGGCATATACTAGTAGAGACGGAACGTTTGGAGATCCTTCGAATATAGATTCTATCAAGACGATGAGCGAACCAATTTGGTGGAAAGAGTACAGTAGTGAAAAATTAAACTTCAACATGTGGTTGGTAGTTGTGAAAGAAACTGGTCTTCATTCACTTTCGTGCATACGAAAAAACAAAATCGATTAAGTCCTAACGAGCTGCGGACTTGGTGTATGTCTTTTGTAACATGCGACTTATGCATAAGCCTGTGAAGTTAGCCACACGTGCCACAGAAGAAAGCTTTGGGTGCTTTCAAACACACGAAGCAGTTGCAAATGGGCTCAACTCTGATGATGAAATGGAATGGAACCCGGAAGATATTAATCTGGAATGTTCAGATGTCAAAGAAAGTGATGACATGGTGCTTGTGATTGAGGGGACGGATGACCTGTAAAGTTTGTACTATATTGTCAACTAATTTTGCAATGTGAAAGTTATGTATAGTTTAGCTTTACAATCCATACCTTCTCTCTCTCTCTCTCTCTCTCTTCCTCTCCCATCGTCTCTCTTTCTCTTCCATCTGCTCTCTATCATTGTTAAAAAGAGGGTAGAAGAGAGAACATAACTTACACAATTGCAACAACATCTGTCACATCCATTTGTCCCAAAAAATAGGGACTTACATACCAAAATGAGGTTTTAATTACAAATCTTGAGATGTAAGATACAAAAAGAGCTATGTATTGTTTGGAAGATTTAATTTAAATCATGGGCTTGTTATCCAAATAGATCAGATACACGAAATTTTGAACTGCCAACTGAATCACTTGGACCGGCATTGGCCATCTCTTCTTCGTTAACAGGCCCATACCTTGCCTCGTACCATGCCAACTTTCTTTCTAGCTCTGCTATACGAGCATGCAGCATGGATGGGGTCTCTCCTTGACTTGCCAAATCCATGCCTTGGGTTGCAAGCTACTCAATATTTGCGGTTTCTTTGTGAAAATATGTGTAACCTCTCTTGCGAGGAGAGTCTTCTTGATTAGCTTCCCGTGCATGAATCTTCTCGGCTGGGCGCCCTTTCCCAACACATCATGTAGTGAGATGATTGTTCCAATCAACTTTGAGCCGCAATACATAGTAGCAATAACATTATTGCACAAAGTAAATTGCCACTTGATTATTATTTGGTGGCGATATGTACACTTGGATAAATCTTGCAAGGATATTTTGTGTGAGGGCGGTGTGTGGCAGATCTAAAACCTTCAAGGGAGCGAAGCCTTGGCATTCCATTGACTCAAAATAATGTGTAGTGTATGAAGTGATTTGGGCATAGCTGTCTGTATATCCTGTAATTCAGTGGCTCCCCTTGAAGTTCTGATTCGTCTTATTGGGTTGCAGCCAAAGCGCTGAGATCTCCTCGAGCCACCCAAATCTCTTCCTCTTTGTAAATTGGTTGAGCCAATGCATGATCAAGCAAAGGATCATTAGGCTGTTGTGCATTTCGGTTGGGTGCAATATCTTCCATAACTGAAATGCAAAATAGTATTCTTTAGCGACACAGGTCTTATCACTTGAAAAAGAGAGATGGTTTAGAGAATTGAGTGATCTAACTTGAAATACTTTAAAACTTCAACTTGAAGAACTTTAAAAACATTGCACACATGACACCACACATTGCACATGTGACCTCGGTGGGCTCTAGAATACATGCAAGCTGTCATAATAATCAATATCTAATTCTCCTAAATGATTTTCTCATGTTAAACTGATCATTTAATATGGGGAAGTGCCAGGCGAGAAAAAGCTAGAATATTGGTTAAGCTAGCAGACCGGCCACAATAGGGATCCAAAGGGGGGGCCATCTCCAAAAGAGACATGTGCAACAATGGGATAAAAAGACCCTAAAGTTCAGCCCATCAAGACTTCCAAAATGCTAAGGTTCCAAAATTCAAAGGTTGTGTCCAAAGGGTTAAAGCTTAGGATAAATTGGGTGGTTTGTGTACTCTCCAAAATCAACACACATCCCTACACATGAGGGGGCGAGACCTAAAGGTAGGGGGATGAGAGAGAAAGAATAAAAAACTTACAACACACACAAGCTCCCATTTGAACACAAAGGGCATAAAGGACACATGTCAGATGCCTAAGCTAGTTGCTCCCAAAGTGTGCTCAATTCCTATTGGATAACCCTTGAAGTGGACCAATGAGAATTAGGCTAAAGTTAATTTAGTCTAATTAATCTTAAAACACTTAATAAAAAGAACCAATGAAAATTAAGTCTCCTGGATGATTATTGGACATCGCGTGAAGGGGTCCAATAGGAAATGAGCAGCCCAATGGGCTACTTAATTCCTATTGGCCAGAATGAGGAAAGGTCCAATGGGGATTTAATTCATTTAAATCGATTAATTTTATTGATAAAGCTATCTCCAAAAGGGAACGAGGGACACATGTCATAAGGATCTTCAGTCTACCCCCTATTTTCCTATTGGCTAAGCCTTGCACTGTCCAATGGGGAGCCTGCAAGACCAACTAGCAAGAGGGATCGCCCAAGAGAGAGAGGGGGCTGATTTTTGCAAGGCATTATCACACACACACTCACACAATCTCATGTGTGAAGAAAGAGAAGAGTATCTCTTCCCAAGCTTTAATGGAGAGCTCATCACCTACTCCAAGCTTGTGAGATAGAAGCCTACATGGACACACTACTGGCATGTGGATGCAAATCCAACCAAGAGCCTAGCTTCAATGCATGCTCATCTCCTCTACCATGCTTATTACTAGGCTAAGCTATGCTACTATGAGTGATTATGTGAGGATATGTACATTTATCTCGTAAGATACTCCTTCTTCCTCTCAATCTACTCTCATACCCTGCTAGCTCTCACCATCTTCGAAGGTGTGTGAGGTCTTGGGTCTGAGACAAGGGATAATTGATGTTGTGTTTGCTAAGTTTTTTTCTTAGTGCATGAAGATTTCATCTTCATTGCAGTAGCTAGTCTTGAAGGAACACAAAGAATTGTATTGTACAATGTCTCCCTTTCTGGGAGAAACCATAATACAAAGCCTTTTGGAGGGGGACCGGCTCCATGAAATTCTGGTCCTCAATTGTTTTCAATAGCTTAATTTCTCTCTCTTTTGAAAGTATTGTTCATGCTATCTAACTAGGTGTTATGCTTTTTGTTGCTCTCTCCACCCAAGCACTCTTGTAATTCTCATTAGGAATCTATTCTAATGAAATGCCCACTATGTTCATGCTAATTTCCACTACATACAGGTTTCTAGTCCATTAAATGTTACATTGGTATCAGAGCACAAGGTTTCTCTTTTCTTGCTTAAGAAGGGAGGTCCTCAAGATAGCTATAAATGGTTGGTATTATTAATTGCCTATGAGTAAGTAGAATAGGGATTTTTCAGCCTTGCAGTGCGCCTGCCTTCGTGCAGTTAACGGGGCATCCCTGTCAAGATCTATGATCTTAATAGTGGAGTCCTACGGGGCTTGCTTAACCACTATTGAGCTATTAGAAGCTTGACAGGAGCCGGTGTTGTTTTGGTGTTGAAAGACCCTCTCTTCTATTCCTTGCAATTAATGGTATTCGAGCCACGGGTACAGTAGCTTGAGTTCTTTTTCTAAAGGGGTAAAGAGGAGTAGAAACTAGGGCTTGAAGTGCCAAAGTACACCTAAAAGTTGTTAGAATGGCTGACAATAGTAAAGAGAGTGAAATTAATGTTGATAACTTTGATTTAGCTAATGAGCAAGCTACTAATGATGCTTCGATGCTTGTTAACTATCTTGTTTCTAGACTTCAACAAGCCATGGGCAATCCATCTCTCCAAAGTGAAGTGCAACCACAGCTTCGTGCTCACGGGATTCTCCAAGCTCATCACCATGACAAGAGAACACCTAGGAAGCCTCCTTGTGAGACTCCCAAAAGAGGTCTCTCTCCGATTCGGGAAGAAAAAGTGAATCCATATGAAGGGCTCAAGAATTTACTTCTTGATGATGCATCTCCTTCCCAAAGGAGAACTCAAGAGCCTCGACCGAAGGAACGAGAAAGAAGTGAGTCTCCCGCCACCTCAACAGAGATGGCTCCATGAAGACGGCGGGCTAAACGTTGTCCATCACCACCAAAGCGGAGAAGACCATCACACTCTTCTCCATGCCATAATTAAAAGAGGGATGATAAAAAGCAAGAGAAGAAAAAGGAGAGAAAGAGGAAACCCTCTTCTCCATCTTCTTCATCCTCTTCCTCTTATGAAAGTGATGGTGAAGACAACGAAGATCAAGACAAGAAAAAGGCGAGAAAGAGGTCACCCTCTTCTCCACCTTCTTCAAATTCTTCACCTTCTGAAGAAAGTGATGGTGCAACCTTTCAACCATCAAAAAGAAGAGGCCATAGGTAATCCTATGCCGCATGGAAGAGGTCATCCAAGTTGAAGAAATTCAAAGAGGGAGGGAAGAGCATCTCTTTCCTTACCTATGATGGTACCTTTGGTGCTAAGGAAAAAGTCTTGGCCTTTATCGAACAGTTCGATGCGGCATTTGGAGATGAGGGCTTCACGGAGTCCTCTAAGCTATGCCATGTAGCTATGCACTTTCAACAGTCCGCCAGGCAATGGTGGTCTAGCCTACGAGCCAACGGTGAAGCTCCACGAACATGGAAAGCTTTTTGAGCTTCCATTATGAAGCAGTTTTTGGCCACCGATGCCAAAGACAAAGTAATCACCGAATGGTGAAGCTTAAAGCTCTCTCCCTATGAATCCATCCACAAATATGTAGGCAAGTTCTGGGACCTACAACTCAAAGACACTGTCTTCAAAAAGTTGGATTTTGGAGAGCAAAAGCAATAATTTTGTGTGGGCTTAACCGAAGAAATGGCGGAGTATGTCAACTCCCAAAGGCCACCTACCGTATCGGCGGTAATACACCATACTATGGTGGCCTCTCGAATCAATTTCCAAAAGGGGGCTAAAAGAAATAATAAGCCCACAGAAAACAAGGGCTCCAACGACCCAAAGGGGAAGGACAATGTCCAAAAGTCCCCTAAGGGCAACTCCAACAAAGCTAAAGAGAAGGGAGTTTACAAAGGTAAAAAAAAACTCTCTCTTGAAGAGCTTGAGCGTTATCGCAAGGATAACCGGTGTTTCAAGTGCCGCGAACAAGGGCATGCATACCGGGCTTGTCCCCAAAAGAACAACCGCCAAGATCCTCCTAGAGCTTCCTTGGTTGAAATCCAAGAGGAGAAGACTCACCAAACTCACCACAAAGGATCTCCTCTATGCCATGCGTGGGGAAAGGTAAGAGAACATGATGATTTGATTCTCTTTGACACTGGTTCTACTCACAATTTTATATCTATAGAGTTGGCCACCAAGCTAGGCATACAAGCCTACGAGATGGGAGATGTCCTACCCGCAGACAGTGCGTTTAAGGAGCAAGAAGCTTCAGTCACTCCCTTAATCGGGAAGTTGAGGCTTCATGTTCAAAGCTATGTGGACAAAGAGGACTTCTTTATCTCCCCTCTCAAGCATGAGGATGTAATCCTAGGGGCACCATGGTTTGACTGCCTGGCTGCCAATGTTAAATTTTCTCAAAGGAGAATCTCCTTTAAGTTCAGGGAAAAAGACATGTATATGGATGCTAAAGAAATGGGTAACACTATCCCCATTGTACATACACTAGCTTTCAACAAGTCAATAAAGAGCTCTATTTCCGTGTACATGATTTCTGTTAAAGATTCTCAAAATGAACCTAATCCTTTAGCAAAAGAAAATAAAAGCAACCAAAAGGAATTAGAGTTATCCAATTTTCTCAAGGGGTTTCAAGATGTTTTTATTGACGACATCCCTTGTGATCTACCTCCTAAACGAGGTAATGATGACCATGCAGTTGAACTTCTTCCAGGAAGTTCACCGCCTAACAAACCTCCTTATAGAGTTTCTCAAGCTCAACAAGAGGAGATTATGCGGCAAGTGCATGAGTTAGTTGAGAAGGGCATGGTTAGTCCTAGCTCATCTCCATTTTGCTCACCTGTGCTATTAGTGCAAAAGAAAGACGACACATATCGTATGTGTGTCGACTATAGAGCACTAAATACGATCACTATCAAGAATAGGTTTTCCGTTCCACGGGTAGAAGACCTATTTGATAAGCTACAAGGATCGACCTACTTCAGTAGGATTGACCTAAAAAGTGGCTATCATCAAATAAGGATAGTTGATCAAGACATTGTAAAGACCTCATTTCGCACCACATTTGGTCTTTATGAATACATTGTCATGCACCAGCCACATTCAACCACTTGATGGAGAAGCTATTCAGGCCTCATCGAACCTTCACTGGAGTGTTCTTTGATGATATTATCATCTACTCTAATTCATTAGACGAACACAAGCAACACCTCTAGGTAATATTTCAAGTTTTAAGAGAGAATAAACTTTATGTTAATCAAAAGAAAAATGAATTTTTCTTGCAAGATAATCAGTATTTAGGTCAGATTATCTCTCAAGATGGCATCCAAATGGATCCATCAAAGTTAGAGGTAATAAAAGGATGGCCTAAACCAAGGAATCCTCATAAACTAAGAAGCTTTATAGGTATGTGTGCATACTATAGACGCTTCATAGAAAAGTTCTCGCAAATTGCGGGACCATTACATGACCTAACAAAGAAAAGAGTTAGGAATACATGGACTCCTAAGGAGAACAATGCTTTCGAAAATCTTAAAGAAAAGCTTATCTCTCAACCTATGCTTACACTACCGGATCTCTCAAAACCATTTGAGGTCCAATGTGATGCTTGTGGTGATTGCCTTGGAGCTATTTTGCTCCAAGAAGGGCATGCCATAGGCTATGAGAGACGAAGACTCAACCCTGTTGAGCAAGCTCTAGGCATATACAAAAAGGAACTCCTTGCAGTTCTACATGCCTTAGACTCATGGAAGCACTATTTATTGGGGACTCCTTTCATTCTGCGAACGGATCACCAAAGTCTTAAGTACTTCATGACGTAGACCAAGCTCTCCGAAAAACTAATGAGGTGGGCAAATTTCCTTTCACAATTTCATTTTCATATTGCTCACATTGCTGGCAAGCATAATCAAGTAGCTGATGCACTCTCAAGACGGCCAAGAGTGAATGCGGTTTCGATAGCAGCTCACAATGATCTATCTTCAATGATAGATGAGTATGCTATTGATCCCGATTTTAGAGATGTGATTTCAGCCCTTGCATTAGGGAAGAAAGAAGAACCATTTACTTTACAAGATGGTTATCTTCTCTATGGCAATAGACTATGTGTTACTAACTCACTACGTGAGAAAGTAATGTATGAATCTCATGATCCACCTTATGCGGGGTAGAGAGGGATTCAGTCTACCTTAAAGGGAATTGAAACATATTTCTATTGGCCTACCATGAAAGTGAACATACAAGAGTATGTTTCTAAATGTGTGGTATGCCAAAAGACAAAATTTGTTAGAGGGAAGCAACTTGGATTGCTTCAACCCTTGCCAATCCCTAATTCACCATGGGAGAGCATATCCATGGATTTTATCTTTGGATTTCCTAAGTCCATCCATGGGAATACGGGAATATGGACGATAGTAGACAAGTTCAGTAAACAAGATCATTTTATACCTGTTAAAAAGACTATCAAAGCCCATCAAATGGCAACCCTCTTCATTTCACAAATTTTCAAGTACCGTGTCTTGCCAATGTCCATAGTGTCGGATAGAGATCCTAGAATGACAAGTAATTTCTGGAAGGGTCTCTTTAAGAATTTAGGGACAAGGCTAAACTTCTCTTTGGCCTATCATCCACAAAACGATGGCCAATGTGAAATAGCTAACCTATACATTCTCGATCTACTAAAAGCCTATGTAACGGAAGTAGATCAAAGATCCCAATGGGAGAAGTACTTACCCTTAGTGGACTATGCTTACAATAACACTGTACATACTTCCATGGGAAAAGCACCTTTCGAGGTAATTGAGGGAAGATCAAAAAGCCCCTTGCTACTAAAGGTACATGGGAAGATCTTCGCTGCAGATGAGTATAGCCGAGACCTACAAGAATCTTTTCAAAACATTAAGGATGCTATCTCTATCTCACAATAAAGGAAAAAGGTTGCTGCTGACAAGCACAGAAGAGCCCAAGGCTTCAAAGAAAATGATTGGGTATTATTAAAGTTTCCCAAGGCTCGATTAAGGCACACGACGGGCAAGAATCCTACGAGACACCAAAAGTACTATGGTAAGCTAGCAAAAAGGTACTATGGACCCTTTCAGATTCTTAGGCCAATAAATGAGATGGCCTATCAACTCAAGTTTCCCAATCATTGGATCATACACAATGCTTTTCCATGTGAGCCTATTAAAGCCTTACAAAGGAGAGCCACCTCAATAACCAACTATTGAAGACCCAGCGGAGATCGAGGACCAAGAGGAGGTGCTGCAACCCGAGTCCATTCTCCGACATGAAGACAAGGTACTAAGAGGCGGTAAGACTATCCGACAATATCTTATTAAATTTAAGAATTATCCTTTTGAAGATGCTAGATGGATGCAAGGAATACAATTAAAGGCTAACCTAAACCTTGTTAATGCTTACAATGCTTCCCAAGAGTAAGAAAATATACAAAATGTTAAAAATGAACAAAGTTTTTGTCTTATAAGAATTTGTTTTCTTTATTGTGCACAAAAATGAAGTAGTATGCATGCTTAGATCAAGTTTGCGGAGACGACGTCTCCCAAACACCAAGTACAACTTGTCACTCTACTATGGAAGACTGATAGGACTAATGTGCAGACATGCTTGCGGTAGCCTCAGGCTCTCAAGCACCAAATGGACTAGTCATCCATTGTGGAATGATGTCGTAGGGTAACATAGGGATCCTCTACCCGCTAAGAAAAGGACTCATGAATATGCTTTATCTTCTCTACACCATAGTCGAGGACCACTATGATTTTAAGAGAGAGGTAATGTCATAATAATCAATATCTAGTTCTCCTAAATGATTTTCTCGCGTTAAACTGATCATTTAATATAGGTAAGTGCCAGGGGAGAAAAAGCTAGAATATTGGTTAAGCTAGCAGACCGGCCACAGTAGGGATCCAAAGGACAGAAAATAGGGATCCAAAGGGGGGGCCATCTGCAAAAGAGCCATGTGCAACAATGGGCTAAAAAGACCCTAAGGTTCCGCCCATTAAGACTTCCAAAATGCTGAGGCTCCAAAATTCAAAGGTTGTGTCCAAAGGGTTAAAGCTTAGGATAAATTGGGTGGTTTTTGTACTCTCCAAAGTCAACACACATCCCTACACATGAGGGGGCAAGCCCTAAAGGTAGGGGGATGAGAGAGAAAGACTAAAAAACTTACACACACACACAAGCTCTCATTTGAACACAAAGGGCATAAAGGACACATGTCAGATGCCTAAGCTAGTTGTTCCCAAAGTGTGCTCAATTCCTATTGGATGACCCTTGAAGTGGACCAATGAGAATTAGGCTAAAGTAAATTTAGTCTAATTAATTTCTAAACACTTAATAAAAAGAACGAATGAAAATTAAGTCTCCTAGATGATTATTGGACAACCCATGAAGGGGTCCAATAGGAATTGAGCAGCCCAATGGGCTACTTAATTCCTATTGGCCAGAATGAGGAAAGGTCCAATGGGGATTTAATTCATTTAAATCAATTAATTTTATTGATAAAGCTATCTCCAAAAGGGAACGAGGGACACATGTCATAAGGATCTTCAGTCTACCCCCTATTTTCCTATTGGCTAAGCTTGGCACTGTCCAATGGGGAGCCTGCAAGAGCAAATAGCAAGAGGGCTCGCCCAAGAGAGAGAGGGGGCTGATTTTTGCAAGGCATTATCACACACACACTCACACAATCTCATGTGTGAATAAAGATAAGATGATCTCTTCGCAAGCTTTAATGGAGAGCTCATCACCTACTCCAAGCTTGTGAGATAGAAGCCTACATCGACACACTCTTGGCATGTGGATGCAAATCCAACCAAGATCCAAGCTTCAATGCATGCTCATCTCCTCTACCATGCTAATTACTAGGCTAAGATATGCTAATATAAGTGATTATGTGAGGAGATGTACATATTTCTCGTAAGGTACTCCTTCTTCCTCTCAATCTACTCTCATACCCTGCTAGATCTCACCATCTTCGAAGGTGTGTGAGGTCTTTAGTCTGAGACCGGGGATAATTGATGTTGTGTTTGCTAAGTGTTTTGCTTAGTGCATGAAGATTTCATCTTCATGGCACTAGCTAGTCTTGAAGGAACACAAAGAATTGTATTGTACAATGTCTCTCTTTATGGGAGAAACCATAATACAAAGTCCTTTGGAGGGGGGACCGGCTACATGCAAATCCGGTCCTCAGCTGTTGTCAATAGCTTAATTTCTCTCTCTTTTGAAAGTATTTTTCATGCTATCTAACTAGGTGTTATGCTTTTTGTTGCTCTTTCCACCCAAGCACTGTTGTAATTCTCATTAGGAATCTATTCTAATGAAATGCCCACTATGTTCATGCTAATTTCCGCTACACACAAGTTTCTAGGCCATTAAATGTTACACAAGCAAGCGCGTAAGAATATACGAGAGAATATATATATCAAATGCCTTGGTGAATGGAGGAGGATTGGTACTAATATTTTTAAGGGCAGTCCATGGATAATTTTTCTCAAATTGAGCTCTACATTGAGGGGTTAGATTTCGCAGGTTGGGAAATGTTGCCAAAGTGTTTGATGGTGTACTTTGTCCCCAGTCTGCAATGCCAGCATACACTCCTCGCTCGTCAAAATGGAGTAGAATATTGCTAGTGTGTAGATCATTGTGAATAAATTTGTGACTACGCACGAATTTAATCGTCTGCAGGGGAACATTGCAGATTGGCAAAATGGTGTCTCTGAATTGTTGTACAGTTCCTGACATGTGAGGAAGTCTCTGAATGCAGGCTTGCTTCCATCATGATGACATGCTTGAATCCACTGCTCAAGATGACCTCCATTCCAAAGCTTGAAGATCAACATAGGTCTTTTGCTATACCGAACAAGAGCACAGGGCAATATCATGCCATAATGTTGAATAGTTGTAGAAGTTGCCTCCTCTAGCACGATCTGCAATGGTGGCTTGCTTCCTATTTGGTCTTTGTATATCTTCGTCGCATTGACAGGACCTTTGAAGAGAGGATGAGCCACTGATACTTGTTTCACATTTGCAAAACGTCCCTCACCTAATTGGGGTGCTTGCAAGTGAAAGATGGAATGCTCCCCAAGTAAGTGTAGGACAGGAGGACGCATCGTATCATCCAGGTTTACAGTGGAGGACTGAGCACCTGATGGAGGAGGTACATCCTCTAAACATTTCATGCATCATAATAACAACAGTAATGAAAGACACGATGGTCAAAGTATTCAGGATTGAAGAATGTAAAATATATATCTGCTCCCTGCAGTGCAACATGGGGTCAGCAGCAACCACAGACGAAGAATTCATTAAATCCAATATCTTTGCAATGCGACGTGATGGTCAAAGAATTCAGGATTGAAAACATTTCATGCATCATAATAACAACAGTAATGAAAGACACGATGGTCAAAGCATTCAGGATTGAAGAATGTAAAATATATATCTTCTCCGTGCAGTGCAACACGGGGGCAGCAGCAACCACAGACGAAGATATCATTAAATCCAATCTCTTTGCAATGCAATGTGATGGTCAACAACAACCAAGAACGATGGATTTAAAAACTCAAAACCTCTCCCTGTAGTGCGACGCGGTGGTCTGCAACAACCAAAGACGAGGAAGCTATTGAATTCAATCTGCTTGTAGTGCGACGCGATGGTCAACAACAAACAAGAACCATGGAATTAAAAAAACTAAACCTCTCCCTGCAGTGCGACACAATGGTCAACATCAACCAAAGACGAGGAATCTGTTGAATCCAATCTCCTTACAGTGCGACATGATGGTCACTAGCAACCAAGGACAATGGATTTGGTAGCCCTAAACTCCTCTCTGCAGTGCGACACGGTGGTCAGCAACAACCAGAGACAAGGAATCTACTAAACCCAATCTCCTTGCAGTGCGATGCAATGGTCAGCAACAACCAAGGACGATGGATTTAAAATACTAAACCCCTCCCTATAGTGCGAAATGGTGGTCAGCAACAATCAGAGATGAAGAATCTATTAAATACAATCTCCTTGTAGTGCAACATGATGGTCAGCAACAACCAAGGATGATGGATTTGACAACGCTAAACCCCTCTCTGCAGTACATGGTGGTCAGTAACGACCAAAGACAGGAATCCATTTTTTAACTCCAATCTTATAATAGTGCAACGCATGGTCAGTAATAACTAGAAAGAAAAGATGCATGATAGCTAACTCCTCCCTGTAGTGCGACTCGGTGGCCAGCAACAACCAGGGATGGAAAGTATAATTGTACAACCTAAGCCACTCCCTGAAGTGCAACACGGAGGTCAGCAACAGTCAAGGACGAAGGGTCGAAAGTCTAACCCCCCTTGCATTGTTTCACGAGGATCAACACAACCAGGGACAGGTGTCTAAACCTACACACTAACACTGAGGTGTGGGCAAAGCTCCACAACAACAGTGCTAGTAAAAAACAAAATACAATCTAACACCGAGGTGCGAGAAAAGCTCCACAACAATAGTGTTAGCAAATTATCTACAAAAAAAGGGAAAAAACACTATAAGAAAAATCACTTGCTCTATGGCTCGTTGCGGATGTGTTGTGCTCGTTGTCTAGTGCTCTCTCTAACGCTCCAGTAACTCTGTCTCTATCTCTCTAGCAATCACAATCACCTGCTCTGTGGCTTGTTGAGGATGTGTTGTGCCTGCTGTCTACTGCTCTCTCTAAAGCTCCAGTAACTCTGTCTCTATCTCTCTATTGAAATATACTTCTTTTCTATTTGGATATGCACGTATAGAACATATATATCCATAATATACGTAAACTTTATAATATACGGGCGTATAAATGCAACTTAGGCTATAATGTGCATACCTATCTGGGGATCGTGGCCCTAAAGGTGGAACCTTTGCGTTCTTTCCCACTTGATAAGATTGCTAATATGGTTTGACAATGTACATATTCCAAGTGTTTCATGGTGGCACACTCATCTTGCCTATAAAGACTGATGTAGGTAAAAACTACCAAAAATAGAAGCTAACAGGTGCCATGCAGAATTGCATGGATAGTGACCCAAAATGGTATATTGATGAAAAATGATGCATATCTATTCCTTTTATGCTTATGTGAGTGATCCCATAAATTTAGGGACTTTTTACTATGTTTGGGATTTTTCGCATCAAAAATGGTATTTTTTGGGTCAAAAACGAGTTGCAAATAGCCTAGTTTTGGTCCAAAGTGGAAAATTGGCCTAAAAATTTACAGATCAGCTGAGAATTACGTGGGGAAGAGAGAAGGAGAGCTGGTTTTTACAAAAAAAAAACTGCAATTTCTGACTACTGTACAATAGCTTCCATGGTTGCCCAAACTATGTGTGATGCAGTCTCGCCTCTTCGCAACCTTGAATCTGACCTTGTGAGGGAGTGAATTAGGGTTTTGCCTTATCAAAATGGTGTGCGGGCTTCAACTTAGAAGCTCTCAAATCTTTGAAAAATAAAAAAATCATCGTCGTGAAGGTGGAATCTCGTGCATTCCTTTCAGTTGTTTGATGTTACGACTATGTAATTGTGGACGAGGCTACATGATACCATGAAAGAGGTTTGGGTTTTGATTGATATTTGTGCTTGTATGAGCATTGAGGTTTCATAGATGAAACTTTAGTGTCTTTAAATGGTCTTTTCAAGTGAGATTAAATGTGAATTGGGGATTCTCCCATCATAATCTCAACTACAAAAACGAGCAAATTCCAAGCACGATAGGAAAGAAGGTTTGTGAATTTGCTGTCACAAATGCTCTTAGATTTTCAGTCACCCTTAGAAAGAGGGTTGGTAATTTTACATAAAATTTTTTTATTAAAGTGTTTGTGACTCTCATCACGAACTCTCACAGCTAGAGGTCTTGCACCTTCCCACTTTTAAGTCTCCCACTTTCACTAGGGTCTCGGTAGCTGCTTTTGTCTAATAACTCTTAGAGTAATAAGTCTTGTGAATGGTGTTGTATTCATCTTAGTCACCCAAGAAATGAACTTGGTTTACTTCTCTTGTAGACTTGTAACATCTAATAATATTTTCATTGCTTTGTTTACCATAAACATGTACACATTATGCATTTCAAATTCCTCCTTCATCCTCTACACAAATAGACTCAGTAAGAGATTGCTGCTTTCTCTTGGTAATGTCAATTATTTCTTTATGGAACTCTTGACTTGCTATGCCAAACACCTTACCCAAAGTAAATTATTCAAAATTCCAAGCACCTTACCCAAAGTAATGCTTGGCTATGCCAAGGTGCTATGCCAAGGACCTTACCCAAAGTAATGCTTGGCTATGCCAAGGTGCTATGCCAAGCACCTTACCCAAAGTAAATTATTCAAAATCCTCTCTTCCAATCTTTTTTTGAGATTTGTTGTTGTCTCTATATTGGATCTTGTAAGACGATACACCTTATCCAAATGATTATCCACTCTTTTTTTGTTTAATAGGATCCACCTTCAACCCATGGGCGGTTGTTGGCGGTCGTAGCATAGAGCTCAACCCACCGACATAATGTCAATCTGGTGGATCAGAACCCGGCTAGTGCATGGAGGTGTAAATGCATCAAATGTGATAGCTTGAGGACTCTAGGAAGAGGGGAAAATCATGAGAATAGAAGAGGGAAAGCTCGGGAAGCTAGATCTACACACACACGCACTCAACCTACACTCTAACTCTCTACACATGAGGACATTGATGCTTCCCTTGCTCTCATCTCAAGCACACACACTCTAATCACACATTAAGCACACACATGGAAGCCTAATTAGATCAATGCATGCTCTAATCACACACTCTAATCACACGTACACACACACTCTAATCTAGCACACATGTGAAGCTAGAATGCTCCAACAAGAGGGAAACTTGAGAGAGAAGCGGAGATTAAGACTTAATCAAGCAACAACAACACACATAAGCATGAAAGACAAGAGCAAGTAGAGAGACTTAGCTTCCATTAACCCCAAACGTCGGCTACATGTGTATGAGGAAGCTCCAAGCTCCGTAGCCACTCCTCTTCTTCTTCTCCACACTCACCTCACACTCTCTTGAGCTCTCTTTGCTCTCCAAGAGTTGGCTCTTCTAAGAATGCCCTTTCACATCTTGTGAATTGAGTTATATACAAAGAGCTCCTAAAAATGGGCGGCCGGCCAAAAGTGTAAATGCATGTAATAGGCATCTAGGCTCATCTACTCATAGACGTACAAAGTGGAACTCAAGTAGAGCCCGTAGATACAAAGAATATGTATATACACATATGTGTACACATCAATGAAGCACAATGCATGTCGTTGGTGCTCGCCCGTCAACACTCTCCCCTTCCTAGTTTTGCACACGTCCTCCGGCGCCCGTAAAAGTCGTCAGAGGGGTGATGAATGTGGTTGCACAAAAGATAATTTCATTAAGGTGCATGCTAGTCCAACATAAGAGTGAGAGTGCATAATAAAAGAGAAGCAATGAATAGCAGCAACCACATTAGATTTTTGCAAAGCAAGCATAGCAATTGTAAGGTACATTAGATGGTCAAGTGTAGGCATTTCATTAAAGTCCAAGCTTATTGGAAGTAATGCATGAGTTAGCAAAAGGTGTCCGAGTTTTAATCTAAGGTCTCAACTATGCCAAGTCTAAGAAGTGAAATTAGAATGTTTAAACAAACATCTAAATGGCACTAGAGCTAGTCTTGGGCGCTTTTCAAGTAGGAAAAAAATATGAGAATCTTTGAATATCAAGTGGAAGAGGCTTCATTTGCCTTTTGATTTTCTGCAAACATAGGAATTTAAAGCACATGGCGACCATCCAAGAGTGAGACAAGCATCGACCTTGGTTCCTTGTATGACTACAAGGCCTTCTCCAAGAGTCTACTAGTTCACTCAAGGCATGGCTACCCCCTAACAATCCAAGGCATCGGTTTAGGGCCTTGACCAAGGGAGCCAAGGTGATTCCCCTCGCCTGCCAAATACCACTAAGGAGATAGGCCGTACACATAAACATAGACTTTATTTTTCATTTGGTAGCCCTTTGTTTTGGCGCTTTTGGTTGGATTTCTCTTCCAAAGTGTATGATGCAATCTCATAAAGTGTAACCAAATGAAACAAGCTTGCACATCAAACTAGCACACCTAAATGCTTGTCAATCATTAAGTAGAAATTTCAAAACCTAGAGCTAGCAATGTCATGAACTAGGATTAACACAAGGTCACAAATGCATACCCATGATTACTAAAAATAAGGTCAAACTTAAATTAATGACTTGCACCAAAGCACCTAGATGGAAACTTGCAAAAGGTAGCCTAGCTTGCAAAAACTCATGTGGTTGTTCACTTTATGCACATCAAGGAAAATGTAGTGATAAGAGAAGAAAGAGGAAATCATGGAAAAAGTACACCTGTAATGGGGTGGATCCTCGTATCCGGATGTGATGATAGACCCCAATAGCAATGGAGATGGCCCACCAAATGCAAATCGTCGGGAGTAAATGTCAAGCTAGTTCGCATGCTTCTTTTTCCTGCACAAAAGTAAGACCCAAAGCACAATACCTCGAGGGGCATATCAGCAGGAAAAGAAGCAATAGTGAAAACAAAATAAAAGTCCTAAACTAAGGTCTGAAAACCTAGATATCCCGAGGGAAAAACCCACTGGGAAAAAGTTCCTCTGGTATATGCGCATGTGTCTAGTGCACCATGATCAATCATTACAAATCAAAGTCGCGTGCGACTAGAACGAATAAGAGAACCCTCTCCAAATAAAATGATAGCTCTCTGTCTAATGGTCAAAGGCTGGCTAGCACCTAGATCTATACATGTGGTCTCCGCTAAAGGGAAAATATCATGTCTAGGGATGACATCAGCCTCTATGTCACTGGTCATAGGTCTCTAAAGCTCATTTATCACTAGTACACTCCTACATAGCTCTATGTCTCTATGATGGTCAATAGAAATCTGACTCGAGCTAGTGCTAGGGTATACGTGTGATAAACTAGGGGGAAGGCTCTTCGCGCTCTCATAGGGATATCGGTATGAGCTCGTCTACCATGTTTGTGTGTGCATCTATCTCTAGGACATACTCGCTGCTGTGGAGGGGCTAGCCTCTCTATGGGTCATCTCATCTCTTGACATCTAGCTCGTGGAGGTCTTGTGCTAGGGTATGATTGTGTATGCGCCGGGTATGCTGCCACTCGTGGCCTAGGTACCCAAACATGTCTCTGTCCCTCAAAATAGGCATGCGCCTCAAGTGACCGTCTAGATGTGAGCCAATCATGTGAAAGTCCTTCATCGGTCATATGGCTCTCTATAAACACAATCGTGTCGTCACAAGGCAAAGATCTAGCGTGTATCTCAGTACGAGGAACATAGACCTATCGAAGGGTCTGGGAAGCTCTACGTGGAAAACTACGTGCCTGATCTATCATGGGTCGCTCCTCGGTGGCACTACTCGGCTAGTTATCTCTAGTTAGGAGAGACAAAAATATATATAAAAAAGTATTACATCCAAGTTTGTATATGATATTTCAATTTTAATTTTGGTATAATTGTAGTGTGTGTTTTATGTAAATATTTTGAAAATTTGTATATATACCTATGTTGAAGTGTGGGTTTTATCGAGCCTACGTACATCATTTTTTACCATCTACTCTACATAATAATTTGCTATTTTTTTCTTGTACATACATGTGTATACTTGTATAGAGATATTTCAAATAATAACACCAAATGGCTATAGCTAACCATTGGTGTACCTCCACCCCAAGACAATTAAAACACAAAAAATATTCATCTTTTTATGGTAACCTCATAATGAGGGAGACTAATTTTTACGTTGACCCCTTTATATTTTTCTGCCTATATTATTTATATTTTGACTTGTACACATTTTTTATACCCCTCAATATTTGATTTTCTTAGCTGTATTATTTACTTATATCATAAGCTCAACAATATCTTCAAATATAGACCCACAAAATAAGGTTAAGGATATGTGGCATGCATGCATGCTGTAATGCCAAGGGAAAACCTAAGGGAGGTCATGGACTGGGAGGGGGGCCCACTGCCAATGGAGGCGGGATCCTATGGGCAAGGTCTATAAAGGGAGGTTGAGCGAATGATCAAGTACGACAGTTCCCTCAATCTCACACTGGTATCACAGCTCAAGGAGGGGGGCAGCTATGGAGAAGGGGAAGTACAGGGGCATGGCCTCTTGTTCTCTCTCTCTCTCTCTCTCTCTCTTCTCTTTCTCACACCCAAGAAGGCTATGGTGCTATCAAGAAGGGGGATTCTTCTCTCTCAATAGGCATGCTTGCATGCCTTGGGATGCTCGGGAGCAGGGATGGGCCATGACCGATAGCAACTTCCCCTACAGGGCCAAAAGTAGGTGGATGTGGGGATGCCCACTTTCAAGGAACAAAGGCTCACGGTCAAACTCCACAGAATCGCTCGTAGTTAGGCTCAATGGGTTTGCGCTGCAATGGGGAGGTTTTTCAACACAGGGGCCTATGCTCTTGTAGTTTGCCATTGTCTTCTCCCACTTTGCGTTGCAAGCCCACCATCGCCATGCAATGTTTTTTTCTCTAAGCCACCCTAAGGGGACGTGCCCACAAAATCCACATAAGTCACCCACTAAGTGAGACTAACACTAGGACTAAGGAATTCCATGGGTGGGGATATAGTGCATGCATGGCATGCAACAGGTAAGAAGGAATCATGAAAAGGTTGTACGATTTGATCGCCAACAGAAAACGCAGTTGACTAGCACCTAAGGCTCAAAAAAATTGGCATGCAAAGGGGAATTAAATTTAAATGATATCTTCTCAAGGAGATGAACAACTACCATATTACCATAAATCCCATGTCAAATTCATGCAACGCATGCTCAAGGAAAATAATCATGGGTATGTCATGCAAGGCTTGGAAATATAATGGATGGTTGAAGCAATTGGCAAACACATTGCTAAACAAACACCCAACCATGCTACATGGACTTATAAGAGTCTCTAAGCAAGCCAACTTTAATGTGTTCAATAATGCCTTCATTGAATCTTGAAGATCTCTCTGCATTATAAGAAAAGGCAAGCAATGGAAAGAATGACAACTTACTCTTTGGAGATATTTGTCCTCAGCATGGGGCAATTTGAGCATGTTCGGTAAGTCTTGAAATTTTTTCACACATAGAATGTGAAACCTTAAATGGCTATGAGCAGAGTCGCTGGCCAAATAAATTATACTATCAAGGGTCTCCCGTTATGGATGCCAAATTCCCAGTTTTGGCTTGGAATTTTTTGGTCCTAGGCAATGTTTTCTCCTCGGGTGCAGGCAAGGCATATAGCATGCTGGTACAGGCAAGGCATGTGGCATGTAAAGTGCGGGTATTTGGAAAGGCCAACCATTTATTAAAATTTCCAAGAAGTTGTAAAATAATTTTGCTAGGACAGGGCTCCTAGATGGGTCATCTATCATTAATGCAATCAGACAACTACAGGATCCACCCACTGTTGGCAAAGCATGATCCGATGAGTTTTCTATGACATTACTAAAGAAAGGGCTCCTAGATGGGTCATCTGTCATTAATGCAATCAGACAACGACAGGATCCACCCACTGTTGTCAAAGCATGATCTGATGAGTTTTCTATGACATTACTCAAGAAAGGTTCCGTCTACAAATACAAGGTACATCTCTTGCAATTTTTCTCTTGGTTTTTCAATATTTTGCACACTTTAACAACATCAATTATTTGTGAATGCTCGACACGGTCGAGTTTATTTTGCTATGACATTGTACATTGGCAAGAGTATATGTTCGCTATGAGAACCAAAACTCCATAAGTACTTATGCAAATCAAGGCTTTCCTTTTGTCATTTGCATCGCGGTTTCTACAGTTTGGAATATGATATTAGCACAAAAATTTGGGAAAAACTTTCCCATATGTTTGCACATTTTTACATCCCACGAGGGTGTACATAATACATATGCTACCTCACTCAAGGAGTGCATATGACTATGAGCCAGATTCAAGCAAGCTACTAGAAACCTCGTCACAAGTGTGTGACAAGGTTAGTACATTTCAAGTTATGTTTGTTCTTGTCTATGTTTTACTTTTCATTTTGGAAAAGATCTCTGTATTGTGCAAAGCAAAGAGCTCGGGCAGACTCCATAATAATCCACTATACAAAGCAAAGTGCTTTGTTGGACTTCATGTGAAGCATGGATTCTCTTATGTGCTAATGTATTATCAATGATTACTTCAGATCAATGATAATGGCACGCATCTTTGGCAGTGTGTGGATATAAGCTCATAGTTTACACAATGGTGCACCTATACCAAAGGAATACATGGTTGAGATTGTCATTGAAGCCACAGGCTTATTATTCTATTTGTTTGCTTGGTATGCATGGCATACTAGTACGATGGCAGTACAACACCCATCATTGCATATGCTTCCGCTATAGCACTAGCTACTCTGTCAAGGAAAAGCTCAGTTATTATTGTTTTAAAACATTTTGGGTTTATGTTTATTCATAGGCAAAGTCCCATACATATGCACCTTCTCGTTACAATCACAATCACATACATGGTAAGTGAGTCAAGGTGTTATTTATGATACCTCTCTCTCTGAGAGTGTGGTACAAGTACACTATTGTACGCTTATATGATAAGCTAAGATCCAGACATGGTCTACACTGAATCATATGCAAGAGGCATAAAACACATTCGAATAAGGGATTATACTCAGTCCAACATTCTCTCTCTCTCTCTCTCTCTCTCTCTCTCTCTCTCTCGCTCTCCTTCCTCATTCTTTGTGGGAAAAGTGAAACTAGGAATGATTTTTCTAAAATCATTCTACGTGAATATGGTAACAGGAACTGCTAAGAGCCATTTTTGAAGGGCTAAGTGCCACCTATTTTGGAATGGATAAGAGCCATATATTTTTAATCCATCAGCGATTTCTTTCAAGATTTAACAAATCTATTCAGTTGAGTACACAATGATTTTAATGGACAAACAAGCGTCTTGCCTTTACTAATTTTTTGAGGTTTTATTCTAGCACCAGACACTTTGAGTGTCAAGATCAAGTTGAGTTTTTGAAACTCTCAAACTCAGAAAATGTGTCTCTCTACCAAGGTGTATAGGTGAAGCAAGCAATTCAGACAGCACGGTTGTTTGCAAAACTCCTAGATACGGATTTTTGAGTCTAGAGAAGATCCCATTGTGAATATGGTTCCAACTTGAGTGGATCTTCTATTTTATCTATAGCATCAAGAGTGTTTGTACGAGTACAATTTTGGGATAAGACCCAGTTCGTGATGACTACATCACTTATTAAAGTGTTGAAAGTCAATTCTTGGAACCATCACACTTACATTTTTAAGGAAACAAGTTCACCAACTGCCAAGGGGTAGTGGAGAACTTTAAGCTTCCGTAGTCTTAAGGGAAAACCCAAGGGGGGGTCACGAACACAAGTGAAGGTTCGACTGCTAGTTGAGTAGTTTCTTTGCAAAGTCAAACCAAAGGGTTTTTTTTTATATTCATATTACCCAAGGGGTTTGGATTGCAAAGGCAACACCCCGGTTACATGTGTAATACTCCTTGAATTTCAAAGATTTTCAATTAGTGTTCCTAGGCCTTTGCATGCAAAAAATTTGAGTAGGTGCATTTGCCTATAGGTAAGTGAACTCTATGTTCAAACCCGGAGTACACATACCATTCTATGTTTTCATCCATCTTTGATCTTAAGAGAGATGACAAGGTCATGTAAGAGCGTCCATTATGTAGTTATAGGCGCACTTGTAGGGTTTATTGGGCACATGTTTTCACATGGTATACAACATGGTCTAGGAACTCAAGGAGTTCGGTATAGACAATGTGGAGCAAGGCTACTGAGGGTCCCTCTCACTCCCAGCATAGAGTGTTTGCAGGTACCTCCACACACAAGTACATCTTGTACTTGAAGGATCTTTTTTTAGACACCCTTACATGAGACATATTTCATATGTGGAGAATATGGGATTGAAATTGGTGCCCACTATTTTAGTTATGTGTCATGAAAAAGTCCGTAGGTGCTGGTCGACTATGTTTTCTAGACTGTATTTACTACGTTGTATAAGGAAAATCAAGATGTTACTCTTGGTTTCATTGAACCTCCTACCGACACATGTTTTGGTTACGTGAATAGTTAGATCCATGAAGGATTCCACCATGGAAAACATTAGTGTCACTTATGAAGATATTACCACTTTTCTTTTTAAGGACGAAAACGCTTCTCCAAGGGGGGAGTATGTAATGCCAAGGGAAAATCCAAGGGAGGTCATGGACCGGCCGTGGCTAGGCGCCGACTGCCAACGAAGACACGATCCTAGCGGGAAGGCCTATAAAGGGAGGCTTGGTGGAGGATCAAGTACAACAGTTCCCTCAATCTCACACATGCATCATGAAGGGCTAAGTCTTGGAGGCATTCAAAAGAATCATCCAAAGAGGGACCCCGCAAGGACTTTTTGGAGTGGAAAAAGACAGTCGGTTTTGCAAACTTTCTAGAGACCACTTGATCTCTAAATTTAAAAAGGTGATAAATAGAAGAATTGTAGCTTGTGAGCTGAACTTTTGCCTTAAATGTTTTCATATTTTTTTGAGCTATCAGCTGTCAGGTATGATTTAATTGATGGAGCCCAGTCTGCCCATGCCATGCAGCCACACTCCCTCTTCCACTTTATCATGTTCCTCTTTCACACAAACTTCTCCACTAATCATCCCAATCTCTCTCACCTCTCCTCTTTGCACCCTACTCACCTTCTCCTCAACCTTGAAGAATAAGAGAAACCATGGTGAACTCATGCCTCCTACACACACTTCCATTCCAAAATTGACCACCTAGTCTCATTTTTTCTCCTCCAAATTACCCATATCTATTATAAAACCACAAAATTTAGCCTCTTCTATTGAAGAACAACATCATGGTGATTGGTTACTCATCTTCAATTACCTTGGCTCCCAAGGAAGGCCAAGAATGGAAAAAAAAAGTGCCGTCAAAGCTAGTGGACCGTCAACAAGCGTCAAAATTGGCCCTACTCACAACTATTGGAGCATCAACATTGTAAGAAATCCATCTTTTCCTACCTCTTAAGAAATTTTCTTTCTTATTTGTATCCTACATGGATACAAATATTGTAAATATCCAAATCTATTTGTAAATTAATAAAAATATTCTCTACTAAAATCTACTAACACTAACTCACTATGAAAAGTCCTATCACCTACATTTCTCTCCTCTCTCTTTTATTCATCTATCCCCAACAACTTCTTGATAATTCCAAGAAAAGAATAGAAAAAATGATAAAAATCTAACCCATCCATGGTTAGAGGAGTAACCCTAGTCCTCAAAAATATTATAAAATGAGGGTGTAGCTAGCACAAAAGGAGAAAATCCATAATCAAGAGCACCATGCTATAGCTTTAGAAGCGAAGCTCAATCTCTTGAGTGAAATCTCATTGGCTTATACGCATGCATTTGTTGTATTAAGGGTGATTAGCAAGGGAGTTCTATGTCATTTTCAGATAGAGTGATCATTCAATTGAGAGTAGGAAGCCCATATTTCTCCTACAAGTGTAAGCCCAATATTTTGTTGAATCAAGGAGGTGGAATTGGACTAAGAATGATGTGTAAGTGTCTTGGTGTTTTATTTAAGTTCTTGATAGCTTGTCTTCGGGTGTTGTTATTGATTTGGCCGTAAATCCCACATGCTATAAGAGGGCAACACGATGGAGATGACTCCCTTGCCCTTAAGACAGTGATTGAGGTGGCTTGTTTTGTGATGTGTTGTGGTGTACTTTACTCAAGCTATGTTGAAAAAACGCTGATCTCACTTTGACTGGTCATGAATAATTTGTAAGAAGGTATTAGTGCAACAAGAACCCTCTTCCCTTTTCTCTCTCTCTTTCTTACGTGTATATTTGTGTTTTCTTTATCATTGTCGATACATTTCAAAGTAGCCTGAGCTCTCTCTCTCTCTCTCTCTCTCTCTCTCTACGCATCCTAGTTTGTATCCAAAACTAGGTGGTGCCCCAGATTTGTGTAGGTTTAACTTGTAGGTTTGTGTGTGTGTGTGTGTGTGTTTTGTTTTTTTCAACCCCAACCCAATTGAATAGCACGGGAGCCTAGAAGGGTGCTTAGTGGCCACTCTTCTTTTATTGCCCGCCTCAAATTGGTTCCCCCATTGAGAAACAACTTGGGTATGTTTTTGTGTAGGATCAACCTTTAGAATAGTCAAGTAGTTTGCATGAATCATGAGAATTTGTATGATGCTTTCATTCCCATTGCAAGGCAAAAGGTACACATAATTGTTAGTACTATGTTTCAATTTCAACGTGTAATTTATAGAACTTTAGGTTCTCTTAGGTTAGCCAAAATAAACACGTCGGTAAATTCTTTTATTTTGCCTCTCATTAGGTACGATCATAGTTTGGATGTATATATCTTTGTTCTATTTTAAGAATTAGCTTATGTATATAGTATGAACAATGGCCCATAAATTTTTCCTTTTTACTTCACACCACCTATTAGGATAAATATTGCACTCAGTAGAAAGATACATTTTTAGCAACGTATGGTGTTTATGTTTGGGACTAAAAGAACAAGAGAAATTCTTGCTTCTCCACAATTTGTCATTCTACCTCTCATCAACTACCACACTTCTTTTGATGTACATGTATTCATTTTATTTTAACATGAAGTGAGCCCAACAAAATAGTGTTTATGTTTGGTTCTTTTTTGTCCAAGTTTGTTACAAAAAAACACAAATGATCATTTGTTCTAACAAGGAATGTGTGTTCAATGAAA
The DNA here is from genome assembly GCF_014529385.1 of Adiantum capillus-veneris. NCBI lineage: Eukaryota > Viridiplantae > Streptophyta > Polypodiopsida > Polypodiales > Pteridaceae > Adiantum > Adiantum capillus-veneris. The sequence goes on along the minus strand of NC_140942.1, from coordinate 54,806,412 downwards.
GCTCCATTCTTAAAGATCTATCTGTATTACCGATCGAGTTGCAGTAGTTGGTAGTAAATCATTGTTAGAATACAAACAAGAAGAAAAATGAATGCCTCTATGGCCTAGCACAAGCCACACCATCGGAAGGAAGAGCTATTGCACCGTCAAAAACACCTGTGGTAAACACCTGTAGAGATTTATGAGAAACCCTCCAAGCCTAGAACACACTCAAAATCAGGAGAAAAAGAGTACATCGTGACAAAGCTCATCTTGTAAGGATGTTCATAGAGTATCCATAGGCAAAAAACAGATGAGAAATGAAGAATTTATGACCACTCGAACATGGAGGTGTCCTTTCTCTTACTAAAAAATGAGCTCTCTGGAAATTGTGCAGGTGTTGCCCCTATTACAATAAGGGCTTCTTTATCATTTATTTCCCTGAATTTAACAAGGCTCTCCATCAAGGCATCTTTTAATTGTCTTGTCAGTGACCCTTTGACCAAGGAATGGGGTGGGTACAAGTGGCCAGGGACCAAAAACATTTTCCAGGCACCTGTCCACCTAGGTGTGAACTCCCAAAATGCACCCCCTCTTCCCCATGAGCCCACAAGCCCCTCCATAGCCACGCCTTGTGAGCTCCTTTCACTTGATACACCCATAATGGGCTCCCCCTTTAGGCTATATACCCCCTTCTTCTCCAGTTTTCCCTTCCCATGTGGGATAATCCCCCCACCACACGACACTTCCTCCTCAAGCTTCCCAACTCCCTCATGCCCAAAAATTTTCAGATTTTCCCCAAAGTAAGAGCACTTCTCGAGCAACTTTCTCAAAGCATAACTTGCGGCTCCGATCACCAAATTACACACCATAACACAAGCTCGAAGCCCAATATCTCGGCTACATCTAGGATTCTTAAAACTCAAAATTTCTAGTTCCCATAGTCAAGTTGGCCTAGTTCCCTTGTTGCATGCACCTGCAATCACCTTCTAAGATGAGATCGCCACTTTGGATGCCCATAACTCAGGATGTACAAGTTCCATTCACAAGCTATAAAGCACGGTTCAAAATACTTATCAAAAATTATGTTTTGGAGACTTAAACTACTCAAAACATCAGCACACAGGCTTGCCTTTGTACATCAACTTTTACAGGACCACTTCCACAACTTTCAGGGCTATGTACATGTATATACATGAGGCTAGTGGGCAAGCTTTTTGGCATGACTAAGCAGAGGTACGTATGGTGAACAACTATTGTAGCTCATTCCCAATAACCTCATTTACCTTCTGAGATGTTTCCACACTCTCTTCCTTCATTGATAGCATCTCATCTGTCACAACTGCCATCAAGTGTGCTAGATATTTATTCAATCTATAACCATTAACATGATATTTATGTTGTGCACCACTCAAATCTGCCAACTGATATGTGTCATTATCAAACTTCTTGACAACAGTAAAAAGGACCTTCCCATATGATTTGAATTTTTTTTTGAAAGGTATCGTCCAATTTACTGTTGTATTGCAACACTAGATCACCCTTTTCAATTCTTTATCCTTCACACATTCATTAGCTTTTAGCTGAGCCTTCTTTAACACTTCTTCATAGTAGCGCAAAACTTAAACTTTGTCTAATTACAAACATTGTAGATCCAACAAACTCTTCTGCCAGGTATTTGTTTGCTCTTCATCTCCCAATGATAACAATTTGAGTGCAGGAATCTCCGCTTCAATTGACAATAAAGCTTCCTTGCCATAAACCAAGTGGTAAGGAGAAAATCATGTGCTCGTTTTGATAGCAGTTCTGTAGGTCCATAATGTACAAGGAAACTCCAAATCCCAACTCTTCCTATGTGTCTGGGTCATTTTTGTTAAGATCTTCACCAACTCTCTATGAACGTTTCATTGTGACCATTGCATTGTGGATAATCAGGAGAACTTACCTATGTTGCATAATGAGCACGGGGGGTTCACTATACTTAAGACCACTATATCACGTGCGGTCAGGCTCTTTTCTAAACTCCCTATTCTGTGAATTTTCTAGGAAATATAATGAGCCCTTTTCTTTTAAATTATGTAATTTTTTTTTAGATTTGTTAAAAACATATCCTTATGTAAATTTATTTCTGTAAGTTTGAAGGGATTTAAATACCCTTCTGTTGAACTCACGTGATAGGTTACATACTATGTAGGTGAACCCCCCGGGATAATAAGCTCCCCTCGAAATCCTGGTCCTCTATCAGAAAGTGGCTCTAGGGGCACACCAAACTTGTAGCATATATGCTCATAAACAAATTTCCCCATTTCTTTACTGGTAATCTGTTTGATAGCTTTGTCTTCTTCCCATCGTGATAAATAATCTACTGTTGTCAAGATGTAAGAATTTCTTTTCCTAGTCATAGGTAAGGGTCCAATAGCATCAAGACCCCATTTTTCAAACACATTAAAAGCTAGAACTGTTTGTCACAATTTGGGTTTCAAGATTCTCTTTGCCATCTTCTAGAAAGGCAAACACGACTGGCACCAATGGTTAACATCCCGTTGAATGCTTGGCCATACATAGCCTTCTTGAAAATTTTTATGCAACATGATCTTCATGGAAAAATGGCCTCCACAAGATCCCTCGTGATTTTCTTCCAAGACCTTGTAGATTTCCTCTTTCCAAGGCACAAGAGGAAAAACCAAATCACTTTCTTTAATGTACAACACATCATCAAGCATTTTGTATTTCCTAGCTTTCCTTATAAATGCATACTTTTTGAAAGATGGTAAACCTTCAAGTAGGACACCTGTCAACTAAAAATCCATCTCCTTTCAGCTAGAATTTCACCTTGAATCATAAATTCTTCAGTTTACAATTCTTATTATTCCATACTCGCAATACTTGCTTCACGACCAGCAAGGCATCTCCTTTGATCTGTAAGCGTCTAGTTCCCAGCCGTAAGAAAATGTGCAAACCACCTTCAAGAGCCATGTACTTTTCTTCATTGTCACTTTTTGCATCAAGTTCTAGCCCTTGTTTCCTTAAAATCTTTCCTTGTGCATCAAAAATGACAATGCCTCTTGAAGAAGCATCATGACTTCCTGGATAAGAACCATCAAAGTATAACACTGAATCATCAAAAATGTCAAGAGTCTCAACTTTCTTCTTTCGCACCACCCCTTCTTTAAACTAAACAGGAGTGTCTTTATAAGTGAGTAAATTTGCCAGGGTAGCCCCAATATTCTCTTCCACCAAAAAGGTGAACTGAAACTCCTGAAGTTTAATAACACATTTCATTAGTGTTTTTGATATATTTAAATTATTTAATGGCTAGGGAAGCAATGAATAAGTGGTGAGAAAGGTGACTGACTTTTATAGCAAGTAGTGTCCAAATAGTCTACAAGCATAAACCATACTGGTCAACACCAATTCAATTTTAGAGAAATCAATTTCATGAGGAGTCTTCACTCTGCTAGCATAATGAACAAGCTTCATATACTAAGATTCATTCCCCTTTTGCAATAACATGGCCCCAATGGCATCATTTCCCACTGATGGGTTAACATAAAACTCCTTTTCCCAGTCAGGAACTTGCATAATGGGTAGTGTACTTAAAACCTCTTTGAATCTGTCAAAAACATCATCACAATCATGAGACCACTTCAAGGGGTCATTCTTTACTATTTTTGCAATGGATCTAGTAGTTGTGATCTCAAAGGTATGAAACGAGACAGATAATTAACCTTATTTATGAAAGTGGCCAACTGTCTGGTATCTTTTGGAGATGATAGCAACAACAAAGCTTCCACTTTCTTTGGATCTGCTTCAATCCTAGAAGCCTCAATCCTAGAACCCCACATTCATCATACCTTGCAATTTAAGTCATTTCAAGCTTTTGAACATTCTCTTTCCTTGAACTGTATACACAAAAATCATCGATAAATCCTTTGACAAACTTCCCAAGGAACAGGGTAATGACACAATCTACTTTTCTTTCAAAAGCAACGGGCCCATTTGTCAACCCAAAAGGAAGGCATCAAAAGCAAAAACAACCCCATGGCGTGATAAAAGTATTATTTTTTTGGTCTTCAAGAGCAAGGTTAAGCTGAAAATATCCTAAATAACCATCACAGACATTGTATCTTTCAAAGCCAGTCACTGCATCTAAAAGCTGATCAATGAAATGCAAAGGGTAAGGATATTTCTTGGTCACTGCATTTAATGGCTTATCATCAACAAAAACTCTCCAACACCCGTCTTTCTTTGAAGTGACCACTACAGGGCTCACCCATTTATCATTCTCAATTGGCACAATGAACCTTGCATCCATAAGCTTATCCCCTTATTCCTTTGAAGCATTCATTTTCTCCTTACCCATTCTTCTTAATTTTTGTCGTATAGGCTTTTCCCCTTCAACTAGTTTGATCTTCACAGGATCCCCAACAAAACCCCTTATTTCTTGATATGAAGTGATGAAAAGATTTGGGAATTTATCCAACATTTCTAAGTACTCCCTTCTTTCTCCTTGTGTCAAAACAGTACTCCCTTCTTTCTCCTTGCGTCAAATCAGTACTCACCATATTTCGAATCAACTCTTTCTTCACTGGCAATTCCTGTTTAGGCTGCATCAACTCTTCAAATTCTCTAAACGGCTTGAAGAGTTTATATTTCTCGTCACTTTCAATATTTCACCCGCTTCTACCTTCTCCTCGTCCAACAACAAGAATGACATTTCACCCTCGTCACTGGAACTAGAAGCAAAACTGCTTTCTAAATCTTCATAACTACCTTCAGTGGTAACGTTGGATTCATCATTCATATCCTATAGTGCCATAGGCTGCTTGGTAGTCATATCAAACACCCTCTTTTCACCCTTCCTGCCATACACACAGATTGTGCCCTTGCCCCAATCTTGCACAACTCTCAACCAAGGTCGTCCCAAAATGAGAGGGAAAGCTCCCAGGCCAACTACCATAGCATGAAAGTTTACAATAACCTTCACGTTAAAGACTTTAACTTCCAAATTTATAATCATTCCCAAACACTTCACTTTGACATGGTTTTCTAGTCCAAAACCCAGAGCTTTTGCATCTAATGAGACCTAGTCTCTCGACACGACTCTGTGATCACACAAACTTGAGAACCTCTATCAATGTAGGCCTCTTTCATGCCCACACCTTTATGCCAATCATTCACCACAAGAAAAATGTTTGGTAACTTTCCCACAGCCAACACTGTGCCTAGTCCATGCTTCGGCTCTTTCTCTGGATTAACTAGTGACTTTCACTGCCTTTTGAGTTTGGGCACCATATTCATCAACTATCCAAAAGTACAGTCTACTTTTCTCCGAATCAGGTCTTTTTTGAAACTATAAGATGTTTGACCTTCTCTCAAAGGTAAATCTGCCACTTCAAACCGTCTACGTGGTCTTCTCTTCCTCTTGTCTTTTGCATATTCACCCTCTTTCTCTTTCCCTTTCTTTCTGCTAGGACCACGCGTGGCACATCCTTCTCTCTCTACGGGCGGCATATCTATAGCTTTTTCATTTAAGCCAAACAAGATAGGGTGTGTAGATCCATTTCTAGTCGAACCAAAGGTAATATCCAGTGTACCTCATGTGCCTTGGAATCTACAACTAATTCCAGTGCCAAAAGCACTCTTGCCAAAGAACTCTTGCCAAAGCTTATAGGTTTACTCAATGAAAAGATAAAGATGGGTATTTTGGAACCTTCATGTGCCCCCTACTCAAGTATGTGGTTCACTGTACCAAAGAAAAATGGAGCTCTATGCTTCATTTATGTAGCATGTCAACAAAGTCACAATAAAGAATATGGGTATAGGGCCAATTGTAGATGAGTTTGCAGAAGCATTTTCAAGAAGGGCAATATATTCTATAGGGGATTTGTACTCAGGTTATGATCAATTCTAACTAGTAATGGAACACCCTTGGGTTTGGTAAGGATGTGCACCTTACCATAGGGAGCAACCAACTCAATTGCGTACATGATGAATGGTATGAACAAAGTCCTACGTGACTTCATACCTCAAATTAAAATTTCTTTTCTTGATGAGGTGCCAATCAAAGGATGTGACTTAGCTAAAAAAGATGATCCTCTAAATTCGAGGGGGTACCGTAAATATGTGGCAAACCACATCAATGATTGTGACAAAATTTTAACAAGGCTAGAAAAATTGAACCTTACATTTTATGGGCAAAATTCAGTGTTTGGGGTTGAGGAAAAATAATAATAGTGGGACATGGTTGTAATCCTCATGGCCACCAATCTTGTCCAACTAAAGTGTATGTAATACAGAGGATGAACAAATTATGTGTAAATATCACTGAGGTGAGAAGGTGTACTTTACAAAAGCAAGATGATTGGGTTGAATCAAAATTCAAAAGGATTAGAAAGAAAGAATATGGACTCTTCTTGAGGGATGGCTACTTATCCAAACATCCTAAAAGAAGATATGGGACTTCATTGCGAGTAGTATGTGATAAACCTATTCAGCTTAAAATAATCAAAGAGATTCATGAAAGCCTATATGCTGGATATTGAGGTGTATTGGCTACTTTTTTCAAAGTGAAAGAAACATATTGGTGGAAAGGCATGTATAAGGATGTATTTGAGTTTGTGGAGTCTTGTGTGACATGCCAAATGTATTCCGATGTACGCCATTGTGATGGCTTGCATCCTACATACCCATTAGCCATGCACTATAAATGGGTTTTTGATCTAATCACAATTCCTTTAGAACACCTCTTGTCTTCTTGTTTTGTAAAACACCTCTTCCCACAACGAACCTTTGCTTCTTTTGGAGATTCCATTATGAAATTGTGACCTGTTCTTTTTCAATCCCTAATATTTGGTTGCAAAGAGGTTTCTTCTAGATTTTCTTAGAATTTGATGGTAAAGGCAAGGCCACTAGTCTTAGTTTCTTTGCTACAATTTTGTACTTGGTCTCTACCTACACTTTTAGTCCTTCATTGTCATTGTATCATTTCTCCTTTTCAAAAGACTTAATATCATTTCATACATTTTGAGAGTGTATGCCTTCCATCAATGGTCACTTATGCCCCACAAAGATGTCTTTTGAAGTTTTTGGCAGCTCTAATCATCCAGCCATGGATAGTTTCTATTGGCCACTTTCCCTTCATGTAAAGAATCTTAAACACATAATATTAGTTTTGGGGCCATGATCTATCAATGCAACATATAGCTCCTCAAGACCACCCACCTTGACAAAGTTTTCATTGTAGCTCTTTCCCAATGACTTTTACAGTAGTGCACTTTATGTGAGGCATCATCTTCATCATCGTCATCCAAAAATCTAGCACACATATCTATTCTAAAATATTGGTAGCATCCTACCTCATTATCATCACATTCCATGTCTCATACATGTATTTCTTGTGCCTTCCATGGCTCTCCTTTTTCTATGATTATGGAGGGATAGGCTCAACAAGAGTCTGCCTCATTCTTTTCATGATATCTATAATATCCTCATGGAAATCACGCTTAGCTATTCCAAGAAACTCACCCAAAGTAGACTCAGATTTACTATTCAAAATCCTTTCCTCCAATATAAGTTTAAAGTTTTTACAACTTTAATATTTGATTTTAACCTAGAAGTAGAATCTTTCTCTTTTTTCTTCCCCCAAACTTTCATCTTTTCTATAGATACCTCCTACATTGGTACCTCGGGAGGGGGAGGAACCTAGAGTGTTGTTCTCTTTGAAGTAGAGAGTCCTTCAACCCCATTATCATGCCTCCATTTCTCTTTCACAATTGCTTTGCTGAGATAAGCATGCACCAAAAGAGAGTATGCCATATGTGGATCTGTGATTGAGACAAATTGGTCTCAGATAGGTTTATGCGTTTTGTTTATTATGACCCACAGGTGTTGTCTTTCTTCTCTCCGTCGTGGTTGGAGAGCATTTAATCACTTTTCACTTGGTGTATGGCATCTGTGGATGAGGGACTAAGTCTATGTTTTTCACATTGTTGAAACAGCTTCATTGAAGCATTATTGAATTGTTTGTGCTGCCAATTGTTTATGGCTGAGATGTTTTGATTTTCTACTGAGATTTTAGGGAAAATACTACCGAATTTTTATGCGTATCTACAGTTTTAATTTATACTCAGTTTTTAGGGCAAACCCTACCAAACTTTTCCCACGTTCGCACCATGTTTAATGCATATCTGCAGCTTTACTCTGTGATGGTTTAGTGGTCAAGTTTGACTCCCACTTTGATATATTTTGTTAGCTTGGACATAGCTAAGTGTTCTTGTACCCACTCTCGCAGAAGTGAGGATTGCATATGCTCGTGGCTCATGCAATCACAGACTTTACAAGTAATTTTCATATTTTTGCGGGCAGTTCTCTTGTGGGATGTGTTTTGAGATTGTCTGCTCACTAATTGCGTTTATGGTTATGCACTTTATGCTCGGCTGAGTTGTTTATCCTAGATTGTGTGCATACATATAGAAGATTGTGGAGTTGTTTTATGCATATCTAGACATGAATTTTGATGTGTTGATCGTGTTTTTTATGATTTTGTAGTGGTCAAGTTGATCACTCACTTGGAAATTCACTTATGGTAGCAAAAATGTGTGACATTTTAGAGTTGATGGATGATGACTTGTAAGAGACAACGGTCTCATAGTTGTTGATATATGCGAGGTTTGCATTGTGGTCACACATGTCACATTAGACGCCATTGTTTCATATATATGAGGCAACAATAGATATCTATGTGTGGTGTAAATGAGGTTTTTACACATGCTAGATTGGTGGATTTATATGTTAGTGATGATGATGTTACATTATCAACAAGTGCGCAGTGCGGCTAGGAAAGTGTCGGGTCTCTAACTGTGAGAGTTTGCAACAAAATCAAGAAACTCCTAGAAGATTTGAAGCTAAAAACACACTCAAAAATAAAAAAACTTGAGCCATGAAACACTTACTTCAAAAAACATTCCAAGATCAACTCAAAACTCTTGTGTGTGTGATGATTTAGTGTAGCCTCGCTCCCACTTGCACAGTTGCAATGCTTTTTTGGCCTGAGAAAACCCTAAACAAACGCTTGAATTCCTTATCGTATCCATTTTGTGGAAAATTCAGATCTTCATTAGACAATCCCAAGCAATTATTTGAAGTTGGGAAATCCTAATTGGTGGCCTCATAGCCTCGAATACAGGGTTCAAACAACACTGGACTCCACTAGCAGACCCATAGGTGTAGGCTTTGTATCCCTTCTTAGAGGAGCTCAAAGTCCTGATATTGATGTTCTAAAATGTTCCTTTAGCTCTCATATTCATGGCACCATCCATGAAGTGGTATTTTGAGCCAATTTTGGGTCATTTTTACCATGTTCTTGTCATTTTTAGCCCAAAAAAGCCCTTTTGGGCCCGTAAAAAGCCCAAACGAGTTGGGCAAAAATCCCTAGAATTGTGGAAAAACTTATTGGGATTAAATTTCATCTTGAACCTCATTTTACCGCTTGGCAAGAACTCTGGATGATCTATTATGCTCGTGTATGAAACCTTTTATTTTTTGCAGAGATCGTCCGCATTGAACTTTCTAGGCAAAACGAGCATGCCACTTCAAAACACTTGACATTCTTACATTTATAGATCAAAGTATGCATGCTTTAATGTGATTAAACATGCAGCAATACCACTTGCTAGGCCTCTGTTTTAGCATTTATCACACTATGTGCATCATATAGCATTTCGTCCCACATAGCAAAATCATTGAGACTGAGGTAGATTTTTTTTTTTACATTATGCATGTGCCATGGCATGACTTCCACCCCCTCTAAACGTGCACATCCTTTGACATGTGCCACAAATATCATTTGTAGGTTCAGTATTCATTTAAGTCAGCATACATATTGATTTCATAATCACTTCCAATGAAGTCCAGTGCTGCATTATCATCTGTTTCTTCATCTTCATCCATAACATGTTCATCAGAGCCTTGATTTTGACTTTCTGATGAAATAAAGGTATCGTATCGCCTCCTCTTTTGAACAGTTTGATTATTTTCCTTGCTCAGGGAATCTTCATTTTCGTCCCATCCAGCTCATGCAAGGTATAAGTTGCATTACCATGTCCATGTTTAACCACATAAGAATATCTTTGAAATCTTTCTTATCATTGAATGTTAGTTATCAAGACTATTGTCATACACCAACACCCAAGCACCTTCCTCAATAGATCTAGGTGTGAGCCTGTACCTTTTATCAAATTTGTCCTTATTCTTCAGCCTTACATCTTTCAATCGTGCTATTGCAGTCTCAATATCCTGAGGCCTTCTTTCTAATTTTTTGTATGCACAAAGCAAAAAGGTATTCCCTACTCATTCCATATTCCCAAGCCAATACATTACATGTGTGAATTACATCCTCAATTGGCATTATAGGTTTTTGACCATACATCAACTGAAAAAGGCATATAACCAGTAATTGAGCTATGAGTTGTACGATCAGCCCATAAAGTATGAGGCAATAGCCTAGGCCACTCTCCCAATTTTCCTTTGCAAGCCTTAGCCAAAACTTTAATGATAGGAGGATGCGCACGTTTCAGTTTACCATTCCCTTCAGGATTATATGTAGTAGTGAGAGCGAGCTTAATGCCCAACCTAGAGAAAAACTCCTTGGCTTTGTCAACATCTACCTCACCCCTGTCAACTGTTACTTTTCCAACACAACCATAACGGCTAATCACATCGTCTATGAGGAATTTACATATCCCTTCTGTGCTTTTTGTTCTTAAAGCATGACCTTTGACCTGGTTAGTTAAATATTCTCATGCAAGGACTCATTTTCCATAAACCCAATGGCATTGTAACCAAATCTACTACCCACTTATAGTGCATAGCCAATGGGTATATAGGGTGCTAGAATTACGATGACATACATTTGAATACATTTGACAGATTTCACAAGACTCCACAAAATGAGATACATCATTATACATGCCTTTGATCCACCAGTACCTCTCTTTGATTTTAATAAAGGTGGCCACACACCTCTGTGTCTAGCATAAAGACTCTCATGAAATTTTTGGATAAGGTCCCTTTTAATTTCCTCACCATTCAACCCTCAATGGTATCCCATTTCTTTGTTTTGGATGCTTACACAAGTATCCATCTTTCAAAAAGTATCCATAGGCTTTTCTGTGTATTTTTGCAACTCTCAATCAGTCCACCATTCTTTCCTTGTCAAAGTGCTCAATCTCCTTGATATAGTTCCTCTGTAAATGGCTCAAGTGAATTTGATAGGAAAACATGATCACCCTTTGCATGAGAGCTACGAGAAAACCTTGTGCCTACACCATCACCCTTGATGACCATTTCTTATTCATTTTCATATCTTTCTCTAAAAATCATATCCACAACTAAATTATATTTCCCTACTATATGGTTAAATTCAAGATTCAATAACTTTATGATCAGTTTGTGGTCATTCCAAGAAGGGGTAAACAATATGTCTCCAGTATTACATTTTCACGTATCAAATAATATTTATCAGGCTATAATTGCTCCCCATAGTTTCCTTTTCACATGTAGAAAATTGCGTTGACAAGCACTTAGGACCTTTGATCCAAATCTCACTACATATCACCACTTACCATCTTCATCAGCTTGACCAATCTCCCAACCAATTCCTGTGGGGCTAGTATCCACTATCACAATCACATGTCTTTCAAATTCATATTTACTTTCCTCAAAGTGAAACAACTTGTTTAATTTTCTCATCGCATGGGTATGCATTTGTTCTATTTGCAAATTCTTGTTCTTTCTCAAAAAATGATGCAAAGGTTTTGCTACATGCAAATCCAAATAACATAAAAGACATATGCACACAAAAACCTTCAAAGCTCGGTCACAATTATACATTTCTCTTTCATTCTTTGAATTACATCACTTTTTGTAGGACAAGGACTTCTACCATATAGACTACACATATGTCCTACAATAAGAACTTCATTCACACCAAACACTAATGTTTGCCTAGACAAGGTAAGGTCCATCTCTTCCAACCTTGACAAAATCTTATCATAGTCATTGATATTTTTTCCACATACTTGCATCACCCCTTGAGTCCAGAGCCACATCTATATCACTTACATTTCATCCTTTGATTGGCACATCATCAAGAAAGGGCATCGCAGTGTGAAGTATGAAGTCACATAGGACTTTGTCCATACCATTCATCATATGTACAACTAAATTATTTTCTCTTTGAGCTAAGGTGCACATCCTTACTAGACCCAAAGGTGTCCTCATGGTATTCAAGTCCTTTCTTTTTCATTACTAGTTGGAAATGATCATAACCCTGAGTACAGATCCCTCATAGAATATATCTCCCTTCTTGCAAATGCCTTAGCAAACTCATCCACAATTGACCCTATACCCAAAATTCTAATTGTAACCATGTGGACAAGTTATAAATACTAGATAAACCGCAAAGACCCAATTTTATATGAATTGTGAACACCCTGTTTCAAGATATTGCACACGAAGGCTACAAAATACCCATCTTGAACTTTTTATTAAGCAACTCAATGAGTTTTGGCAAATGACTCTTTGGAACTAGAATAGGTTTCAAGTTCCAAGGTACATGAGATATAGTGAAGATTACCATAGTAGAAACAATGGAAGGATCGACACACCCTATCTCATGCGGTTGAAATGCAAAATCCTTTCCATGTTTGGCAAGCATGTCTTCAAAGAATATCTTTTCATCTTATTTCAAACTGTCCTTGCAGCCAACCTTTAGCTCCTTCAAGGAATCCTGCATAAAATTGTACCCAATATTGCTTGGGTCACAAATACTAGGTTTCAAAGCATCTTGTTCCATCTTATTTGTGCAGTCTTTTGGTAGAGGTAACTCCACTGGCTTCATTTTCTTTGCCACAGACTTATGCTTAGTATCCACTCACATATCAATACCTTGAGCATTTTCAAAATCCTCAATAACTTTGTACATTTCTTGGAGCATGTTTTCACAACCTCATTCCCAACACAAAAATTGCAATCCTCTAAAGACTCCAAGTCTTGCATGGTATCTACAAAAGCACTCATCACACACACCTGCAATGCATTCCTCGACTTCTATCAAACCATTGGTTCTCAAAGCTTTCTGTACAATATTTACATGTTGTCTTTCACCCCGCTTCAAGTCCTCACACTTTGTAAAATCAATAGCTCTTAATCTGATAATCCTATAGAACATATAGAAATAATCTCATTTTCATATACATCATGCGAGAATGTTTCCCTTCTTGTACCATTGCAATCCTGCTCTACAATGGTACATGGCCAACCCCCCCCCCCCCCCCCCCCCCCCCCCAGATCCTTACAATCCTTGAATTCATTGTTTCTCTTTGGCAAGGGTTGCTCTCTAAAAATTTCACGCCTCCTTTCATGTTCCACACAAATAGTAAGGAATTGGACTGCATGATTCCAATCCCTGATCCTTATCCTAGCATAATTTGAACCATTGTCTATTACCTTTGTTTCCATACAAGTAGCAATGATGTATGATTGCCCAAGGATAAGAGGGTACATAGAAATATCCTGAAAAAAGAAACTTTGATCATATTTCACATCCCCTATAGTCACCCTTACATTTGGACAAGCTCCATATAGCTCGCCTGATGAGTTGTTTGCTACACAGATCATCCATCCATGATTTATGTTGAATGGCCATTTGAATTTTTGATATAGACTCTTTGATATGAGGTTAATTTTGCAGCCATGATCTATCATCACAATGAATGTCTCTTCTAAGTCTCCCACTTTAACTAGGGTCTCAGTAGTTTCTCTTGCCCAATGAATCTTGCAGTAATAACTCTTGTGAGTGGTCTCAGCTTCATCTTCATCATCCAAAAGCGAACCTTTTTTACTCCTCCACTAGAATTGTAGCATTCAACAATAGTTTCATCACCTTGCCACCATAGACATGTACTCCCTATGCATTTGAAGTATCTTCTTCACCCTATACATGGATAGACTCAGTAAGATAATGTTGCTTTCTCTTGATGCTATCAAGTATTTCTTCATAAAACTCCCTCTTTTCTATGTCAAGGGACTCTCACAAGGTAAATTCGACCTTACTCTTAGAAGTCCTCTATCTCTTCCAAAACATTTTTGAGAAGTCCTCTTTAAGAAGTCCTCTCTTCCAAAACATTTTTGAGATCAATTTCTACCTCTATATCATATTGGAGTTTGTAGGATGGACCCTTTCCTTTAGCTTTTGTTGCATCCTTCTTCTTTTCTTTAGAGTCTTCTTGCATAGGCACTTTCGGGATAGGCATCTAGTGCGGGGAAGCTAATCTAGGAGGCGTTGTGTCATTTCTAACTCCACCCCTTGTGGCCCATTTTGAAGGCCCTTTATCCCCATTCTCGCACCTGTGTTTCTCTTTCACAACGGCCTAATTGGCTTGAAGTTTGGCTACGTACACATGCACTGACAAAGAGTGCCTTGGAAATCCTAAGTGTGCTGACACATATCACTACCACATGTAACAAATCCCCCCTAGGAGTGATGCGGTGAATGAGAGCTAAAAACATGATGTACAGGGAAGTGTCGTTTCTTGAGGACGTGATCATTTTAGAAAGGAGATTAAGCCCAAACCTTTGCAGATGGCTTCTAACTCTTCACAATAAAATGCCTTTATGAAAAGATATGCAAGGCTGTCCTACATTGCCACATAAGCCAAGTTGATCTCTCCTACTGAGAGTCTCTCCTTGACCTAGTAGTAATGCACCTCAATGTGCTTTGTGCGAGTATGAAAAATTTGGGTTCCTCACAATCACCAATGTAGTATGACTGTCAGTGTAAATATTGTTGGTAGTGTCATGTCCAACGCCAAAATCCGTCGAGCCATCCACACTCAACCATAACTGTGAAGACTGCTTGGTACTTAGCCTCACAAGTAGAATTTTCCACAATAGGCTGCTTTTTACTCAACCATGAATACATGAACTACCAAGCATTAAACAGAAACCGCTTGTGGGCACTTGTGTATCAAAACAACCAACCCAATCTGAGTTCAAAAAAGCATGTAAATGTGGCGGCAGTGATCCTCTCTTGGGATAAAATAAGCCAAGATGTAAAGTGCCACTCAAGTAGACCTACCAATTCTTAGACCTTGGCCTATGCATGAATTTGCTGACCTGTGAGACTGCAAATTGAATATCCAACCTCGTGTTGCATATATAATTAAGGCAACAAATACAAGTTTGGTAAAGAGTAACATTGGGAGGATCATCAGCATCATGAAGACTCAATTTCAAATTCCATGGGAGTAGCAATAGGTTTGCAATCCTCAAGTCCAAACTTACATAGAAATGTCTATATGTAACTTGTCTGACACAAGGAAATACCACCATCACAATTCTTAAATTGTATGCCCAAGTATTGATGCAACAACCCCAAATATTTCTTCTTGAGATTATCAATATGTCTCTCATTTGGTGCAATGATCAGAAAATCATCCACATAGAGAACAACAATGAGAAGTAAATTATGCTAACATTTTACATACAATGTGCTTTTTGATGGACTGTTACGAATGCCTTGTTAAACCAAAAGAGTGTCAACCTCCTTATACCAAGAATGAGGAGATTGCTTCAACCCATACAAATATTTGTTACATTCTTGCACTTTATCTTCCTACCCTTGAATGACAAAAGTGCAAGACTACTCTACATAAACTTCCTCAAATATGTCACCATTCAAGGAAGCAGTAACAATGTCTGATTGATGTACAGCCCAACCAAAATGAGCTATCAATACACGTAGAAAACACACAAAAGTCATACAACAAGTGAGAGAAAAGTCTCTTCATAATCTATGCCTTTTTGTTATGCATAACCCTTTGCAACAAGTCGAGACTTATTGTGATCAATCTCACCATCAGGCTAGCATTTCAACCTATAAACCCACTTTGTCCCAATGTCCTTTTTTCCAAGAGGCAAATCACATAAAGTCCATGTGTCATTTTCTAAAGTGCATCATATTCTGATTGCATGGCAGCCATCCAATTATTTGAATTTTATGGTTCATCAAAAGACAAAGGTTCTTCAACATCACATAATGTCCTTTTTTCCAAGAGGAAAATCACATAAAGTCCATGTGTCATTTTCTAAAGTGCATCATATTCTGATTGCATGGCAGCCATCCAATTATTTGAATTTTATGGTTCATCAAAATACAAAGGTTCTTCAACATCACATAAGCTAGACTGAGCCAAAGCATAACAATCTAATGCATTAGATGCATGGCTAGAGCTTTTTGAGCAAGTACAGCTAGACAAAGGTGCATCCAATTTACTATGACACAAAGTATGCACCAGCCAATTTGGCATACCTCTAGCCTGCTCATTCTCAACCCTTTCCTCATCAAGTACATCATGTACATCTGCATCAGTAATAGGATGATCTGTAACATTTCCCACAAGTTGTACATTTGCCTCATTGGAATCGCATTAGAACTTCCACCACTGAAAAGAGGCAACAAAGTTTCATAAATGTCCTGTGAGCTTACGTTATTGTCTCTAGGTCATGACAGTAAGGGCTGAACAAAATCTTCCACAAACACAACATCTCATGAGACCAATATACACTTTGTTTATAGATGATAAAACCTGTAACCTTTTATTTTAGCACTATTACAAAAAAAAAGATGCATTTGCCAACCTTATCATCTAATTTTTTGTGTTGTTTATGTGGAACCAAAGCATAAGCCAAACAACCAAAAATGCATATGTGCTCAATAGAAGGCTTTCTATCATGTCATGACTCATAAGGAGTCATAGACTGTAAAGCTTTTTTGGGACACATGTTAAGTACATAAGTGGCTTACATAATAGCCTCAAGCCAAAACAAATGTGGTAAAGCTTGACTTTTGACCATACAGTGTGCCATTTCTATAAGATATCTATTTTTCCTCTCAGCAAAACCATTTTTCTTAGTTTTATACACGGGACTGTATTTTCCTATTTTATCTCATGATTAGCCAAAAATGGATTCAATTCAAGAGGCACATACTCCCCCCCTCTATGGGAATGGAAGGTGCCTGTAGTACATTTTGAGACATTTTTGCCCATAGCACAAAAACACTTTGGACTTCACATTAAGTGGATATACTCATGCTTCTGTGGAGTAATCATCAATGAAAATCATAAAGTAAAGGCAATAGCCCAAGGAAGGAGTTTGCATGGACCCATAAACATCACTATGCACAAGTTTCAACTTGCATGAAGCCCTAACTAAACCATACTTTAGAGAATTTGAACGTTGTAATTTACCCAAAATACAACCTTCACAAACATGTTTGACAGGTGCTTCAAGAGGCGAAAAAGAAGCAATCATATTATATTTTTGCAAACATAGCAAACTGGCAAAATTCAGATGCCCAAAGTGTGCATGCCACAATTTTGCATCCAAAATAGCCTTGAATCTACAACTGCATTTGTAAAATTCTACCCATCCTTATCATACAAATTGAGCTTATACATCGATGCTTGATGCAGCAATCTCATCACCAAAACTAAGATCATAAACTCTACATTATCATCCACAAATTTCACAACAAGGCCAAGTCTAGCAAGTGCAAATATAGAAAAAAGGTTCTGCTTGATCCCACGTACATATAATGCATCAACTACCATTCACAAAAATAAGCACAATCTTTCCAACTCCTTTGACCGGATAAGAGGCATTGTTCACACAAATGACACAATTCCCATGATGGACATCCTTGAGAGAGGTAAATAATTAGAATGAGAGGTAATGTGCTTTATAGCACCACTTTCAAATTACCACACATGAGCATATACAACAACTAACATACATGCATCATATGGACAGAAGGATCATAAGTGGGCTATACATTAAAATCCCATTTTGCATCAACATCAACATCACAATCTCCTTTCACATAAGACTCAAAAATAGCTGCATTTGTAGTGGAACCAATCTTTTTCTTCTTAGCCTCTGTTTCCTTTAGCTTAGGACATTGCTTGATCAAGTGATCATTAGCTTTAAAATAATGGAAACACATATTCTTTTTTCCCTTTTCACTGGAATTCCCGTACAAATTTCCACCAACAAAATCATTAGGAACAAGAGATTTACAACTCGTAGAAGAACCAAGAGAAGTGGCTACATTATTGTTAGAACTTTTTCTCTGAGCACCAATAAAGGCATGTTCAATAGCATTTTTTTTAGCTCTTTGATTTTTTGGAAAGTGACTCTTGCAACACCAATGTGCATAATGCATCAAACTTGACAACTTCTAGATTTCTTTGGGTCATAAGTCTCCAAGTAGTAACAAAATTCTGGTACGAATCTGGCAAAGCATCAAGAATAGTCTGCACAAGAAAAATATCAGAAATGACTTTTCCTGCATAATTTAGTTTTGCAGACACTACAAACAATGCATGAGCATGTGCATCTCTTACATCCCAACGAGCTTGCTCAGTATAGGAAAAACAGTTCTAACATCAGCAATACTATCAGCAAAGAAGCCTGTGGCATTCTCAACATTGCCTCTATCTAGAAAACCAAGATTCACATCAATGCCCTATACAATGTTCCAAAAGCCTTTGACACAAGGACATGTTGTGTCATGTAAGCCCACATAGGATAATTGTCCCCATCCAATCTTTCCTATAAACAACAAACATCTTGAACACATCTGTGTTGTTGTTAGCTATGGTGAATGCCTGCACTTGATGTAAAAACTACTTGAAAAGAGGAGAAACAAAGTAGGAGCAACACATGTTGTATAGCACAAGCCGTAGAAGAATGTAAGGGACTTGTTATGCAAAAAACAACACTAACAAAATTTTTGCACAAAACGAAGAATTAGTCTAGAGCCCCATCTATATCACTTACATCACATCATTTGATGAATACATCAGCAAGAAAGAGAATTTTAATCTGAGGTATGAATTCATGTAAGACAATGTTCATACCATTCATCAAATGTGCAAGTGAACCAGTTGGTCCTTGAGTTAAGGTGCACATCCTTACCAAACCCAAAGGTGCCATCATGGTAGTCAGGTTTGTGCTTTTCATAGCTAGTTGGAACTGATCATATCATGGGTACAAATCTCCCATAGAATATATCTTCTTCCTAAAAATGCCTATGCAAACTTATCTAAAATTGGCCCTATACCCAACATTTATGTATATTACCTTATGGACGAGTTTCATATCATGGATAAAGTATAAAGAAACATTTTTCTTTGGAACTATCAACAACTATTTGATTATGGATCATAGGAAGGCTCCAAAATACCCAATGATCTTGATCTTTTCAATAAGCATCAATGAGTTTTGGAAAATGAGTCCTTGGAACTTGATAGGACGCATCCTTTGATTGGTACAGTTTGCCCCATCCTTTGATTAATGTTACATCATTGAGAAAGAGCATTGGAATGAGGTCATGTAAGACTTTGTTCATATCATTCATCATATGCTTACCAAACCCAAAGGTGCCCTCATGGTAATCAAGCGCCTACTTTTCATAGCTAGTTTGGATTGATCATACCCCTAGTACAAATCTTCCATCAAATATATCTCCCTTTATGCAAATTACTAGGAAAAGCCATCTATTTTATTTTATACAAAAGGGCCCGTCATGCTATTTAAGAAGCCCAAAGAGCCTGTCGTTGAGAAATAAGTAAATTATCAATTAAGATAGTTTTCACAAGCTAATAGGAAGGCTATATTAATATCTAACATGATTACATGTTTTTGCGTTGTGATTGCTCAGCTTTGTTAACATGCTCACCTGTTTGTGATCAGGTTAATGAAATCTCTATTCTTAAGAGTTGATACAAAAGTTCTACTACATGTGCATAATGTGGAGTATAGATAGCATAAAACACAAATGCACCCACACAGAATAACCTCAGTCATATTTATACATATCTCTTTAATTCTTTGAATTACATCAATATTTCTCTCAAACTTATGAGAATCTATGTAGCAAAGATCCCTTCTTTAGGCTTTGCAACCCAGGAAAGTTCTTTTGGTCACCCTCTTAGAGTCCTACATAAAGTAGTCTTCTTTTAGAGCAAGCTTGAACTCCTCCCAGTTTTTTCCATGAGCATTTTGAATTTCCCTAATACAGTTTCTGATCTCTAGGACACAAATTCGCTCAAAACTTTGAACCATTCTTCCTCACACACTTGGTGATACTTTGTGATGTCCTTGGAATCAAATTGGTTAGTTCTCTTCACAATGGACTGCAATGCTTTGGTGGTTGAAATCTAGATTCTTTACATTGCTTGTTGTTTCTGTATATACATGACAAATTCTTGAAACCTTTGCATGGTTGCAGGCCCAACTGCATCCCATGTGTCTTTGGATTTTCATCCATGGCTTGAAAAGTGTCTAGATCAATTCATAAACTCCCACCTAGCAATTTTGCATCGGGTTCACCAGAAAAGTCGGAATGTGTGCGGTCTAGCTCGGAAGGTGCAGGACCTCTAACTGTGAGAGCTCATGATGAGAGTCACAAACACTTTAAGAAAAATTGTTTATGTAAAATCACCAACCCTCTTTCTAAGGGTGACTAAAAATCTAATAGTGTTCTTGACAGCAAAGTTTCAAACCCTCTTTCCTATCGTGCTTGGATTTTGCTTGTTTTTGTAGTTGAGATTATGAATGAGAGGATTAGCAATTGACATTCAATTTCACTTGAAAAGACCATTTAAAAACACTAAAGTTTCAGCCATGAAACCTCAATGCTCATACAAGCATAAATATCAATCAAAACCCAAACCTCTGTCATGGTGTCATGTAGCCTCGTCCCCAATTACATAGTCGTAGCATCAAACAGTTTAAAGGAATACACGAGCTTCCACAAAGGATGTTTGTGAAGGTATGTTAGTGTATCATAATAGATTATAAGTGTACCTTTTTATTAGACACATAATTAATTGAGGTACATTAAAAAAGGTACACGAGAAAAATGCTAGCATTGAGGTGACTGAAAGACATAAATATTTTTGTCATCTTACTAGGTTCTTCAAGAACCCAAAGATGAAATCAATGTGTATTGTGATTTGATATGATCCACAAGCACATCTTATACAATGATATCATCTATCATGGACTTGATTATTGTCTTTGACGGTGTGTAATCCTCAAACTTAATTGCGTAAGAAGAATAGCGCCCTTTGATTTAGTTAACTATATTAGTTTAAATTCCTATTAGTAATAAGTGAAGCATTTAGATAGAAACTCTTTGCTTGATTTCCATACAAAATCTTGAGTGGAAAATTTCTTGAGGGCTCCAAAAGGGATCTTATAAAAAAGTTTCATGAGAGTCTCTATGCTAGACACAAATGTGTGTGGGCCACCTTTACTAAAATCAAAGACAGGTATTGGTGGAAAGGTATGTATAAAGATGTATCTCATTTTGTGGAGTCTTGTGAAAACTCTCAAATGTATTCAAATGTACGTCATCGTGATGGTTGCACCCTACACTATAAGTGGGTAGTAGGTCAAGTTACAATGCCATTGGGTTTATGGCAAATGAGTGCTTGCATAAGAAGATTTAACTAACCAGATTGAAGCTCGTGCTTTAAGAACAAAAAGCAAAACATGGATATGTAAATGCCTCTTAGACAATGTTATTAGCCATTATAGTTGTTTTGGGAAACTAACAACTGACAGAGGTGAGTTGGATGCTGACAAAGCTAGGGAGTTTCTCTCAGGTTGGGCATTAAGCTCGCTCTCACTACTAAATACAATCCTGAAGGGAATGGTAAATCGGAACATGGGCATCCTCCTATAATTAAAGCTTTTGTTAAGGCTTGCAAAGGAAAATTGGGAGAGGGGCCTGGGTCATTGAATCATGTTTTATGGGCTAATCGTACAAGTCATAGATCAATTACTGGTTATATGCCTTTTGAGTTGATGTATGGTAAAAAACAGATGTAATTGTTGCATTTGTGTACATACCTTGTCCGACAACACAAACAATGTGAGTAAAATGCATCAATGAAGATGTTTTAGAAATAAGCAAAACACAGAGTTAATCTCTCATCCACAGATGTCATACATCAAGTCAAAAATGACTAAATGCTCTACAACCACTACGGAGAGAAGCAGGACAAAACCTGCGATTCATAATTTAAAAAATGCATAAACCTATTTTAGACCAATCTGTCTCAATCACAGATTCACATATGGCATACTAAACAAGTGTTACATAAAGACGGTGATTGCATAAAACTCACAATATGAACATTGAGGTTTCATGGATGAAACTTTAGTGTTTTTAAATGGTCTTTTCAAGTGAGATTGAATGTGAATTAGGGATTCTCCAATCATAATCTCAACTATAAAAACAAGAAAATTCCAAGCACGATAGGAAAGAAGGTTTGTGACTTTGCTGTCACAAACGCTCTTAGATTTGCAGTCAGCCTTAGAAAGAGGCTTGGTGATTTTAAATTAAAAAAAATTCTTAAACTATTTATGACTCTCATTACGAACTCTCATAGCCAGAGGTCCTTCACCTTCCCTCTTTTAAGTCTCCCACTTTCACTAGGGTCTCGGTAGCTACTCTTGTCTAATGACTCTTAGAGTAATAAGTCCTATGAGTGGTATTGTATTCATCTTAGTCACCCAAGAAATGAACTTGGTTTACTTCTCTTGTAGACTTGTAACATCCAATAACATTTTCATTGCTTTGTTTACCATAAACATGTACACATTATGCATTTCAAATTCCTATACACAAATAGACTAGCTCAGTAAGAGATTGTTGCTTTCTCTTGATAATGTCGATTATTTCTTTATGGAACTCTTGATTTGCTATGCCAGGCACCTTACCCAAAGTAAATTATTCAAAATCCTCTCTACCATTTTTCGTTTTGAGATTTTTTGTTGTCTCTATATTGGAGCTTGTAAGATGATTCATCTTATCCAAATTATTATCCACTCTTTTTTGTTAAATAGGCTCCACCTTCAACCCATGAACGGTTGCCTCAACCATTGAGATGACATGTAGACCTAGGAGCCATGTCCTCAAATAGCTTATTCATCCCTCCTTTGCCAAATTCCTTCCCAAAGGCTTACCTATTTCACTTAAGTGAATCTTGCCTCTTTAAAGAAAAAAATATCCTTCATCAAAGCATCTTTGAACCTTTCACAATCCTTCCTTTCATGGTTAGTACCATCACACCGTATGCACCTGTGTACAAATCCTTCTCTATTTTTAGGTGTTTGCATTGTAGATTGGCTTCATCGTTCTCTTTTAACGTTGCAATTGTTAAACATCAAATCTTGCATTGCCTTGACAACATCATCTAGGATGGATTTTTCCCTCTTTGGTACCACAAAAATAACCTTTTTAAAACTCTAATGAATGATTGGGGCTTGAGTAGGTTTGACTATAATCTTGTCTCTTTGTCATTTTTTCTTAGCTAGCCCCCATGCTCACTTCCAATTCCCATTTTATAGGCTCATTGATCTGAAGAATCACAACTAGCTAAAAACTTTATACTATCTCTACTACAGGTACTCAATGTACCTCCATATCCTTTACGTAGCCACAAAAATACTTTGTTACATAATTACCATCAGATTGGTCCAACTTATTCACCCTTGATTGAAGGAAATTTGTTGAAGAAAGTTCTTTATTTTAAGAGCTTGTTTATGCTACATAAACATAACAGAGGCTATAAAATTCTACATTGCAATTGGATCAAGTTTCAATATCCCCTATTGCTTTTGTTTCTCTATAAATTTGAAGTTTTTGGTTGAGACCTTCAATTAAGATTCCATTCCATCACCCTAGCCCATTCACGTTGGGTTCACCAAAAATGTGCTAGAAAGTTTGCCAAACAATGAGCAAATATTTTTGAGCGAGTCAAAAACCGAGCAACTTGCTCCCAAATATAGAACTCTATGTGTGTGTGTGTGTGTGTGTGTGTGTGTGTGTGTGTGTGTGAGAGAGAGAGAGAGAGAGAGAGAGAGATGTGACTCCAATTGGATAAGATGGCTTGATGCATACTTGAGTATTGATTCATTTGCATGAACAAGAAAGAGGGGGTTTAGGGCATACATTGTCGAGAGGCATTGCGGGAGGAAGATGGTGACTAATTTGATAGAGGCATGTTGTCACTTCATCCAAATGCACAATGAAGTCATAGGCACACACCACGTTGCTTGGATTAGAGAAGCAAGAAGCAAATTCTAGAACCAACCAAAACCCTATGTAAAATATTGCAAAGATTGGATGCTACCAACACTGCCAATATGCAATCCCATAGTATTCCAGAATAATTGTAAAACATGTCCAACTAGATTAGAATGCATCACAATATGGGGTAAGAACTGTATTCATTCCCACTTCCTCCTCCATATTCCAAGATGTAGATTGTCTTCTTTAGACTATTTTTCCACAAAGGAATAATGAAGAGGGTATCATTGGCATCGCATGCATCCATTCAATGAAAAATTTGTGTTCCTCTTTGGATCCACCTTTTAGGACGGGCACAAAAACCTCTCTTGTTCCATCTTCTTTGGATTCACCTTTGAGGACGATCAACACTCCATCAAAAACCTCAATTGTTTTGTCCTCTTGTGAGTGTGCTTTCAAGGATCACTTTAGAAGAAAATGCAACAATCTATTGAGAAATAAGTTGCTCTATTGTGGCGAGTTTAAAGAAGAGAATTGCTGCTTATCTCACCTAGGTGGTCAGCAAAGCAATAACATAATTAATACATTTGGATGGAAACTCGAGTTGACATTTTGGTCAATACTCCCCTAACAACCAATCTTGTGTGAATGCAAATGACATGCTAAGATGACTTGACTTGCAGGCTTGCTTTTTGACAAGAAACATATCTGCTTTGGATATTTTGTATGGGTTAAAAGTGAGTTTCCCTTTTAAAAGTGTTCGAGAAAAGTGTGCCTCAGCTTAGCCATGGGCCGGTTGAGAAATCAAAACAATCAGTTGAAGGGAGGTGAGAAGAAGAAAATACGTTTGAAAAATCTAAGAAAATAGAGTTAAATTACAAAAAAATCCCGTATTTTTAAAAAAATTCCCTCTTTAACTGTACCTCGATTGATTTTTTCATCCTCAAATTTGATTGGAAAAGGGGCCAAAAAACATTCATCCCCAATCTCCAATGTTTACTAAGGTTAATCGTTGTTGACCGCTCGGTCAACAACACAACATAACTCAAGTTTCGTACCAAAGTCTTATCTTTTGCGAGTTATGAAATGTTGCGGATTATGGCTATAAACGTCATTTGTAATGATTAGTTATTCTAGTTTCAGAAGCCGGGGTGCAGTGGCACTTCCAGATTGTAAATACAAAGCCATTTGACCCTTTCAACCCCATTTTTGGTTAAACCTAAGGTAGCCTTAGTATACAAGGTACCTAGGTCATTTTGTAAGAGGACTTTTAATCATAATAAAACTTTAGCAGTGCCGTCTATTGTGTGTGAGAGAGAAAGAGAGTGAGCGTGAGCTTCATCCTCTCGCTACGCCCGGCTCGCTCAACACATTGGAGATCCGACTACACCATTGCTGTAGGCTCGAGGAGAGCTACGTGACAAGGCCAAGCATTCCACGCGAGACGAAGCACACACACCGATGCATCTACGAGCTATTTGTGGCCGTAAGTGTATCAAACGATGTCCGTTTTCTGCCTGGTAGTAGTCTATAGAATCGTGGAAACATAAGCTATGCATAGGTACTCATAAATTTCAGTTTTGGGCACTTTCAAAATTCTGTTTTGTCATCCTACGCGTTTTCCGCAAATGGGTTTAGAGTGAGGGTTTTGAGTCTAGAAGCTTAGGGACAGGTGTATCCTAGTGAGGGGATGGCGTTCCTTAAGTTTCCTACGAATCTGGCATGATTAGGTGAGTTACCTTCCGTATGTGTGTATGTGGCTAGGTGGTGTAGTTGAGGGTAGTGAAGTTCTTGATTGTGGTATAGTTGGCCTTCGAGAGTGTTGTATGTGTAGGATGGTCTCAGCCTGATAAGCTTAAGAGATTTCCTCTGCGTGCCTATAGTGTCATCTGTGTCCTGGATTGACATTATGTTGATCTAGGTAGTGTTTGCATGCACTTCATGGGTGTGTGAGTCTCCCCGTCCAACATTGGTGCCACTGTCGGGGACGCAAGGACCTAAGTAGGTTTCCTACTAACACTCGTGTGATGGTTGCTTGATTTAGTTTTGGCTAAAGAAAGCGTTTTTCTTAAGTAGATCCGGAAGAGGATATTCCGCGATCAAGTGGATAGCCAGGAAGCGTGTGTCTTGCCGAGGGTCTGCGACTAGATATGTTTAGTTAGGATCTGTGGATTAGAGTAGTTGTTGGTGGTTGAGTGATTTGTGAGGTGATAAAAGTGTTTACTAGTCCGTGTGTGGCATTGAAGCGGTTTTCTACTCATAGATGAAAAACCCCATATGATTTGTAGGAGTCGCTTTAGGTAAGTGATCCGATTCTGATCTAGAGCTATTCAGCATTTAATTATTTGCTAAAGTGCTTGATTGCATTTGAAATCACGGAAAAGTGTGCTTTTCAGGGTAAAAATGCATTAAACAAGCTTTTGTGGATATTTTTGTATGACTGACTGATGCTGTGCATATAAAAGAGCATTTGCTAGGGTTCTGTGAAGAAAACTTGCAATTCTGTAAACATAGACATCCTACGCGTAGGATGTCTCAAGGGGGTTTTGGAGACCAAATTTGAAAACTCTGACTGCACCAGTGGCTTTAGAGGGTAGGTTTTACCCTAGTAGCATATTGACTTGGGTGTTTCTCCCTATTTTTGTTGACCAAAAGCCAAAAGGCGGAGTCAAAAAACGTAAAATTTCAGAAAAGGCTTAAATTGAGTGATTTTTGCATGTTTTTGCAATTGTGAAGCATACTTGCACTTGCTGAGAGCATAAGGAAGCATCAGGGACACTTCAGTCTCAAAAAATCAGTAGTAGACATCCTACGCGTAGAATGTCTACAAGGTGATCTGGTGGAAATTTTGAAAATCTGAGGTTACCAGTGTGTTTAGAAGGTAGGTTTTACCCTATTTTCACCTGGAAAGTGGAAATTTGACCAAATTTTGACAGATCAAAGCC
Organism: Adiantum capillus-veneris; assembly: GCF_014529385.1. Lineage (NCBI taxonomy): Eukaryota > Viridiplantae > Streptophyta > Polypodiopsida > Polypodiales > Pteridaceae > Adiantum > Adiantum capillus-veneris. The sequence goes on along the minus strand of NC_140942.1, from coordinate 54,779,319 downwards.
AAAAGACGAGAATTACCAAACATCCTACCCAATTTGTGCCAAAGCATTATTTTGAGACCAAAACCATAATATGGCTGCATGAACATGTCTTGAATGATATATTGAGTGACTGAAAGGGGTTTCACCTCATTTGGGTGAGAAAATTGGGTTTTAAGCAGACTTTAGCGTTTTTGGACAGACAAAAGGCAAGAACAGCTAAAATTTGGTACTTTTGAAATCCAAACCAATATCTAAGCATACCACTGGGTTACTGACATCAAGGGGAAGCTATGGGACAAGTATGGGGTCAAACAGGCCAAAAAGACATTCTACGCGTAGTATGTCTTCTGTGTGATTTTTGACTCTAAACAAAATTCTGAGCATACCACAGTGATCAACACCTTAAGGAGAGTCTGTGGTTCAAATTTGGGGCAATTCTGAGCAGTTAGACATCCTACGCGTAGGATGTCTAATGCATAATTCTGAAACCAAAATTCTACTGTGACCATACCATGTTGTTGTATAGCCTTAGGAAAGCCTCCTAGTCAATTTTGATCCAATTTGGAGTTGATTTGACTTAGGAATTCATCAGAACAAACATCAGGCTTTTGGAACAGATTCTTGATCATTTGACCAACCTATAGGTGTCAGAATCAAAAAGTAAAAATAGCTGTGAGTTTAGCACATCAAGGGGAAGCTACAGTGCAAGTTTGAGCTGAAACAGAGCAAAAAGACATCCTACGCGTAGGATGTCTCCAGCTTGATTTAGGACTCCAAATCAACCTTTGAACATACCACTGTGATCAGCACATCAAGGAGAAGCTGGGGTGAAAATTACAAGTCATTCTGAGCAAAAAGACATCCTACGTGTAGGATGTCTAAAGGCCATTTTTTAGGTCCAAATCAAATCTGAGCATACCATTGTGTTGTTGGACTTAAGGGGAGTCTCTGGACCAAATTTTGCTAAATTCTGAGCATATAGACATACTACGTGTAGGATGTCTCTAGGGCAGTTTTAGGGTCCAACTATACTTTTGACCATATAGGAGTGTTCACAGTGTCACAAAGATCCCAAACCTGTTTTCAAAATTGAATTTGGACTCATTTTGACCAGTCAAAACTGTTGTTTTGGCCATAACTTTCACAAACGGTATCGGATCGAAAACTTTTTTATATCAAAACGTAGCCTGAGAACGGCTCTATAGATCTTAGAGCAAAACTTGAACTAAATGCATGCCAACAGCAATCATTTAGTTCAACTTTGAAAAAAAACGTCGTTTGAGGCCTCAAAATTCATCCAGAAGTCAGTGATGTCTAAAAGCGACAATTTACGAGAATTGTGACGAAACGGTTGCGGTTTTGGACATAGTTTTGACTTTTCCCTAACCAAATCACTTGAACACAGTGGACTAAGTCTACTTGAACCAAGAAAAAGCTCTTAAGCCGAGAAATCATGTCTACCCTAGATTCAAACGCAGCTTACACTAGCTTGGAGATCCCGATGATAGAGGAATATTCTCCCACAATGGATCTTCCAAACTTGCAATTGATAAAGACCCATCTTGTTGAGAGAGTTTGGATGATTGGTCATGAGAGTGAAGGACTATATAGATACATTGACGAAAATGAGGTCAATCTTTATAGGTGCTCAGATCCATACCTAGAAGAGATAACGGATTACAAGCTCTTATATGTCTACACATACGGAGTCGACTGTCAATGGAGATCTATAGTTGTCGACAAGTATGGACAAGAATACAGAGTTGTAGAAAGCACAAATCCACAGACTGTACTAGAAAGAGGTGGATATTTGGTCAATGAAAGACCACAAATGCCTCCACCAAACATGAGAATTCCTATAGGAATTCCAAGAAGAGAGCCACCAGGATTCCCTTCAAGAGCGATAACGAGAGAAGGATTGGGACAGTCTCTGGTTATAATTGTAGACAATCGATGAGTAAGACCATCCCAAGTCCAGAAATGGGTAAACAGAAAATACTCTAGAGTAAAAGATTCGAGAGATCACGTAACAGCTTTTAGAAGAGTAATTAGAGAAGAGGAAGTTTCAGATTTTGCGACACAGTTTGCGGGATTTGGATTGACTCTAGAAGATGATGCAGCTACATGGTTCAACTGGGTGGAAAAATGGGATTTTGAGACCCTAGATGAGCTGTTTGAGGAGTTTATTGAATAATTCTCGCCAAAAGGCATTGCTCACAACACAGTCTCGCAAATCCATAGATTCAAATAGAAAGAGAATGAATAAGTACGCAAAGCGTCATTACGGCTCAAGAGATATGTTAAACTCTGTCCGAGACTGGAATTAGCTACGCAAGCACGACTGATGCTGATCTTTATCCAGGGAATGAGACATGCGGGCCTTCAGAAGGACCTGCATATGATAAGGAGGATGACGCTAAACGAGTTGATCAAAGAAGCTCTTTATCTAGTGGATAACTGTGAGGCATAGAAAGAAACGGACTTAAAGAGTCAAGGAGATGACACATCCTCTCAGCACTGTGTTTCACAGATAAGTGAGCCATTGCCAAGCCAACGACACCTATTGATCAAGAAAAGATTATCGAGGACTTGGTCAAGAGGTTGATTCCTCTTGTAAGGTCTGATTCGAGAGAGCCGAAGTGGTGTGAAATTGAGAGAAAATGGACGAAACATACGGGGGAAGAGTGCTATTATAGCATGGAAAATTCTAGGGAGAGGTATGTACAATCTGTTCCAGAAGCACCTACTCCACCTAGATACATTACGGGGAATGCAGCAGGACCAGTAGGAGTTTTAAGGCCACAGCTTGTCTTAGGACAACAAACTCCGCTGCCAGGTGCTAGAATGCCAGTAGACATGAGATACATGCCAATGATGGAAGCATCAAATAAACCAACGCCTGTACCAGCTACAATGTGGTATAGCAACCAAAGTCCCTACTACCCTTCGGAGAAACAAAATGTGAGAGAAAAACATGGAGTGGTGAGGCCGGTACAACCTCCACCTCCTGGGTTTCAGTCGAAAGAAAGAAGATATGAAATGGATGAAAGGACATTGCGATTCATTGCAAATAATGGCTCATCTAGGTCAAAGATTGCTTATAGCCAAGAGGAAATGCTAAAAGAATCTCCTCAACCAGAGACAGATTGTCACAAAAGTCGTGACAACCACTTGGTCAAACAATGTCCTCATACGCAGATCACTGAAGTAAATGCCTATTGTCTTGAGTGTGGCATCACTCACTTGATCCCCGATTGCCCAAAAAAACCAAACCAAATCAGGAAAATCACCACAAATGTAGAAGGGATTGTTCACCTACCTAGTAGCTCAGAAAATGAAAATGTCGTACCAGTTCAAGTGGTTACGAGAGCACAATCTCAAAGAAAGCTGATGAAAATCCAGAGACAAAGAACACGGAAAGTGACACGAGTCCAAAGATAGATGATGGACCAAAGACAGACGCACCTAGTCAAAAAACCAAGAGCAAACGAAATAGTTGGAAAGCTAGAAAGACTAGGATGAAAGCACGCAGGGAACGAGAGCAAAAATCCCTAGATGAGAAGCTTACCAAAGCCGAGGAGAAGATAAAACAACATGAGGAAAAGGAGGAACCTTCTTTTACACAGATGGTCAAACCTCTAGAAGAACCATCTACGGATGAGAAACCGAGAAGTGCTAGTTCATGAGGATCTGTGTTGGCAGAGAAGGTTAATGAGACATTAGATGACCTCTTCAAAGCCTATGATGCGAGGCTCAAAAAAAACCAAACCCAAGAACACAGGTGGATGAAATATCCCTACAGGGAACAAGAAAAGCAAAGGTTTGAAATGTGCAAGAAAATGATTCAAACAGCCCAAGCTTTACTAGAACCACCAGGTGCAAAACCTGAGGATATGATCCGTGTCATGCCTACACAAATAATCCCACCAAACGAGGAAATAAAAGAGCCAGATTCTAGTCATGAGCACATACCAAACCTCAAAGACCCAGCATTAGAACCAAGGATAGTACTGAATACCACGGATAACTCTTCCGAGGGATTTCACCAAGCTATACCTGAGGATTGTAAAGAGATAGATGGTCTTGACGAATTGTGGAAACAAGTCAGAGAGGCCAATGAAGCCGATGACCGAAGAAGACGAGTAGACAAGACTGGTGATGAGCGAGGAGTGTTTCTACCACCAATAGAGGAATTTGAAATTGGACATCAAATGAATCTAGACGTGAGATCGTGTTGGGGCGACAAAGGATCTGTACAATCTATGGATAGTCAACCCCATTCGCTAAGAACACTACCCTTGTACACGGGAGAGTATGAGACCAAGTCAGATGTGGTTGCAGTCCCATCACAAAGACTGCCTCCTAACAAGGCCATTGATTCAAAGGGGCTAGTAGATATTATATCTACCCCAGTCACATGTACAATAATGTTAGCCGAGTTGCTCATAATAAGACCAAACATGTGGGCTAATGTGGGTAAATTTCTAGAGAAATTTGGTGTAAAAACCCCAATGACTCAAATCGAGGAAGGCATCAAAGAGCTTGAAATGCCTCAACTAAATACTAGGCCAGTGCCATTAAACAAGGTAGGTGAGTATTACGAGGGAGAATATGGAAACACCACCCTTCCTTTGGAATTCAATGGTGTAAAAACCATGGCAATCCTTGACAGTGGAGCTGGTGTGTCCATTGCAACCGAAGAGGTTTGGAAAAAATGGGGAAAACCTGCCTTGATATCCACACGAATGACCCTGCAGCTTGTAGACGGACACAAGGAAAAGCCCATAGGACTGCTAGAAAAAGTACTTGTTACTTCTTGTGGCATTGAATATGAACACACTTTTGCTGTTGTTGACTTTGGCAAGAAGAACAACTATGACATCATTCTGGGAAGACCATTCATGCGACAATTGAAAATGGTCCAAGATTGGGGTTATGACCATATATACCTGAGACATATGGAAACTATAACAAAGGTAAACTTGAGGGACCATAGCTATAGGGATGTGACGAGAACATCGGTCGAGGAGTTTGATTTCGCCACAGTAGCAGGATCAGAACTTCCAGCTTGTTGGGTAAGCCTAAAGAACTATGGATGTGTGGAGCTTCACAATGTGATAGCTTGAAACGTGAGGAATGTATCCTAGAGCATGTTATAGAGGATATGGACTATATCCCAGAACCATTTCCTGAAGAAGAGCTAGAGCCTTTTGGATGGGAACACATCTTGGCTACTCTGGACGTGTACGCCGTGGAGGATGCTCCCACAACAAAGGTTTGTGATGAAAATGGCTATGATGTCGTTCCTTATTTTGCAGTGAGTGTAATCCAAGAAAACGAAGAGAAATAGACATCAACAAGCTCTCGACATAAGGAGCAAACAAAGAAATGTGGAGAATCAAAAGATGAAGAAGACGACGAGTTCTATGACTCTGTAGAACACTTCGAGCTTCAAGAAGATCAACGACCCGGGAATCAATGTCATCGCTACACGAATAAAGTGCATCAAAAGTGGATTCCAAAGTCCTCGGTGAAGACATAGCCACCACAAGCATCCTCATACACAGCTCCTAATAAGGATGCAAAGACTCAGCTAGGAGGAATACGACCAGAGCAACGAGCTAACAATGCTCTAATCAATGGGCTAGAAAAGTCCTCCAAGAAACTACCACCCACGAGAAAACAGACAGTAACTTTTCACTACCAGCCAAAAAATCAAGGGAAAGTACAAAAAGTCAACCTTGCTGAGAATCGTAGCGATAGTGATAAATCTTACGACATCCCATATCATCAACTCAGGCCATCTCTATCACCAACCCCTTCAGAAACAACCATGACAGGTCAAAAGAACAGGACAACAAGTCAAAGCCAAAAAGCTCGACAAATCTGGATACCAAAAAGCCAGATCGGCCAAAAACAGATATGGATCAAGAAGACAAAGATCTCTAATGACAAATCACAAGATCCAACACCAAAACAAAAGCAAGGAAAGCGTGCACAAACGGGTAAGAATATCACAAAGTCGCAAGCTTTCACAACTCAGGTTTGGGCTCCAAAGAAGTTGATTCAAGCACAAAAAAGTCAGGAACTCATTTGGATTCCAAAACAACCACAGTATCAACTTTCAAAGCCTGAATCCCGTCATCAACCAAGCGTACAAGGGCTGAAGCAAAGACCACTGTCGACTCACACAACAAAAAGGTGGATCCCAAAGAAGTCTCTTCAAACAAAAACGAAGCACCGGGAAGTAGGGGTTCCCAAACAAGCGTCAACAACAAAACAGCCAAGAATCGCAAAGAAATGGGTCCCAAAGAAGAACAACAAAACTGTTTTCAATGCATCGCCGCTTGAATTCTTACAATTCTTGCTACGATTATAGTACAGTTAGAAGCGAATAAGTCGCTTCAATCAAGCAACGATACAAGAGCTTCAAAGACCATTACATTGCTTAGAATAGGAAGCCTCGCCAACAAATGCCAATAAGCCAATTGCTTATAGCCACATCTTGCACAACATAAATCTTTTCCATGCATTCACTATGTATGCATAATAGGGCTACATTACAAGGCCTGCATAGGCACAACTTTTAATTGCCCAAGCACAACACATACACTTTGCGATACCCTGTCGTAAAGGATGACTCCAAATAGGAAGGGGGGAGGCATTCTGAACGCGAACCTAACATTATGACTATTAGAGGGAAATGTTTTGTGAGATGCATTGAATTTTTGCGTTTTATTGTGATAATTTTTTGACGAAATTTAAAGTATATGCCCTCATAGTAGTGTTACAGAGGAGTATGGGGACAAAATCCATATGTGAGCCCCTAGGGACATGTGTATAGTGTACATAGCATTTAGATTTCTATTTGAATGATTATTCTTTTGTTGAGTTGTTTTAAGATTTTCTTTGTTTACTGTTAAGAAAAAAATAAAAAATTTCCATAATCCACATGAAGAAAAGACTGACGAGAGGCCTGAGCACTACAAAGAGAAGAAGGTACAGGGAAACGATGAAACTTCACAAAGTATGTCTTAGTAGCCACTACAACAGCCGAAGAACTTGTCACAAAGCAGTGTCAACAGGCAACCGACAAGTCATACAATTTAGAATCGAGTAGCTAAGCCACAAAATGAGTGAGGTGTTAGTCCCAAATCTTCAAGTAATATTCTATGTGGTCTAAGCGTCTTAGCTATTCTAGATACTGCTCAAGCTGGAAGATTTGAGCATGTTTACGTTGTGTCGCTCATGCTGGTATAGGTGAGCAAAAGAGTCGAAGTCTAAGTACTTAAGTCTGGTGAAGTGAAGGAGAAGGTCCAAAAGACACTCACGTACTGAGCACAATGAGATACGAGTGAAGAAACTTCTACATCGAAAACCCTTCTTGGGAAGGTGGAAGCTATTGAGACATCTTTTAATGTCACATGTGCTACATTTATTCCTCGAAACACCCATCATCTCCTTCTTTCACATTGCATGCTTTTGATGACAAATTTCTCATATGCATATAGAGTGTCCCATAATTGGCACTTGCATCATGCACTCTTTCCGTGTTTCACCCAAGCACTCACCTTTCATGAACATGTACTTCACGTTCAATTGCTCAACTCCAATAAGAGCGTATACCAAAGGAATTTTTTTCCCACCGGGTTTTTTCCCATTGGTCATCCAGGTTTTAGACCCTAATCTAAAGACACCTATCACCATCCTTTTGTACATATTCCTTCTACATCAACAATAAGGAAATGCTACTCAAATCAATTGACAAATGAATTGGAGCACCAATTTCAGATCATAGCATACTTCTCCTCAATGGCGAGTCGAAGAATGGCCTACAATGACAACGCTGCAGACAACACTAACAACATGATTGCACAGGAACAACGAAGTCCCCAATGAAGAAGAGCAGACATAAAAGTAATCAGAGGATCTCAAAAGATGAATGGTTATGATGATAGATGTCCGCTTTAATGGATCATAGTTCTTGTTGTGGTTCGACAAAGATACAAGCAGTGCAACAGATGAAGCCAAAACAACAGCAAAGTGTTGACCGCTGAGTCAACAACACAACATAACTCCTTACAAACTTGTCATTGGCTCACAAGATCAGAAAGCCAATCACTCAATTCTACAGATTGTAGAAGTTGTTTCTGAGAATCACAAATACTCCAAATTCACAGACTTGCTGGAGAAAATGATGGATGGAGCTTTCTCTATCCATGATGATAAGAGTCAAGTTAAACGACATTGGGTTCTTTTTGAATTTAGATCTGGAAGTAGACCAATAATGACAGAAACAGATGCTGCAGCTCGGAGCGTGGATGTGAACGACATAAAGTGCATCATCAATTATGATTTTCTTGAATCATGTGAAGACTATGTACATCGGATTGGGCGAACAAGACAAGCTACTGCAAAGGCTATAGTCTATACTTTCTTTACAACAACAAAACGACAGCAAAGACCACATCGCCATCGACAATCAGGTCATGTCGGGTACAACATGAACGTGGAAGGGGGGAATGTTGACCGCTGGGTCAACAACACAACATAACTCAAGTTTCGTACCAAAGTCTTATCTTTTGGGAGTTATGAAATGTTGCGGATTATGGCTATAAACGTCATTTGTAATGAGTAGTTATTCTAGTTTCAGAAGCCGGGGTGCAATGGCACTTCCAGATTGTAAATACAAAGCCATTTGACCCTTTCAACCCCAGTTTTGGTTAAACCTAAGGTAGCCTTAGTATATAAGGCACCTAGGTCATTTTGTAAGAGGATTTTTAATCATAATCAAACTTTAGCACTGCCGTCTACTGTGTGTGAGAGAGAAAGAGAGTGAGCGTGAGCTTCATCCTCTCGCTACGCCCGGCTTGCTCAACACATTGGAGATCCGATTGCACCATTGTTGTAGGCTCGAGGAGAGCTACGCGACAATGCCAAGCATTCCACGCGAGACGAAGCGCACACGCCGATGCATCTATGAGCTATTTGTGGCCGTAATTGTATCAAATGATGTCTGTTTTTTGCGTGCTAGTAGTCTATAGAATCGTGGCGACATAAGCTATGCATAGGTACACATAAATTTCAGTTTCGGGCACTTTCAAAATTATGTTCTGTCATCCTACGCGTTTTCTGCAAATGGGTTTAGAGTGAGGGTTTTGAGTGTAGAAGCTTAGGGACAGGTGTATCCTAGTGAGGGGATGGTGTTCCTTAAGTTTCCTACAAATCTGGCATGATTAGGTGAGTTACCTTCCGTATGTGTGTGTGGCTAGGTGCTGTAGTTGAGGGTAGTGAGGTTCTTGATTGTGGTAAAGTTGTCCTTCCAGAGTGTTGTACGTGTAGGATGGTCTCAGCCTGACAAGCTTAAGAGATTTCCTCTGTGTGCCTATCGTGTCATCTGTGTCCTCGATTGACATTATGTTGATCTAGGTAGTGTTTGCATGCACTTCATGGGTGTGTGAGTCTCCCTGTCCAACAATTGCTCTGAATGTCTTAGCGCTTTTCTATATCAAACATGTGACTATGTCCCTACGATGTGAAATACGGCTTCTATTTTTACAAAGCCAATTATTACTGCAGCGAGCTCCTCTTTAGCTAGCCATAACGTAAATGGAGAAAATCGACAGCCTGCAGCAGCTGCATATGGACCGGCAAGGCTGTGTGAGAGTAAAGGCTAGAGATTTTCTTGCCAGTCTTTCATTGTCTTTTGGTTTCTCCCCGTCATTTTGCACTTGGCTACGTCATCTCAACGCAGGCCCATTACTCCCTTGGAGGTCTCGATCACCTCTTACCGGCCTTTGCCTCCACAAATCCCAATGATCCTGAGTCGAATTGATCCTGCTACCTTGTGCATGGATTCTTTTTTCTGAGAGTTTCCTTACCTTTGGTCATCTCTCTCTATCTGTGTGTGTGTGTGTGTGTGTGTGTGTGTGTGTGTGTGTGTGAGAGAGAGAGAGAGAGAGAGAGAGAGAGAGAGAGCCTTCTTGTCGTTGGGATTGTGTATTTGACTCAGGCTAATAGCCGAAGAGGGAAACTGTTGAGAGAGAAAGAGAGAACACAGAAATAGAACCCCAAAGTATGTAGAATACACACATGAGATGATGTATATATAGAGGGGACCTGGGTGCCATATATAGAGAAGCCATATATTGAGTAGCTTCACATATAAGCTCAACACCCCTGCTCAAATAAGAGTCCCAACATGTCTTCATAAATATTTTATTGTCACCAAGTTTGTCTTCATGAAATCAATTCTTTGATCAATCCTACATAGATCATAGACTGAAAAAACATAGTCATGAAAATTATTAGCATTGTTAGTGAGATAATTACGTTCACAATGCCATGAGATATGGCTCGCGATGCCACTCTTTTGACGACATATATACTCACGACAACATATGGTACATAAATTATGAATGTAAAAGTACAAGATGCATGATTACATGATGCAAATGACATGTGTATATACTACATCAAACGACATTTATCAACGTAGCGATATCAATGAGTATCATCAAAGTATTAACAAAATATCATCATTGTATCAATAAAAATGCATAGATCATAATGGTATCAACGAAAAGGATCATAGAATAATAATTGTATCAACGAAACAACATCGTGGTCACCGAGAACAACCATGATATCATGAGAATGATCATTGTATCAATGAAACAACATCATGGTATCAGCAAAAATAACCATGGTATCAAGGAAACAACATCTTGGTATGACTAAGAATACCATTGTATCAACGAAACAACATCATGATATCACCGAGAATAATCATTGTATCAACAAAACAACATCATGGTATCATCGAGAATAACCATGGTATCAACAAAATAACATCATGGTATCACCAAGAATAACCATGGAATCAACAAAATATCATCATGGCATCACTCTGAATAACCATGGTATTAACGAGATATCATCATGGTATCAACGAAAATCACGACGACCAAAGTACTAGCAAAACATCATCATTGTACCATCAAAATCACTATGGTATCAACGAGCGATGATCAATAAAACTATCTCTAGAAAAATAATTATAGGAGAATCAACGAATGAGTATATAATATAACAAAAAATCATGTACCAACAGTAGCTCGATAGAATTTGGACGATCATCAACGGCTCAACTGAATCGAAACGATATGTAACTGGCTTCTGCAGCAAAGTTACGTCAGTAACAAATATATGATTGATGAAGAGAAAATATTATTGAGAAGTTTTTAATTATGAGGAAAATCAAAAGCAAAAAGTAAAATTTTCTTTTCAAACATATTCGCAGTCTAAGAACGATAACCCAAAATCGGTGCAGAATTTAGAGAAAGTTTCTTCTGCAAAGTTGTAGACCACATTGATTACGATGGTTCAAGCCAATAGTTTCTACAAAATTGTTTTCAATCAGGAGAAAAAAAAAGTAGAAGTTGCTTTTGAGGCATGTACGCAGGCCACAAACGATAACTCAAAATCAGTGTTGAATTTGAAAAAAATTCTTTTGCAAAGTCATAGACCACATCCATTTCGGTGTCTCTATCGAGCTGTTTCTACAAAATCATTTTCAATTGGGAGAAAAATCAAAAACAAAAAACATAAGTTGCTTTTCGGGCATGTACGCAGTCTGCGAACGATAACTCAAAATTGATGTAGAATTTGAAAAAACTGTCTTTTGCAAAGTTGTAGACCACATCGATTCCAATGCCTCTCGTGGCTAGTTACTACAAAATAATTTTCAATCAGGAGAAAAATCAAAAACAAAAAGCAAAGTTGCTTTTCAGTCATGTACGCAGTCTGCGAACGATAACTCATAATCGGTTGTAGAACACATCGATTTTCGTGCCTCATGCGGGCTGTTTCTGCAAAATCATTTTCAATTAAGAGAAAAATCAACAATAAAAAGCGAAGTTGCTTTTCAAGCATGTACGTAGTCCGCGAACGATAACTCAAAATCAGTGTAGAATTTGAAAAACCTTTCTTTTGCAATGTATTAAACCACATCAATTCCGGTGCCTCCTGTAGGTAGTTTCTGTAAAATTGATTTCAATCAAGATAAAAATCGAAAACAAAAAGCGAAGTTGCTTTTCAGGCATGCACGGAGTCCGTGAACGATAACTCAAAATCGGTGCATAATTTCAAAAAACTTTCTTTTGCAAAGTTGTAGACCACATCAATTTTGGTGCTCTAGAAGGGCTATTTTTGCAAAAATGTTTTCAATTAAGAGAAAATAAAAAACAAAAAGAGAAGTTTCTTTTCAAGAATGTACGTAGTCCGCGAACAATAACTCAAAATCGGTGCAGAATTTGAACTAACTTTCTTCTGCAAAGTTGTAGACCACATCGATTCTGGTGCCTTTAATTTTCGCAAAATCATTTTCAATAAAGAGAAATCTCTCCATTAAGGTATGCACACAACTGGAACCATGGAAACCTCTCACACATATGACATTATGTACATTGTAGCATTTGGTCCCACATAACAAAAGCACTAAGAATGAGGTAGATATTTATTTTTCTTATTATACACATGTAAACAATATCAAGTTTTGTGATGGTTGTGATATTATATTTTCAAAAATTTATTTATGTTTCTATTCAAAATCTATTGAATCTAATTTAACTCTTATAGTGTGTGCCACAATAAGCTTATATAATCATAGGAGTGGACGTTCTGAAGACGAGACAAGCACGACTCCATATCAATAATAATACTGCAAGGTTCGTAATTATTACCCAAACCTCCACAACAATGCGTTTACTTGGACAACATAGTTAGACTATGGGGCACAAATTTTGTTTCTTAGAGTGTTCCTAGGGAGACGTAGCGTTGACCTTCCACCATACTTTTGTATGGCACTTGTGTGTGAAATTTATGATTTTATGCATGAAGAAAAAATAACTCAATTTTGTATATATTATTTCAACTTTAATTTTGGTATAATTGTAGTGTGTTTTTTACGTAAATATTTTGAAAATATGTATATATACCTATGTTGAAGTGTGGATTTTTATCGAGCCTACGTACGTTAATTTTTACCATTTACTCTACATAATAATACAGATACTTGTATAGTTGTGAATACTTGTATAGAGATATTTCAAGTAATAATACCAAAATGGCTATAACTTACCACCATTGGTGTAACTCCACCCCAACACAAATCCATAAACAACTATTTATTTGTGTGTATATATTTTCACTATTGTGATTTTTCCCTTCCTACAATTATTCTCTTTCACTCTCATAAATTAAAACCCCAAAAATATTCATCTTTTTATGGTAACCTCATAATGAGAGAGACTTATTTTTAAGCTGACCCCTTTATATTTTTATGCCTATATTATTCATATTTTGACTTGTACACATTTTTTTAGACCCTCAATATTTGATTTTCTTAGTTGTATTATTCACTTATATCATAAGCTCAAAAATATCTTCAATTATAGACCCACAAAATAGGGATATGTGGCATGCATGCATGCTGTAATGCCAAGGGAAAACCCAAGGGAGGTCATGGACTAGGCAGGGGGCCCACTGCCAATGGAGGCGGGATCCTATGGGCAAGGTCTATAAAGGGAGGTTGGGTCAAGGATCAAGTACGGCAGTTCCCTCAATCTCACACTGGTATCAGAGCTTGGGGAGGGGGGTAGATATGGAGGATGGGAAGTACAGGGGCATGGCCTCTTGTTCTCTCTCTCTCTCTCTCTCTCTCTCTCTCTTTCTCACACCCAAGAAGACTATGGTGCTATCAAGAAGGGGGATTCTTCTCTCTCAATAGACGTGATTGCATGACTTGGCATGTTCAGGAGCAGGGATGGGCCATGACCAATATCAACCTCCCCTACAGGTCCAAAGAGAGATGGATGCGAGAATGCCCGCTTGCAAGGAACGGAGGCTCGCGGTCGAACTCCACAGAATTGCTCGTAGTTAGGCTCAATGGGTTTGCGCTACAATGGGGGAGGTTTTTTAACACAAGGGCTTATGCTCTTGTGGTTTCTCATTGTCTTCTCCCACTCTCCACTGCAAGCCCACCATCGCCATGCAATGTTTTTTGCCCTAACCCACCCTAAGGGGCCGTGCCCACAAAATCCACAGGAGTCACCCACTAAGTGAGACTAACACTAGGGCTAAGGAAGTCCATGGGTGGGGATATAGTGCATGCATGGCATGCAAAGGCTAAGAAGGCATCATGCAAAGGTTGCACGATTCGATCGCCAACAGAAACATAGTTGACTAGCACCTAAGGCTCAAAAAAATTGGTATGCAAAGGGGAATTGAACTCAAATGATAGCTTCTCAAGGAGATGAACAACTATCATATAACCATAAATCCCATGTCAAATTCATGCAAGGCATGCTAAAGGCAAATAATCATGGGTATGTCATGCAAGCTTGTAAAAATAATTGATGGTCGAAGTAATTGCCAAACGCATTGCTAAACAGACACCCAACCACGCTACGTGGACTTCTAAGAGTCAGTAAGCAAGCCAGCTTTAATGTTTTCAATTATGCCTTCATTGAATCTCGAAGATATCTCTGCATTATAAGAAAAGACAAGCAATGGCAAGAATGACAACTTGCTCTTTGGAGATATTTGTCCTTAGCATGGGGCAATTTAATCATGTTCGGTAAGTCTTGAAAATTTTTCATGCATGGCATATGAGATCTTAAACGGCTATGAGCACAGTCGCTGTCCATATAAATTATACTATCAAGGGTCTCCCGTTACGGATGCCAAAATCCTAGTTTTGGCTTGGAATCTTTTGGTCCTATGCAATGTTTTCTCCTTGGGTGCAAGCAAGGCCTGTAGCATGCTGGTACATGCAAGGCATGTGGCATGTAAGCTGCGGGTATTTGGCAAGGCCAACCATTGGTTACAATTTCAAGAATTTGTAAAATAAGTATGCTAGGACAGGGCTCCTAGACGGGTCATCTATCATTAATGCAATCAGACAACAGCAGGATCCACACAGCGTTGGCAAAGGATGATCCGATGAGTTTTCTACAACATCACTGGAGCAAGGCTCCGTCTACAAATACAACGTACATCTCTTGCAAGTTTTTTCTTGCTTTTTCAATAATTTGCACACTTTCACAACGTCAATTATCTGTGAATGCTCGACATAGTCGAGTTTCTTTTGCTATGACATTGTACATTGGCAAGAGTATCTGTTCTCGATGAGAACCAGAAGTCCATAAGTACTTATGCAAATCAAGGCTTCCCTTGTGTCATTTGCATCACCGTTTCCACAGTTTGGAATATGATATTATCACAGAAATTTGGGAAAAACTTTCCCCTATGTTTACACATTTTTACATCCCACGAGGATGTACATAATACATATGCTACCTCACTCAAGGAGTGCGTATGACTATGAGCCGAATTCGAGCAAACTACTAGAAACCTTGCAACAACTGTGTGACAAGGTTAGTACATTTCAAGTTATGTTTGTTCTTGTATATGTTTTACTTTTCATTCTGAAAAAGATCTCTCTATTGTGCAAAGAAAAGTGCGTTGTTGGACTTCATGTGAAGCGCGGATTCTCTTATGTGCTAGTATATTATCAGTGAGTACTTCATATCAATGATAATGGCACACATCTTTGGCACTATGTGGATATAAGCTCATAGTTTATGCAACGGTGCATTGTGATGTATTCATGCTAATGTACTTGTGCAAGGCATGTGTACCAAAGGCATACATGGTTGAAATTGTCATTGAAGCCAAGGGCTTATTATTCAATTTTTTTCCTTGGTATGCATGGCATACTAGTACGATGGAGGTACAACACCCATCATTGCATTCGCTTTTGCAATAGCACTAGCTACTCTGTCAAGGACGAGCTCAGTTATTGATGTTTTAAAACATTTTCTGTTTGTGTTTATTCATAGGCAAATTCCCATACATATGCACCTTCTCGTTACAATCACAATCACATACATGGTAAGTGAGTCAAGGTGTGATTTATGGTACCTCTCTCTCCGAGAGTGTGGTACAAGTACACTATTGCCAAGATACAGACATGGTCTACACTAGATCATATGTAAGAGGCATACAACACATTTGAATAAGGTATTTTACTCAGCCCAACATTCTCTCTCTCTCTCTCTCTCTCTCTCTCTCTCTCTCTCTCTCTCTCTCTCTCTCTCTCTCTCTCTCTCTTTCCTAATTCTTGGCGGGAAAGGTGAAACTAGGCACGATTTTTCTAAAATTATTCTATGTGAATATGGTAACAGGAAGTGCTAAGAGCCATATATTTGTAATCCATCAATGATTGCTTTCAAGATTTAAAAAATCTATTTAGTTGAGTACCCATTGAATTTAATGAACAAACAAGCGTCTTGCCTTTACTAATTTTTTGGGTTTTATTCTAGCACCACACACTTTGAGTGTCAAGATCAAGTTGAGTTTTTGAAAGTCTCAAACTCAGAAAATGCATCTCTCTACCAAGGTGTATAGATGACAAGCAATTTAGACAGCACGGTTGTTAGAAAAACTCCTAGATTATGGATTTTTGAGTCTAGAAAAGATCGCGTTCTGAATATGATTCCAACTTGAGTGGATCTTCTATTTTATCTACAACATTAAGAGTGTCTGTACGAGTACCATTTTGGGATAAGACCCAGTTCGTGATGACTACATCACTTATTAAAGTGTTGATAGTTATTTCTTGGATCCATCACACTTACTGTTAGAAGTTGGACACACCCCACGGCACTAACTACTCGGAGGTTTATTATTTTTTGTAATTATTCATTCATTGAGGAAAACCTGATTTTTCACCTTTTAAATATTGGGACTTACAGAAGTTTCCAGATTGTATCCCAGTTTTTATAGTTAGATTGAGTAGATGGTTGATTTTGGAACTTTAGGGTTTGAGAAATTGTAAGGTATATATACCACTTTTTGACCTTAATGAAAGAACCTTTTGTCATTTAAAAAAACAAGTTTTGAAGTCGGTGAGTGTGTGTATTGTGTACGAGAGAGAGAGTGTAAGCTTCATCTTGACGCTACGTGTGCTCCGGTGGTTGGAATCGAGTGCGGAAGAGTGCAACGTGCTGCCCCGACGAGAGCTACGCGCCGATACCTACATTGCGCGCGTACGGTCCGGTTTCGCAAGCTGTTTCTACGAGCTTCATTGGGTGTTTGGGTGAGCATACGTTGTCTGATTTTGCATTGCATCATATCCATGCGTTCACATTGAGTAGAAATACACATTAGGCAGTTTAGATTTTGGAAACGAAGACCTGCAGATTTCGGCGAGACATCCTACGTGTTTCTGCACTAGGTGTTTTGGGTTGGGATTTTGGTTCATAGACCTTAGGGAGAGAGACCTATTGGTATTAGTAGGGTCTCCTTCAAGTTCTATGGTGTTTCGAGATTGTTTGATGGGTGTTCGGCTCTAGAAAGCGTTGTAGGAAGTTTCCTCTTATGCACTCTTGAAGGCTGTGACTTAGGCAATTGGTAGAGACCTCTGTAAGAATTAGTTAGGAGTCGGTCGAGTGTAAGTTGACATCTTATGCTTGCTTCCACGCGCCTGTGGCTCGAGCTTCGTCCTAAGCTGACATTACATGTTAGGTGAGTTCTCGCTGTGCTGACGTCTGTCGCGACGTATCCGTCCAACATTGGCGCCGCTGCTGGGGACGAAAACCTTAGGTAGGTGACCAAGACTAATCCTTGAGGATTGGGATTTGTGACTTGCCAAGAGTCTTGTTTTACATTTACATAAGATCAGAGGGTGGAGGACTCTCTAGGTCTTAGAGGGAGTCTAGGAAGAGTGTTTCTGGCCTAGATCCTTCAACTTAGGTAGATGAGGTAGACTTAAGTAGTTTTAGGTAGTAGTCGAGTTCTTGAGTAGGAGTTGGAGTGGTAGAAGCGGTGAGAGGAGAGCTTGAGAGTCGCGAGAGACCAAAAAGCAACCAAAAACACCATTATCACCATATTACATGATAAGTAGGAGTAGAGTAAGTAGGACATCATGATTCAAGATCTAGAGCATTTCATGCATGTACACTTGCTTGGAAAAGTCATCACAAGTTTGTAAAAGACGCAAAAAGATGCAAAAGTGTGTTTGAAAGCCTAATTGAAGTCCACAAGTTACTGTGAATGTTTTTGATAGATCTACAGAGCATCAGAAGCATTTCTGTCAGAAAAATAAGTAATTTCAAGCCAGGAGACATCCTATGCGTAGGATGTCTACAGGCTAATGTGGAAGGAATTTTGGGATTTTGAGTTGACCAGTGTGTTCAAAAGGTAGGGTTTACCCTAATTTCAACTGGAAAGTGGAAATTTGGCCATATCTTGACAGGATAAGGTCAGATAGACTGAAATTGTCGGACATCCTACCCAAATAGTACCAAAACATTATTTTGATACCAAAAGCATAAGACATGCGTATGCAGCGATGAGATGGATGCATGTAGGTATAGAAAGACCACAACCGGTGTTGGGGCAACAGCCACCCCTACGAGGATTACGATAAGTTGGTATAAGATACACACCACAGTAACTGAATCATAGGATAAGGCTTTGGTGCTTATGCATGCATATTATGAAGATCGCAATGGATATGCGGCAAACCCTATCTATAATCCACCGAAAGAACCCTTAAAACCAGAACCATGGAGCATGATAGGAAATACAGGACCACCAACTACTGCCGAGGCAGCAGGAGAAGGAAGATATAGCTTAGATGAACGAACATTGTTGTTCATAGCCAATGGAGGCATGGGCAGACAGAGACATGCTTACCAACAAAGAGGAGCTCAAGGAGCACCTCAACAACCCAAGGGACCTTGATACAAGTGTGGTGGAGACCCTTGGGTGAGAGAATGTACTCATGATGAAATCATTAGAGTCAATGCGTATTGCGCAGAATATGTATTGCCCTAAAAACCCTAGCAAAGGAGCAAAAACCACCTTGAACATGTTAGAAACAGTACCTTCCAGTGGAGGATCGGAAAATGAAACAATTATACCTATTCAGGCAGTAACACGAGCCCAAGATCAAAGAAGGACGAACAAACTCATAGTTGAAGAACCAGAAACCGACGCCCAAAGTTCAGAAACAAAAATTAGAGAAGCACTTGGTAAGCTAGAAAGGCGCGTAGGAAATCCAGGAAGGAACGAGAGCAAACAGCCCTATCTGAGGAGTTGAAACATACAAAGGATAGATTGGAGCGGTTAGAGGATCTCGCTAGCTTAAGCTCTTACACCACAACAACCATAGCACCCAAGGAAATAGCAAAGCCCAAAAGAGCAGGATTAGGAGGATCTGTACTAGCTAACAAGGTAAATGAGCAGTTGGATGCACTTCTAAAATCTTATGAATCTAGACTTAAAAAAAACCAAACCGAGGAGCAAAGGTGCATGACTTATCCATATGAAGAAAAAAGATGAGCAAAACAACTCAATCATTGATGGAAGATGTGTAAAAAGATGATGGAAACAACTCAATGATTGATGGAAGACCCGTTGCGTAAACCTACAAATTGGCATAAGGCACCAGCTCCAACCCCTATCCAACTAACTTTAGAGAAACATGTAGAAACGAAGGAAAGACTCACTAATGACTATGAGTCCAAAAGAGAGCCTATCATAGTGCCAAATACCACAGATGGGACAAGTGACGGGTTTCAACCTAAAATATTGGCAGAAATGGGTAAGGACTGTAATGTTCTAAATGATCTGTGGAAGCAAATCCATGAGGCCAACGAGGCTAATAGGATGAGTAACCACATGAATAGCACGAGAAAATAAAAGAATGTAACCTTACCACCTATTGAAGAATTTGAGGCAAGATCACAAATGAACTTTGAGATACATTCACAAGGGGGAGACCAAGGATCAATTAGTTCGGAACACAGCCAAACAGACTCCCTGAGAACTTTACCCGCTTACCTAGGAGAGTACGAAGCCAAGTTGGAAGTGAGAGAAATCCCATCTCAAAGACTTTCTTCTAACAAAGTGATGGATTCGCAAGGACTGATTGAGTTGTTGTGCACTCCGGTGGCATGCACAATCACATTAGCAGAAATCCTAAGGTTACGACCAAACATGTGGGCCATGTTGAGATGTAGAGAGAAAGAGAGAGAGACGAGACAAGATACACACCATATACGCTCCCAAAGACTGATTCATATTGAGGACAAGATACAAATATATAGGTGAGACCAAGTTTAGTAGAGTGAGCCATATATAGCTCCAACACTCCTATCAAACAAAGGTCTCTAGCTTTGGATGAAAAAACCCTTGGGGAGTTCAAGGGAAAAACCCAAGCCCCTATACAATGTGAAATATGAACCAGCGGTGATGATGTGAAAGTGAATTGTGCATCTATGTATAAATATTCAAGTGACTTAGATATCACAAGGTGCAAATGTGGAGTGTGCATAGTGCATGATACCTAAAAGATTACAATGTCATATGTACAAAGATATTACAATAGCAAAGAAGCTAATCTAGAAAGAGTGAGGCCGAAGCAACTCCAAGCTCCGAGCGCAAGAGGATGAAACGTGACTCATTGAGGCCTTTGGTCAAAATGTCTGCAATCATCTGGTCACTTGGCTAGTGTTCAACCATAATGGTTCCTTTGCGTACTTCATACCTGACATAATGATAATGGACAACAATGTGCTTTGACTTATTATGCTGGACATAGTCTTTTGCAAGACTAATAGCACTTTGGTTGTCATACCGCAAGGGTGTGCTAGAAAGAGGAGAGTGACCAATATCAACCAGCATTTGTCGAAGCCAAATCAACTCACGAGCTGCAAGTGATGCCGCAATATATTCTAACTCAGTCGTAGAAACTGCAACACAACGTTGTTTCTTGTTGGTCCAAGAAACAAGACAACCATTTATAAAGAATCAATTTCTACTAGTAGATCGCATAGATAAATGTGAGCTTGCCCAGTCTGCATCTGTGTAACCCAAAAGAGAAAGAGATTACATAGAATCCGATGTGAGTTGTCGTTGATAGACTGAACCAAAATCTGTAGTGCCTTTCAAGTATTTCAATACACGCTTTGCAGCAGACCAATGCTTAAGAGAAGGACATGCAAGATGTTGTCCAAGAACCTTAGCAGCAAATAGAATATCAGGACGAGTGTTCATGCCAACAAACTGAAGACATCCAATCAAGCTAGCATAAGGTTGATTTGTGACAAGTTGACCGCCATTGTCAGAAGTATTCTTCGTAGAGCTCGCAAGACAAGGTGTGTTGGCTGAATGTGCAGATTCCATACCAAATTTTTGAATAGTATCTGCAATAAACTTTGATTGTCAAAGGAATAAAATACCTTTTGTATGGTTCTGCTGGATTTGAATGCCAAGACAAGAGTGAATCTCTCCAAGATCCACCATATCGAATGCAGAAGACAATAGCTTTTTCACTTGCTGAAGAAATCCCAAATCATTGGAAACAAGGATGGTATCATCCACATAAAGAGCAAGAATCACAAAACTGCTACCTTGGCGTTTTATGTATAAGTTGGGGTCTGATGAGCAAGAGATGAATCCTTTAGAAGTGAGAAAAAGATCAAATTTTGTATACCAGGCTCACGAAGCTTGTTTGAGACCATATAGTGCCTTATGGAGTTGAGCAACAAGGTCTTCTTTACCTGGAATAACAAATCCTTCTGGTTGTTCCATATAAATTTCCTCTTCCAAGTCACCATTAAGAAAAGCAGTTCGCACATCCATTTGATGAGCTTCTAAATCAAATTGAAGAGCAAATGCCAATAAAACTCGAACACTTGTAATGCGAACAACTGGTGAAAAAGTCTCTTGATAATCAACACCAGCTACTTGGGAGTAACCTTTTGCAACTAAACGCGCCTTGAACTTGTCAAAAGATCCATCTGATTTTACTTTTGTCTTATACACCCACTTGCATTTAATAGTTGTACGACTAGGAGGTAATTCCGTTAGTATCCATGTACCTTTAGAGATAAGACAATCGTACTCTGCTTCCATAGCCTCTTGCCATTGATCCTTTTGTGGTGAAGAGATAGATTCATCATAAGTAATGGGATCTTCAGAAGTAGAAAAAGAATTATCAGCAATATCGTCATCATAAACATGACATGAGTCATGTTCAAAATCAATAGGCAGATCAACAAAAATATCAATATCATCATTGACAACATTTGAAATGGATGGTTGTGAAGAGGAAAGTTTCTCTATAGAAAGAGTTTCATCTTCTGAAAGAAATGGAAAAGCCTGAAGCAATGATTTATTATCATCAAAATCATCCATGGACCGTGAGCCTCCCATAAGCTGTTCGTTAAAAGTAGCATCACGATTCACAATTACTTTCTTGGAGGAAGGGTCATAGAATTTGTAGCCTTTGGAAGTGTTAGAATATCCAATAAAAATAACTTTAAGACCAGGAGCATCAAGCTTTGTTCGTGTTTCTTTGGGAACATGAATATAAGCAATACATCCAAAGGTTCGAAAATGAGATACAGAAGGAATGTCACCTGTCCATGCTGTGATGGGTATCTTACCAGAGGGTGCAGTAGTAGGAAGATGATTCTAAATAAATGTGCTGTCAAAGTAGCTTCAGCCTAGAAAACACGAGATAAGCCAGAATGAATCAGCATACATCTTACAGCATTGAGAATAGTGCGATTCTTTCGTTGAGCAACACAGTTCTGTTGAGGCGAATATGGAATAGTGTGTTCATGATGAATTCCAATGTCAGCACAGTAACTCACAAACTCTCGAGAAACATATTCGCCTCCATCGTCACTACGAAGCTTCTTAAGGCGACGACCAGTTTGAAGTTCCGCAGCCTTGTGGAATTGTTTGAAAACAGATAAGGCTTCAGATTTTTTGTCTAAGTAGAAATACAGTCGTATACCTTGAGAAATCATCAATGAAAGTAATGAAGTAGTGATATTGTGATCTCGAAGAAGGTAGAGGTCCACATATATCAGTATGAACAAGATCCAATATGTCATGAGAATGAGTTGTATTTGAAAGAGGAAAGGGTTTATGATTGTGTTTCCCAAAAAGCACAAAATTCACAAATTCCCATATGGGGATGGGCTTTAAGATCCATGCCATGAACAAGATCATGACGTTGAAGATCAAGGAGTTTTGAGAAATCAGCATGAACAAAATGGTGATGCCATACTTTGCAATCATGATCACCTGGAGCAGTGACAATATTTGCTACAGCATCGTTGAGAGAGAGTTCAAACAAATTACCGTTTCGAGGAGCAGTGGCTATAGTCTGTCCATCTTTCTCAATTTGGCATTTGGTATGATCAAATCCAACAAACAGACCAAGATCAACAAGTCTAGCAACTGAAAGAAGATTACGTTGAAGATTTGGTACATGTAATACCCCTCACAAAATTCAAGTGGAAGAAGATAAGGTACCAAAATATAAGTCTCCAATACTCTTTACTTGACAAGTAGTATCATCAGCAAGATAAACAACACATTGAACTGGCAGTGGATGATAGTTATGGATCCATCACGTACATGAAGTATTCTGTTTGGAGCAACTGAACATAGGATGCAGCTTGTTTCTGGTACAATGTTGTTTCGATGTTCAGTAGCATATGCTCTATTTTGATCTTTGTCAAATCGACGCTTATAGCACATATGAGTGGGGTGATCATATCGTCCACAATATTCACAAGAAGAAGAAGAAGAGTCTCTAGATAAACGTGGTTGTTTTGTGGTAATATTGTGTTCTTCATCATATTGACGTGTCCAACAATCATCTTCAGTATGGCCATTTCTGTTGTTGCAATAAGAACATTGCTTATTAGGAAATTTGAGACGAGAGAAAATATTACCGCGACGGCCACCTCTGTGGTTTCCTCGTTGAAATGGACGCCTTCGAGCATAAAAATCATGTTCCATCTGTTGTGACTCAGTCTCCTCTTGTGAAATCATAGTTGATCATGACCAGCATTCTGACGTTCTTGACGTTGAGAGTATTCAATTAAAGACATGCAAGCTTGGTCAAAATCAAGACCATCTTTATTAGAGAGAATAGTAACAATGTTATCATAAGAAGAGTCCTTCACCGTATCAAGGAGAAGTGTAATCAATTGCTTTTGTGGAACAGGATCACCGACAACAGCAAGTTGATTAATAATAGATTTGAAAGATTCAATATGTCCCGTCATGGCAGTACCAACTTCATATTGTAACTTGTTAAGCAACCCTCTCAAATAAAGTATTTCTATAACAGATTTCTTCTGAAAGTTTCCAATAAGGTACTTCCATACGTGGTGGGAATTAGGCACTTCATACATATCAAGAAAAAGGGAATCAGTAAGAGCAGAAAGAATATACCGACGAGTTGCTTTATCATGTCGTTGCCAATCCGTATAGGCAACATTCCAATCTTCAAATATAGGTCCTTCAGTGATAAGCACGTTATCATTATCCGTATCAACAGGCCGAGGCGGACAAACATGGTTTCCAAGAACAACATCGGAGAGTTCATCGCCTTCAAGAATTAACAGCATCTTTGCTTTCCAGCCTGGAAATCCTTGACCTTGGAAAGGAGGAACAGAACGCTAGCCAGAAGGAAAGCCGTTGACGAGAATATTCATAGCCATATCTTGTTGCGAGAAGACGTATAAGATAAGATCGCAGAATCTGCACAGCATATATGGTGAAGGCCGCAATTGAGAATGAGAGAGATATGAGTACCGCGTTTTGTCAACGATAAACGTAAGAAGAATGCTCAAGGAACGTCCAAAGATGTGAGAGACGTCACCCAAAAAAGGCAGGGTAAAGGAGACATTAATAATAAACGAGTTCTCAAAATAGAGTGGTGTGAGAAGTAGGATTGACAGCCACAATATGAATAGCAAAAAGCTAAATATTCTCGAAAAGGTTAACGCCAAAATAAGAAAAACGATCGCGGACGCTTCACAAAGAAGTAGGACGAAGAAAGCTGCGTCAAGCTCAATTGCAGTAAAAACAACATAACTTTCTGCTGCGAACTCCGATTGACGCAAACCTAGAACTCAAATCAAAGAGCTCAAGGAGACGAACAAGTTTTGGATGAAAAGTGCCATTGCACTACGCTCCATCGCGCTTTTTCCGTTTCTCCAAATTTTGAGCAGAACAAGAAGAAAAATTGAGATGAAGTTCAGGGTGTCATCAACAAGAAAACGTAATCAACGATTAGATTGATTAGAAATAAACGCCACATAAAACACTAATCATATTCTTCTTAACACAAAACAACCACAGTTAACAAGAATCAATGCTGAAAAATAAAATTTGTAGCAATTTTGAATCTTACATGCGAATCGCATACACATAGTGTTGTGACAACATGAATTGAATCAGTGCGTGATCGTTACCGCTCTGATACCATGTTGAGATGTAGAGAGAAAGAGAGAGAGACGAGACAAGAGACACATCATATACTCTCCCAAAGACTGATTCATATTGAGGACAAGATACAAATATATAGGTGAGACCAAGTTCAGTAGAGTGAGCCATATATAGCTCCAATAGGCCACATTAGATAAATGCCTAGAAAAAGTTGGAGTAAAAGACCCCACCCTGAGGCTTCAAGAAGGGATCAGAGAGTTGGACAGGCCTCAACTAAACACTAGGCCATTACCATTGAATAAGGTTGGAGAATATTGCGAGGAGAAGATGGAAACACCACGCTATCAGTAGAATTCCAAGGAGTAGTTTCCAAAGCTATTGACAGTGGAGTGGGAGTTGCTATCGCCACCAAGGAAATCTGGAAAAAATGGGAGAAACCAGCTTTGAGGGCTACCAGAATGAAACTGCAATTGGCAGATGGGTTCATGGAGAAGCCTCTAGGACTCTTAGAAAAAGTGATTGTCACTTCGTGCGGAATCGAGTATGAGCATAGATTTGCAATAGTCGATTTTGACAAAAAGAACAACTATGAGATCATCTTGGGACGACCATTCATGCGACAATTGAAGATGGTCCAAGATTGGGGTTATGACCACATATACCTCAGACATGCTGAGACAACAACTAAAATACACCAGGAGAAAAAGAGACAGTAGAACCACCAGAAAAAGAAGAGTTTTACAACTCCTCTGAACATTTGGAAGTAAATGATGATGCAGATAATGAGTGTTCAGACACCTCAACTGAGCCTGGAAATGAAACCGAGAATATCAAGTTTTATGATTTTGCTAATCAACACCCTAGACGCCAGGAACGCTATAGGAGTAAAGGATCAGAAAACAAAGCGAGAGAGAACCTGATGCCCAAGATAAAAGGTAAAACTCACTATTTGATGCTTGTAAAAACAGAGGATTGTGTAAAAGATCAAATATTAGGAGGATTCTCAAAAGATCGAAAAGAAAGAACGCGAGAGGAAATAAAACAGGTACGAAAAGCTAAAACAGAAACAAAATCACAAAAAACCAAACAACAAAAGACCAAGAGTGGACCAAATTGGAGCGTAAACAGAAATACCAAGAACTGAAACGGTCTTTGCGTGAGATATGGACTACTGAAGAAGATAGTGATGGTAAAGGGGAGTCGGAAAGGGGAACATGAATGTACCATCACACTATCAAAAATTTACTATCTGGGACAGAAAAATCATCATGACACCACCAATCCCCGTAAGAACCAACCAAGAATCTTACGATGGGCCTGAAAATGCAAAAAAATAAACCTCGCAGAACCAGGTGAAAAGCCTCAACCGGTCTATATAGCTAACGATTTAGAGCCTGAAGAGGAAGAATAGCTAACCCAAATTCTCAAGAAGTATAAAGATGTATTTGCTTGGTCCTATAAAGACCTCAAAGGAGTTGATCCATCGATATGCCAACATACAATTCCTTTGAAATCGGATGCAAAACCTAGCAAACAATGTCCTTATACATATAATGACACATTTGCTAAACGAATCAAAGAGGAAATTGATAAACTGATGGAAGCTGAATTCATCTATGAAATAGAACATACAGATTGGGTGTCATCCATTGTAGTAGTTCCCAAAGAGAATGGAAAATTGTGAGTGTGTGTAAACCTCAAAAGGGTAAATGTAGCCACCATAAGGGATAATTATCCCTTACCAATCAGAGAGCATGTACTTGAGCGAGTGGACGGGAAACGGGCTTATTCCTTTTAGGATGGGTTTTCAGGATACAACGAACTAGAAATAGCAAGGGAGCATCAACACAAAACAACATTTGCCACAGAATGGGAAATTTATGTGTATCGAGTTATGCCGTTTGGCTTAACGAATGCCCCAGCCACTTTCCAAAGGTTAATGACGCATGCATTCAAGGAATACCTAAGAATATTCTTAGAGATTTACATGGATGGTCTTTGTGTACACTCTCTTCTATGAGAGGAACATATTGACCATTTGCAAAAGAAAACTGCAGGACATATCGAATATGTCTTAACCGTGAAAAGTGTGTATTCATGGTTAAGCAAGGCCGCATCTTAGGACACATTGTCTCAAGAAATGGCATAACCACAGACCTAGACGAAGTCAAAGTCATTGTAGACCTACCCAGGCCTACTAATGCGAAACAAGTGCAATCCTTCATGGGACACTGCCGATATTATCGAAGATTCATATACATGTATGCGGTTATCCCACGACCTCTGTATCGTTTGCTAGTCAATTTCGAGTGGACCGAGGAGTGTGAAACCTCATTCCAAAAGCTGAAGGAAAACCTTATATCAGCACCTGTACTAAAGGCACCAGATTGGGAAAAGATATTCCATGTTCACATTGATGCTTTTGCATATGCCATTGGAAGTATTCTGGCTCAACCTGGAGACGAAACAAAGGATTTTCCAGTTTGCTATGCGAACCGACAGTTAAACAGTGCAGAGAAGAACCACACAACCACCGAGCGGGAAGGGTTAAGAATGATTTATGCTGTAATGAAATTTCGGCATTATTTGCTTGCAAACAAATTTGTGCTCTTCACAAATCATCAAGCTCTTTTGTATCTGGTAAATAAACCATGCAATACAGGAAGAATCGTACGCTGGTTTATTATATTGCTAGAATTTGACTTCATAGTGGTGATCAAAAAGCGTAAAACCCATCTATGAGCGGATCATCTTTCAAGGATACACATCGGGGAAGCTCCTGAAGGAGTAGATGATGACATACCAGATGCGTATCTTTTCAATATTGAAATGGTACCCAAATGGTCTCAGGAAATTGTTAGCATTCTTTCCTTTGGAAGTAAGTTTGATAATACGGAATACAGATCCAAACAGCAAACAATTCGACAAACAAAACACTTCCAGTTGATAGCAGAACGGCTGTATCATCTTGGATCGGACCTAATCCTACGATTATGTATATATATCCGGAAGAATGCGAGTGCTACCTTGAAGAGGCACATGTCGAGGATTGTGCATTTCATTGATCAACAGTGAAAACACAATCGAAGACTCAAATAGTTAGGGGTTTATTGGCCAACTATGTATGCGGACACACATTCCTATGTTACCAATTGTACTATATGTAGTGCCAAAAGACCAGTGAATCACGCAACTTTGTTTCAGGTAAACATAGCACCTGCAAGGAGTCAATATATCATTACTTCTTAACCACCAGGACGTTACCTGAGAACATCACAAGAGCACGGAAAAAAGATATAGAGCTGGAAGCTCGTGACTTTCAGTTAATTGGGAACCAACTCTATAAATTGGGGACAATAAACTTAGAATCTGTGCAAGTAAAGCGAATAACTGCTAATTTTAGAACATGCGCATAGCGGAATAAGTGGAGGCCATTTTTCGGGCGATAAGACAGCAAAAATTGTCTTAACTGCAGGAATTTGGTGGCCTACATTGCACATAGATACTGAAGAGTTTGTAAAGCGTTGTGATGCATGTCAACGCACCAAGGTGTCAATAAAAAGAGATGAGATGCCATTACGGCTCATGATGGGAGCAAGAGCATTTGCAAAATGGGGCATTGATTTTGTGGGACCTATCTCACCCCCTGTATATCGCACCCATACCCAATATATCATTGTGGCTACGGAATATCTCACTAAATGGGTCGAAGCCAAGGCAACACAAAAAGCTGATGCACGCACCACTGCACAATTTTTGTATGAGAACGTTTTTGTACGTTACGGGTTACCAATAGAAATTGTCAGTGATCGTGGGACACATTTTCTCAATGAAGTGATTGAATATCTGCTAGAGTAATTTATGGTCATACATAAGAAATCTGCACCATACCATCCACAGGACAATGGGCAAGTTGAGGCCACAAATAAAACACTATGCACGGTTCTCACTAAAATAGTGTCAAAATCGAGAACAGATTGGGATCAGCAGCTACACTCAACATTGTGGGCATACAGGGTAGCTTACAAAACATCAATCGAAACAACACCATACAACATGGTGTTTGGCCTAAATGCTATACTACCCATAGAGTTTTTAATTCCAACTCTACGAGTAGCAAAAATTTTAGAATGGACAGGGCATGAGATCTCTTCAAGAATAGATGATCTTGAAAAGCTAGATGAACTCCGCTTACGAGCTGTGGCTTCAATCTATGCTAAAAAGAGAAGACAAAAAGAAATTTTTGACAAACATGTGCACACTAAAGAGTGCAAAACAGGTGATTACGTACTTGTTTATACCTTGAAGCAACATGCCAAGAAACTTAAAAAGCGAGGGATGGGACCATTTGTAATTAGTGATCTATCACAAAGTGGAGGTGTCAAGCTTGCTACATTAGCAGGTGAAGAAATGCCGAACTGGACTAGTGGATGTCGATTAACGAGATACCATCTACCACTCACACAGGAGATGCTCCAACAAATTCATCAAGGAAAACAAAGAATGAGGGAAAAACAAAGAGTACGAGAGGAAGCTCAAGCAGAAGCACAAGAACGCATTGCAAAAAGAAGACTTCTGCAACAACAACAACAAAGTGGACCACCATTGTGAATCAATGCCATTCGATTGACGAAGATGGATGAAGAAACAATGGAGACAATAATTGCGGTCAAATTGGGAAGCAATCAAGTTGAATCGACATCATTGCTTGATTACGGATTATACCAACACCTCAAAGTCAGAGGTCAACTTCATCATACTCCTCAAGTGCTGGAAAGTAGCACATCACACCCATTGAAAACATTGGGATGGACTATATTGCATGTACAGATACATCAATATATTTACCAAGACAAATTCTATGTGGTGACGGATGAAAGCACACAACACCCAATGATGTTGGGGCAGCCTTGCCAAAAAGAGTACAATGTGCAGATAGATTGGAAAGCAAAGGTAGTCATAATTCAGCATGCACATGAACAATAGGTGACAGCCTTTGCTCAACAATACCAAAATGTTCAGCTGCAAGCCATGCAATCACTAGAAACAAAGACAAAAGCACAAATTCCATCAAAGAAAAACATTATACCCGAGACCAACAATCAAGTAAAATCCAACCATGCTAATTACAGACATATGAAGTCACCGGCCACAATGCATAGATCTAGGTTACCAAAACAAGGGAAACAAGTATCGATACGGAAGGATAGAAATGCCATGGCAGACAAACAACAATGCGACAACAGAATTCCAACAAAGCAGATGGTTCAACCACAAACCAAGGGCATAAAACAGATATGGATCCCAAAGAAAATGCTTAGCCATAACCCAAATGTCTCTCGCACTTGGATACCAAAGAAAAAGCAAAAGGAACTCCCTTCAGTATAAGCAACAACAAATGGCAGATAGCTTTTCACAAAGAAAACCCGACTTATGTGGATGCCAATCAACAACAAACGAGTGGAAAACAAGAAAGTGTCAAACCATCTACAAAAAATAGGTAGAAAAAAAATACCAATGGAAAGCAAAGGCAATACGGCCCAGCCAATTTTCTACTTAGAAATAGCTACGCCTCTCTCAATAGTCTCGGCAAAGCAATTGCCGTTTGCAAAAAAGACAATTAAACAGAGAGCAGTAGAGTTACAGCTGTTGCTTGCAAAGAAAATAGGAAACGTCGACGGCAAATGCCAATACGCATCTTGCTTATTACCTTCTCTTGCACAACATTAATTTTGCCATGAATTGACCGAGTATGCATAAAGTAGGGCCACATTAATCGGCCAGGCATTAGCACAAATTTTTCAACCTATGCACGGTACATACTCTGAGGTGATACCTGGTCGTCTAGGAGGACTCCGGCTAGGAGGGGGGAGGCATTCTCAAATGCGGAATCAATAACACAAACAGCAAAAAAGGGCATGATTTTCGACTATGTTAAGGGTTGTTGTTTGATTGCAAAATTTTCTGGAGTAACCCAAGTATAGATGCCCTTATACATCATGTATCTACAGGTATATGGGGCCAAACACCAAATCAAGCCCCTAGGTGTGTGTACATAAGTAGAAATAGCCATTTTTCGAACAAAATGTTGGTAAAACAGAGAAATCCAGCCATAAAAATTGCATGCGAGTGTATATAATGTTTTGTGGTGATGTTTGTGAATTATTATGATTTTTGGGGATTTTTTAGGTTCGATTTGTTATTTTCCTTTTAATTTTGCTAATTTTCGGCAGAAAAACTTCAAAAATACAAAAAGTAGGGGAAAAACGGTCGTAATGAAAAACAAAAAATATGGGGATGATCAGTGACTATAGGACAACATATGGTACAGTGGGGGTGCAATTATGAGAGTGGAGCGGAAAGCGTGTTTTGGTCAGGTTTTGACCGAAATGCCAAATTTCTGGTAAACAGAGCAGATGGAGTCCAAATCAAGAAATTTTTGAGCCTAAACCGCATCTCGTAAGAAGATAGGAGCACATGTCAAATTTCATAAAAAGTGGTTCGGGGACCTTCATTATAAGAAATTTTCACCCCATTTTTAGCTCATTCTCACTATTAACTTTGTGGAGAGAGCTTCTTCCACCTAGAGTGGACCGACCTTCCAACAGCTTCTACAACGCGCACGACTACCCGACGAGCTCCAGACATGAGAGGTAGGCTCACCACCTTGAGCTTTTCGCGCATGTTTGTCATTATGTCGCGAAAACTAGCGTAGGGATCACACACAAAGCGGGCGGTAGAGACCTACAAATAGAGACGGCGGCCTAACAACTAACCCAAAAGCAACAAGACTTCATTGGAAACTTACCCTAGTCTAGGAGACCAGTCCTCGATGTCCAAAGGGAGTAGGAAACCATCGGAAAAAACCCTAATTCCCAGAAACCCGCAAGAGGCCACCAAATGGAAATCGGCAAAACGGCAACCAAATGCTACCAAAATTCATGGGTAGGAGCATCTCGACATGCTCAACAAGTCTATATGACCCGCATGACCAAAAAGTGACCCAAAGCGGCACTAAACTTCAAAGACGGCATCGGACACACAAAGCGTCAAATTGCTCTTGCGGCCAAACCGCAAGCCCGTTTGCCACCAAACTTCACGAGCGGCTTTCCTAGACCATCAACAATCAAGTTCTATGGTGTTAGACCACCACAAATCATCAAAAGTATGCAAATGCAACCACGGGTGCTTCTAGAGCGACAAATTGCCAAATGAAGCTCCGACGAAGCCAAAGGCGACAAAAACCATACGGCAAGGATACAGCTATGGAGACCAACATCAGGAAACTTCATCGCCAAAAAGCACTCCAAAAGTCAAAAAATGGCTCGGAGGCTCTGAAGTCCACACAGGGAGTTATTCTCTATCCATTTGACTTTTTTGTTGAAATTAGGCTCAAAAGGGACTTAGGGGGGGGCCAAGGGCAAGCACTGGGAGCACCATCCATGAAAAAATCACCAGGAGACATCCTACGCGTAGGATGTCTTCAGAGCACTTTTGGGCACAGACTCCAACATTTTTCATCATGCACATTTTCTGAATGACATTTACAAGCTATCCATCAAACCAATTCCGATGAAAAAGACATCCTACGCGTAGGATGTCTAGATTAAAGTTTTTGGCCAGATTTGCACTATGAGCACATGCACAGCTTCAAAAGTTCCTTTTAAGCTTTATTTTCAATTTTCAAGTCATTTGGATAAGTAAAACTCAGTTTCGCAGCTAATATGGAAAAAACGCTAACTTCGGACTACTTAGTGCAACAGGATCTATGGCAGCCTCGAAGTCCCCGGCAAAGAAGAAGAGAATGACCATCAAGGATTACCTGGAAGAAGTGGAGCCCTTCGTCATTCAAGAAGGAACACTAAAGCCCCAGCAATACAAGAGGATCTGTTAGAGTCCAACGACTTAAAGATCTACCAAGGAGTGTTCAAAGACACTGAAGGCAATGTTATAGAGCTACCAGTGCTGCCGTGAGACCTCAATGAGTTCGTACAAAGCAAGATGTCCGGCTACTTGGAGAAGATTGATCTCCACAACTACATTGAAGCAATACCGGCAGGGGTGGACATCAAAAGAGTCTGGGAGTTTGTGACAAACATCAAAGAGGATGGAGTGGCCAAAGTAACAGATTTACAAGGCAAACCAGAAACAGAGATAATAATCACTGAGCGGGTTGTAGCAGATGCACTAGACCTCTCCAACGAGGGGGATACTGTAACAAAAAGAAGGGATGAGGTCAAGGTGTACAAAGAGAAGAAGGGAAATTACACCTTTGAAGATATTGCCAACCCAAGAGTGGCAATCATGAGCCAGTTATACAACTAGTACTTCCACATGTGCATGAAGAGGCCACAAAAGTACAGAATGCCGCCAGGTGCAATTTCCATGACATTCACGTGGGCAATGACGAAAGGCACCCCAAAGATAATCAACTATGTGACATATATACATGACAACCTAGTAAAGATGGGCAACAAGAAGCCAACCTATATAGTGCCAAGAGAAATAATCACTAAGGTCATTTATGGAGCACTACACGCAAAAGGAAGGTGGTATGACCCCCTGTCTCAGAATGATTGGATGAGGTTAAAAGAAGACAAGGAAGACGAGCCGCAAAGAGCACCAAAAGTGGCTACAAGACTAAAAAGACGGATAGAGCCAGTCCAAGAGGAGCAGCCCGAGCAGAAGAAAGGGAAGAAGGAATTTTCTCAAGTGCCGGCCAAAGAAACAAGGTCACAGAAAGAGCCAAGACTAGAGAGGCTGATGGAGAGTTTCCGAGCAGAGAGAGCCCTCAAGGGTGATTTAAGTGAACTATGGAAGCCTTCTCTAGAGTCTATGTCAGGATCGTCCAGAAGATTTAAAAGGGACCGATCTGAGGACTATATCAAGAATTTTGAGATTCTTGATGCGGCATCAGAGAATATTCCACATGCCCCTTTCACAGAGGAAGAAGTACAACAAATACGGCAGAAACTGCTGGATGAGCAAGAGAGCCACTAAAGAGAAAGAAAAACTAAAGCAGACAGGGATTTAAAGGGCAAGCGAACATCTCTACCGGCCAGCCCTACACCCAACCCACAACCATCACCACCGCCCTCACCACCTCCTAGCATCCCTCCACCAGAAGATAAGGAGACTGAGGACAAACAAGAAGAACAGCAAGCAGATGAGCAAGAGCAGAGACAAGATCCGGAGTCGAAAGAAGAGGCTAAGCCTCGAAGTGATAAAAAAGAATTAGATGATTCTTACTATGCATTTTTGGACCTGCTAGCTGCAGGATATACGAAGGAAGAAGCCGCCACAGTTGCATTCGACTTGGCGAGGACAGGGCCTAAAGCACAGATGCAAGGCATCAAGCTAGTAGAACTGAAGGAAATTGCTACAGATACAGTGGACCTGTACCCGCCCTCCAATGACTGGGATGTGGTGATGACAAATCTAACAGGATTGAGAGCGCAATCAATGGCTTAAGAGAAAGAGATGACAGCTCTCAAGTCCACTGAAGAAAAGATCAAAATGGAAGTACATTCTTTGCAAGCACAAAGCCAAAGGACAAAAGGAGAGAAGCTGAGCTACAGGCCAGCTTAGCAAGGGCACTACAAAGCTGCCAGGCAATGGAGGAAGCCAATCAAGAAGCCACAAAAAGAATGTGAGCAGTGGAAGAAGAGTGTCAGCAGCTCAACAGGTCACTGCTAGATGCCGAGAAGGAAAGAGATAATCTGACACTACAGCTGCTGGCAGAAGAATCTAAAGAAGTAGAAGCCATGAGGAACGCCAAGGAAAGAGCAGAGATAGATCAAGAAGCAAGCGAAAGTAAAAGACCAGACCATCCAGAGGCTGCGAGCATCACCTGCTAGAGTCAGAGCTACTAGCTCGACTCAAATCACGACTGAGAGTCAACTCTATGAAGAGCAAATGCAAGAACTTCAGAAAGAGCTAACTCTAGAGAAAAATCAGAGATTGATGATGGCAGAAGGATCTATAGTCATGCAAACAAGAATGGAAGAGGGCCAAAAAGCCCTGCAAGAGGAAATAGAAAGCATGAAGAGAAAGCTTGAGGAGGCGGAAAGAATAAACGCCGAACTTAATGACCTCGTTGTGAATATGGGCGAAGAAGCGGAAACAGAAAAACAAAAACTCTTGAGGAAAATTGAGGATTTGAAAGGACAGCAAGCAGGAGAGCCAGAGAGCACATGGCCAGCCGCCAATGAGGGCATTGACCTAGAAAATGTGGCTGATCCGGTGGACACTCCTATGCAAGAGGAAATCCTAGAAGGATCCTCTCAAGAGCCACAGGATCTAGCACAAGAAGAGGAAGAGAAATTGCGTAAAGCAATAGAGGTGGAGCTCAGAGCAATCACAAAGGAAGCCTTGGAGTGGGAGCAGAGGGTATTCAAGTCTATGACTATTCAGAAGATCGACGCCAGCAACCTTAGGCGCGAGTGGCTTCAACCCTCTCTCCCATATCCATTGCTGAAATATGAGGCAACTACCATAAACAAGTGGATTAGAGAAGAGCCAGCCATACCCCTTTACAATGCAGATACCTCAACACTAGAATGGGTCAAGCTCATTGTGGATTCTCAGCCAAAGTGGAGGAAGGCCTGGCTTACAAAGTACCCACAATACCTAATCCACTTGGTAGAGGCACCGAAAAATATCAGAGACAACCTCAACTTCTATCCTCTACCAAGGATTAGGACGTGGAAAGCGCAGGAAATATTGCAAAGGAGCCAACCCACTTGGCTGAACTACCCTAAGCTGTC
This sequence comes from Adiantum capillus-veneris, assembly GCF_014529385.1. Lineage (NCBI taxonomy): Eukaryota > Viridiplantae > Streptophyta > Polypodiopsida > Polypodiales > Pteridaceae > Adiantum > Adiantum capillus-veneris. The sequence continues at coordinate 54,743,245 of NC_140942.1, read as the reverse complement.
GGGCTTGAAGGAAGGTGAGAGAATAAGTGTCCAATACATGGTGAAAACCCTAACGGGCGCCATAAAGTTGTTCACTGGCTCACCTGACCTTACATGCATTATGATGAGGAAAATCTGGAGAACCCTCTTAGCAGTGTTCGAGACTTTCAAGCCAGGATAGATGACCGACAGCATCTTTTTCTTCCAAGATACATACAAAAGCGCTTATGATCTGTCTGGTCAGCCTTCCAAGAAGGTGATACATGCGTTGTATCAAAGAATAATGTTTCTACCATCCTTTCACCTCCAGGCTTTTGAAGAAGCATTCTACATAGGCTTCTTCACTGTAAACACTGACATTTTTGGGCTGACAATGATGAACTTTCACGCAAGATATGAATCTCTGCTAAAGATGTGAGAAACAATACGATGAAGAAGCAGATCGATGGCCATGTTGGGGATGACATGAGCAAGGAGGGGGGGAGTGTTAGAAGCTAGTTACACCCCACAGCACTAACTACTCCGAGGATTATTATTTTTTGTAATTATTCATTCATTGAGGAAAACTTGATTTTTCACCTTGTAAATATTGGGACGTACAGAAGTTTCTAGATTGTATTTTAGTTTTGATAGTTAGATTGAGTAGATGGTTGATTTTGGAACTTTAGGGTTTGAGAAATTTTAAGGTATATATACCACTTTTTGACCTTAATGAAAGAACCTTTTGTCATTTTAAAAAACAAGTTTTGAAGTCTGTGAGTGAGCGTACTGTGTACGAGAGAGAGAGAGTGAGCTTCATCTTGACGCTACATGTGCTCCGGTGGTTGGAATCGAGTGCGGAGAAGTGCAGCATGCTGCTCCTGACGAGAGCTACGTGCCGATACCTACATTGTGCGTGTACGGTCCAGTTTTGCAAGCTCCTTCTACAAGCTTCATCGGGTGTTTGGGTGAGTATACGTTGTCTAATTTTGCATTGCAGCATATCCACACGTTCACATTGAGTAGAACTACACATTAGGCACTTTAGATTTTGGAAACGAAGACGTGCAGATTTCGGCCAGACATCCTACGTGATTCTGCACCAGGTGTTTTGGGTTGGGATTTTGGTTCATAGACCTTAGGGAGAGCGACCTATTGGTATTAGTAGGGTCTCCTTCAAGTTCTATGGTGTTTTGAGATTGTTTGATGGGTGTTCCGCTCTAGAAAGCGTTGTAGGAAGTTTCCTCTTATGCACTCTTTGTTAGGAAATAAGACGTAGCTAAATAGATAATTGAGTAGATTACTTAATGGAGAGAGAAAGATTTATATACACGAGATTATAGAGTAGAGAGAGAGAGAGAGAGTACACACAATATACGTGGTTCACCCAATGTGGGCTACGTCCACGGGAAAGCAGCCACTCAATGGCTTTAGTACGTCAAAACAAGAAGTAGTCTACAAAGGGATTATACCCTTAATGGAGCTCCCGCCTTGCTTCACTCTCACCACCTCACACTCACCTTGTTGCATCAACTTCACACACTATGAAATGTGTGTAGAAATGGGCTCCTTTTATAGGCCAAAAGGGCTGCCCTTTCTTATGAGAGACAGCCATGTGTAGCCGTCCTTGTGTGAATAAGTCCAAATCGGACCCTCCAATCCGCCCATGTGTGGCCGCCCTTGAGAAGACAAGTCCGCTTTTGAATTCGGCCACCGACCATTGAATTCGGCCACCGGCCACCGGCCATTGACTTCCGACCATCGGCCATCGGCCATTGACTACCGGCGACCGACCAACCGACCGGTTGTTTTCCGACCACTTTTCGGTCGCCGTCCGGCCATAATATTCGGGCGAAAAAAAAAAGTCTCGGGGGCCTCCGCCCGCGAGGCCTTTAAGTTGCCCCTGATTCTTGTCCGTGAAAATTTTGGTTTCCGGTGAGTGATTTTCCTTCACGCACGATGGCTTCTCCTCATAATGGGGGCCTTACAAATGTGCGCTTTTACCACAGAAAATTACAAGGGTAAATCAGGCTCCATACTTAACAATCTCCCACTTGGAGACTGATCTCCAAACCAAACCTATGACTGCTTTCCATTCTGGCTTCTTATCCTTGAATGCCGATTGAAGATGAGCAAAAGCTCAACTTCTCCTTGTTGACCACCTTTGTAAACATGTCTGCAGGATTTTCACTTGTATGCACCTTTCCTAGCTTTAGCTGTCCCTCTTCCAAAAGAGTGCGTATGAAGTGATATCTCACCTCAATGTGATTTGTCCTTGAATGAAAGGCTGAGTTCTTTGCAAGATGGATAGCGCTTTGGCTATCACTGTACAAGACACAATTGTCTTGTTTGAATCCAAGCTCTTCTAAGAATCTGTGAAGCCACAGAATTTCTTTGCTTGCCTTCGTCATGTCTACATACTCTGCTTCCGTGGTAGAAAGTGAAACCACTTTCTGCAGCTTTGAAGCCGAGCTTACTGTTGTGCCTCCAACCGTGAACACATAGCCAGTAGTGCTCCTTCGAGTATCTTTGTCACCAGCCATATCTGCATCAGCATACCCTTCTAGAAAAATATCAGTTCCTCCAAAATACAAAGCATTTGTTGTTGTCCCTTTTAGATACCTAAGTATCCACTTCACAGCTTGCCAATGCTCTTTACCTGGGTTGTCCATGAACCTACTCACAACTCCCACTGCACGTGCAATGTCTGGCCTTGTCCAGACCATAGCATACATTAGAGAACCTACCGCTGCAGCATATGGAACTTTAAACATATAGGCTATCTCCTCTTGTGTCTTTGGACACATATCCTTCGTTAGTTTAAAATGACCAGCCAAAGGTGTAGAAACTGGTTTTGCATTTTGCATTGCAAACCTTTCTAGTACCTTCTTGATGTAATCTTCTTGAGATATCTTTATTGTCTTCTTCGTCCTGTCCCTTGATATTTTCATACCAAGTATCCTCTTTGTAGCACCTAAATCTTTCATTGAAAAAGATTTGGACAGCTCCTCTTTTAGGTCTTTGATGTCCTGCATGTTAGCACTTGCAATCAACATGTCATCAACATACAACATTAGGATGATGAATTTCCCATCTCCCAAATTCTTCGTGTAGACGCAGTGATCCGAGTTGCATCTTGTGAATCCACGATCCAACATCCATCGATCAAACTTCAAGTACCATTGTCTTGATGCTTGCTTTAAACCATACAAGCTCTTCTTTAATCTGCAAACCATTTTCTCCTTACCTTTTACTTCATACCCCTTTGGTTGAAGCATGTAGATTTCCTCCTCTAAGTCACCGTGAGGGAATGCCGTATTTACATCCATTTGCTCGAGATTTAGATCATGAGCAGCCACAAGGCTTAAGACAAGCCTAATTGAGTTCATTTTTACAACAGGAGAAAATATTTCATTGAAGTCAATACCTTTCTTTTCAGAAAAACCTTTTACCACAAGCCTAGACTTGTACCTTTTCTTCCCACCTTCTTCTTCCTTTAGCTTGTACACCCATTTGTTTTGAAGTGCCCGCTTACCTTTAGGCAACTCAACCAACTCCCATGTTTGGTTGCGATGTAGTGAGTCCATCTCCACTTGCATGCTCTTCGTCCATTCTTCTTTGGATTCATGTTGCATAGCTTCTTCATATGATTCCGGCTCTCCAGAATCTGAGATCAAGAGATGGTTGAAGGAAGGAACAAACCTTCCTGGAGGTCTACTTGCTCTTGTAGATCTTCGGGGAATAGGTTGAGGCTCCTCATTTGGTTGACGTTGTTGCACATTGTCACCGTTTGCAGTCCTTGAGTCTTCACCGTCCTCAAGCTCCATGTACTCATCACCTGTTTCTTTTGTTTGTTTTCTTTCCAAGTAATCTTTGTACATATTTTGTTCGTTAAAAATTACATCCCTACTCCTTAAGATTTTACCATCTTCAGGATTCCATAGGCGATACCCAAAGTCTCCTTCTCCATAGCCAATGAAGAAACACTTTTTGGACTTTGCATCTAACTTTGATCTTAGGCTTCTATCTATGTGCATGAAAGCCTCACACCCAAACACTTTGAGAAATGCATAATTCACCGGTTTACCTGTCCATGCTTCTTCTGGAACTCCCCCATCCAATGTTGTTGAGGGTGACCGATTGATTAAGTACACAGACGTACTTACAGCTTCCGCCCAAAGTTCAAGCGGTAGGCCTGCATGTAGCCGCATGCTTCGTGCTCCTTCCATGATTGTCCTGTTCATCCTTTCCAAAATCCCATTTTGTTGAGGTGTCCTTGGGGTTGTCCTTTGCCTCCAAATTCCATTGCTAGCACAAAAGCTTTCAAAAGCTTGGCTGCAATATTCACCTCCATTGTCGGATCTGAGGCATTTAACCTTGGTACCTGTTTCATTCTCCACAAAGACTTTCCACCTTTGAAATATGGAAAATACATCGGATTTATTCTTCATGACATCAACCCATGTTTTTCTAGTCGCATCATCTATGAATGTTACATAGTACAATGAGCCACAAAGTGATGGTGTACTTGCAGGACCCCAAACATCAGAATGAACCAACTCAAGTTTTTTATTTTTTCTTTCATTTCCTGATTTTTGAAATTTTACCCTCTTTTGTTTACCATAAACACAATCTTCACAGAACTCTAAGTCCACTTCTTTCAAACCTGGTAGAAGCTTCTTTGTTTGAAGGATTTGCATTCCTTTGGCACTCATATGCCCAAGTCGGTAGTGCCATACAGCACTGTCAACTTCTGTAGTTGCTGCACAAGCTGAAGGTTGCGTGCTAACAGTACACAAGTAAAGTGTACCGACTTTTTCACCCTTGGCAACCACCAAAGATCTCTTTGAGATCTTCCACCGTTTGTTTCCGAATGCAATGTTGTGACCTTCATCGTCCAATTGTCCTGTAGAGATCAAATTTTTGCGAAGAGAAGGAACATGCCTAACATCTTTAAGCTTCCATTCATTTCCGTTAGCAGTTTTGAGAGAAACTGTACCTTTGCCGACAATCTCACAAGCTTCATCATCTCCCAAGTATACATACCCAAAATTACCTTTGGTGTAGTTTTGGAAATGTTGCTTGTGTGGTGTCGCATGGAATGAAGCCCCGGAATCTACTATCCAGGAATTAGACACATTGTCTAATGAGAGAATTAGAGAATCTTGCTCTACTTTACCTGCCACATTGGCCTCTGATGTTGGCTTGTTGTCTTGAGACTCTGTCTCCTTCTTCTTCTTGGACCAACAATCCTTCTTGACGTGACCCTTCTTGCCGCAGTTCCAACATTCAAGAACTGACTTTGTGCGTGACTTGCTCCGCTTTGAGCGATCACGACCCTTTTGGTTTTTGAACCTCTCCTTAGGCCTTCCTCTTGTTTCCACTGATAGTGCAACACTTGATGATTCTCCTGTGCTTCTCCTTCGCATTTCCTCGCTTAGAAGAACACCCACAACATCATCAAACTTAAGAGTATTTGTGCCAGAGATAGAATTACTTACAGCCATCACAAGGATGTCCCAACTATCCGGTAGAGATGATAGTATAAGGAGAGCTCGCACTTCGTCATCGAAATTGATTTTCACTGATCGAAGTTGACTTATGTTTGTGTTAAAGTCATTTATGCCGATGGTTTCTCGTAGAAGTCGTCAAGTGACTTCATCAAGTCCTCCGTGGTCTTCATCTCCGAAACATTGAAGGCCACCGTTGACGCCAAGCTTAACCGGATTGTTCCCAGTGTCTTTCGATCAAGGACAATCCATGCTTCATCTACCATTGTTGCGGGCTTCTTCGCAAGACCGCCTAGTGGCAAATAGAGGTCCTTCTGGTAGAGATAGTCTTCAATCTGCATCTTCCAATGTTGGTAGTTTTTGCCGTCGAACTTCTCAATCTTGAGCTTCCCCTCCTCCGCCATAACTCCCACTCAATTCAAGGAATCCTTTCCTTGAGATAATTTAGCTAGGAGCAAACCTTGCTCTGATACCAGTTGTTAGGAAATAAGACGTAGCTAAATAGATAATTGAGTAGATTACTTAATGGAGAGAGACAGATTTATATACACAAGATTATACAGTAGAGAGAGAGAGAGAGTACATACAATATACGTGGTTCACCCAATGTGGGCTACGTCCATGGGAAAGCAGCCACTCAATGGCTTTAGTACTTCAAAACAAGAAGTAGTTTACAAAGGGATTATACCCTTAATGGAGCTCCCGCCTTGCTTCACTCTCACCACCTCACACTCACCTTGTTGCATCAACTTCACACACTATGAAATGTGTGTAGAAATGGGCTCCTTTTATAGGCCAAAAGGGCTGCCCTTTCTTATGAGAGACAGCCATGTGTAGCCGTCCTTGTGTGAATAAGTCCAAATCGGACCCTCCAATCCGCCCATGTGTGGCCGCCCTTGAGAAGACAAGTCCGCTTTTGAATTCGGCCACCGACCATTGAATTCGGCCACCGGCCATCGGCCATTGACTTCCGACCACCGGCCATCGGCCATTGACTACCGGCGACCGACCAACCGACTGGTTGTTTTCCGACCACTTTCCCGCCACCGTCCGGCCATAATATTCCGGCGAAAAAAAAAGTCTCGGGGGCCTCCGCCCCCGAGGCCTTTAAAGTTGCCCCTGATTCTTGTCCGTGAAAATTTTGGTTTCCGGTGAGTGATTTTCCTTCATGCACGATGGCTTCTCCTCATAATGGGGGCCTTACAAATGTGCGCTTTTACCACAGAAAATTACAAGGGTAAATCAGGCTCCATACTTAACACTCTTGAAGGCTGTGACTTAGGCAATTGGTAGAGACCTCTGTAAGAATTAGTTAGGAGGCGGTCGAGTGTAGTTTGATATCTTATGCTTGCTTCCACGCGCTTGTGGGTCGAGCTTCGTCCTTAGCTGACATTACATGTTAGGTGAGTTCTCGCTGTGATGACATCCGTCACGGCGTATCCGCCCAACACTTACGTTTTAAAGAAAAGAAGTTCACCAACTTCCAAGGGGTAGTGGAGAACTTTAAGCTTCCGTAGTCTTAAGGGAAAACCCAAGGGGGGACCAAGGGGTGTCACGAACACAGGTGAAGGGTCCACTGCTAGCTGTGCTAGCTGAGCAGTTTCCTTGCAAAGTGAAACCAAAGGCATTTTTTTATATTCATATTACCCAAGGGGTTTGGATTGCAAAGGCAACACCCGCGTTACATGTGTAATACTCCTTGAATTTTGAAGATTCTCAATTAGTTTTTGTAGGCCTTTGCATGCAAAAAAATTTGGTAGGTGCATTTGCCTACAGGTAAGTGAACTCTATGTTTAACCTCCAGATATGCATTTGATTTGGTTTTGTTTCTTTTTATAATATGTTTTTAAATTTTCAAGTCTGATGCATACCATTCTATGTTTTCATCCATTTTTGCTCTTAAGAGAGATGACAAGATCATGTAAGAGCTCACAAATTTGGGTTGTAGTGTCTAAAAATAAGTTTCTCCATTATGCAGTTATAGACGCACTTGTAGGGTTTATTTGGCACATGTTTTCACATGGGATACAACATGGTCTAGGAACTCAAGGAGTTCGGTATTTCCAATGTGGAGCAAGTCTACTGAGGGTCCCTCTCACTCCCATCGTAGAGTGTTTGCATGTACCTTCACACACAAGTACATCTTGTACTCGAAGGATATTTGTTTAGACACCCTTAGATGAGACATATTCCATATGTGGAGAATATGAGTCTCTGGGATTGAAATTGGCGCCCACTATTTTAGTATGTGTCACAAAAATGTCCCTAGGTGCTGGTCGACTGTGTTTTCTAGACCGTTTTCAGCACCTCGTATAAGGAACAATTTTCGTGGCCAAAAATTGTCGGATACAAGTGCTCCTAAGAAAGCTTAACCGGTGGTTGTTTATGCATATAGAAAGCCTATAAGGTGTTAATGAAAATGTTTCATTGTTTGTACCTAGAAGTGATTAATGTTTCACCTTCTATTATGGTTCAAACATTCAGCGAGGCTAGCAAATGATAGCAGCAAAAAGTCTTTAGTTCCTTTTTAGAACTATTAACAATCCTCTTTAATGTGTTCTAGGAGCATCACATTCGCCCTAAGTATTGGCAATAATGAACTTGGATATACTGGTTCGGATCCGTTTTTGTTAAATGCATGCACACTAGGTGTTATGGGCTCTAGTGTTTCTCCTTGCATCAAAATAATACTCAACATATTTTGAATCAACTCTTTTTCATTGGCAATTCTTTTTTAGGCTGCATCAACTCTTCAAATTTCTCTAAACGGCTTGAACAATTTATATTTCTTGACACTTGCAATAGTTCAACCACTTCTCCCTTCTCCTTGTCAAACAACAAGAATGACATTTCACCCTCGCCACTGGAACTGGAAGAAAAACTACTTTCTAAATCTTCATAACTATCTTCACTCGTAACCTCGGATTCATCATTCACATCCTGTAGTGCCATAGACTACTTGGTAGTCATATCAAACACCCTCTTTTCACCTTTCTTGCCATACACATAGATTGTTCCCTTGCCCCAATCTTGCGCAACTCTCAACCAAAGTCGTCCCAAAATGAGAGGGAAAGCTCCTAGGCCAACTTCCATAGCATGAAAGTTTACGATAACCTTCACGTTAAAGACTTTAACTTCCAAATTCATAATCATTCCCAAACACTTCACTTTGACATGGTTTTCTAGTCCAAAACCCAGAGCTTTTGCATGTAATGAGACCTAGTCTCTCGGCACATGACTTTGTGATCACACAAACTTGAGAACCTCTATCAATGTAGGCCTCTCGCATGCCCACACCTTTGTGCCAAGAATTCACCATTAGACAAATGTTGGGTAACTTTCCCAAAGCCAACACTCTGACTTGTCCAAGCTTTGGATCTTTCTCTAGATTCACTGCCTCTTGAGTTTGGGCACCGTATTCATCAACTGTCCAAAAGTACAATCTACTTTTCTCCCAATCATGTCTTCCTTTAAACTATAAGATGTTTGACCTTCTCTAAAAAAAAATCTGCCACTTCAAACCGTCTACAAGGTCTTGGCTTTTTCATCTTCACCCTCTTTCTCTTTCCCTTTCTTTCTGCAAAGACCATGAGAGGCACAAGCTTCCCTCTCTACGGGAAACATATCTGCAGCTTTTGTATTTAACCCAAACAAGATAGGGTGTGTGGATCCAAACCAATAGTAATATTCAATGTACGTCATGTGCCTTGGAATCTACAACCTATTCCAGTTCGAAAAGCACTCTTGCCAAAGCTTATAGGTTTATTCAATGAAAAGATAAAGATGGGGATTTTGGAACCTTCATGTGCCCCCTACTCAAGAATGTGGTTCACTGTACCAAACAAAAATGGAGCTCTATGCTTCATTCATGTAGCATGTCAACAAAGTCACAATCAAGAATATGGGTATAGGGCCAATTGTAGATGAGTTTGCAGAAGCATTTGCAAGAACGGAAATATATTCTATAGGGGATTTTTACTCAGGTTATGATCAGCTCCAGATAGTAATGGAAAGCAGGGACTTGACTACAATGAGAACACCCTTGGGTTTGGTAAGGATGTGCACCTTATCGCAGGGAGCAACCAACTCAATTGCGTAGGATGTGCACCTTACCGCAGGGAGCAACCAACTCAATTGCGTACATGATGAATGGTATGAACAAAGTCCTACATGACTTTATACCTCAAATTAAAATTCCTTTTCTTGATGAGGTGCCAATCAAAGGATGTAACTTAGCCGAAAAAGATGAGGCTCAAAATTCAAGGGGGTGCCATAAATATGTGGCAAACCACATCAATGATTGTGACAAAATTTTAACAAGGCTAGAAGAATTGAACCTTACATTATCTAGGCAAAACTCAGTGTTTAGGGTTGAGGAAATATTGATAGTGGGACATCTTTGTAATTCTCATGGCCACCAATCTTGTCCAGCTAAAGTGTATGCAATACAGAGGATGAACAAATTATGTGTAAATATCACTGAGGTGAGAAGGTTTCTAGGTGCATGTATCTTCTATCTCATATGGATTCCACATTATGCACATGTCACACATCCTCTTTATCAATTGCTAAGAAATAACCAAAGGTTTAAATGGAATGATGCACATGGAAAAAGTTATGAGAAAGTTGAAGAAATTGTTGTTGTCTTCACCAACTTTGAGGAAGATTGACTTTGATTGTGGAAGATTGGTGATTGTGACAGTGGACACTAGTCCAACGGGATTGTATGGGAAATAGGACAAGATGATGAAGAGAAACACATGTATGTGGTGAGAATTGGGGCCAAGGTTCTAAGCTCTCGCCAAAGAGCACATCCACAGGTAAAAGAGAGTTATGGGGAGTGGTTTACAACATTAAACTATGACAAAGAGTGGAATAAATGTAGCACATGTGACATCAAAAGATTTCTCAATAGCTTCCACCTTTCCAAGAAGGGTTTTCGATGTAGAAGTTTCTCCACTCGTATCTCACTATGCTCAGTACGTGAGTGTCTTTTGGACCTTCTCCTTCACTTCACCAGACTTAAGTACTTAGAGTTCGACTCTTTTGCTCATCTATACCAGCATGAGCGACACAACGTAAATATGCTCAACTCTTCGAGCTTGAGAAGTACCTAGAATAGCTAAGACTCTTAGACCATAGAAAATATTACTTGAAGCTTTGGGACTAACACCTCACTCATTTTGTGGCTTAGCTACTTGACTCTGACTTGTATGACTTGTCGGTTGCCTTTTGACACTGCTTTGTGACAAGTTCTTCGGCTGTTGTAGTGGCTGTTGAGACATACTTCGTGAAGTTTCATCGTTTTCCTATACCTTCTTCTCTTTGTAGTGCTCAGGCCTCTCGTCAGTCTTTTGTTCATGTGGATTATGGATTTTTTAAAATTTTTTCTTAATAATAAACAAAGAAAATCTTTAAAAAAACTCAACAAAAGAGAAATCATTCAAATAGAAATCTAAATGCTATGTACACTATACACATGTCCCTAGGGGCTCATATATGGATTTTGTCCCCATACTCCTCTGTAACACTATTATGAGGGCATACACTCTAAATCTCTTCAAAAACTTATCACAATAAAACGTAAAAATTCAATGCATCTCACAAAACATTGCCCTCTAATAGTCATAATGTTAGGTCCGCATTCAGAATGCCTCTCGCCTTCCTATTTGGAGTCATCCTTTACGACAGGGTATCGCAAAAGGGTATGTGTTGTGCTTGGGCAAGTAAAATTTGTGCCTATGCAGGCCTTGTAATGTAGCCCTATTATGCATACATAGTGAATGCATGGAAAAGATCTATGTTGTGCAAGATGTGGGTATAAGCAATTTGCTTATTGACATTTGTTTGAGAGGCTTCTTATTCTAAGCAATGTAATGGTCTTTGAAGCTCATGTATCCTTTCTTGATTGAAGCGACTTGCTCTCTTCTAACTGTACTGTAATCGTAGGAAGAATTGTAAGAATTCAAGCGGCGATGCATTGACAACAGTTTTGTTGTTCTTCTTTGGGACCCATTTCTTTGCGATTATTGGCTGTTTTGTTGTTGACGCTCGTTTGGGAACCCATACTTGCCCGTGCTTCGTTTGTGTTTGACGAGACTTCTTTGCGATCCACCTTTTTGTTGTGTGAGTCGACAGTGGTCTTTGCTTCAGCCCTTGTACGCTTGGTTGGGGACAGGATTCAGGCTTTGAAAGTTGATACTATGGTTGTTTTGGAATCCAAATGAATTCCTGACTTTTCTGTGCTTGAATCAACTTCTTTGGAGCCCAAACCTGAGTTGTGAAAGCTTGCAACTTTGTGATATTCTTACCCGTTCGTGCACGCTTTCCTTGTTTTTGTTTTGGTGTTGGATCTTGTGATTTATCATTATAAATCTTTGTCTTCTTGATCCATATCTATTTTTGGCCGATCTGGCTTTTTGGCTTTGACTTGTTGTCCTGTTCTTTTGACCTGTCATGGTTGTTGCTGAAGGGGTTGCTGATAGTGATGGCCCGAGTTGATGATAGGGGATGTCGTAAGATTCATCACTATCGCTACTATCCTCAGCAAGGTTGACTTCTTGTCCTTTCCCTTGATTTTTTGGCTGGTAGTGGATAGTTACTGTCTATTTTCTCGTGGGTGGTAGCTTCTTGGAGGACTTTTCTAGCCCATTGATTCGAACATTGTTAGCTCGTTTCTCTGGTCGTATTCCTCCTCGCTGAGTCTTTGCATCTTGATTAGGAGCCATGTATGAGGATGCTTGTGGTGGCTGTGTCTTCACCGAGGACTTTGGAATCCACTTTTGATGCACTTTATTCGTGTAGCGATGACATTGATTCCCGGGTCGTTGATCTTCTTCAAGCTCGAAGTGTTCTATAGAGTCATAGAACTCGTCGTCTTCTTCATCTTTTGATTCTCCACATTTCTTTGTTTGCTCCTTATTTCGTCGAGAGCTTGTTGATGTCTGGTTCTCTTCGTTTTCCTGGATTACACTCACTGCAAAATAAAGAACGACATCATATCCATTTTCATCACAAAACTTTGTTGTGGGAGCATCCTCCACGGCGCACACGTCCAGAGTAGCCAAGATGTGTTCCCATCCAAAAGGCTCTAACTCTTCTTCAGGAAATGGTTCTGGGATATAGTCCCTATCCTCCATAGCTCGCTCTAGGATACATTCCTCACGTTTCAAGCTACCACATTGTGAAGCTCCACACATCCATAGTTCTTTAGGCTTACCCAACCAAGCTGGAAGTTCTGATCCTGCTTCTGTGGCGGAATCAAACTCCTCAACCGGTGTTCTCGTCACATCCCTATAGCTATGGTCTCTCAAGATTACCTTTGTTATGGTTTCCATATGTCTCAGGTATATATGGTCATAACCCCAATCTTGGACCATTTTCAATTGTCGCATGAATGGTCTTCCTAGAATGATGTCATAGTTATTCTTCTTGCCAAAGTCAACAACAACAAAAGTGTGTTCATATTCAATGCCACAAGAAGTAGCAAGTACTTTTTATAGCAGTCCTAGGGGCTTTTCCTTGTGTCCATCTGCAAGCTGCACGGTCATTCGTGTGGATATCAAGGCAGGTTTTTTCCATTTTTTCCAAACCTCTTTGGTTGCAATGGCCACACCAGCTGCACTGTCAAGGATTGCCATGGTTTTTACACCATTGAATTCCACAGGAAGGGTGGTGTTTCCATCTTCTCCGTCGTAATACTCGCCTACCTTGCTTAATGGCACTGGCCTAGTATTTAGTTGAGGCATTTCAAGCTCTTTGATGCCTTCCTCGATTTGAGTCATTGGGGTTTTTACACCAAATGTCTCTAGACATTTACCCACATTAGCCCACATGTTTGGTCTTATTCAGAGAAACTCGGCTAACATTATTGTTCAGGTGACTGGGGTAGATAGAATATCTACTAGCCCTTTTGAATCGATGGCCTTGTTGGGAGACAGTCTTTGTGATGGGACTGCAACCACATCTGACTTGGTCTCGTACTCTCCCATGTAGGACGGTAGTGTTCTTAGTGAATGGGGTTCACTATCCATAGATTGTATAGATCCTTTGTCGCCCCAAAACGATTGCACGTCTAGATTCATTTGAGATCCAGTCTCAAATTCCTCTATTGGTGGTAGAAACACTCCTCGTTCAGCACTAGTCTTGTCTACTCGTCTTCTTAGGTCATCGGCTTCATTGGCCTCTCTAACTTGTTTCCACAATTCGTCAAGACCATCTATCTCTTTACAATCCTCAGGTATAGCTTGGTGAAATCCCTCGGAAGAGTTATCCGTGGTATTCAGTAGTATCCTTGGTTCTAATGCTGGGTCTTTGAGGTTTGTTCTGTGCTCATGACTAGAATCTGGCTCTTTTAGTTCCTGGTTTGGTGGGATTACTTGTGTAGGCATGACACGGATCACATCCTCAAGTTTTGCAACTTGTGGTTCTAGTAAAGCTTGGGCTGTTTGAATCATTTTCTAGCACATTTCAAACGTGTGCTTTTCTAGTTCCGCATAGGGATATGTCATCCACCTTTGTTCTTGGGTTTGGTTGTTTTTGAGCTTCACATCATAGGCTTTCAAGAGGGCATCTAATGTCTCATTAACCTTCTCTGCCAACACAGTTTCTCATCCGTGGATGGTTCTTCTAGAGGTTCAACCATTTGTGTAAGAGAAGGTGCCTCCTTTTCCTCATGTTGTTTTATCTTCTTTTCAGCCTCGGTAAGCTTCGCAGCTAGGGATTTTTGCTCTCTTTCCCTGCCTGCTTTCATCCTAGTCTTTCTAGCTTTCCAACTATTTCGTTTGCTCTTGGTTTTCTGACTAGGTGCGTCTGTCTTTGGTCCATCATCTGTCTTTGGACTCATGTCACTTTCCGTGTTCTTTGTCTCTGGATTCTCATCAGCTTTCTTTTGAGCTTGTGCTCTCGTAACCACTTGAACTCGTACGACATTTTCATTTTCTAAGCTATTAGGTAGCTGAACAATCCCTGATACATTTGTTGTGATTTTCCTGTTTTGGTTTGGTTTTTTCGGGCAATCGGGGATCAAGTGAGTGATGCCACACTCAAGACAATAGGCATTTACTTCAGTGATCTCCGTATGAGGACATTGTTTGACCAAGTGGTTGTCACGACTTTTGTGACAATCTGTCTCTGGTTGAGGAGATTCTTTTAGCATTTCCTCTTGGCTATAAGCAAGCTTTGACCTAGATAAGCCACTATTTGCAATGAATCCCATTGTCCTTTCGTCCATTTCATACCTTCTTTCTATCGACTGAAACCCAGGAGGTGGAGGCTGTACCGGCCTCACCACTCCATGTGTTTCTCTCACATTTTGTTGCTCCGAAGGGTAGTACTCACTTTGGTTGCTATACCACATTGTAGCTCGTACTGGCGTTGGTTTATTTGATGCTTCCATCATTGGCATGTATCTCATGTCTACCGGCATTCTAGCACTTGGCAACGGAGGTTGTTGTTCTAAGACAAGCTGTGGCCTTAAAACTCCTACTGGTCTTGGCGCATTCTCCATAATGTATCTAGGTGGAGTAGGTGCTTCTAGAACAGGTTGTACATACCTCTCCCCAACATTTTCCATGCTATAATAGCACTCTTCCCCCGTATGGTTCGTCCATTTTCTCTCAATTTCACACCACTCCGGCTCTCCCGAATCAGATCTTACAAGAGGAATCAGCCCCTTGACCAAGTCGTCGATAAGCTTTTCTTTATCAATAGGTGCCGTTGGCTTGGCAATGGACTCACTTATCTATGAAACGCTGTGCTGAGAGGACGTGTCATCTCCTGGAATCTTTAAATCCTTTTCTTTGTATGCATCACAATTATCCACTAGATAAAGAGCTTCTTTGATCAACTCGTTTAGCGTCATCCTCCTTATCATATGCAGATCCTTTTGAAGTCCCTCATCTCTCATTCCCACCTCTCGGACAGAGCTTAACATATCTCTTGAGCCGTAATGATGCTTTGCGTACCGATTCATTCTCTTTCTGTTTGAATCTATGGATTTGTGAGACCGTGTTCTGAGCAATGTCTTTTGGCAAGAATTCTTCAATAAACTCCTCAAACAGCTCATGTAGGGTCTCAAAATCCCATTTTTCCACCGAATCGAACCATGTAGCTGCATCATCTTCTAGAGTCAATCCAAATCCCGCAAACCGTGTCGCAAAATCTAAAACTTCCTCTGCTCTAATCACTCTTCTAAAATCCGTTACATGATCTCTCGGATCTTTATCTCCGGAGTATTTTCTGTTTACCCATTTCTGGACTTGGAATGGTCTAGCTCGTCGATTGTCTACAAGTCTAACCAGAGACTCTCCCAATCCTTCTCTCTTTATCTCTCTTGAAGGGAAACCCGGTGGCTCTCTTCTTGGAATGCCTATAGGAATTCTCATGTTTGGTGGAGGCATTTGTGGTCCTTCATTGACCAAATATCCACCTCTTTCTAGTACAGTCTGTGGATTTGTGCTTTCTACAACTCTGTATTCTCGTCCATACTTGTCAACAACTATAGATCTCCATATACAGTCGACTCCATATGTGTAGACATATAAGAGCTTGTAATCCGTTATCTCTTCTAGGTATGGATCTGAGCACCTATAAAGATTGACCTCATTGTCATCAATGTATCTATATAGTCCTTCACTCTCATGACCAATCATCCAAATTCTCTCAGCAAGATGGGTTTTTATCAATTGCAAGTTTGGAAGATCCATTGTGGGAGGATATTCCTCTATTGTCGGGATCTCCAAGCTTGTGTAAGATGCATTTGAATCTAGGGTAGACATGATTTCTAGGCTTAAGAGTTTTTGCTTGGTTCAAGTAGACTTAGTCCACTGTGTAGGATGTCTATATGCTTAGAATTTAACAAAATTTGGTCCAGAGACTCCCCTTAAGTCCAACAACACAATGGTATGCTTAGAATTTCATTTGGCCTTGAGACATCCTACGCGTAGGATGTCTTTTTGATCAGAATGACTTGAAATTTTCACCCCAACTTCTCCTTGATGTGCTGATCACAGTGGTGTGCTCATAGTTTGGTTTGGAGTCCTAAATCAAGCTGGCGACATCCTACGTGTAGGATGTCTTTTTGCTCTGTTTCAGCTCAAACTTGCACTGTAGCTTCCCCTTGATGTGCTTAACTCACAACTATTTTTACTTTTTGATTATGACACATATAGATTGGTCAAATGATCCAGAATCTCCTCCAAAATGCTGATGTCTGTTTTGATGAATTCCCAAGTCAAATCCACTCCAAATTGGACTAAAATTGACTAGGAGGCTTGCCTAAGGCTATATGACAGCATGGTATGGTCACAGTAGAATTTTGGTTTCAAAAGTATGCAGTAGAAATCCTATGCGTAGGATGTATAACTGCTCAAAATTGCCCCAAATTTCAACCACAGACTCTCCTTAAGGTGTTGATCATTGTCGTATGCTCTGAATTTTGTTTAGAGTCAAAAATCACATAGAGACTCACACACCCATGAAGTGCATGCAAACACTACCTAGATCAACATAATGTCAATCAAGGACACAAATGACACGATAGGCACACGGAGGAAGTCTCTTAAGCTTGTCAGGCTGAGACCATGCTACACATACAACACTCTGGAAGGCCAACTATACCACAATCAAGAACCTCACTGCTCTCAACTACACCACCTAGCCACATACACACATACGGAAGGTAACTCACCTAATCATGCTAGATTCATACGAAACTTAAGGAACACCATCCCCTCGCTAGGATACAGCTGTCCCTAAGCTTCTACACTCTAAACCCATCTGCGGAAAATGCGTAGGATGACAGAGCTGAATTTTGAAAGTGCCCGAAACTGAAATTTATGAGTACCTATGCGTAGCTTATGTCTCCACGATTCTACAGACTACTAGCACACAAAAAATAGACATCGTTTGATACACTTACGGCCACAAATATCTCGTAGATTCGTCGGCGTGTGCGCTTCGTGTCGCGTGGAATGCTTGGCATCGTCGCGTATCTCTCCTCGAGCCTACAGCAATGGTGCAGTCGGATCTCCAATGTGTTGAGCGAGCTGGGCGTAGCGAGAGGATGAAGCTTACGCTCACTCTTTTTCTCTCTCACACACAGTAGACAGCAGCGCTAAGTTTTGATTATGATAAAAGTCTTCTTTACAAAATGACCTAGGTACCTTATATACTAAGGCTACCTTAGGTTTAACCAAAAATGGGGTTGAAAGGGTCAAATGGATTTGTATTTACAATCTAGAAGTGCCATTGCACCCCGGCTTCTGAAACTAGAATAACTACTCATTAGAAATGACATTTATAGCCATAATCCGCAGCATTTCATAACTCACAAAAGATAAGACTTTGGTACGAAACTTGAGTTATGTTGTGTTGTTGACCCAGTGGCCAACAATCTATTCCATATAAATGTCAAAAATGGGATACAATCTGGAAGCTTCTGTAAGCCCCACTATTTACAAAGGTGAAATGTCGTTTTTTCTCAATAAATGAATAATTACAAAAAACAATGTTCCGCTGAGCAGTCATTCTCCGTTGGGTGTGTCCAGTTGCTAACACGGAGTAAGCCCAAACCTTTGCGGATGGCTTCTAACTCTTCACAATACAATACCTTTATGAAAAGATCTACAAGGTTGTCCTACATTGCCACATAAGCCAATTTGATCTCTCCTACTAAGAGTCTCTCCTTGACCTACTTGTAATGCACCTCAATGTGCTTTGTGCGAGCATGAAAAAACTGGGTTCCTCGCAATCACCAATGTAGTCTAACTGTCAGCGCAGATGGTTTTGGTAGTGTCATGTCCAATGCCGAAATCAGTTGAGCTATCCACACACAACCGTAGCTGTGAAGACTGCTTGGTACTTAGCCTCACAAGTAGAATTTGCCACAATAGGCTACTTCTTACTCAACCATGAATGCATGAACTGCCAAGCATGAAATAGAAACCGCTTGTGGACACTTGTGTGTCAAAACAACCAACCCAATCTGAGTTCAAAAAAGCATGTAATTGTGGCGGCAATGATCCTCCCTTGGGATAAAATAAGCCAAGATGTAAAGTGCCACTCAAGTAGCCCTACCAATTCTTAGACCTTGGGATATGCATGAATTTGCTGACTTGTGAGGCTACAAAGTAAATATCCAACCTCATGTTGCATATATAATTAAGGCAACAAATACAAGTTTGGTAAAGAGTAACATTGGGAGGATCATCAGCATCATGAAGACTCAATTTAAAATTCCATGGGAGTAGCAATAGGTTTGCAATCCTCAAGTTCAAAACTTACATAGAAATTCCTATATGTAACTTGTCTGACACAAGGAAATACCACCATCACAATGCTTAAATTGTATGCCCAATTAATGATGCAACAATCCCAAATCTTTCATCTTGAAATTATCAATATGTCTCTCATTTGGTGCAGTGATCAGAAAATCATCCACATAAAGAAAAAAAATGAGAAGTAAATCACGCTAACATTTGACATACAATGTACTTTTTGATGAACTGTTACAAAAGCCTTGTTAGACCAAAATAGTTTCCACCATCTAATACCAAGCACGAGGAGATTGCTTCAACCCATACAAATATTTTTTACATTTTCGCACTCTATCTTCCTACCCTTGAATGACAAAAGCGCAAGACTACTCTACATAAAATTCTTCAAATATGTCACCATTCAAGGAAGCAGTAACAATCTTTGATTGATGTACATACTAACCAAAATGAGCTATCAATGCACGTAGAAAACACACAATAGTCATACAACAAGTGGGAGAAAAGTCTTTTCATAGTGCCTTTTTGTTATGCATAACCCTTTGCAACAAGTCCAGACTTATTGTATCAATATCACAATGAGGCTAGAATTTCAAGCTATAAACCCACTTTGTCCCAATGGCCTTCTTTCGAAGAGGCAAATCACATAAAGTCCATGTGTCATTTTCTAAGTGCATCATATTCTGATTGCATGGCAGCCATCCATTTTTTTGAATTTTGTGCTTCATCAAAAGACAAAGGTTCCTCAACATCACATAAGCTAAACTCAGTCAAATCACAACAATCTAATGCATAAGATGCATGGCTAGAACTTGAACAAGTACGGCTAGACAAAGGTGCATCCAATTTACTAGCACACAAAGTATGCACCAGCCAATTTGGCATACCTCTAGCTTGCTCATTCTCAACCCTTTCCTCATCAAGTACATCATGTACATCTGCATCAGTACTAGGCTGATCTGTAACATTTCCACAAACCCCCATAGGCTATACATTTGCCTCATTGGAGTTGCATTAGAACTTCCACCACTGAAAAGAGGCAACAAAGTTTCATAAATGTCCCGTGAGCTTACATTATTGTCTCTAGGTCATGACGGCAAGGGCTGAACAGAATCTTCCACAAACAGAACATCTCATGAGACCAATATACACTTTGTTTACAGATGATACAACCTGTAACCTTTTCTTTTAGAACTATTACAAAAAAAAAATCATTTGCCAACCTTATCATCTAATATTTTGTGTTGTTTTTGTGGAACCAAAGCATAAGCCAAACAACCAAAAATGCATATGTGCTTAATAAAAGACTTTCTATCATGTGATGATTCATAAGGACTCATAGACTGTAAAGCTTTTGTAGGACACATTTTAAGTACGTAAGTGGATTACATAATAGCCTCAAGCCAAAAAGAATGTGGTAAAGCTTCCCTTTTGACCATACAATGTGCCATTTCTATAAGATACTTGTTTTTCCTCTCAGCAAAACCATTTTGCTGAGGTTTATACACGGGACTGTACATTCCTATTTTATCTCATGACAAGCCAGAAATGCATTCAATTCAAGAGGCATATACTCCCCCCCTCTATGGGAATGGAAGGTGCCCGTAGTACCGTATTAGGAAAAATATGAACCCTCAAGGGGCCCTTTAGGATTAAGGTTAATTAGAGGCCAGCCAATGAGAAGAGGGTGGTGGATACACTCTATGCCCTCAAAAATGTAGGGGGACAAAGTAGTCTTACAGTTCTTAAATGGGCTCTTACCTAGTGAGAAGGTGGGGTGGGGGGGGGGGGGGGGGGGGGGGGGGCATATGGAACCTCCAACTTCCCTCCTTTTTGATCCGGTTTTGAAAAAATCCCTAAAATTTGAAAATTTTCAAAATTTTCAAAACTTGAATTTCATCTTCTGAAAACCCCCCTAAAACTAATTTATGGTCAAAAAAGCATTTTTTGATCTCAAAAAGTCAACACGTGCATCCAAAAACCCTAAAATTCAAGTTTTTTAAAAACTTTTGAAAAATCTTTTTTTGCTATCCTCTACTCCATCACACTCATCCTCTACTCCAACACTCTCTCTCTCTCTACACCATATCCATTGTTGCAGCAGGGAAGCTCCTCTCTCCTCCCCTACCACCTTCCATTGCCACACCAAGCAAGGGTTATCCACCATCTCCTCCCATTGCCACAAGGGTTAACCACCTTCTCATATCACTTTATCCCACCTACATTGTAGCAACAAGAATCCTTCTCCTCCTCCTAGTTTTCTTTGCTCAACCATGGCCAACTCTACTTTGCAAAGGCGGCCAAAGGATGAGGTCACAGGAGTTGCATGCCACAACACTAGAGGTGTAGATGATGAGTGGGTGCCACAAGAGTTCACCAAAGGTTCTTGGCTATACATGCAACCATCTGCTATTGGCCCTCGTCGTGTGCGGAATCGTGCAAACTTGGATCTTCATTGGAAAGGAAAGCTCCTTGGCTTCAAGAACCACAAAGACAAGGGGACCGTAGCCATTGTGCAACATGTTTTCTCAATGTCAACCATGCACTTGCAACAACCACCTCGATTTCCAACACATTGTAAGTACATGTTTTGAGAATACAAAGCTAGGTGTGAAATCACAGTGTAATGTTATTATGGATTCATACTTAACATTTTTCATGCATTTATAGTCATATTTCCATCCACGTTGGTGGAGGAGCAGCCACTACATAGTCTCTCCAACACATTCAATGCTATACATGCGGATATTGGAGAAATAATGTTCCCACATCTTTGCCCAACCAAACTGGTTCAAAGAATAATTTTCTTCTATTCTCACTCCTATATTGTCCCTACTTCTACACAAGCGTTTGGAACGCTTGAACCCATCAAAGTAACTTCCTTATTAAGTATGGAGTTGCCGGTCCTAGATTTGTGGTCGGTAGCATCTTTCAAGCAAAAGATGATAATGGATGTCCGAAACTCTTTGAAATACTCTAAAGCTTCTAGGTCTGTGGGCTTGAGTTGGTGTTTGCCTATTCATTGTTTTGTGCACATTTTTAAAGAGTTTGGATTTGTGGAGACTACCACAATGCTTGTATGTAAAGATGCGCATTACGAGGAATTAGGAAGGCTTTGTGGAGGGCATGCACAACGGGGACCGGTACCGTTGTAAGGTTGGAGCTTCAGGTATTGGAATGCGCTATTTGAAATCCCGCACCTCCTTGTACATAAGATTTCACTATGATCGTTGGATGTGCAAGCTTGGAGTGTGGACTCCCTTACAGAGTGTAGACTGCGCTATTGCAAGCTTTGACATTGCAGTGAAGATGCCGAACGATGCTTTGGAGGCAGTCCAAGTGAACAAGCATTGGACTCTCAGTAATGTTCGAGAACATTTGGTTATTATGGGTTTTGAGGCCCTTCAACAAGCACAATTTCGTTTACAAGGTCACAAGGTGAGAATCCTTCCACCACATTTTCAATACATCATGGTTTGTCGATCATTGGATGCTTATTGTAATGAATGTCCGCAGATTGGGAAGAGAATGGAAGACAAATTGAAGGTCGAGGAAGACTGGGGGATAGATGGAACTATGCTATCGATCTTATAACTTTGTAACTCTTGCAATTTTCATATTGATCCCTGCTGTAATCAACATGATTTGCTTCGACTAATCATGCCTTTTAATATAATTTTTTGCATTGGGATGAGAAATCATTTTTTGGTGAAAGTGCCTTTTTTTTTAATGTCTTAAAAAAAGGGTCCATTATAAAAGGGGGGCCACCTAACTCATTCACTATTTTCACTTTTGCAACTCTTGAGCTCCTCCGCTCTCTATCTACACCCCAGGCTAGACATGGATGCTGCCACAACCTCTGCATCTGCACCCATATCCACCCCTTTGTCACGCTTCATCCTCTTCGTCAAGGACACCAAATACAAAGGGAAGTTGGACCTCCACACCTTTTCTACTCGTCTCCCTGACCTTGACGCCATAGTTGCCCTTCACATGGATGCATTTGAGGAGATTTTTGAGTTCATGGAGGTGCACATCATAAAATATTTTGTATCTATCTCGACACATGCAGGGATCTGGGTGCCTTGCGATCTTTTGCGCTATATACACAAAGGTGATCGCCCATTCTCCAAGCGGTTGCAACTATTCCAAGAAATTGCAACCGATGGAGGCCATTACTTGGACGAGCAAGCCCCTGGGGTGTCAGCGCTCAAGAAGCGCAAGTTGGTGGTGAAGTACCTTTCTCCACTCGCAAAATTTATCTTCTTGGTGAGCAAGGAACCTGATCTGGAGGAGCTCCGCTTACCACACCTTGAAGTTGAGTCCTTTATCAAGGACACCAAGGAGCAGCAGGTTATACCCATGAACCCTGCAGTGGAAGGAAAAGCACACTGGCTCGAGTACCCTAGGGGTCTTGAGGAAGTGGTTGAGAAATCCATAGTTGCAACTGGCCCTAGTGACACTCCAGTGCCACTACCACTTACGGATGTGGCTATCCCAGAGGTAGAAATAATCCACTTCTCCTCAGTGTTAGTGGACGTGGAGGAGTATGTGTTCCTGCATGATTTGGAGAAAGCATTTGGACTGCCCATGGATGAATTCTTGAGCGTGCTATGCAATAGCAACAAATTTCCTTTAGACAATACGCCAGATGCCCTAGAAAGCAAGCTCTTGCCAGATCGGGACTCTGTTGCTGACACTATTGCAGTTGTATGTGCGGAGGTCCTGGCAGCAGAGCAGTTGCACGTGGCCGATGAAGATTTCCAAGCCACGCAAGCCAAGGTTTAGGCTGCTAGGATGCCTATGCCATTATGCAACCTCCTATCTGATGATCCAAAGCTCATATCTGTGGTGCATGGGAGCATTGACTTGGATGCAAAGGGCAACAGGGAGGAGGACGACAAGGAGCAGGAGGTAAACTGTATCCTAATTTTCATGTTACTATTTTATCCTTCATTGTCTTTTTTCTCAACCTTCATTCGTTTATGACAAGATGTTGTGGAGGTTGATGATTTTGCTGCAAGGATGGGTGGCAAGCGGACGGGCTTTGGACCTCAAGATTCCCTTGCGCATTACCTAGGACAACTCCCCCCTTGCGATGTGGCCATTATCCATAATGAATTTATTCCCCAAGCCCATTTTATGACTTGGTCGTTAAAAGCTTTGAGCATGTTTTTGTGTTTGAGCACCATTGCTCAAACTGCGCATCAAGTGTTCCTAGTGCGTAGATCCCTTGTATGCACAGCGTTTGGCACTGGCTTTCGTGGTAAAGTCATTGCCCAGATAGGGATACATGCTTCCATTGGCTCAACTGACCCAAAGGCCATAGTGCAATCCCTCTTGACTGGGGAGTTGCCTTACGTGCAAAATAGGCGCCAAGAAATGATCAAAAAAATTATGAACTCCTCAGATACATCATGTAAAATCACCGTTTTGGAAGGAATAAAAAATATTTGAAATTCTCTCTCTATATTGCAAATTCTTTTGAATGTGATTTAGCAATCTTCAAAATTGTTTCAATTGGTGATACAATTTTTTTTTTTGATTGGTGACTTTGTAATGTCATGTTCTGTATGTAATTGCAGTCAATTTCAGTAAATTTGTGCTTTTTAAGTACTCTTGGGGGTAGATAAGCCTATAAGGGCCAAAAAAAAGCCTAGCCACAAGGGCACGCAAATGGCCCATCCATCAGTTTTGGATGGGCCATTTGCGCGCCCCTGTGGCCAGGCTTTTTTTTGCCCCTATTATGCTAATCTACCCCCTAGGATACCTACAAAGCACAAATTGATTGCAATGGATTGGTTTTGCATCACTCATTTAGATGCACCCTTTTTATGGAAATTCCAGCATATGTTCACACTCAAGGACACTAGAAAAGGTGAAATCAATTATGAGATGAACTTTCCGGCACACTATCACCTGCTTCAGCTATACCTAGTACACCCCTGCACCAAAAAGTCTAATTACATTGGACATTTGAAAAATCCAAATTACTGTTGCATAGACACTTTGTTTCACAATATGTTATTTATTTTTATATCCTATAGGGAATTCAAAGCTTGAAATGGCCAAAAAAGGGTGTCCACAAGGATCCATGTAAAATAATGATGCAAAACCAATAGGTTTTAGTAAATTTGTGCTTTGTAGGTATCCTAGGGGGTAGATAAGCCTACAAGGGGCAAAAAAAAGCATGGCCACAAGGGCGCGCAAATGGCCCATCCATCAGTTTTGAATGGGCCATTTGCGCGCCCTTGTGGCCATGCGTTTTTTTGCCCCTAGTAGGCTAATCTACCCCCTATGATACCTATAAAGCACAAATTTATTGCAATGGATTGGTTTTGTATCATTCATTTAGATGCACCTTATAGGTTTATCTACCCTCAAGCGTACTTAACAAGCACAAATTTACTGAAATTGATTGCAATTACATACAGAACTTGAAATTACAAAGTCATTTCATTACAAAGATAATAGACATAGTAGACACAACTGTTGATTATATTGTCATTGGAAAGTCAAATCATTACAAAGATAAGGGTGTGCAATACAAAAAGAGGGGTAACTTCGGCTAATGCTCCAAGTCTCGTCGCAATCGACGTGCAAGCTGCATATCTTTTGGCTGTATTGTCACTCGCTTTGCATGTATGGCGCATTGGTTGGTATCTTCCAACACCGAAATGATGTGGGCCTTTGCAGTTTCTTGAATACCCTCTAGCGCTATTGATTGCATTCTATACTGATTTCCATAGCTTTGAAGCACCTCCTTCACAGTGCGAGCAAAGGGGGGGCACTTGCACATTTGCTAGCGAGCGGCGTTTAGGCTTCTTAAAAAACTTAGACTTGCACCTGTTTACATGCTTAGGGGCTGGTTTTGCAGCCTCTTCTGATTCTTCCTCTTCCCTTGGCTGCCGATCTTGTCGTGTGGGGAGAGCTCCTTGGCCTCCAGGCAATGTCTTCCCCCCAATGGCCACCCGGTGTGTGCGCGGTATTTTTTCTCGCAACCATGGTGGCTCACTCTTTGATTCAGTGTCTGTATGGACCACCCAAGTCCTGGATGGTCCTGCTTGTGATTGGTGGCGCGACGGCTGCTCCCTATCAGACTCTATTGTTTGCTGGCCCTCTTCTTCTCTCCAGCGCTGGGAACGTTGCTTCATTCTCCTTCTAGGTGTTATATCTTGAGGAGGTGGAGATTCAACAGTCCTCGATGACTCTCATGCCCTATCACCATGCCCACTACCAGATGAGTTCCTGGAACGGCCAGGCGTTCGTGGCCGTTCTCTTGTGCCTTTAAGCCATGACGGCTTCTCACATCCTTGGAGGGTGTTTTTGTTGGCAGGTGGATACTCTTTCGCGGTTTGTTTGGTGCGCGCCATTTCGTTGGTAAGAGCTCACCTGTTCTTAAGACATGAGTGGTTTATGAGAGCATGCAATATTTATAAAGGCCCATTTAAAAAGGGCCCTGTTCACACTAATTTTTTTTTTTTAAGTATTATTTTTGAAATAAACATGTCTCTAAGAGTTGGACCTTGCGTTCACGTTTAGTGACTCGCGCAGTATCCACTTTGATCCTTCTCACACTCTGCATCGCCGCCATCCAGCATGCTTGGTGGGACCTTGCGACATTTGCCACTTGTTGCTATGCTCTTGATGACTCCATTTCCGCACTTCAATATAAATCTTGGATTGTCGCGCACGCTCCATTGTGAGGTTAGGAGCAAATGTTGTGAGAAAAAACCAATTGATTATCTCCTCCAAATAATTGGATTGCACCATTCCACCACCATGTCGAGTATTTTTGAAGTACACTCCCCTTGCTCGATAATGGGACTTCTCCATGCCTTGAGTGCAAAAAATTTCAAGCGATCCATACTTGTGCATAAAAAATGCAGCATGCGCAAACAAGATATGTTGTTCACATGAGTAGACGATCCACATTATTAAATAAAAAACCCTTGTAATGAATACACCATGTAAAATGACTTACCATGTAATGTGTGATGTTATTTTCATCCCAAGAAAGGGTGAAGACCTTGGTAAAATCTTCCAAGGCTTCTTGAAATGATTGGCGTTGTTCTTCTGTTGTGCTTTTAAGGCCCATAAGCTTGACCATTTTATCAAAATGTGCCCAAACTTGCTTGCGCTTGTTTGCAAGCTCGCCATTTGAATCATTGTCGGTAGTAGCTTTGCATAACTCCTTCCAAAGCTCCCAAAGGTTACCTGCCTGCTGGTTGGAGCTCTTTTGAGCATCATATCGACTTGGCTTTCCTTGGGAAACTTTCTTCAAAAAGTGTCTAGCTTTTTGTCCACTCATTGACACTTGTTGAGCAATTTCATGGGCCTCCCCTGTGTTTTCTGCAGCAATGATAGACACATTTCCACCGTGACAGCCAATGGAATTCAAGAGTACCTCCAATCTTTCAATCGCTTCCTGAGACTTTTCCAACGGTTTCATTGTGAAAGCATAGTCAATGTGGAGCTTCAATAGCCTATCAAAAATGCGCATGAATGCGTGTAATGTACAAAAGTGTACATTCGATAGAGGAAATCGAAAGATTGGATTCCAAGCGTGGTCCTTTTGATCACGGTCTGGGACATTGAGAATGGGACATCTCAGAATGGACGCTTTCCATTCTCTACCTTCATCTCCGAAATCACGACAATCTAACCATTTTTCTCCATGCCCTTGCCATGGAAGCATGGAACCAGCCTTTGCAGTGCTCTTATGTGATTTGTTTCCATTAGGTTTGTACCCTCGAGTGCAAAATGGACAAGGCATGAGAGAAGAAGCCCCTTGTTTGCAGCCAAGCAAACACTTTATGGTCTTCCAATCCCCACCTAAGTGCCACTCCACATCATAACTACCAAAACCCTCAATCTCCAAATTTTGACCTGCAATTTGGGCGTGTATTACTTCTGTGATCCATAGAGTTCTCTCAAAAATCCATGAAAGTACTCCATTGGTCTCTTTGGGCACCTCAATAGCACCCAACCACCAAATGTATTTCTCTGATTGCACGCTAAAAGATGGGGTGCGAGATGGCTCGATTGAATCCCTTTGCTTGGTTTGCAGAAGGGCCTCGTTCATTAGAGTGACACTTAGCCTCTCTAACCTTCGGCCTTTCACTATTTGATACTCATCGAGTTTCAGCACAAAAGCGACTTTTGTGCCAAGCACTACAAAATAAATAGTGCTAAGACCTTAAACTTCAGAGTTATAATAAGAATAATACCAAAGAAAAAAGTAAAGTGTGTCACCTTCTTCAGGTAACTCGTAAAATCTAAGCATGGCTTCTTGAAGCCTTCTAAGATCCTCGAAAATATTGTTCCACATTGTGTAAGAAAAGCCCTTCTCCGAAGGTCTTATGGATTGTTTCTTACCTTTTCCCCTTGTCTTTGTTGCGCACGAAGCATAAAGGGAAGTTGGCATTGTATCCTCAATGTGTAGGTATGTCTCAATGCGGGAGAACACATCTTCGTTTGTGGCCTTCTTTGCGAGCTTGACCTTGTGAGGAACGGGAAATAGGTTTTCCACAATGCCATGTTCTTTGAGGGCATCCTTTAGGAGTTGGAAAATAGCCTGATAGGCTTTGGTGCTGATTCCAGCCTCATCACAAGCTTGTTGAACGTCATCATCACTAACCACATTTCTTAATTTACGCATAAGGTCCTTCGTGACGGCATCCTTAATGTGCTTACCTCCAGGTGATTGTAAGATAGAAATCACGTCCTGGGTATTGAGACAACTAGTGAGAAGGTTGACTCAATCATCTTGGCTTGTTCCATCGCATGCCTCCTGGATGAAGTTTCTAGCAACAAATAAACATAAAAGTTAGAAAATAGTGTGAAGTAAGAATGCATCATGCAAGTAAAGACCAAATCACCTTGTGGCTGTAACTCGTCGTTTGCGTGCTCCTCCCGAATGTGCAAGAGTTTCAATGGATGAATACATGCGTTTGCGTTCCCTTGCACCAAGGGGTGTTTCTTTCAAGTATGTGATGGTGTTGGTAAGATTCTGGATGTGAGACTCCTTTTCTTGCATTTGTTGTTCAAGAGTTTTAACTACCTTCTCCAAAGAGGCAACACTCTCTTGTAATGCCGTCGTCTTGAGGTGAAGAGCTTGACATTTGTGCATCCACAGATGCAAAGAAGCACCTGCACCCATACACAACCTCTTCCAATAGCCTAACAAACCTGCTTCTCCCCTCCCAAGAAATTGAAGAAATGTGGAAAGGCTATTAAATGGTGGATGGAAGTGGCTTATAGGATCATAAGGATACAAATGGCC
This sequence comes from Adiantum capillus-veneris, assembly GCF_014529385.1. Classification (NCBI taxonomy): domain Eukaryota; kingdom Viridiplantae; phylum Streptophyta; class Polypodiopsida; order Polypodiales; family Pteridaceae; genus Adiantum; species Adiantum capillus-veneris. Next base: position 54,714,218 of record NC_140942.1, on the reverse strand, counting down.
ATCCACCCAAATGTCAACATTGGTCTCACAAGCAGTGCGACGTTCCTGTGATGACTTTTGATCACCATCACTAGTGGTCTTCGGTGCAAATGCCGTGGGTAAGCGAACATGTATTCTTTTGGTGTGCGGAGTACGTGGTGGTGGAAGAAAACCATTTGTGATGTCCGTGAGCACCATGGAAGCTGTTGCGTGAGGAAGAAAATGATGAAAAGATAGAGGGGGAAGGGTAGAGAGGTTGAGGAAGATGGGAGGATAGAAGGAGGGAGGGGGGGGAGGGAGAGATTGGGGAGGAGGAAGGTAGGGGCAGGGAGGGAGACGAGAGGGAGAGAGAGAGAGAGAAGGGAGGAGGGAGGAGAGAACAAAATGTTTATTACTTTTTGGGGGAAAAGAGTTTTGAAAAAATGGACTTTTTAAGCTTGTGGGTTAAAAAATGGGTCAAAAAATGAATTTTGGATATGTATATATGTTGGGAGGGATTTTTAAGTTAGAAACAAGTAAAAATGATTTTTTTTAAAAAAATTCAAATTTTGTCTCTTTGTGACCCACGTTTTTGCTGATGTGGACACACCTCTATGCTTCCTGCACTTTAAAAAAAGCTACAGAGAGAAAGTAACTCTTTAGGTCCACATCCTACATTTGTCTAAAAAAAAGGCTAGAAAAGCCTACTCAAAACTACCTTCTTCAATGCCCTTGCCCCCTAAACCCCACACAACATTAGCCTTAATCCCTAAAAATTAGGATTCCTTACAAGGCCCATGCAAGGTTCATATTTCTCCTAATATTTTGAGACATTTTTGGCCATAGCTAAAAATTTCTTAAAGGACAAAAACACTTTGGACTTCACCTTAAGTGGATACACTCGTGCATCCATGGAGTAATCATCAATGAAAGTCACAAAGTAAAGGCAATAGCCCAAGGAAGGAGTTTGCATGGACCCACAAACATCACTATGCACAAGATGCAACTTGCATGAAGCCCTAACCAAACCATCCTTTACAAAATTTGAATGTTGTAATATACCCAAAATACAACCTTCACAACCATGTTTGACAAGTGCTTCAAGAGGCGAAAAAGAAGCAATCATATTATATTTTTGCAAACGTAGAAAACTGGTAAAATTCAGATGCCCAAAGTGTGCATGCCACAGTTTTGAATCCAAAATAGCCTTAGAATCTACCACTGCATTTGTAAAATTCTACCTATACTTTTCATACAATGTAAGCTTATACATCCCACGACTAAAATGCTTCATGCAACAATCTCATCACCAAAACTGAGATCATGAACTCTACATTTGTCATCCACAAATTTCAGTACAACAATGCCAAGTCTAGCAAGTGCAGATATAGACAAAATTTTTTGCTTGATCTGAGGTACATATAATGCATCAACTAGCATTCGCAGAAAATAAGCACAATCTTTCCAACTCCCTTGACTGGATAAGAGCCATTGTTGAAACAAGTGACACAATTCCCATGAGGGACATCCTTGAGATAGGTAAATAAGCACAATGAGGGTAATGTGCTTTGTAGCACCACTGTCAAATTACCACACATGAGCATATACAACAACTAACATACATGCCTCATATGCACTATACATTAAAATCCCATTTTGCATCAACATCAACATCACAATCTCCTTTCACATAAGACTCAACATGAGCTGCATTTGTAGTGGAACCAATCTTTTTCTTCTTAGCCTCCATTTCCTTTAGCTTAAGACATTGCTTGATCAAGTGATCATTAGCTTTAAAATAATGGAAATACATCTTATTTTTTCCCTTTTCACCGGATTTCCTGTACAAATTGCTACCAACAAAAGCATTAGGAACAAGAGATTTACAACCTATAGAAGAACCAAGAGAAGTGGCTACATTGTTGTTAGCACTTTTTCTTTGAGCACCAATAAAGGCATGTTCCACTGCATGTTTTTTAGCCCTTTGATTTTTTGGAAAGTGACTCTTGCAACACCAATGCGCATAATGCATCCAACTTGACAACTTCTGGATTTCTTTGGGTCATAAGTCTCCAAGTAGTAACAAAATTCTGGTACAAATCTGGCAAAGCATCAAGAATAGTTTGCACAATAAAAATGTCATAAATGACTTTTCCTGCATAATTAAGTTTTAACAGACACTACAAACAATGCATGAGCATGCACATATCTTACATCCCAACAAGCCTGCTCAGACATAGGCAAAACAGTTCTAACATCAGCAATACTATTAGCAAAGCAACCTGCGGCATTCTCAACATTGCCTCTATCTAGAAAACCAAGATTTACATCAATGCCCTATACAATGTTCCAAAATCCTTTGACACAAGGACATGGTTTGTCATGTAAGCCCACATAGGATAATTGTCCCCATCCAATCTTTCCTATAAAACAACAAACATCTTGAACACATCTATGTTGTTGTCAGCTATGGTGAATGCCTCCACTTGATGTAAAAATTACTTGAAAAGAGGAGAAACAAAGTAGGAGCAACACGTGCTATATGCTATATAGCACGAGCCGTAGAAGAATGTAAGGGACTTGTTATGCAAAAAACGACACTAACAAAAATTTTGCACAAAATGAAGAATTAGTCTAGAGCCCCATCTATATTACTTACATCACATCATTTGATGAATACATCAGCAAGAAAGAGAATTTTAATCTGAGGTATGAATTCATGTAAGAAAATGTTAAAACACTTTATCAAATGTGCAACTGAACTAGTTGGCCCGTGAGGTAAGGTGCACATCCTTACCAAACCCAAAGGTACCATCATGGTAGTCAGGTTTGTGCTTTTCATAGCTAGTTGGTGGGTACAAATCTCCCATAGAATATATTGTCTTCCTACAAATGCCTATGAAACCCTATCTAAAATTGGCCCTTTACCCAACATTTATGTATATTACCTTATTGACGGGTTTCATATCATGGATTAGCAAGCGAGAAGAAAAGCGTGTCGCCCTTGAAGCGAACTTTTCTTTAACCCGCAAAGCCAAATCTCCTAAGCCTCATTAAAAGCCTTAATCAATCATAAATCTCTCGAATCCCTCAAGCTTAAGACCATAAGCCATCCTGAACCTCTGTTAACCTTCATAACCGAAAGCTCTTAAGCTATCAAGAGTGGAATTAATCCTCATCTCTAGGAGCCATAAGCCAAGATCTCTAAATCGAGCCTAATCTCAAACCATTCATGGAGACTAACCTAAGCCGAGATTCTAATCCATCATTAGCCATTTGAATCGGGAGGCAGAAGCCAAATCTGACGGCCATTGGAAGGAAAAACTCTTGAGCCTTACCGGGAAGAAGCAGAAGACGATACAAAGCAGGTCATTGATAATTTTCTTTTTAGCACCTGGATTAAGCCAAGTTTCATCTTGTAAGGAGCATTAATCCTCCATTAACTATTGATTAATGATGACTACTATGGATTAACTCGAATTAAGAGTACGGTTTGTTTTGAGCTTTGTATTGTTAATTGTGGCTGCTGCATCTCTTTACCTCTCACAGCCAGGGGCCCGGTGCCTTCCCGGCTCACCTTTCGCACAATCATCCCCCCACATTCTTGGTGAACCTCATGCGTAACGAGGTGGGGTCAAAGGTCAGGATGGAGATTCCAACAGAATTGAAACAGTTTATTGAAGATTACAACCTGCATAGATTTGATAGAAATCTAGCAGCGGCAGATTTGTCAAAAATGTTGGGCTTAGTTAAGGGTGCTTTCAAGAAGTAAAAGCTATGAAGCTGAAAAATCATATTGATGACGCAGTAGAGATGGTACTTGATGCCATACACGAAGAGTATGGGATTTTTCAAGGGCATGATCTGGATGGACTCCTTGCATGCTATCAAGCGGAGATGAAGAGACGAGGAATTCCAAAAGATCGGATGATTTTGACCTTTGAAGAAGTTGTACCCTCGCAGTTTAAAGATAAGGTATGAGAACTGGCCGAGACATACCCCACACAGTGGGACTATTTTGTAGATGGTTTTGTTCATGAAAGCTCAAAAATTATCGACTTAACAATGAAGGAGATTAATGAACGAAGCCAGATTGTTTTCTATAAAGAAGAAGGGAATCATATGAAGTTCCTTAAATATGATCAATTTTGGGACCATATTTATGCAAGAAGTCAAGCCAAAGCAAATACATCTTTGGAAGTAGTAGATTTAGCGACAAAGGACGATATTTTGAGCAACCGAGCAAAGGTAGATCAAGAAGCAAGCCAGGATGAGGTCCTTGAGCTCAAGGACCAACTCAAAGTAAAAGACCAGACCATCTAGAGGCTGCGAGCATCACCTGCTAGAGTTAGAGCTAATAGCTCGACTCAAATCATGACTGAGAGTCAACTCTATGAAGAGCAAATGCAAGAACTTCAGAAAGAGCTAACTCTAGAGAAAAAGCAGAGATTGATGATGGAAGAAGGATCTATAGTCATGCAAATGAGAATGGAAGAGGTCCAAAAAGCCTTGCAAGAGGAAATAGAAAGCATGAAGAGAAAGCTTGAGGAGGCGGAAAGAATAAACGCCGAACTTAATGACCTCGTTGTGAATATGGGCGAAGAAGCGGAAACAGAAAAACAAAAACTCTTGAGGCAAATTGAGTATTTGAAAGGACAGCAAGCACGAGAGATAGAGAGCACATGGCCAGCTGCCAATGAGGGCATTGACCTAGAAAATGTGGCTGATCCGGTGGAAACTCCTATGCAAGAGGAAATCCTAGAAGGATCCTCTCAAGAGCCACAGGATCTAGCACAAGAAGAGGAAGAGAAATTGCGTAAATCAATAAAGGTGGAGCTCAGAGCAACCACAAAGGAAGCCTTGGAGTGGGAGCAGAGGGTGTTCAAGTCTATGACTATTCAGAAGATCGACTCCAACAACCTTAGGCGCGAGTGGCTTCAACCCTCTCTCCCATATCCATTGCTGAAATATGAGGCAACTACCATAAACAAGTGGATTAGAGAAGAGCCAGTCGTACCCTTTTACAATGCAGATACCTCAACACCAGAAGGGGTCAAGCTCATTGTGGATTCTCAGCCAAAGTGGAGGAAGGCCTGGCTTACAAAGTACCCACAATACCTAATCCACTTGGTAGAGTCATCGAAAAATATCAGAGACAACCTCAAGTTCTGTCCTCTACCAAGGATTAGGACGTGGAAAGTGCAGGAAATATTGCAAAGGAGCCAACCCACTTGGCTGAACTACCCTAAGTTGTCGGGCTTGAAGGCAGGTGAGAGAATAAGTGTCCAATACATGGTGAAAACCCTAACACGCGCCATAAAGTTGTTCACTGGCTCACCTAACCTTACATGCATTATGATGAGGAAAATCTGGAGAACCCTCTTAGCAGTGTTTGAGACTTTCAAGCCAGGATAGATGACCGACGGCATCTTTTTCTTCCAAGATACATACAAAAGCGCTTATGATCTGTCTGGTCAGCCTTCCAAGGAGGTGATACATGCGTTGTATCAAAGAATAATGTTTCTACCATCCTATCACCTCCACGCTTTTGAAGAAGCATTCTACAGAGGCTTCTTCACTGTAAACACTGACATTTTTGGGCCGACAATGATGAGCCTGCACGCAAGATATGAATCTCTGCTAAACATGCGAGAAACAATACGATGAAGAAGCAGATCAATGGCCATGTCAGGGACGACATGAGCAAGGAGGGGGGGAGTGTTAGAAGCTAGACACACCCCACAGCACTAACTACTCGGAGGATTATTATTTTTTGTAATTATTCATTCATTGAGGAAAACCTGATTTTTCACCTTGTAAATATTGGGACGTACAGAAGTTTCCAGATTGTATCCCAGTTTTGATAGTTAGATTGAGTAGATGGTTGATTTTGGAACTTTAGGGTTTGAGAAATTGTAAGGTATATTTACCACTTTTTGACCTTAATGAAAGAACCTTTTGTCATTTTAAAAAACAAGTTTTGAAGTCTGTGAGTGAGCGTACTCTGTACGAGAGAGAGTGAGCTTCATCTTGATGCTACGTGTGCTCCAGTGGTTGGAATCAAGTGCGAAGAAGTGCAGCATGCTGCCCCCGATGAGAGCTACGTGCCGATACCTACATTGCGTGCGTACGGTCCAGTTTTGCGAGCTCCTTCTACGAGCTTCATCGGGTGTTTGGGTGAGTATACGTTGTCCGATTTTTCATTGCAGCATATCCACACATTCACATTGAGTAGAACTACACATTAGGCACTTTAGATTTTGGAAACGAAGACCTGCAGATTTTGGCCAGACATCCTACGTGTTTCTGCACCAGGTGTTTTGGGTTAGAATTTTGGTTCATAGACCTTAGGGAGAGCGACCTATTGGTATTAGTAGGGTCTCCTTCAAGTTCTATGCTGTTTTGAGATTGTTTGATGGGTGTTCAGCTCTAGAAAGCGTTGTAGGAAGTTTCCTCTTATGCACTCTTGAAGGCTGTGACTTTGGCAATTGGTAGAGACCTCTGTAAGAATTAGTTAGGAGTCGGTCGAGTGTAGGTTGACATCTTATGCTTGCTTCCACGCGCTTGCGGGTCGAGCTTCGTCCTTAGCTGACATTACATGTTAGGTGAGTTCTCGCTGTGCTGACGTCCGTCACGGCGTATCCGTCCAACACTTATGTTTTTTAGAAAAGAAGTTCACCAATTACCAAGGGGTAGTGGAGAACTTTAAGCTTCCGTAGTCTTAAGGGAAAACGCAAGGGGGACCCAAGGGGGGGTCACAAACACAGGTGAAGGGTCCACTGCTAGCTGAGCAGTTTCCTTGCAAAGTGAAACCAAAGGCGTTTTTTTATATTCATATTACCCAAGGGGTTTGGGTTGCAAAGGCAACACCCCCGTTACATGTGTAATACTCCTTAAATTTTGAAGATTCTCAATTAGTTTTCATAGGCCTTTGCATGCAAAAAATTTGGGTAGGTGCATTTGCCTATAGGTAAGTGAACTCTATGTTTAACCTCCAGGTACGCATTTGATTTGGTTTTGTTTCTTTTTTTAATATGTTTTTAACTTTTCAAGTCTGATGCATACCATTCTATGTTTTCATCCATTTTTGCTCTTAAGAGAGATGAGAAGATCATGTAAGAGCTCACAAATTTGGGTTGTAGTGTCTAAAAATAAGTTTCTCCATTATGCAGTTATAGACGCACTTGTAGGGTTTATTTGGCACATGTTTTCACATGGGATACAACATGGTCTAGGAACTCAAGGAGTTCGGTATTGCCAATGTGGAGCAAGTCTACTGAGGGTCCCTCTCATTCCCATCATAGAATGTTTGCAGGTACCTTCACACACAAGTATATCTTGTACTTGAAGGATATTTTTTCAGATACCCTTACATGAGACATATTCCATATGTGGAGAATATTTGTCTCTGGGATTGAAATTGGCGCCCGCTATTTTAGTATGTGTCACAAAAATGTCCCTAGGTGCTGGTCGACTATGTTTTCTAGACCGTTTTCAGCACCTCGTATAAGGAACAATTTTCGTGGCCAAAAGTTGTCGGATACAAGTGCTCCTAAGCAACATTAACCGGTGGTTGTTTATGCATATAGCAAGGCTATAAGGTGCTAATGAAAATGTTTCATTGTTTGTACCTAGAAGTGATTAATGTTTCACCTTCTATTATGGTTCAAACATTCAGCGAGGCTAGCAAATGATAGCAGCAAAAAGTCTTTAGTTCCTTTTTAGAACTATTAACAATCCTCTTTAATGTGTTCTAGGAGCATCACATTCGCCATAAGTATTGGCAATAATGAACTTGGATATACTGGTTCGGATCCGTTTTTGTTAAATGCATGCACACTAGGTGTTATGGGCTCTAGTGTTTTAGCAAAGGCTGATTTGGAGCGGCATGCATATTCATTGCATTAGTGCCATGAAGCATTTTCCACTCCATGTATAGTATCTCTATGAGATTACTTTTGGATCTACCAATCACCAATAGAGGTCATGGCTTGGTTTGGGTGCTTGTGGATTTTTCCAGTTAGCCACGATGGTTATTCAAGACATTGTTGATTCCTCAGCAATGTTGTACAACATTGTGATTCCCATTTACCGCTCATTCTCGATGACTGTATGTAAACCGTGGAGAAACACACCTCAATCGTGTCAGTTATCCAAGGGGATAGGTAGGTTAGGCAGACTACAAAGTATATCTTGTGCTAAAGGATATGCAAAGTACCTACATTAGCACAAGCCAATGCAATTAGTAAGCATTGATTGCGCTAGTTTGTGCCTCATGATTAAGTCAAATTTTCAACCTTAAACACTGGTTATGGTGGGGTTGTTTACTGATGACAAATGATAACAAGTCAAGGACTTATATTTTGCTGATAAGTTATGTCACCCAGTTACTTTCATGGAAAGTGCAAAGAGGTATTCTTTCAGGTACATCTTAGTTGTGATAACTTGTTTAGCATACTCAATTGATTTCTACATGGAGTCTACATGCTATGTTGTATAAGCGCAGGTTACACAAGGCAGTTGCAAAGGGACAACAATGTGGAAAATCAACATGTTACTCTTGGTTTCATTGAACCTCCTACTGACACATGTTTTGGTCATGCAAACAGTTGGATCCATGAAGGATTCCACCATGGAAAACATTAGTGTCACTTATGGAGATATCACCACTTTTGTTTTTGAGGACAAAAACGCTTCTCCAAGGGGGGAGTAATGTAATTCCAAGGGAAAATCCAAGGGAGGTCACGGACCGGGCATGGCTAGGGGCCAACTTCCAACAAGGACAAGATCCTAGGGGCAAGGCCTATAAAGGGAGGTTGGGCGGAGGATCAAGTACGACAGTTTCCTCAATCTCACACGTGCATTATGAAGGGCTCACTCTTGTAGGCATTCAAAAGAATCATCCAAAGAGGGACCCCACAAGGACTTTGTGGAGTGGAAAAAGACAGTTGGTTTTGTAAAGTTTTTAAAGACCACTTGATCTCTAAATTTGAAAAGGTGATAAATACAAGAATTGTAGCTCATGAGCTGAACTTTTGCCTCAAATGTTTTCATATTTTTTTGAGCTATGGGTTGTGAGGTATGATTTAATTGGTGGATCCCTTCTGCCCATGCCATGCAGCCACACTCCCTCTTCCACTTATCATTTTCCTCGTTCACACAAACTTCTCCACTCATCATCCCCATCTCTCTCACCTCTCCTCTCTGCACCCTACTCACCTTCTCCTCAACCTTTAAGAATAAGAGAAACCATGGTAAACTCATGCCTCCTACACACACTTCCATTCCAAAATTGACCACCTAGTCTCATTTTTTCTCCTCCAAATTACCCATATCTATTAAAAAACCACAAAAATTTATCTTCTTCTATTAAAGAGCAGCATCATGGTGATTGGTTACTCATCTTCAATTACCTTGGCTCCCAAGGAAGGCCAAGAATGGATTAAAAACGTGCCATCAAAGCTAGTGGACCGTGAACAAGCGTCAAGATTGGCCCTACTCAAGACACTTGGAGCATCAACATTGTAAGAAATCCATATTTTTCTACCTCTTAAGAAATTTTCATTCTTATTTGTATCCTACATAGATACAAATTTGTATCCTACATGGATACTCCCATTGTAGATATCCAGATGCATTTGTAAATTAATAAAAATAGTCTCTACTAAAATCTACTAACACTAACCCACTATGAAAACTCCTATCACCTCCATTTCTCTCCTCTCTCTTTTATTCATCTATCCCCACCAACTTCTTGATAATTCCAAGAAAAGAATAGAAAAAATGATAAAAATCTAACCCATCCATGGTTAGAGGAGTAACCCTAGCCCTCAAAAATATTATAAAATGAAGGTGTAGCTAGCACAAAAGGAAAAATCCATAACCAAGAGCACCATACTATAGCTTTAGAAGCCAAGCTCAATCTCTTGAGAAGGAGCTCTGAGTGAAATCTCATTAGCTTGTGCGCATGCATCTGTTGTATTATGGGTGATTAGCAAGGGAGTTCCATGCCATTTTAAGAGAGAGTGATCATCTAATTGAGATTAGAAAGCCCATATTTCTCCTACAAGTGTAAGCCGAACATTTTACTGAATCAAGGAGGTGGAATTGGATTAAGAATGGCTACTTTGTCTCTTTTATAGCATGAAGTCATGGAAAACAATGATGTGTAAGAGTCTTGGTGTTTTATTTAAGTTCTTGATAACTTTTCTTCTGGTGTTGTTATTGATTTGGCCATAAATCCCACATGCTCTAAGAGGACAAAAGGGTGGAGAGGACTCCGTTGTCCTTAAGAAAGTGGCTGAGGTGGATTGCCTTGTGATGTGTTGTGGTGTACTTTACTCAAGATATGTTGAACAAACGCTGATCTCACTTTGATTGGTCATGACTGATTTGTAAGAAGATATTAGTGCAAGAAGAACACTCTTCTCTCTTCTCTCTCTCTTTCTTACATGTATATCTGTGTTTGCTTCATCATTGTCCATACATTTCAAAGAAGCCTGAGCTCTCTCTCTCTCTCTCTCTCTCTCTCTCTCTCTCTCTCTCTCTCTCTCTACGCATCCTAGTTTGTATCCAGAACTAGGTGGTGCCCCAGATTTGTGTAGGTTTAGGTTGCAGGTTTCTGTGTGTGTGTTTGTTTTTTTTTCAACCCCAACCCAATTGAATAGCACGGGAGCCTAGAAGGGTGGTTAGTGGCCACTCTTCTTTTATTGCCCGCCTCAAATTGGTTCCCCCATTCAGTAACAACTTGTGTCTGTTTTTGTGTAGGATCAACCTTTAGAATAGTCAAGTAGTTTGCATGAATCACGAGAATTTGTATGATCCTTTCATTCCCATTGCAAGGCAAAAGGTACACATAATTGTAAGTACTAAGTTTCAATTTCAACGTGTAATTTATAGAATTTTAGGTTCTCTTAGGTTAGCCAAAATAAACACTTCGGTAAACCCCTTTATTTTGCCTCTCATTAAATACGATCATAGTTTGGATGTATATATCTTTTTTCTATTTTAGGAATTAGCTTATGTATAGAGTATAAATAATGGCCCATAAATTTCTCCTTTTTACTTCACACCACCTACCAGGATAAATATTGCACTCAGTAGAAAGATACATTTTTAGCAACGTATGGTGTTTATGTTTGGGACTAAAAGAACAAGAGAAATTCTTGCATCTCCACAATCTATCATTCTATCTCTCATCAACTACCACACGTCGTTTGATGTACATGTATTCATTTTATTTTAAAGCGAAGTGTAACCCAACAAAATAGTGTGTATGTTTGGTTCTTTTTTGTCCAAGTTTGTTACAAAAAACAAAAACGATCATTTGTTCTAACAAGGAATGTGTGTGCAATGAAAGATCCATTCTTATAGATCTAGCCTATTATCGACTGAGTTGCAGGAGCAGGTAGTAAATCATTATTAGAATACAAACAAGAAGGAAAATAAATGCCTCTATAGCCTTGCACAAGACACACCATCGGAAGGAAGAACTATTGCACCGTCCAAAACACCTGTTGTAAACACCTCTAGAGATTTATGAGAAACCCTCCAAGCCTAGAACACACTCAAAATCAGGAGAAATAGAGAACATCATGACAAATCTTGTATTGTAAATATGTCCATAGAGTATCCATAGGCAAAAGACAGATGAGAAGTGTCCTTTCTCTTACTAAAAAATGAGCTCTCTGAAAGTTGTGCAGGCGTTTCCGCTATTAAAATAAGGGCTTTTTTATCATTTATTTCCAAGAGTTTTCTCTTTATTCTTAGCCGACAAGGCTCTCCATCAAGGAATCTTTTAATTGGCTCATTAGGCATTTTTTGGGCAAAAATTGAGTTGTCGGTGACCCTTTGACCAAGGAATGGGGTGGATGCAAGTGGCCAAGGACCAAAAACATTTTCCAGGCACCTGTCCACCTCGGTGTGAAATCCCAAAATGCACCCCCTCTTCCCCATGATCCCACAAGCCCCTCCATAGCCAAGCCTTGTGAGCTCTTTTCACTTGATACACTCATAATAGGCTCCCCCTTTGGGCTATATACCCCCTATTCTCCACTTTTCCCTTCCCATGTGGGATAATCCCCCCACGACATGGAACTTCCTCCTCAAGCTTCCCAATTCCCTCATGCCCAAATTTTGAGATTTTCCCCAAAGTAGGAGCACTTCTTGAGCAACTTTCTCAAAGCATAACTTGCGGCTCCCATCACCGAATTACACACCATAACACAGGCTCGAAGCCCATCATCTCGGCTACATCTAGCATTATTAAAACACGGTTGAAAATACTTATAAAAAATTATGTTTTGGAGACTCAAATTACTCAAAACATCAGCACCCAGGCTTGCCTTTGTACATGAATTTTTACAGGACCACTTTCAAAAGTTTCAGGGCTATGTACACATATATACATGAGGCTAGTGGGCAAGATTTTTGGCATGACTAAGTAGAGGTTCCTATGGTGAACAACTATTGTAGCTCATTCCCAAGAACCTCATCTACCCTCTCAGATGTTTCCACACTCTCTTCCTTCATTGATATCATCTCATCTGTCACAATTTTCATCAAGATTGCCAGATATTTATTCAATCTATAACCATTAACACGATATTTATGTTTTGTACCACTCAAATCTACCAACTGATATGTGCCATTATCAAACTTCTTGACAACAGTAAAAGGACCTTCCCATCTGATTTGAAACTTATTTTGAAGGTATTGTCCAATTTACTGTTGTATTGAAACACTAGATCACCCTTTTCAATTCCTTTATCCTTCACACATTCGTTAGTATTCTAGATGAGCCTTCTTTAACACTTCTTCATAGTAGCTCAAAGCTAAAACTTTGTCTAATTACAAACATTGTAGATCCAAAAAACTTTTCTACCAAGTATTTGTTTGCTCTTCATCTCCCAATGATAACAATTTGAGTGCAGGAATCTCCGCTTCAATTGACAATAAAGCTTCCTTGCCATAAACGAAGTGGTAAGGAGAAAATCATGTGCTCGTTTTGATATCAATTTTGTAGGTCCATAATGCACAAGGAAACTCCAAATCCCAAGTCTTCCCATGTGTCTGGGTCATTTCTGTAAAGATCTTCACCAACTCTCCATTAACCTTTCATTGAGACCGTTGCGTTTGGATAATAAGGAAAACTGTACCTATGTTGTATAATGAGCTCCCCTCCAAATCCTAGTCCTCTATCAGAAAGTAGCTCTAGGGGCACACCAAACTTGGAGCATATATGTTCAGACAAAAATTTCCCCATTTCTTTACTCGTAATCTGTTTGATAGCTTTGGCTTTTGCCCATCATGATAAATAATCTACTCTTGTCAAGATGTAAGCATTTCTTTTGCTAGTCATAGGTAAGGGTCCAATAGCATCAAGACCCCGTTTTCAAACACATCGAAATCTAGAACTCTTTGTTACAATTTGGGTTTCAAGATTCTCTTTCCCATCTTCTAGCAAGGCAAACACAAATGGAACCAATTGCTAACATCTCGTTGAATGCTTGGCCATACAGAGCCTTCTTGCAAAATTTCATGCAACATGATCTTCATGGCAAAATGGCCTCCACAAGATCCCTCATGATTTTCTTTCAAGACCTTGTAGATTTTGTATTTCCAAGGCACAAGAGGCAAAACCAAATCACTTTCTTTCATGTACAACACATCATCAATCATTTTGTATTTCTTGGCTTTCCTTATAAATGCATACTTTTTGAAAGATGGTAAACTTTCAGATAGGACACCTGTCAACAAAAAATCTATCTCCTTTAAGCTAGGATTTCACCTTGAAGCATAAATTCTTCAGTTTACAATTCTTATTCTTCCATACTCCCAATACTTGCTTCACGACCAACAAGGCTTCTCCTTTGATCTGTAAGAGTCTAATTCCCAACCGTTAGCAATTGTGCTAACCACCTTCAAGAGCCTTGTACTCTACTTCTTTGTCACTTTTTGCATCAAGTTTTAGCCCTTGTTTCCTTCCAAGCTTTCCTTCTGCATCATAAATGACAATGCCTCCTGAAGCAGCATCATGACTTCTTGGATAAAAACCATCAAAGTATAACAGTGAAGCATCAAAAATTGCAAGAGTCTCGGCTTTCCTATTTCACACCACCTCTTCTTTAACCTAAATAGGAGTGTCTTTATAAGTGAGTAAATTTGCCAGGGTAGCCCGAGTATTCTCTTCCACCAAAAAGGTGAACTGAAACTCTTGAAGTTTAATAACCCATTTCATTAGTGTTTTTGATATATTTGAATTATTAAACAACTATGGAAGCAATGAATAACTGATGAGACAGGTGAATGAGCCTTATCCAAAGCTTTAATGATAAGAGGATGCGCACATTCTGGTTCACCATTCCCTTCAGGATTGTATGTAGTAGTGAGAGCGAGTTTAATGCCCAATGTAGAGAAAAACTCCTTGGCTATGTCAACATCCAGCTCATCCCTGTCAATTGTTACTTTCCCAACACAACCATAATGGCTAATCAAATTGTCTAAGAGGAATTTACATATCCCTTCTGTGCTTTTTGTTCTGAAGGCATGACCTTTGACCTGGTTAATTAAATATTCTCATGCAAGGAATCATTTTCGTAAACCCAATGACATTGTAACCAAATCTAGTACCCACTTATAGTGCATAGCCAATGGTTATATAGGGTGCTAGCATTAGGATGACATACATTTGAATACATTTGACAGATTTCACAAGACTACACAAAATGAGATGCATCATTATACATGCCTTTGATCCACCAATACCTCTCTTTGATTTTAGTAAAGGTGGCCCACACACCTCTGTGTCCAGCATGAAGACTCTCATGAAACTTTTGGATAAGGTCCCTTTTAATTTCCTCATCATTCAACCCTTAGTGGCATCCCATTTCTTTGTTTTGGATGCTTCCACAAGTATCCATCTTTCAAAAAGTATCCATAGGCTTTTCTGTGTATTTTTTGAGCTCTTGATCAATCCACCATTCTTGCCTTATCAAAGTGCTCAATCTCCTTGATATAGGTCCTCTGTAAATGACTCAAGTGGATTTGAGAGGAAACCATGATCACCCTTTGCATGAGAGCTACGAGAATACCTTGTGCCTACACCATCACCCTCGATGACCATTTCTTCTTCATTTTCATATCTTTCTCTAAAAATCATATCCGCAACTAAATTATCTTTCCCTGCTATACGGTTAAATTCAAGATTCAATAATTTTATGTAGGCAATCCATCTTAACATAGCAATGTCAGGAGTTGAGCAGTTTGTGGTCATTCCAAGAAGGGGCAGACAATCCGTCTCCAATATTACATTTTTACCTATCAAATAATATTTATCACATTTCTAGGCTATAATTGCTCCCCATAGTTCCCTTTTCACATGAAGATAATTGTGTTGACAAGCAGTTAGGACCTTTGCTTCAAATCTCACTACATATCGCTTACCATCTTCATCATCTTGACCAATCTCCCATCCAGTTCCTGTGGGGCTAGTATCCACTGTCACAATCACATTTCTTTCACAATCATAGTTTACTTTCCTCAAAGTGAAACAACTTCTTTAGTTTTCTCATGGCATGGGTATGCATTTCTTCTATTTGGAACTTCTTGTTCTTTCTCAAAAAACGATGCAAAGGTTTTTGCTACATGCGAATCCAAATAACATAAAAGACATATGCACACAAAAACCTTCAAAGATCGGTCACATTTATACATTTCTCTTTCATTCTTTGAATTACATTAGTTTTTGCAGGACAAGGCCTTCTACCATATAGACTACACAATGTCCTACAATAAGAATTCACTCCAAACACTAATTTTTGTCCAGACAAGGTAAGGTCCATCTCTTCCAACCTTGACAAAATCTTATCATAGTCATTGATATGATTTTCCACATACTTGCGTCACCCCTTGAGTCCATAGCCACATCTATATCACTTACATTTCATCCTTTGATTGGCAGATCATCAAGAAAGGGCATCGTAGTGTGAAGTATGAAGTCATATAGGAATTTGTCCATACCATTCATTATATGTACAACTGAATTATTTTCTCTTTGAGCTAAGGTGCACATCCTTACTAGACCCAAAGGTGTCCTCATGGTAGTCAAGTCCTTGCTTTTTCATTACTAGTTGGAAATGATGATAACGCTGAGTACAGATCCCCCATAGAATATATCTCCCTTCTTGCAAATGCCTTAGCAAACTCATCTACAATTGATCCTATACCCAAAATTCTAATTGTAACCTTGTTGACAAGTTGTAAATACTAGATAAACCGTAAAGACCCAATTTTCGATGAATTGTGAACAATCTGTTTCAATATGGAGCACACGAAGGCTACAAAATACCCATCTTGAACTTTTTATTAAGCAACTCAATGAGTTTTGGTAAATGACTCTTTGGAACTAGAATAGGTTGCAAGTTCCAAGGTACATGAGATATAATGAAGATTACCGTAGTAGAAACAATGGAAGGATCAACACACCCTATCTCATGCGGTTGAAATGTAAAATCCTTTCCATGTTTGGCAAGCGTGTCTTCAAAGCATATCTTTTCCGCTTATTTCAAACTATCCTTGCAACCAACCTTTAGCTCCTTCAAGGAATGTGCATAAACTTGTGCCCAATCTTGCTTGGGTCACAAATACTAGTTTGCAAAGCATCTTGCTCCATATTATTTGTGCAGTCTTTTGGTAGAGGTAATTCCACTGGCATCACTTTCTTTGCCACAGAATTATACTCAGTATCCACTCGCACATCAATAACTTTGTACATTTCTTGGAGCATATTTTCACAACTTCATTCCCAACACACAAATTGCAATACTCTAAAGACTCCAAGTCTTGCATGGTATCTACAAAAACACTCATCACACACACGTGCAATGCATTCCTCGTCTTCTATCAAACCATTGGTTCTCAAACCTTTCTGTACAATATTTACATGTTTTCTTTCACCCCGCTTCAAGTCCTCACACTTTGTAAAATCAATAGATCTTCATCTGATAATCCTATAGAGCCTATAGAAAACATCTCCTTTTCATATACATCATGGGAGAATGTTTCCCTTCTTGTACCACTGCAATATCGCTCTACAATGGTACATGGCCAGACCCCCCCAGATCCCTACTGTCCTTGAATTCTTTGTTTGTCTTTGGCAAGCGTTTCTCTCTAAGAATTTCACGGCTCTTTTCTTGGTCCACACAAATAGTAAGGAATCGGACTGCATGATTCCAATCCCTGCTTATTATCCTAGCATAAGTTGAACCATTGTCCATTACCTTTGTTTCCATACGAGTAGCAATGATGTATGACTGCCCAAGGATAAGAGGGTACATAGAAATATCCTAAAAAAAGAAAATTTCATCATCTTTCACGTCCCCTATAGTCACCCTTACATTTGGACAAGCTCCATATAGCTCCCCTTGTTGAGTTGTTTGTTGCACGGACCATCCATCCACGATTTATATCGATTGGCCATTTGCCTTTTTGATATAGACTCTTTGATATGAGGTTAATTTTCCAGCCATGATCTATCATCACGAAGTGAGAGCTTCACTGGAATATTCCTCTTCGTTGGAATATTATGACCGGACGGCAGCTAGAAAGTGGTCAGAAAACAACCGGTTGGTTGGCCGGTTGGCCGGTGGCCGCTAGTCGAAATTCAATGGCCGATGGCTGGTGGCCGAATTCAATGGCCGGTGGCAAAATTCAAAAGCAGACTTGTCTTCTCAAGGGCGGCCACACATGGGCGGATTGGAGGGTCTGATTTGGACCTATCTGCACAAGGGCGGCTACACATGGCTCCCTCTCATGAGAGAGGGCAACCCTTTTGGCCCATAAAATGAGGCCATTTCTACACACGTTTTATAGTGTGAAGTTGATGCAACAAGGTGAGTGTGAGGTGGTGAGAGTGAAGGAAGGCGGGAGCTCCATTAAGGGTATAATCCCTTTGTAAACTACTTCTTGTTTTGAAGTACTAAAGCCATTGAGTGGCTGCTTTCCCGTGGACGTAACGCACATTGGGTGAACCACGTATATCGTGTGTGCTCTCTCTCTCTCTCTACTCTATAATCTTTTGTGTGTGAAATCTATCTCTCTCCATTAAATAATCTACTCAAATATCTATTTAGCTACGTCTTATTTCCTAACAATTTTGAAGGCCCTTTGTCTCCATTCTCACGCCTGTGGTTCTCCTCGACATCGGCCTCATTGGCTTGACATTTGTCTATGTACACATGCACTGACAAAGAGTGCCTTGGAAATCCTAAGTGTGTTGACACATATCACTACCACGTGTAACAAATCACCCCTAGGAGTGATGCGGTGAACGAGAGCTGGCACATAATGTATAGGGAAGTGTCGTTCCTTGAGTACGTGATCATTCTAGAAAGGGGAGGTTCGGCGGATATGCCGCGACGGACGTCAGCACAGCGAGAACTCACCTAACAAGATTTGTCAGCTAAGGACAAATCTCGACCCACAAGTGCGTGGAAGCAAGCATAGGGTGTCAATCTACACTTGACCGACTCTTGACTAATTCCTACAGAGGTCTCTATCCAATGTCTAAGCTACAGCCTTCAAGAGTGCTCTAAGCTACAGCCTTCAAGAGTGCATAAGAGGAGATTTCCTACAACACTTTCAAGAGTCGAATACCCATCAAACATTCTCGAAACGCCACAGAACTTGAAGGAGACCCTACTAACACCAATAGGTCACTCTCCTTAAGGTCTATGAACCAAAATCTCAACCCTAAACACCTGGTGCAAAATCATGTAGGATGTTTGATCAAAATTTCTAGGTAGTCGTTTCAAAATCTAAAGTGCCTAATGAGTAGCTCTACTCAATGCAAACGCGTGGATATGCTGAAATGAGAAAATGAATAATGTATGCTCACCGAATCACCACATGAAGCTTGTAGGTCGAGCTTGCAAAACTCACAAACGGTACTTTTTTAAAATGACAAAGGTTTTCTTCATTAAGGTCAAAAAGTGGTATAAATACCTTACAATATCAAACCCTAATGTTCGAATTTGACCATCTACTCAATCTAAATGTCAAAAATGGGATACAATCTGAAAGCTTTTGTAAGCCCCACTATTTACAAAGGTGAAATGTCGGTTTTTCTCAATAAATGAATAATTACAAAGAATAATGTTCCACCGAGCAGTCATTCTTCGTTGGGTGTGTCCAGCTGCTAACACTCCCCCCCTCCTTCCTTGTTCATGTCGTCCCCGACATGGCAGTTGAGCTGCTTCTTCAACATAGGCTTTCTCTCATCTTGAGAAGTGACTCATATCTCGCATGTTGAGCTAGTAGCGTCGGGCCAATATGTTTGTGCTAACTGTGAAGAAGCCGGTGTAGAAGGCTTCTTCAAAGGCCTGGAGGTGATAAGATGGCAAAAACATAATCCTTTGATACAATGCATGTATGACCTCGTGAGAAGGCTGACCAAATAGATCGTATGCACATTTGTATGTATCTTGAAAGAAGAAGATAATGTCTGTCGCCTGGCCTGGTTTGAAGGTCTCGAAGACTGTCGAAAGTGTTTTACATATCTTTTTCATCATGATGCAAGATAGGTCACGTTAGCTAGTGAATAATTTGATGGCGCCCCTTAGGGTTTTCACCATGTATTGCTCACTTATTCTCTCGCCTGCCTCCAAGCCTGGTAGCTTCGGATAATTTAGCCAAGTAGGTTGGCTTCTCTGCAGCATCTCGTGGGCTTTCCATGTCCTCATCCTTGGTAGAGGGAAAAAACTGAGGTTATCTCTGATCACTTTAGGGGCCTCTACCAGATGAATTAGATATTGAGGATACTTTGTCAGCCATGCCTTTCTCCACCTGGGCTGAGAGTCCACTATCAGCTTGACTCCTTAAGGTTTGGAGATATATGCTTTGTACAATGGCACTGTTCCTGCCTCTTTTATTCGTTTGTTGATTGTGGGAGCTTCATATTTTAGCAGAGGATATGGGAGAGAGGGCTGTAGCCATTTACGCCGAAGGTTACTAGCATCTATCTTCTGAATATTCATCGACTAAAACACCCTATGCTCCCACTCCAATGCTTCTCTCGCTGTGTCTTTGACTGCCTCTTCTATGGCCTTTTGCAGCTTCTCTTCTTCTTCTTGTGTCAGATCTTGTGGCTCTTGTGAGGGCCCACTAGGATTTCCTCTTACATGGTGGTGTCCACTGGATCTAACACATTTTCTATGTCAATACCCTCCATGGCTGCTGGCCCGGTGCTAAACTGCTTCTCTTTCGTTTGCTGTTGGCCTCTCAGCTCTTCTATTTTCTTCTGAAGAGTCTTCTTTTCCTCTTCTGCTTGCTCTCCCATGTTTACTAGGAGGTCGTTTAGATCTGCATTTATCTTTTCCGCCTGCTCGAGATTTCTCTTGATGGCTTCTAACTCATTCTTCATGGCCGCACTTGGGTCCATTGGGTCCGCATTTGAGAATGCCTCCCCCCCTCCTAGTCGGAGTCCTCCCGGACAACAAGGTATCGCCTCGGTGTATGTGCCGTGTATGGAGTGAAAATTTGTGCTAATGCTTGGTCGTGTAATGTGGCCCTACATGATGCATACTCGGTCAATGCATGGAAAAATTAATGCTCTTCAAGAGGAGGGTATAAGAAAGATGCTTATTGGCATTCCCCGTTGAGGTTTCTTGTTTGTTGTTTATTTGGTTGGCGGATTTCCTTTGCAAGTAAAAGTTGTAATTCCACCACTTTATGTTTGATCGTCTTTCGTGCAAAAGTCGCTTGGTTTGCCACTACAGTCGATATGGCCATGGTTGTCTCCTTGTAGAGAATTTTCATGGCTGAATTGGTCGTAGTCTTTGTCTCTCTTGCTTTCCATTTGTAGCTTTGCTTTGGATATTTTTGTAGGCTTATTGCTACTTCCGCGGTTGTCATTGTTTTGCTGCTGATTGGCACCCATATAGATCGGTTTTCTGGTTTCTTATGTTGTGTGTGTCTGCATGCCGATGTTGCTTGTACTGAAGGGAGTTCCTGTTGCTTTGGTTTTGGGATCCAAATCCAAGTTGCACTTAAGTTGTTACTGAGCATTCTTTGGGGATCCATATCTTTTTTATTCCCTTGGTTCTTGGTTGAACTGTCTGCTTCTGTTGACTTCTTCTGTTGTGTTGTGGTTTGTTTGCCATGTCACCTCTATCATTCTGCACCCATACTTGTTTTTCTCGTGTTTCTAACCTTGATCTTTTGATTGCGGTCGATGTTGTTTTATGGTTGGAGTGAACATGGTTGGCAGTTCCTTGTTTAGTCGCCATGGGTATCGTGTTGTTCTTTAGTGGCACCCATCCTTTTGGTTCTTTACCCAGTGATTGTGTTGCTTCCATCTGGTTCTTGCAGGGTTGCTGAGCAAAGGCTACCACCTGTTGTTCTTGTGCATGTTGAATTTTTACCGCATCTGCATTCTAATCTATCTGCACATTATGCTCTTTTTGACAAGGTTGTCCCAACAACATGGGGTGTTGTGTGCTTTCATCCTCGACCACATAAAACTTGTGTGGGTAAATATATTGATGTAGTTGTACATGCAATATAATCCAGCCCAATGTTTTTAGCGAATGTGATGTACTACTTTCCAGCACTTGTGGAGTAGGATGTAGTTGACTTGAGGGCTTGAGTTGTTTGTATAATCTGTAAGAGATTAGATTTGCTTGAGCTCCAAAATCAAGCAATGCCATCGATTCAACTTGATTGCTACCCACTTTGACTACAATTATTGGATCCACTGTGTCTTCATCAAAATTCGTTAGTTGAATAGCATTCATTCGAAAAGGTGAGCCACACTGTTGTTGTTGTCATAGAAGCCGTCTTTTTGCAATGCGTTCTTTTGCTTCTTCTTGTACCCTCTGTTTCTCCTTCATCCGTTGTTTTTCTTGATGGATTTGTTCAAGCATATCCTGTGCTAGTGGTAAATGATATTTCTTAAATCGACACCCACTAATCCAATTTTGCATTCCTTCACCTCCTAATGTAGCAAGCTTGACAGCTCCACTTTGTGATAGGTCACTAATCACAAAGGGTCCCATCCATCGCTTTTTAAGTTTCTTGGCATGCTGCTTCAAGGTATAAACAAGTACAAAATCACCTCTTTTGAACTCTTTTGTGCACACATGCTTGTCAAAAATTTATTTTTGTCTTCTCTTTTTAGCATAGATCGAAGCTACAGCTCGTAAGCGAAGTTCATCTAGATTTTCAAGACCATCTATTCTTGAAGAGAGCTCATGCTCTGTCCATTCTAAGCGTTTTGCTACTCGTAGAGTTGGAATTAAAAACTCTATGGGTAATATAGCATTTAGGCCAAACACCATGTTGTACGGTGTTGTTCCTATTAATGTTTTGTATGCTACCCTGTATGCCCATAGTGTTGAGTGTAACTGCTGATCCCAATGTGTCGTTGACTCTGATACAATTTTAGTGAGAACCGTGCGTAGTGTTTTATTTGTGGCCTCAGCTTGTCCATTTTCCTGTGGATGATATGGAGCAGATTTTCTATGTATGACCATGAATTCCTCTAGGAGATATTCAATGACTTCATTAAGAAAATGTGTTCATCGATCATTGACAATTTCTATTGGTAATCCGTATCGTACAAAGACATTCTCATACAAAAATTTTGCAGTGGTTCGTGCGTCTGCTTTTTGATGCCTTAGCTTCCGCCCATTTTGTGAGATAGTCTGTAGCCACAATGATATACTGGGTATGGGTGCGATATGCAGGGGGTGAAATAGGCCCCACAAAATCAATGCCCCATTTTGAAAATTCCCTTGCTCCTATCATTGGCCGTAGTGGCCTTTCATCTCTCTTTATCAGCACCTTGGTGCGCTGACATGCGTCACAACGCTTTACAAACTCCTCATCATCCATATGCAATGTAGGCCACCATATTCCTGCAGTTAAGACAATTTTTGTCGTCTTATCGCTTGAAAAATGGCCTCCACTTATGCCTCCATGTGCGTGTTCTAGAATTAGCAGGTATTCACTTTCACTTGCACAGATTCTAAGTTGATTGTCCTTTCCTTGCTTATAAAGTTGGTTCCCAATTAAATTATAGTCGCGAGCCTCTAGCTCTATAGCCCTTTTTCGTGCTCTTGTTATGTTTTCAAGAAACGTCCTTGTGGTTAAGAAATTAATGATATATTGACTCCATGCAGCTGCAATGTTTAGTTAAAACAATGTCGCTTGATCCACTGGTTGTTTGGCACTACATATAGTACAATTGTTAACATAAGCATGTGTGTCAGCATACATAGTTGGCCAATAAATCCCTAATTGTTTTAGTCTCTTGTGTGTTTTCGTTGTGATGAACAATGAAATTCACAATCCTGGAAGTGTGCTTCTTCAAGGTAACACTTGAATTACTCCGGATTTATACATAATTATAGAATCTGGTCAGATCCTAGATGATATAGTCGTCTTGCAATCAACTAGAAGTTTTTTGTTTGTTGAATTGTTTACTGTTTGGATTTGTCTTCCTTGTTATCAAACCTACCTCCAAAGGAAAGAATGCTAACAATTTTCTGAGACCATTTGGGTATCATTTCAATATTGAAAAGATACGCATCAGGAATGTCATCATCTACTCCTTCAGGAGCTTCCCCGTTTTACAGCCTTGAAAGATGATCCGCCCGTAGATGAGTTTTACCCTTTTTGACTACCACTTTGAAATCAAACTCTAGCGATATAATAAACTAGCATACAATTCTCCCAGTATTGCATGGTCTACCAGATACAAAAGAGCTTGATGATCTGTGAAGAACACAAATTTGTTTGCAAGCAAATAATGCCTAAATTTCTTTACAGCATAAATCATTCCTAACCACTCTCTTTCAGTGGTTTGTAGTTCTTTTCTGCAGTGTTTAACTATCGGCTTGCATAAAAAACTGAGAAATCCATTGTTCTGTCTCCAGGTTGAGCCAAAATACTCCCGATTTCATATGGAGATGCATCAATGTGAACATAGAATATCTTTTTCCAATCTGGTGCCTTAAGTATCGATGCTGATACAAGGTCTTCCTTAAGCTTTTGAAATGAAGTTTCACACTCCTCAGTCAAGTCGAAACTGACTAACAAGCGATACAGAGGTTGTGCAATGACTATATACATACATATGAATCTTCGATAATATCCGTAATGTCCGATGAAGGATTGCACTTGTTTCACATTAGTAGGCCTGGGCAGGTCTACTATGACTTTGATTTTGTCTAGGTCAGTGGTTATGACATTTCTTGAGACAATGTGTCCTAAGATGCAGCCTTGCCTAGCCATAAAAATGCACCATCCGGGTTAAGACAGATTTGATATGTTCTACACTTCTCAAATACCTTTTGTAAATGGTATATATGTTCTTCTCGTAGAAGAGAGTGTACACAAAGATCATCCATATATATCTCTAAGAATATTCTCAAGTATTCTTTGAACGCATGCGTCATTAACCTCTAAAAGGTAGCTGGTGCATTGGTTAAGACAAAAGGCATAACTCTATATGCATATATTCCCCATTTTGTGGCAAACGCTGTTTTGTGTTGATCCTCTATTGCAATTGCAGGTTGGTTATACCTTGAAAATCCATCTAGAAAGGAATAAGCCCGTTTCCCGAGCACCCTTTCAAGTACATGTTCTCTGATCGACAAGGGATAATTATCCCTTATGGTGGCTCTATTTACTTTTTTGAGGTTCACACACACTCGCAGCTTTCTGTTCTTTTTGGGAACAACCACAATGGGTGACACCCAATCTGTATGCTTGATTTCATAGATGAATTCATCATCCATCAGCTTGTCAATCTCCTCTTTGATTTTTTTAGCAAATGTGTCATTATATGTATATGGACGCTGTTTGCTGGGTTTGGCATCTGATTTCAAAGGAATTGTATATTGGCATATCGATGGATCAACTCCTTTGTGGTCTTTGTAGGACCATGCAAACACATCTTTATACTTCTTGAGAAGTTGTGTTAGCTGTCCTTATTCTTCAAGATCTAAATTAGTTGCGATATAGACTGGCTAGGGCTTTTCACCTGGTTCAACGAGGTCTATCCGTTTTGCATTTTCCGGCCCATCGTAAGATTCTTGGTTTATTCTTTTGCCTGACTGGTGGTGTCATTATGATTCTTTTGTCCTGGATGGTGAATTTCCGATAGTGTGATGGTACATTCATGTTTCCTTTGTCTGAATCCTCCTTACCATCACTTTCTCCCTCAGTCATCCATACCTCTCGTAATGACCGTTTTAGTTCTTGGTATTTCTTTTTACGCTCCAATTTGGTCCACTCTGGGTCTTTTGTTATTTCTTGTTTTGATTTTTGAGTTTTTGTTGATTTTGTTTCTGTTTTAGCTTTCCGTACTTGTTTTATTTCCTCTTGCATCCTTTCCCTTCACACTCTTGAGAATCTTTCTAATATTTGCTTTTTTACACAATCCTCTGCTTTGACAAGCATTAGATAGTGAGTTTTATCTTTTATCTTGGGCATCAGGTTCTCTCTCATTTTGTTTTTTGCTCGTTTTCTCCTAGCGTTCCTAGCGTCTAGGGTGCTGATTGGCAGAATCATAAAATCTGATATTCTCAGTTTTCTCCCCACGCTCGCTTGAGCTGTTTCAACACTCGTTATCTGCATCATTATTTTACTCCAGATGGTCAGAGGAGTTATAAAACTCTTCTTGTTCTGGTGTTTCTGCAATCTCATCTCCTCCTGGTATAAGGCTTACCATGTATAGGGTAGCACATCAAAGCCATCCTTATCGCAAAATTTTGTCGTTGGGCTATATGTAATAGTACAGACATCCAATGTTGCTAGTATATGTTCCCATTCCAGATGTTCTAAGGCATCTTCAGCAAAAGGTTCCAGAATATAATCCTTGTCCTCAATAGATCTTTCTAAGAAGGATTCCTCTATTTTTAAGCTCCGCACATCCATAGCTCTTTTTTTCCCCTAACCATGCTAGGAGTTCGGACCCTACCAATGTAGCCGAATCAAACTCTTCCACTATTGTCTGGTTTACATCTTTGTAACTATGGTCTTTTAGGTGTATTTTGGTTGTAGTCTCGCTATGTATGAGGTATATGTTGTCGTAACCCCAATCTCGGGCCTCATTAAAATGTCTCATGAATGATCTTCCCAAGATGATCTCGTAATTGTTCTTTTTGTCAAAATCGACTATTGCAAATGTGTGCTCATACTCGATTCCGCACGAGGTGACAATTACTTTTTCTAAGATTCCTAAAGGCTTCTCCATGAACCCATCTGCCACTTGCAATTTCATTCTGGTAGCTCTCAAAGCCGGTTTTCCCCATTTTTTCTAGATTTCCTTAGTGGCAATAGCAACTCCTGCTCCACTGTTTAGAATATCTTTGGAAATTACTCCCTTGAATTCTACTGGTAGCGTGGTGTTTCCATCTTCCCCCTTGAAATATTCTCCAACCTTGTTTAAAGGTATTGGCCTAGTGTTTAGTTGAGACTTGTCCAAATCTTTGATCCCTTCTTGAAGCTTCAAGGTGGGGTCTTTTACTCCAAATGTTTCTAAGCATTTGCCTACAGTGGTCCACATGTTTGGTCGTAACCTCAGGAGTTCGGCTAATGTGATTGTACATGCCACAGGGGTGGACAGCAACTCAATCAACCCTTGTGAATCCATCACTCTGTTAGAATAAAGTCTTTGCGATGGGATTTCTCTCACCTCAGACTTGGCTTCATACTCTCCTAAGTAAGAGGATAGAGTTTTTAGTGAGTCTAGTTGGCTGTGCCCCGAACTAATTGATCCCTGGTCTCCCCCTTGCGAATGTATATCAAAGTTCATTTGTGATCTTGCCTCAAATTCTTCAATAGGAGGTAAGATCTCATTTTCTCTTTTCTCATGCTATTCATGTGGTAACTCACCCTGCTAGCTTTGTTGGCAACGGATTTTCTTCCATAGGTCATCTAGACCATTACAACCCCTACCCATTTCTACCAATGTTTTAGGCTCAAGGCATTCGTGAGTCTTTCCTTCATTTGTACTTGTTTCTCTAAAGTTGGTTTGATAGGGGTTGGAGTTGGTACGCCATGCCAACTTGCAGGTTTACCAAGCGGGTTTTCTATCAAGGATTGAGCTGTTTCAATCATCTTTCGACACATTTTCAACCTTTATTTTTCTATTTTAGTATATGGATAAGTCATCCATATTTGCTCTTGGGTTTGGTTGTCTTTTAGTCTGGCTTCGTAAGCTTTTAAAAGTGCGTTTAACTGCTCATTTACCTTTTCTGCCAACACTGATCCTCCTGATCCTACACTTTGGGGTTTTGCTATTTCCTTGGGTGCTATGGTTGCCACAGTGTGTGAGCTTAGACTAGCTAGATCCTCTAACCGCTCTAATATATCCTTTGTGTGTTCTAACTCCTCGGATAGAGCCGTTTGCTCTCGTTCACTCCTGGCTTTTATACGCACCTTTCTAGCTTTTCAAGTGCTTCTATGATTCTTCAATTTTGAACTTGGGGCATCGGTTTTTGGCTCTTCAATTATGGGTTCATTCGTCATTCTTTGAGCTTGGGCTCGTGTCACTGCCTGGATAGGTATTATTGTCTTGTTTTCAGACCCTCCACTAGAAGGCACTGCTTCCAGCATGTTCAAGGTAGTTTTTTCTCCTTTGCTTGGGTTCTTAGGGCAATCTGGAATTAAATGAGTAATTCCACACTCGGTGCAATATGCGTTGACTCTAATGATTTCATCATGAGGACAGTCTCTTAGCCAATTGTCTCCACCACACTTGCAGCAGGGTCCCTTAGGTTGTTGAGGTTCTCCTTGAGCTCCTCTTTGTTGGTATGCATGTCTCTACCCTCCCATGCCTCCGTTGGCTATGAACAATAATGTTCGCTCATCCAAGCTATATCTTCCTTCTCCTATTGTCTGTGCAGTCGTTGGTGGTCCTGCACTTCCTATCATGCTCCATGGTTCTGGCATTGAGGGTTCTTCCGGTGGATAATAGGCAAGATTTGTAGCATATCCATTGGGTTCTTCATAATATACATGCATACGTACCAAAGCCTTCTCTTTTGGTTCGGTTACGGTTGCTGTGTATCTTATGCCGACCGATCGTAATCCTAGTAGTGGTGGTTGTTGCCCCAACACTTGTTGTGGTCTTTCTACACCTACAGGTCGTGGTAGGTTGCCTCCTTATACCTAGCATCGGTGGAAGTTAAGGAGATGCTACATGAGCCCGGGGAGCACACGATCGTTCTCTCACATATCCCTTGTTATAATAACATTTCTCCGTCCCATGGTTTGTCCATTTTTGTTCAATACACCACTTTGGCTGTTTAGCCTGAGGTTTGGCGTACAGGTTAATCTTTTTTAGCACTTATTCTACAAGCCGCTCCTAGCTTATAGCTACTTCTCCTTTCGGTGTTGTCTTAGCGGACTTGCTTCCACTTTGTTATGAGGATGAATCGTCATCAAGATCCTTGAATTCACCCTCTTTGTAGACCGCACAATTGTCTACAAGGTAAAGAGTCTCCTTAGCTAACTCATTTAACGTCGTGCTCATCTTCATATGTAAGTCATTTTGGAGATCTGCATTCCTCAGTCCTTGGATAAATATAAGCATAAGTCTGGACTGAGTTGGCAGTTCTTCCACAGGGCAGAACTTAACATATCTTTTTAGTCATAGGGCTGCCTTTCACAGAGACTCCCCTTCTTTCTGTTTGAATTTATGGATTTGTGAGAATCTATTATGAGCTATCCCCCTTTGTGCGAATTCCTCAATAAACTCGTCAAACACCTCCTCCATAGACTCAAAGTCTCTACGCTCCACAAAGTCAAACCAAGTAGCAATATCCTCCTCTAGGGCTAGTCCAAACCCAGCAAATTGGGTAGGGAATCCTAACACCTCTTCAGCTCTGATTACACGCACAAAGGCTGCTACATGATCTCTAGGATCTTTGTTTCCCGTGTATTTCTTGTTTACCCATTTTTGCACTTGAGAAGGTCTAGTTCTACGATGGTCTACAGATCTCATCATTAGAACTCCTTGTCCTAATTGATATACCTCCTCTGGCCTTCGGTAGTGGGCGGGTTCCGCTCCAAGTGGTGCTCCTAAGCCATAATTTTTGACAGATTTTGCAAGAGATGGTTCATCTCTTCGAACTCTTGAGTTTTTGGCTTACTTTCACCTTGATACCGTGAATAGAGTGGTGATTATTTTAAATCCCTTAGCCCTCGTGCGACTGGATAACCATCTCGTTTTAGGTCCTGTTCTAATGTTGCACTGTGTCGAAGCCGTGCCTGCAATGATGGTTGAGTTGCTGGTTGGTTTTGGTAGTTGAACGTTTGTTGTGGGTAGAATGTGAGGTCACGTCGTACTCTTTTGAAAATGGATTTGTCGATTTGCTAGGGGTGTAGGTGGATCTTGGCATGTCTTCCGGGGCATATGTTGATGCTTCTGGGACTGTTGCCTTTTCTACCTCCTCTGGGAGAATACGTTTGTATTCTTGCCCATACCTATCAACAAAAACGATAGTCTTCCCCATAGCAATTCCATAAGAGAATAGGTAAAGAACCTTGACTTTGCTTAATTTGTTTGGGTAGGGTTCTTTGCATCGGAAGTAAGAGACTATTCCCTCTCTCTCATGCTTGTAAATCCCCACATTCTCATTATAGGTTGAGACCCTGGTTGTTTTCTTATCATACATGAAAAGCTCTCTAGGTTGAGCAATGTTTGGAGGCGGTTCTTGAGTTTCTGAAACTATTTTTCTTTTTGACACGTTATCTACATATCTATTGTAATCCTCAGGGTTACTAAATATCGGATAGTGGTTTTGCTTTTTGTCTCAGAATCTATCTCCATAATCATAGACTCAAATTATTTCTAGTCTATGAGCAGGTCTTTCTTCAATACAAATACACTTGCGTCCTCGATAGTAAGAATAAACTAGGGCTCCCCTCGAGTTTGTTCCTTCTAAGAAGATCATAGTGAACTTGGAATCGTTCAAAGGATTTAGGGAGGTACTTCCTCCCAGCATTGGTCCTTCATCGTAGAAACCTCCTGGCTATTGACTACCATCATGAAGAAGGACTTGCCAGATGATGTGTAAGTATCACTACCCTCCTCATTAATCGGTGCTAGTGGATCTAGCCTTATTTGAGTTAGACTCTCCTCAGTGGACAGTAAGCTACCTTGATCACCTGCCTTTGATCTCTAAAAATGTGTCTTCTTGATCTTAAACTCATCTAACTTAGCAATGCAACTTAACACAAATCCAACCACTCACCTGGAAAAGGATCAGTTTTCGCACAACTTCTTGCTTTGCTGCTAAATATACGTGTACACGAGCGTTTAATTTCAGCGATTGAATCAAAGCATTTAACTGCTAGAGGTGGTTTTAGTAATGATTGGTATAACAGGAGGGTTAACCTCAACCACTACTGTATTTTATACACTTCTAATGTTCTGGATTAGGTCTGCTAATCTGGAATTGTACTTCCCTCGGATGTTGGTCAATTTACCTAAAAAGTCTTAATTCCATCTTTGCTTTGTCAAAAAGGTCAAACATGGTCCAAATTCACTTCTGAAAGAAGTTTTGGAACTGTTAAGTCAATTGGAGCATCACTGTATATCCTCAGTTTGTTTTTCACTTCCCTATGTCCAAGTAGATATCCTACACGTAGGATGTCTCTTGCTCTGTTTTGCCTGGTTTTTGTACTATGGACTCCCCTTGATGTGCTGAGTCCACAACTGTTTTTACTAGGAGGCCTGTCTTAGGCTATACAACACCCTGCTATGCCTATAGTCAAATTTTGGCTTCAATTTCATGCATTAGACATTCTACGCGTAGTATGTCTAGTTGCTCAAAATGGCTTCAAATGCAAAACCCAGACTCCTCTTGAGGTGCTGATCACTTTGGTATTCTCAAATCTCAATTTGGAGTGCCAAATCACACAAAACACATCCTACACATAGGATGTCTTTTGGCCTGTTTGACCCCAGACTTGGGCCACAACTTTCCCTTGATGTCAGCAACCCAGTGCTATGCTTAGATTTTGGTTTGGATTTCAAAAGACCCCAATTTTAGTTGTTCTAGGCCTTTTCAGTCAAAGATGCTAAAGTCTGCTTAGAACCCAAATTTCTTATCCAAATGAGATCAAACCCTTCTTAGGCACTCAAAAAATCATGTAGATCATGCTCATGCAGCCACCCTATGGTTTTGGTCTTGAAATAATACGTTGGTACAATTTGGGTAGGATGTCTAGCAGTTTCTATCTATCTGGCCTTATCCTGTCAAGATATGGTCAAATTTCCACTTTCCAGGTGAAAATAGGATAAAACCTACCTTCTGATCACACTGGTCAACTCAAAATTTTAAAATTCTCACTAGATCAGCTTGTAGACATCCTACGCGAAGGATGTCTCCTGGCTTAAATTTTTGTTTTTCTTGACAGAAATGCTCCTGATGCTCTGGAGCTCTCTCAAAAACACTTATATCAACTTTTGAACTTCACTTCATCTTTCAAACACTCTTTTGCATCTTTTACAACCTTGTGATGAACCTAATAGCAAGTATAACATGCATGAAGTGCTCTAGATCATGAATCAGGATGTCCTACTTACCCTTCTCCTACTCATCCTATAAAATGGTGATATTGGTGTTTTGGTTGCTTCTTGGCCTCTCCGGACTCTCAAGCTCTCCCTTCATCGCTTCTACCACTCCAACTCCTACTCTCTACAACTCAACTAATACCTAGAACTATCTAAGTCTACCTAAGTCGAAGGATCTAGGCCAGATACTCGCTCCCTAGACTCCTCCTAAGACCTAGAGAGTCCTCCACCCTCTGATCCTATATAAATATAAAACAAGACTCTGGAAAACTAAAGAATCCCTATCCTCAAGGACTAGTCTCAGTCACCTACCTAGGGTTTTCCTCCCCAGCAGTGGCGCCAATGTTGGCAGATACGCCGCGACACACATCAGCACAACGAGAACTCACCTAACAAGATTTGTAAGCTAAGTACGAAGCTCGACCCATAGGCGTGTGGAAGCAAGCATAGGGTGTCAATCTACACTCGACCGACTCTCGACTAATTCCTACAAAGGTCTCTACCCAATTCCTACATCGCTTTCAAGAGCCGAATACCCATCAAAATTTGCAGGTCGTTGTTTCCAAAATCTAAAGTGCCAAATGAGTAGCTCTACTCAATGCAAACGCGTGGATATGCTGAAATGTGAAAATGAATAACGTATGCTCACCGAATCACCAGATGAAGCTCGTAGGTCGAGCTCGCAAAACCAGACCGTACGCTTGCAATGTAGGTATCGGCACGTAGATCTCATCAAGGGCAACACGCTACACTTCTTCGCACTCAATTCCGAACATCGATGCGTGCGTAGCGTCAAGATGAAACTCTTACTCTCTCTCGTACGCAGTACGCTCACTCACAGATAGTACTTTTAAAAAATGACAAAGTTTTTCTTCATTAAGGTCAAAAAGTGGAGTAAATACCTTACAATCTCAAACCCTAATCTTCCAGTTTGACCATCTATGTTGGACGGAAGAGACTCACACACCCATGAAGTGCATGCAAACACTACATAGATCAACAAAATGTCAATCGAGGACACAGATGACACGATAGGCACACTGAGGAAATCTCTTAAGCTAGTCAGGCTGAGACCATCCTACACATACAACACTTTGGAAGGCCAACTATACCACAATCAAGAACCTCACTGCTCTCAACTACACCACCTAGGCACATACACACATACGGAAGGTAACTCACCTAATCATGCCAGATTCGTAGGAAACTTAAGGAACACCATCCCCTCACTAGGATACACCCGTCCCAAAGCTTCTACACTCAAAACCTTCACTCTAAACCCATCTGCGGAAAACACGTAGGATGACAGAGCTGAATTTTGAAAGTTCCCGAAACTGAAATTTATGAGTACCTATGCGTAGCTTATGTCGCCACGATTCTATAGACTACTAGCACACAGAAAATAGACATCGTTCGATACACTTACGGCCACAAATAGCTCGTAGATGCGTCGGCGTGTGTGCTTCGTCTCACGTGGAATGCTTGGTGTCGTCGCGTAGCTCTCCTCGAGCCTACAACAATGGTGCAGTCGGATCTCCAATGTGTTGAGCGAGCCGGGCGTAGCGAGAGGATGAAGCTCACGCTCACTCTATTTCTCTCTCACACACAATAGAGGAAAGCGCTAAGTTTTGATTATGATAAAAGTCTTCTTTACAAAATGACCTAGGTACCTTATATACTAAGGCTACCAACCAATAATGGGGTTGAAAGGGTCAAATGGCTTTATATTTACAATCTGGAAGTGCCATTGCACCCTGGCTTCTGAAACTAGAATAACTACTCATTACAAATGACATTTATAGCCATAATCTGCAGCATTTCATAACTCACAAAAGATAAGACTTTGGTACGAAACTTGAGTTATGTTGTGTTGTTGACCCAGCGGTCAACATTCCCCCCTTCCGCGTTCATGTCGTCCCCAACATGACCTGATTGTCGATGGCGATGTGGTCTTTGCTGCCGTTTTGTTGTTGGAAAGAAAGTATAGACTATAGCCTTTGCAGTAGCTTGTCGTGTTCATCCAATCCGATGTACATAGTCTTCACATGATTCAGGAAAATCATAATTGATGAAAAACATTATGTCTTTCACATCCACGCTCCGAGCTGAAGCATTTGTTTCTGTCATTATAGGTCTACTGCCATATCTAAATTCAAAAAGAACCCAATCTCGTATAACTTGACTGTTATCATCATGGATAGAGAAAGCTCCACCCATAATTTGCTTCAGTAAATCTGTGAATTCGGAGTATTTGTGATTCTCAGAAACAACTTCTACAATCTGTAGAATTGAGTGATTGGCTTTCTCATCTTGTGAGCCAATGACAACTTTGTAAGGAGTTATGTTGTGTTGTTGATCTAGTGGTTAACACTTTGGTGTTGTTTTGGCTTCATCTGTTGCACTGCTTGTATCTTTGTCGAACCACAACAAGAACTATGATCCATTAGAGTGGACATCTATCATCATAACCATTCATCTTTTAGATCCTTTGATTACTTTTATGTCTGCTCTTCTTCATTGGGGACTTCTTTGTTCCTGTGCAATCATGTTGTTAGTGTTGTCTGCATCTTTGTCATTGTAGGCCATTCTTCGACTCGCCATTGAGGAGAAGTATGCTATGATCTGAAATTGGTGCTCCAATTCATTTGTCAATTGATTTGAGTAGCATTTCCTTATTGTTGATGTAGAAGGAATATGTACAAGAGGATGGTGACAGGTGTGTTTAGATTAGGGTCTAAAACCTGGATGACCAAAGGGAAAAAACCCGGTGGGAAAAAAAAGCCTTTGGTATACGCTCTTATTGGAGTTGAGCAGTTGAACGTGAAGTACATGTTCATGAAAGGTGAGTGCTTGGGTGAAACAAGGAAAGAGTGCCTGATGCAAGTGCCAATTATGGGACACTCTATATTCATATGAGAAATTTGTCAACAAAATCATGCAACGTGAAATAAGGAGATGATGGGTGTTTCGAGGAATAAATGTAGCACATGTGACATCAAAAGATGTCTCAATAGCTTCCACCTTTCCAAGAAGGGTTTTCGATGTAGAAGTTTCTTCACTCGTATCTCATTGTGCTCAGTACGTGAGTGTCTTTTGGACCTTCTCCTTCACTTCACCAGACTTAAGTACTTAGACTTCGACTCTTTTGTTCACCTATACGAGCATGAGTGACACAACGTAAATATGCTCAACTCTTCCAGCTTGAGCAGTACCTAGAATAGCTAATACGCTTAGACCACAGAAAATATTACTTGAAGATTTGGGACTAACACCTCACTCATTTTGTGGCTTAGCTACTTGACTCTGACTTGTATGACTTGTCGGTTTCCTTTTGACACTGCTTTGTGACAAGTTCTTCGGCTGTTGTAGTGGCTGCTGAGACATACTTCGTGAAGTTTCATCGTTTTCCTATACCTTCTTCTCTTTGTAGTGCTCAGGCCTCTCGTCAGTCTTTTCTTCATGTGGATTATGGATTTTTTTAAATTTTTTCTTAATAATAAACAAAGAAAATCTTAAAAAAAACTCAACAAAAGAGAAATCATTCAAATAGAAATCTAAATGCTATGTACACTATACACATGTCCCTAGGGGCTCATATATGGATTTTGTCCCCATACTCCTTTGTAACACTACTATGAGGGAAAACACTCTAAATTTCTTCAAAAAATTATCATAATAAAACGCAAAAATTCAATGCATCTCACAAAACATTTCCCTCTAATAGTCATAATGTTAGGTCCGCATTCAGAATGCCTCCCGCCTTCCTATTTGGAGTCATCCTTTACGACAGGGTATCGCAAAGGGTATGTGTTGTGCTTGGGCAAGTAAAATTTGTGCCTATGCAGGCCTTGTAATGTAGCCCTATTATGCATACACAGTGAATTCATGGAAAAGATTTATGTTGTGCAAGATGTGGGTATAAGCAATTTTCTTATTGACATTTGTTGGCGAGGCTTCTTATTCTAAGCAATGTAATGGTCTTTGAAGCTCATGTATCATTGCTTGATTGAAGCGACTTGCTCTCTTCTAACTGTACTGTAATCATAGGAAGAATTGTAAGAATTCAAGCGGCGATGTACTGACAGAAGTTTTGTTGTTCTTCTTTGGGACCCATTTCTTTGCAATTATTGGCTGTTTTGTTGCTGACGCTCGTTTGGGAACCCATACTTGCCCGTCCTTCATTTGTGTTTGACGAGACTTCTTTGGGATCCACCTTTTTGTTGTGTGAGTCGACAGTGGTCTTTGCTTCAGCCCTTGTACGCTTGGTTGGGGACGGGATTCAGGCTTTGAAAGTTGATACTGTGGTTGTTTTGGAATCCAAATGAATTCCTGACTTTTTTGTGCTTGAATCAACTTCTTTGGAGCCCAAACCTGAGTTGTGAAAGCTTGCGACTTTGTGATATTATTACCCGTTTGTGCACGCTTTCCTTGTTTTTATTGTGGTGTTGGATCTTGTGATTTTTCATTAGAAATCTTTGTCTTCTTGATCCATATCTTTTTTTGGCCGATCTGGCTTTTTGGTATCCAGATTTGTCAAGCTTTTTGGCTTTGACTTGTTAAGCATTGGACTCTCAGTAATGTTTGAGAACATTTGGTTATTATGGGTTTTGAGGCCCTTCAACAAGCACAATTTCGTTTACAAGGTCACAAGGTGAGAATCCTTCCACCACATTTTCAATACATTATGGTTTGTCAATTATTGGATGCTTATTGTAATGAATGTCCGCAGATTGGGAAGAGAATGGAAGACAAATTGAAGGTCGAGGAGGACTGGGGGATAGATGGAACTATACTATCGATCTTATAACTTTGTAACTCTTGCAATTTTCATATTGATCCCTGTTGTAATCAACATGATTTGCTTCGGCAAATCATGCCTTTTAATATAATTTTTTTCATTGGGATGAGAAATCATTTTTAGGTGAAAGTGCCTTTTTTTTTAATGTCTTAAAAAAAGGGTCCATTATAAAAGGGGGGCCACCTAACTCATTCCATATTTCACTTTTGCAACTCTTGAGCTCCTCCGCTCTCTATCTACACCCCAGGCTAGACATGGATGCTGCCACAGCCTCTGCATCTGCACCCACATCCACCCCTTTGTCACGCTTCATCCTCTTCCTCGAGGACACCAAATAAAAAGGGAAGTTGGACCTCCACACCTTTTTTACTCGTCTCCCTGACCTTGACGCCATTGTTGCCCTTCACATGGATGCATTTGAGGAGATGTTTGCGTTCATGGAGGAGCACATCATAAAATATTTTGTATCTATCCCCACACATGCATGGATCTGGGTGCCTTGCGATCTTTTGCGCTATATACACAAAGGTGATCCCCCATTCTCCAAGCGGTTGCAACGATTCCAAGAAATTGCAACCGATGCAGGCCATTACTTGGACGAGCAAGCCCCTGGGGTGTCAGCGCTCAAGAAGCACAAGTTGGGAGTGGAGTACCTTTCTCGGCTCGCAACATTTATCTTCTTGGTGAGCGAGGAACCTAATCTGGAGGAGCTCCGCTTACCACACCTTCAAGTTGAGTCCTTTATCAAGGACACCAAGGAGCAGCAGGTTATACCCATGAACCCTACAACGGAAGGAAAAGCACACCGGCTCGAGTACCCTAGGGGTCTTGAGGAAGTGGTTGAGAAATCCATAGTTGCCGTTGGCCCTAGTGACACTCCAGTGCCACTACCACTGACGGATGTGGCTATCCCAGAGGTAGAAATAAGCCACTTCTCCTCAGTGCTAGTGGATGGGGAGGAGTATGTGTTCCTGCATGATTTGGAGAAAGCATTTGGCCTACGCATGGATGAATGCTTGAGCGTGCTATGCAATAGCAGCAAATGTCTCTTACAAAATACGTCAGATGCCCTAGAAAGCAAGCTCTTGCCAGATGGGGACTCTGTTGCTGACACTATTGCAGTTGTATGTGCGGAGGTCCTGGCAGCAGAGCAGTTGCACGTGGCCGATGAAGATTTCCAAGCCACGCAAGCCAAGGCTGAGGCTGCTAGGATGCCTATGCCATTATGCCACCTCCCATCTGATGATCCAAAGCTCGTATCAGTGGTGCATGGGAGCATTGACTTGGATGCAAAGGGCAACAAGGAGGAGGACGACAAGGAGCAGGAGGTAAACTGTATCCTAACTTTCATGTTACTATTTTATCCTTCATTGTCTTTTTTCTCAACCTTCATCGGTTTATGACAAGATGTTGTGGAGGTTGATGATTTTGCTGCAAGGACGGGTGGCAAGCGGATGGGCTTTGGACCTCAAGCTTCCCTTGCGCATTACCTAGGACAACTCCCCCTTGGCGATGTGGCCATTATCCATAATGAATTTACTCCCCAAGCCCATTTTATGACTTGGTCATTAAAAGCTTTGAGCAAGTTTTTGTGTTTGAGCACCATTGCTCAAACTGCGCATCAAGTGTTCCTAGTGCATAGATCCCTTGTATGCACAGCGTTTGGCACTGGCTTTCATGGTAAAGTGCTTGCCCAAATAGGGATACATGCTTCCATTGGCTCAACTGACCCAAAGGCCATAGTGTAGTCCCTCTTGACTGGGGAGTTGCCTTATGCGCAAAATAGGCGCCAGGAAATGATCAAAAAAATTATGAACTCCTCAGATACATGATGTAAAATCACCGTTTTGGAAGGAATAAAAAATATTTGAAATTGTCTCTCTATATTGCAAATTCTTTTGAATGTGATTTGTCAATCTTCAAAATTGTTTCAATTGGTGATACAAATTTTTTTTTGATTGGTGACTTTGTAATTTCAAGTTCTGTATGTAATTGCAGTCAATTTCAGTAAATTTGTGCTTTTTAAGTACCCTTGGGGGTAGATAAGCCTATAAGGGCCAAAAAAAAGCCTGGCCACAAGGTCGTGCAAATGGCCCATCCATTAGTTTTGGATGGGCCATTTGCGTGCCCTTGTGGCCAGGCTTTTTTTTGCCCCTATTAGGTTAATCTATCCCCTAGGATACCTACAAAGCACAAATTGATTGCAATGGATTGGTTTTGCATACTCATTTAGATGCACCCTTTTTATGGAAGTTCCAGCATATGTTCACACTCAAGGACACTAGAAAAGGTGAAATCAATTATGAGCATGAAGTTTCCAGCACACTATCACCTGCTTCAGCTATACCTAGTACACCCCTGCACCAAAAAGTCCAATTACATTGGACATTTGAAAAATCCAAATTACTGTTGCATAGACACTGGGTTTCACAATATGTTATTTATTTTTATATCCTATAGGGAATTCAAAGCTTGAAATGGCCAAAAAAGGGTGTCCACAAGGATCCATGTAAAATAATGATGCAAAAACAATAGGTTTTAGTAAATTTGTGCTTTGTAGGTATCCTAGGGGGTAGATAAGCCTACAAGTAGCAAAAAAAATCTTGGCCACAAGGGCGCGCAAATGGCCCATCCATCAGTTTTGAATGGGCCATTTGCGCGCCCTTGTGGCCAGGCTTTTTTTTGCCCCTAGTAGGCTAATCTACCCCCTAGGATACCTACAAAGCACAAATTTATTGCAATGGATTGGTTTTGTATCATTCGTTTAGATGCACCTTATATGTTTATCTACCCTCAAGCGTACTTAAAAAGCACAAATTTACTGAAATTGACAACAATTACATACAGAACTTGTAATTACAAAGTCATTTCATTACAAAGATAATAGACACAGGAGACACGACCGTTGATCATATTGTCATTGGAAAGTCAAATCATTACAGAGATAAGGGTGTGCAATACAAAAAGAGGGGTAACTTCGGCTAATGCTCGAAGTCTCGTCGCAATCGACGTGCAAGCTGCATATCTTTTGGGTGTATTGTCACTCGCTTTGCATGTATGGTGCATAGGTTGGTATCTTCCAACACCGAAATGATGTGGGCCTCTGCACCTTCTTGAATAGCCTCTAACGCTATTGCTTGCATTCTATACTGATTTCCATAGCTTTGAAGCACCTCCTTCACAGTGCGAGCAAAGGGGGCGCGTCGAATCAGAAGCTCCGTCGTCTTCTGGTAGTGGCGGATTTCTGCAAATGCCCTTGCTATTTTTCGGCGCCACTGCGGTTGTCTTGGGGGCACTTGCACATTTGCTGGCGAGCGGCGTTTAGGCTTCTTGAAAAACTTAGACTTGCGCTTGTTTACATGATTAGAAGCTGGTTCTACAGCCTCTTCTGATTCTTCCTCTTCCCTTGGTTGCTGATCTTGTCGTGTGGGGAGAGCTCCCTCGCCTCCAGGCAATGTCGTCCCCCCAACGGCCACCCGGTGTGTGCACAGTATTTTTTCTCATAGCCATGGTCACTCACTCTCTGATTCAGTGTCTGTATGGACCACCCAAGTCCTGGATGGTCCTGCTTGTGATCGGTGGCGTGACGGCTGCTCCCTATAAGACTCTGTTGTTTGCTGGCCCTCTTCTTCTCTCCAGAGGAGGGCACGTTGCTTCATTCTCCTTCTAGGTGTTATATCTTGAGGAGGTGGAGATTTAACAGTCCTCGATGACTCTCGTGCCCTACCACCATGCCCACTACCAGATGAGTTCCTCGAACGGCCAGGCGTTCGTGGCCGTTCTATTGTGCCTTTAAGCCATGAAGGCTTCTCACATCCTTGGAGGGTGTTTTTGTTGGCAGGTGGATGCTCTTTCGCGGTTTGTTTGGTGTGCGCCATTTCGTTGGTAAGAGCTCACCTGTTCTTAAGAAATGAGTGGTTTATGAGAGCATGCAATATTTATAAGGGCCCATTTAAAAAGGGCCCTTTTCACACTATTTTTTTTTTAAAAAGTATTATTTTTTAAATAAACATGTCGCTATGAGTTGGACCTTGCGTTCACGTTTAGTGACTCACGCAGTATCCACTTTGATCCTTGTCGCACTCTACATCACCTCCATGCAGCATGCTTGGTGGGACCTTGCGACATTTGCCACTTGTTTCTATGCTCTTGATGACTCCATTTCCGCACTTCAATAGCAATCTTGGATTGTCGCGCACGCTCCATTGTGAGCTTATGAGCAAATGTTGTGCGAAAAAACCAATTGAACATCTCCTCCAAATAATTGGATTGCACCATTCCACCACCATGTCGAGTATTTTTGAAGTACACTCCCCTTGCTCGATAATGGGACTTCTCCATGCCTTGAGTGCTAAAAATTTCAAGCGATCCATACTTGTGCATAAAAAATGCACCATGCGCAAACAAGATATGCTGTTCACATGAGTAGACGATCAACATTATTAAATAAAAACAATCCCTTGTAATGAATACACCATGTAAAATGACTTACCATGTAATGTGTGATGTTATTTTCACCCCAAGAAAGGGTGAAGACCTTGGTAAAATCCACCAAGGCTTCTTGAAATGATTGACGTTGTTCTTCTGTTGTGATTTTAAGGCCCATAAGCTTGACCATTTTATCAAAATATGCCCAAACTTGCTTGCGCTTGTTTGCAAGCTCGCCATTTGAATCATTGTCGGTAGTAGCTTTGCATAACTCCTTCCAAAGCTCCCAAAGGTTACCTGCCTGCTGATTGGAGCTGTTTTGAGCATCATATCGACTTGGCTTTCCTTGGGAAACTTTCTTCAAAAAGTGTCTAGCTTTTTGTCCACTCATTGACACTTGTTGAGCAATTTCATGGGCCTCCCCTGTGTTTTCTGCAGCAACGATAGACACATTTCCACCGTGACAGCCAATGGAATTCAAGAGTACCTCCACTCTTTCGATCGCTTCCTAAGACATTTCCAACGGTTTCATTGTGAAAGCATAGTCAATGTGGAGCTTCAATAGCCTATCAAAAATGTGCATGAATGCGTGTAATGTACAAAAATGTACATTAGATAGAGGAAATCGAAAGATTGGATTCCAAGCGTGGTCCTTTTGATCACGGTCTGGGGCATTGAGCATGGGACATCTCAGAATAGACGCTTCCCATTCTCTACCTTCATCTCCGACATCATGACAATCTAACCCTTGTTCTCCATGCCCTTGCCATGGAAGCATGGAACCGGCCTTTGCAGTGCTCTTATGTGATTTGTTTCCATTAGGTTTGTACCCTCGAGTGCAAAATGGACAAGGCATGAGAGAAGAAGCCCCTTGTTTGCAACCAAGAAAACACTTTATGGTCTTCAAATCCCCACCTAAGTGCCAGTCCACATCATAACTACCAAAACCCTCAATCTCCAACTTTTGACTTGCAATTTGGGAATGTATTACTTCTGTGATCCATGGAGTTCTCTCAAAAATCCATGAAATTACTCCATTGGTCTCTTTGGGCACCTCAATAGCACCCAACCACCAAATTTCTTTCTCTGATTGCACGCTAAAAGATGGGGTGGGAGATGGCTCGATTGAATCCCTTCTCTTGGTTTGCAGAAGGGCCTCGTTCATTAGAGTGACACTTAGCCTCTCTAACCTTCGGCCTTTCACTATTCGACACTCATTGAGTTTCAGCACAAAAGCGACTTTTGTGCCAAGCACTACAAAATAAATAGTGCTAAGACCTTAAACTTCAGAGTTATAATAAGAATAATACCATAGAAAAAAGTAAAGTGTGTCACCTTCTTCAGGTAACTCGTAAAATCTAAGCATGGCTTCTTGAAGCCTTCTAAGATCCACGAAAATATTGTTCCACATTGTGTAAGAAAATCCCTTCTCCGAAGGTCTTATGGATTGTTTCTTAACTTTTTCCCTTGTCTTTGTTGCGCACGAAGCATAAAGGGAAGTTGGCATTGTGTCCTCAATGTGTAGGTATGTCTCAATGCGGGAGAACACATCTTCGTTTGTGGCCTTCTTTGCGAGCTTCACCTTGTGAGGAACGGGAAATAGGTTTTCCACAATGCCATGTTCTTTGAGGGCATCCTTTAGGAGTTGGAAAATAGCCTGATAGGCTTTGGTACCGATTCCAGCCTCATCACAAGCTTGTTGAATGTCATCATCACTAACCACATTTCTTAATTTACGCATAAGGTCCTTGGTGAATGCATCCTTAATGTGCTTACCTCCAGGTGATTGTAAGATAGAAATCACGTCCTGGGTATTGAGACAACTAGTAAGAAGGTTGACTTGATCATCTTGGCTTGTTCCACCGCATGCCTCCTGGATGAAGTTTCTAGCAACAAATAAACATAAATGTTAGAAAATAGTGTGAA
This sequence comes from Adiantum capillus-veneris, assembly GCF_014529385.1. Taxonomy (NCBI): domain Eukaryota; kingdom Viridiplantae; phylum Streptophyta; class Polypodiopsida; order Polypodiales; family Pteridaceae; genus Adiantum; species Adiantum capillus-veneris. The sequence goes on along the minus strand of NC_140942.1, from coordinate 54,671,520 downwards.
GTAAGAATGCATCATGCAAGTAAAGACCAAATCACCTTGTGGCTGTAGCACGTCGTTTGCGTGCTCCTCCCGAATGTGCAAGAGTTTCAATGGATGAATACATGTGTTTGCGTTCCCTTGCACCAAGGGGTGTTTCTTTCAAGTATGTGATGGTGTATGTAAGATTCTCGATGTGGGACTCCTTTTCTTGCATTTGTTGTTCAAGAGTTTTAACTACCCTCTCCGAAGAGGCAACACTCTCTTGTAATGCCGTCTTCTTGAGGTGAAGAGCTTGACATTTGTGCATCCACATATTCAAAGAAGCACCTGCACCCATACACAACCGCTTCCAATAGCCTAACAAACCTGCTTCTCTCCTCCCAAGAAATTGAAGAAATGTGGAAAGTCTATTAAATGGTGGATGGAAGCGGCTTATAGGATCGTAAGGATACAAATGGCCATCCACCCAAATGTCAACATTGGTCTCACAAGCGGTGCGACATTCCTGTGATGACTTTTGATCACCTTCACTAGTGGTCTTCGGTGCAAATGCTGTGGGTAAGCGACTATGTATTCTTTTGGTGTGCGGAGTACGTGGTGGTGGAAGCAAACCATTTGTGATGTCCGTGAGCACCATGGAAGCTGTTGCGTGAAGAAGAAAATGATGAAAAGATAGAGGGGGAAGGGTAGAGAGGTTGAGAAAGATGGGAGGAGAGAAGGAGGGAGGGGGGGGGAGGGAGAGATTGGGGAGGAGGAGGAAGGTAGGGACAGGGAGGGAGAGGAGAGGGAGAGAGAGAGAGGAGGGAGGAGGGAGGAGAGAGGAGGAGGAGAGAAAAAAATGTTTATTAATTTTTGGGGAAAAAGAGTTTTGAAAAAATGGACTTTTTAAGCTTGTGGGTTAAAAAATGGGTCAAAAAATGATTTTTGGATATGTATATATGTTGGGAGGGATTTTTAAGTTAGAAACAAGTAAAAATGATTTTTTTTTTAAAAAGTCAAATTTTGTCTCTTTGTGACCCACGTTTTTGCTAATGTGGACACACCCCTATGCTTCCTTTACTTTAAAAAAAAGTAGAGAGAGAAAGTAACCCTTTAGGTCCACATCCTACATTTGTCTAAAAAAAAGGCTAGAAAAGCCTACTCAAAACTACCTTCTTCAATGCCCTTGCCCCCTAAACCCCACACAACATTAGCCTTAATCCCTAAAAATTAGGATTCCTTACAAGGCCCATGCAAGGTTCATATTTCTCCTAATATTTTGAGACATTTTTGGCCATAGCTAAAAATTTCTTAAAGGACAAAAACACTTTTGACTTCACCTTAAGTGGATACACTCGTGCATCCATGGAGTAATCATCAATGAAAGTCACAAAGTAAAGGCAATAGCCCAAGGAAGGAGTTTGCATGGACCCACAAACATCACTATGCACAAGATGAAACTTGCATGAAGCCTTAACCAAACCATCCTTTAGAAAATTTGAATGTTTTAATTTACCCAAAATACAACCTTCACAACCATGTTTGACAAGTGCTTCAAGAGGAGAAAAAGAAACAATCATATTATATTTTTGCAAACGTAGAAAACTCGTAAAATTCAGATGCCCAAAGTGTGCATGCCACAGTTTTGCATCCAAAATAGCCTTAGAATCTACCACTGCATTTGTAAAATTCTACCCATACTTTTCAAACAAAGTGAGCTTATACATCCCACGACTAAAATGCTTCATGCAACAATCTCATCACCAAAACTGAGATCATGAACTATACATTTGTCATCCACAAATTTCACAACAATGCCAAGTCTAGCAAGTGCAGATATTGACAAAAGTTTTTGCTTGATCCGAGGTACATATAATGCATCAACTAGCATTCGTAGAAAATAAGCACAATCTTTCCAACTCCCTTGACTGGATAAGAGCCATTGTTGAAACAAGTGACACAATTCCCATGAGGGACATCCTTGAGATAGGTAAATAAGCACAATGAGGGTAATGTGCTTTGTAGCACCACTGTCAAATTACCACACATGAGCATATACAACAACTAACATACATGCCTCATATGCACTATACATTAAAATACCATTTTGTATCAACATCAACATCACAATCTCCTTTCACATAAGACTCAACATGAGCTGCATTTGTAGTGGAACCAATCTTTTTCTTCTTAGCCTCTATTTCCTTTAGCTTAGGACATTGCTTGATCAAGTGATCATTAGATTTAAAATAATGAAAATACATCTTCTTTTTTCCCTTTTCACCGGAATTCTGTACAAATTGCTACCAACAAAAGCATTAGGAACAAGATATTTACAACCTGTATAAGAACCAAGAGAAGTGGCTACATTGTTGTTAGCACTTTTTCTTTGAGCACCAATAAAGGCATGTTCCACTGCATGTTTTTTAGCGCTTTGATTTTTTGGAAAGTGACTCTTGCAACACCAATGTGCATAATGCATCCAACTTGACAACTTCTGGATTTATTTGGGTCATAAGTCTCCAAGTAGTAACAAAATTCTGGTACAAATCTGGCAAAGCATCAAGAATAGTTTTCACAAGAAAAATGTCATAAATGACTTTTCTTGCATAATTAAGTTTTAACAGACACTACAAACAATGCATGAGCATGCGCATCTCTTACATCCCAACAAGCCTGCTCAGACATAGGCAAAACAGTTCTAACATCAGCAATACTATTAGCAAAGCAGCCTGCGGCATTCTCAACATTGCCTCTATCTAGAAAACCAAGATATACATCAATTCCCTATACAATGTTCCAAAAGCCTTTGACACAAGGACATGTTGTGTCATGTAATCCCACATAGGATAATTGTCCCCATCCAATCTTTCCTATAAAACAACAAACATCTTGAACACATCTATGTTGTTGTCACCTATGGTGAGTGCTTGCACTTGATGTAAAAATTACTTGAAAAGAGGAGAAACAAAGTAGGAGCAACACGTGCTATATGCTATATAGCACGAGCCATAGAAGAATGTAAGGGACATGTTATGCAAAAAATGACACTAACAAAATTTTTGCACAAAATGAAGAATTAGTCTAGAGCCCCATCTATATCACTTACATCACATCATTTGATGAATACATCAACAAGAAAGAGAATTTTAATCTAAGGTATGAATTCATGTAAGATAATGTTAAAACCATTTATCAAATGTGCAACTGAACCAGTTGGTCCGTGAGGTAAGGTGCACATCCTTACCAAACCCAAAGGTGCCATCATGGTAGTCAGGTTTGTGCTTTTCATAGCTAGTTGATGGGTACAAATCTCCCATAGAATATATTGTCTTCCTACAAATGCCTATGAAACCCTATCTAAAATTGGCCCTATACCCAACATTTATGTATATTACCTTATTGACGGGTTTCATATGTCACGAGAACGGAATAATAGAGATAGACAGCAAAACAGAGGAAGAAATCTTTGTATTGATAGTGTTTGATACAACAGAGGAGCAAAATATATGGGCGCACTCCGCTGTACGGAGCTCGAACCTCCCGACCACCCCCGAGCTTCAATTCGCTTGCATGCAGCGTCTCACTCACACTCGCACTCGCACTCGCACTCACACTCGCAGAAGAGAAATCGGTGAATCCCCCCAAAACGCACCACCCGTCCATCTATTCTCCTTTTCTCCTCCCAAAAGCCTGCGACCTCTTAAAATAGCCGCTTTTCTATTTTTGGCGTTCGGTCGACTCGTTTTGCGCGTCAATATACCTGCGAGAACAAGGTAAAAACGTGATCGCGAAGCGATCCGTAGAGGTTAGATTTTTGAGCTGTCTTCAATTGAACATAACTCCCAAACGGAGCCAAAACAGCCCAAGTCCGTCTCACACAATCTTGTTGCCCTCGCTGCGCTCTTTGATGGCTATGTCATGAAACATTTCCATAGCCTGCTCTGATTTGCTGAAAATCAACCTGCAAAACAGCATTTTCTACAAAAACGATGCAAAAATTGCAAATCCAACTTTTTTCTTAATCTTTGGCCCTCAACGAGCATCAAAACATCAAAATCTCTAAAGACTCAAACAACCAAAGTTGTTCCTTATAACGCAGGCTTCAATCGCTTCATACATCACTTTTTCAAAATCCCACGTTAACACCTTCAAAAATGCCCCAGAAAGTGCCTTCCGGATCAAAAAATTTTATCGGACGAAAACAATCCACACATCCTTCTACACAGTGGACTAACTTTAAAACGACAAAAACTTCCTAGAAAACTAAATTTATTACTAAAACACCGCAAAATCAAGTCTTGTTACAATCTCCCCTTTTCAAAATTAACTCTGTCCTCAGAGTTGGAAGGAGGGAAATTCGCTTTGCAAAACACTAAGATCGACCCAAGATGCATCCTCTACTGGATAGTTCTGCCACTTAACCAAAACTTCCACAATGTCTGTATTTCTCAAATGTTTGACACGCCTATCTAGTACTAAGTCTAGTTCTACTGTCAATGTTCCGTCATCTTTCAACTTAGAGTTGTCCTGTAAAACATGGTGCATGTTAGGAACATACTTTTTCAATAAACTCACATGAAATACAGGATGCACTTTGACATGAGAAGTCAATTCCAATTTGTAAGCTAATGAACCAATGCGCTTCAAAATTTTAAATGGCCCAGCAAATCGTGGAGACAATCGCTTATCCTTTCCAAGAATCAAATGAGACTTCTCGGGAATAACCTTTACGAAAACCATATCCCCAGTTTCATACTCTGCAACCCAATATTTCTTGTCATAATACAATTTATGTCTCTTTTGGGCTTCTCTAATATTCCCCGTGATTTTGGCCAACTCGTTATCCATTTTCTCAAGCATCTCACGTGACAGTTCTACCTTATTCCTTGAGCTAAGAAAATTTATAGGTGTGGGACAGTTATAGCCATACATTGCTTCGAACGGGGTCATCCTAATAGATGAATGATATGAACTGTTGTATGCAAATTCCACCAAAGGCAAATATTCATTCCAATTAGATTGGTTTTCATTGACATACATTCGTAACATATCTTCTAAAATATGATTTACTCTCTCCGTTTCCCCATCGGTTTGAGGATGAAAAGCTGTAGACATGCGTAACTGGGTACCTATAGAGTCAAAAGTCGCTCTCCAGAAATGTGAAGTGAACTTAGAATCTCTGTCAGACACTATGCTCTTGGGCATGCCATGCAAACGCAATATCTCTTTCACAAACAAGCGTGCAATGGTCAAAGCAGTATCGGTTATTTTCACGGGAAAGAAGTGAGCCTGTTTTGTGAGTCTATCTACTACCACAAAGATCGAGTCATACCCTCCACGAGTAGTAGGAAGTCTAATAATAAAGTCCATGGATATAGACTCCCACTTCTGTAAAGGAATGTCTAAGGGTTGAAGGTCACCAGGTATCCTCTTATGTTCAATTTTAACTTGTTGACATTGAAAGCATTCACGAACATAATTCTTAACATCCAATTTCATACGTGGCCAAAAGAATGAACTTTTAATCTTTTCATATGTCTTACTCAATCCAGGATGACCAGAAAAAGGTGAGTTATGACACTCATATACAATTTGACTCTTAAAAGCAGAATTTGTAGGAATACACAAGCGGTCATAATAATACAGATTTCCCTTATACAAGTGATATCTGTTCTCATACATCTCACCAATATTCTCACGCAAGAATTTCAAAATAGGCATGTAAAAAGAATCATTTTCAACTTCGGCATGTATCTCATCAACCAAATTGGATCGCACATCAGTCAACAAATTACACATGGGCCTACGACTCAATGCATCTGCAACTTTATTTTCTTTCCCACACAAATACTTCAAGTCAAAATCATACTCAGCCAACAATTCAATCCATCTCCTTTGTCTGTTGTTTAACGATGGCTGAGTGAAAATATACTTCAAACTTTGATGATCAGTACGCAATTCAAATTTGACACCAAGCAAAAGATGACGCCAATGTTTCAATGCATGAACAACAGCAAGCAATTCTAGATCATGTGTTGCATAGTTCAATTCATGTCGTCTTAATTTCCTAGACTCATATGCAACCAATCTTCCTTCTTGTGTCAAAACACACCCTAGTTGTTCACCACTAGCATCACATGACACAACAAATGGTTTGCCCATCTCAGGAACTTTCAAAACACAATTTTCTGCTATTTTAGCCTTCAAGGTCTCAAAAGCAGTCTCACAGGTAGAAGTCCACACAAAACCCTTGTCTTTCTTGGTCAATTCGGTCAAAGGACTTGCTATCTTAGAGAAATCTTTAATGTGTGCTCTCTCATATTGTGCTAGACCCATAAAGCTTCTCACATCCCTTAATGACTTTGGTGTTGGCCACTCCACAATAGTCTTAACTTTGTCAAGGTCAATGTGAATCCCCTCTTTAGAAATCACTCTTCCAAGATACACAGTGTGATCCTTTGCAAAAGTACACTTACTTGCTTTGGCATACAATTTATGTTCACGCAAAACCTCAAATGTTTTCTTTAAGTGCAATGCATGGTCTTCTTCATTCTTAGAATACACAAAAACATCATCCAAGAATACCAGAATGAAGTCATCAAGATACGGGTGAAAAATATTATTCATTAAGCACATGAAAGTTGCTGGTGCATTAGTCAAACCAAAAGCAAGAACTGTAAATTCATAATGCCCATAACGTGTACGAAAAGCAGTCTTTGGAATGTCCTCGACCTTAATGCGGATTTGATGGTAGCCAGAACAAAGATCAACCTTTGAAAATATTGTGGCACCACTCAAATGGCTAAGCAATTCATCTATGTGAGGAAGAGGATATTTGTTCTTAATGGTCTGTTTGTTTAACCCCCTGTAGTCAATGCATAACCTATATGTACCATCCTTTTTCTTTTGGAATAACACAGGACTGCCCCAAGGAGATACACTAGGTTTAATGAAACCCTTTTTCAAAAGGTCATCAAGTTGTATCTTGAGCTCTTTAAGCTCATCAATATTGAACCTGTATGGAGCCCTTGAATAAGGTGTTGCTCCTGGATATAGATCTATGGCGTGGTCTACCGCTCTAGGTGGAGGCATACCAGGAAGATTGTCCGGGAACACATCCTTAAATTCATGTAAGAGATCCTCTACAAATTCTGGATTTTCCCCTTTCTGTTTATTCCCAGAATCCTCTTTAATCTCGTTAGCAAACACAAGAAACGTCTAACACCCTTGTCTCACCCCCCTCAAAAGTTTCATGGCCGAAATCAGAAGTGATTTAGTATTTCTCTCCTCAGCTTTAATCGCATGACCATCTTTGTTTTTAAAAACCAACTCACCCCTCTCACAATCAATCAATGCATGGTTCACAGCCAACCAATCCATTCCCAAAATTACATCCCGTTCACCCATGCTAATAACATAAAATTCTCCCGAATGTTTCTCTTTGTTCAGCAAAAAAGGTAAGTTTTGAATATGACCCTGTGTATAATGTTTCTTTCCATTGGCCAATTCTAACGGTCTCCTAATTTGGGAAACAGAATTCGATTTCAAAGTCTGCGCAAGCTTGTTAGACATAAAACAATGCATACTACCCGAATCAATGAGAAAATTCACAATTTCAGTTCCTATCTTACCCCGAATTCTTATAACGGATGCTCGTAAATGATGGACAGACGTTGTCATACATTTCATAGGAATTTCAGAGCACTTACCTTCCTCGATCGCTTCCTCAATCGTGGTGTCCATCGCATTCATATTGTCTTCCATTCGTGCAAGAACTGCCTGATCGATCTCCTTATTTGGGCATTCGAACGTCTTCTGACCTTGCTCACCACAACGAAAACATAACCCAAATCTCCTTGCTCGTTCTAGAAAAGTAGGATCATGTTGCCACCGCAGCGGTTGTCGTCTTCTTTGATTCTGATTTGCATCATTTTGACCCAAATTTTGATTGCGGTTGTTTACAGCATTTTGCCCAAATTTTGATTGCAGTTGTTTACAGCATTTTGATTTGTACTATGATTTGGATTGAAATTCTGATTCTGATTTGAAACATTATTGGATGGTCTTCTGTGATTATTTGTAAAATTCCTTCGGGGAAACTCAGTGTTTGTCTGAAAAGGCCTATTCTGCATTCTATGCCCGGTAGGTATAATTCTGCTTGGAGTAGGGTTGCGGCTCTCATACTTCACCTTCTTCTCATAATTTTCGGCCTTCGCAATAGCATCCAAAAAATCGGTAGCCCCTGCACCCTTTACTTGATAATACAGATCTATACGTAGTCCTTCGATAAATTTGTTTGTCAACGCCTCTCCTTCTACTTCCGGTGCATACTTGTGAAGTCGCAAAAACTTCTCCTTATACTCATGTACAATAAGACTTGGCTCGTCCTCAGGTTGCTTCTGAAACTTGTAAAACTCCATCTTTTTATCCATCTCACAGTGTGGAGAACAGTACCTTTTATACGCTTGCGTTTTAAATTCCTCCCAAGTGATTGGAGTAACCTTTGTTCGCTGTTTAAGGTATGCTTTCCACCAAAGCTTTGCGGTTTGTCGAAGATGAACAACTGCAACCTTTGCTTTTGCCTCTTCAGAGAACTTCTTCAATGCAAAATAATCTTCTAACTCTTCAATCCATGCTTCGAGATCTTCACCAGTTTTCTCGATGCCATTAAACTCGTTAATCTTTGCCTTCTTGAAGACTTGCTCCAAAGCTGCCCTTTCAGAATCTTCATTTGCATCTTCTTCATCACGTTCCCTTCTTCGTCCTCTACTTTCCTTAGTTTTCGCTTCGCCGTCATTCCGCTCTTTTTCGTGTGGATGACCGCGACGTCCATCACCACCGTTCCCATCATCATCATCTCCATCATCACCACCATCACCACCGCTGGGTGCCCCAGCGCCCACACGTTGTTTATATTATCCTGGTGGAATAGCATGGTTTCCGTCTTCCTGTTCACCATTTATTTCCACATAGATATCAGGGTCTCGTGTTGCTTTGCCTCGCAGAGCCTCAACACGCTCGCGATTTGAAATTTCCAGATCCTCTCGTAGTCGTCGAATCAGGTCTTCTTGCTCCTCTATCTTCTTCTCGTATCCGTCCATGTCCAGAATCAACCGCTTGCTCTGATACCAATTGTCACGAGAACCGAATAATAGAGATAGACAACAAAACAGAGGAAGAAATCTTTGTATTGATAGTGTTTGATACAACAGAGGAGCAAAATATATGGGCGCACTCCGTTGTACGGAACTCGAACCTCCCGACCAAGTGCGAGTGCGAGTGCGAGTGCGAGTGAGACGCTGCATGCAAGCGAACTGAAGCTCGGGGGTGGTCGGGAGGTTTGAGCTCCATACAATGGAGTGCGCCCATATATTTTGCTCCTCTGTTGTATCAAAACTCTACAAAGATTCATCAATACAAAGATCTCTTTCTCTATCTTTTGCTATCGATCTCTATTATCCGATTCCCGTGACAATAGTGCGAGTGCGAGTGCGAGTGAGACGCTGCATGCAAGCGAACTGAATCTCGGGGGTGGTCGGGAGGTTCGAGCTCCGTACAACGGAGTGCGCCCATATATTTTGCTCCTCTGTTGTATCAAAACTCTACAAAGATTCATCAATACAAAGATCTCTTTCTCTATCTTTTGCTATCGATCTCTATTGTTCGGTTCCCGTGACAATTGGTATCAGAGAAAGCGGTTGATTCTGGACATGGACGGATATGAGAAGAAGATAAAGGAGCAAGAAGACCTGATTCGACGACTACGAGAGGATCTGGAAATTTCAAATCCGGAGCGTGTTGAGGCTCTGCGAGGCAAAGCAACACGAGACCCTGATATCTATGTGTAAATTAATGGTTCTCGTGACAATTGGTATCATTTCATATCATGGATTAGCAAGCGAGAAGAAAAGCGTGTCGCCCTCGAAGCCAACTTTTCTTTAACCCACAAAGCCAAATCTCCCAAGCCTCATTAAAAGCCTTAAGCAATCTCAAATCTCTCGAATCCCTCGAGCTTAAGACCATAAGCCATCCTTAACCTCTGTTAACCTTCATAACAGAAAGCTCTTAACACTAGGTTGGTAATGGGACACTTTTATGTCCTGTTAAGTGACCATTTTCCTTTAATTATGTCAAGAGTTTCAAAATGGATTTTGAGGCGCTATCTGTCTAGAACGTTGTCTCATGAGCTGAAAAAAACTCGACATTTTTTTGGAATATCAATTCCATCTTTAACCTTGTCCTTGCACAACATTTCACAACCTAAACTGTGTGAAAAAACGAGTCCTGTTTTTGGTTTTTTTTCAACTTTTTGCAACTATACCACTCTAGAATTCATGTTTGTGAGGTCTATAATGCTAGGGAACTATCTTTAGTAGTCCTCAACATGTCCTAATGCTTCTCGGGAGAAATGAATGTTAAAGTTGTAAGTTATGACCAAATTACAAAAATTGTCAAATCCTGTTTTTTAGCCAATTTTAGCTCTTCTATGAATTTTTTGGTGGCTTTCATGATATCCAAATGCAGTTTTGATTTTCTATGTCACATATTGTAACATAAAGCTAATATTCCTTGAGTTTTTGGGCACCTAATACCCTATTTTTCATAGTAGACAACGATGGTTGATTTTTTCAATTATAGAAGAAAACGAAACATTCTAGTATATCAAGTATAGCTTTTTCAATATTGTTAGTTTCTTGTGACAACTACATGCATTTTGTAGGTAGTAACCATATCTAGTCATAAGGATCAAATTTGGCTAGATATTGAATAGTTTCTATGGGATTCTACAACTCATAATGTTGAGCCCAGTTTTTTCATGTTTGCTGTATTTAGCACTTCATCTTTGTCCCCAAGATTCCCCTTGGTAAGAGATGTATTATTCTTTTGACATGCTCCATGGCTCCTTATGAACCTAAAGGACAATAGGTAACTAAGAAAACATGCATATATTATTTGTATTGAGCGTGGCTATAGAAACTTTGATGATAGGTTTGCAGAATGGTAAAGATTCAACTTTTTTGTACCTATTTCTTTTGGCAAAACAAAAAATAGTGAGTGAGAAGCAATCATATGTTATGATCACCAACCCATTGAAGTTAACTAGGGAATTTATCTCAAGTTCTACAAAAATCCCTAATCTTATTTTTATGCAGCAAAACGTAAAAAATGACTGTTTTGATGAAAATGTACTGGTCCATCAACTTTGGAGGCTTGGTGTGACCAAAATATGAGAAATTTTACAAGTTTCTTATTTTTTCCATGTGTAGTAGGCCTTGAACTATAACCTCATGAAAGGATTTTACAATATGAGTGGATCTACTATGGTTTTGGAGGTTTTTTTCAAAACCCTGAAAGGACACTTTTATGTCTTCTTAGGTTACCAACCTAGTGTTAAGCTATCAAGAGTGGAATTAATCCTAATCTCTTGGAGCCATAAGCCAAGCTCTCTATATCGAGCCTAATCTCAAACCATTAACGGAGACTAACCTAAGCCGAGCTTCTAATCCATCATTAGCCATTTGAATCGGGAGGCAGAAGCCAAATCTGACGGCCATTGGAAGGAAAAACTCTTGAGCCTTACCGGGAAGAATCAGAAGACGATACAAAGCAAGTCATTGATAATTTTCTTGTTAGCACCTAGATTAAGCCAAGTTTCATCTTGTAAGGAGAATTAATCCTCCATTAACGATTGATTAATGATGACTACTGTGGATTAACTCGAATTAAGAGTATCGTTTGTTTTGAGCTTTGTATTGTTAATTGTGACTGCTGCATCTCTTTACCTCTCAAAGCCAGGGGCCCAGTGCCTTCCCGGCTCACCTTTCGCACAATCATCCCCCCACATTCTTGGTGAACCTGATGCATAACAAGGCACGGTGGGAGGTCAGGATGGAGATTCTAACAGAATTGAAGCAGTTTATTGAAGATTACAACCTGCATAGATTTGATAGAAATCTAGCAGCGACAAATTTTTCAAAAATGTTGGGCTTAGTTAAGGGTGCTTTCAAGAAGTAAAAGCTATGAAGTTGAAAAAGCATATTGATGACACAGTGGAGATGGGACTTGATGCCATACACGAAGAGTATGGTATTTTTCAAGGGCATGATCCAGATGGACTCCTTGCATGCTATCAAGCGAAGATGAAGAGACAAGGAATTCCAAAAGATCGGATGATTTTGACCTTTGAAGAAGTTGTACCCTCCGAGTTTAAAGATAAGGTATGAGAACTGGCCGAGACATACCCCACACAGTGGGACTATTTTGTAGATGGTTTTGTTCATGAAAGCTCAAAAATTATCGAGTTAACAATGGAGGATATTAATGAACGAAGCCAGATTCTTTTCTATAAAGATGAATGGGATCATATGAAGTTCCTTAATTATGATCAATTTTGGGACCATATTTATGCAAGAAGGCAAGCCAAAGCAAATACATCTTTGGAAGTAGTAGATTTAGCGACAAAGGACCATAGTTTTTTTTTCAAAGATTTCTCGCATGCAAGCTACTTCGAATAATGGTTCTAGTGAAGATCTAGGCTGTACACCAAAATTTTCCAAGCTACTGATCTTGGCATGGGATGCTCTCAACAAGTTTATCAAGAATATGAGCCACTACAGGCTTCTAATAGTTCTATCGGCACTATAGCTGAACAAGGCAACAAATTTATTGCAGATGATTGCATAAACAAATCTATTATATATACGATAGCGGATGAAGTGATCGAGATTGTGAACCTAACACAGGATGTACCTGATAATGCTAATGAACCTATGGTTGCTTCTGGCAATATGTTTGTCGATTCTATTATCACAGAAGAAGATTCCATAATTGATGGGTTTTTGGCCCAATCCGAAGGAGAAGGTTATAGCAGTTTGGAAGAGCTTTGTGATGCATGACCCCTTTAGAACGGGTGCCTGATGAACCTTTTCAAAGTAATAATGTCTTGCTAAGTAGCATGGATGTAAAGGAAGATATTGAAGATTGCCTACATCATGTTGATTGTGAACTGGATATTGACATAGATTGTACATCTATTCTTATATACGGGCTGCAAGAGGAGCCAACTCCTATAGCTTTGAAGAATGTTGAGACTTCCAAAGGTGATTTTCCCACGGATGTTATGGATGAAGATTTTAAAGACAAATCATTCATTATAAACCTCAAGAGTATGGTAAAAATCTCTCTGATGATACAGGTCTAGAAAGTCCTAAGGTTTTTCATAATGGCTATGAAGCTAGAGGGGGTGATGATGCTAAATCATCCCTGATACTACATAAAGTGCACATGATTTTTCATTTTCTTCGACAATGTGCCAATTGTGGCTGGATTTGGATACTATTCTTAGTAATTCTTATGTCAAGGATGTTCTGGCTACCAATAAAACGGAGTTAGAATTCTTTAATTCTTGCTGGTAACGACCTTAAGTTACCAAAAGTTTAAGACGTGGCTTTTGCACAATGCTTCAAGTGAAGCTCTAGTATAGTGCGGAGGCCATCAATGCTATGTGATCTTAATGGTATTTGATCCAGGTGATTTGATAGATCTTCAAAAGCAGGTTCACTATGGATGGGTATTTTTGGGTCTACATAGTGGATTCTTTTTGCTAGATCTAGGGATAGCATATTTGGAGCACAAGTGCTTGAAGTTGTTTGTTTCAGAATATGTATGCTCATGTGGATATTATGCTGCTCCACTATTGGGGCAATTCCTTATTATCCCATTTGATCCTGGGAGCTATTGAAGAGAAACTGGTAGATTCAAAGACTTCGTTCAGGTTACTTGGCAGTAGATTTATTTTTGGATGTATGCTAAGACAGAAGTGTTTATGGTTATATGATCAATAAGCTTACATGGCTAGCTTCCAGTTGACATCTTGGACAATTTTTATAGTATCTTCACATCTTTTGAGATGGTTTTGCTACCAGAACTTGACGAACATTCCGTGTGTAGATAGAGTAAGGCATACTTGAGCTTGAGAGGGTTCCTTAAAGAGAGCTGATGGTCAAGCCATGTGCATAAGTAATTGGAGCACTTGAGTTTGGTGGGGTTCAATAAACAAATTTTCATAATTCAATGCTTTGGAGATACGATCACTACGGTTCAAAGATTTGTGATGGGACAGATACGAGATAATTGAGCTAGACTATTGATGTTATGATTTACACTTTCTTTTTGTTTTTACATAGCTTTATCAACTATGTGAGCTGGATGACAAGTAGCTTAAGGTATTTATAGAAGATACAACTTGAAGACCGGTTGGCAGAGATCGGAGGCTGTGTAGGTTTAAAGGGGGTCAATGCCATGCCGCTCCGCTCACATGACAAGAAAATGAGCAAATAAATGATGATTAAGAGTATTTGAATCCTGCATGATTAATCAGCAGGTAGAAGGGCTTGCTAACAAGACAAATTTTAAGTTGAAAGTGTGCTAGATGCAGCTCTAAGGGTCAGAAGATGTCTTGGTAATGCTAAACAGTGAGTATTCTTGAAGTGGTCATAGCTGGGATTTTATTAATCCAAGTTGAAGTACTCAAAAAGCTCTACATTCGTGTCTTTACGGCTCGTCAATCAGAGCTACGGATAAGAAATTACACATCGGGCATCACACTTCATTAAGCAAGATGAATGTGAATGATCAGGGCGACCAGGGCGGTTCAAACCCGACCCTGACGATACTTAAACTGGCCATATCTTGCCAACCAAAATCTCGATCACCGATCTAAAAAGACCGACTCGCTCCAAAAATTGAGCACTTCAGCCTGATTTATTCATTTCAGTTTTGCCCCCTCAGCTACACTTGCCAAATGTCTAAACCTAAGAGGGGGAGAAAGAAAAGAAATGGCAAGGGCTGAAGCAGCGCGCAACAACGGCGTGCAGGGAGGTTTTTGCTCGCGCAGGCCGGCTCGCGGGCCTCAGACGGCTTGGGCGAAGAAGAAGAAGTTTCATGGGAGCTCCTGGCGCTTTGATCCGGCACCCGTGGTGTTGGTTTCTGAGCCGGTCCAACATGGTCTGCCACGTCATCAAGTAGCCATTCCCATTAGCAATATTGCTAATGGGATGGCTAAAAATAGAAAGCCCATGCAAACAAAAGGGACGGCTCTTGGGACTCATTCTACATCTTCTCTTGCCATGAGTTCTCTCTCCGAAAGAGGAAGCGAAGGCTCATAGGCTCTCTCTCCTTAAGCAAAGAATACAAAAGCTCTCGAACTCGGAAGCAAAGGTTAGCCCAAGTTCTCTTATTTGGGGGGAGTCATCCTCTTCTCTCCGGAAAGGATTAGCAAGCGAGAAGAAAATCATGTCGCCCTCGAAGCCAAGTTTTCTTTAACCCGCAAATCCAAATCTCGTAAGCCTCATTAAAATCGTTAAGTAATCTTAAATCTCTTGAATCCCTCAAGCTTAAGACCATAAGCCATCCTTAACCTTTGTTAACCTTCATAAGTGAAAGCTCTTAAGCTATCAAGAGCGGAGTTAATCCTCATCTCTTGGATCCATAAGCCAATCTCTCTAAATCGAGCCTAATCTCAAACCATTAGCGGAGCATAACCTAAGCCGAGCTTCTAAGCCATCATTAGCCATTTGAATCGGGAAGCAGAAGCCAAATCGGACGTCCATTGGAAGGAAAAACTCTTGAGCCTTATCGGGAAGAAGCAGAAGGTGATACAAAGCGGGTCATTGATAATTTTCTTGTTAGCACATGGATTAAGCTAGGTTTCATCTTGTAAGGATCATTAAGCCTCCATTAACGATTGATTAATGATGACTATTGTGGATTAATTGGAATTAAAAGTACAGTTTGTTTTGAGCTCTGTATTGTTAATTGTGCCTGCTGCATCTCTTTTCCCCACGCCTCTCACAGGTAGGGGCCCGGTGGCTTCCCGGCTCACCTTTTGCACAATTGTCCCCCGATAACGGGGCCAATCGTAAAGGGGTCCAAATGAGAGATGGTTTATCAAAGAGCAAGGCTAGCCAATGGAGCTCAAATACCTTATGGTTAGCTTCATTGAAGACCTCCTAAGGTTAGTGTTAAAAGCCCTTTGATGTTAGGAGGTGGGAGCCCTACCCAAGCTTGAGGTGCTTATCGTTCTTGATGAATAAGGTTCTTGAGGTGCTTATCATGCTTGATGAATAATGTGCTTGTCATACTTGATGACTAAGGTGCTTGCCGTTCTTGCTCACTAAGATGCTTGAAGTGCTTGTTGTGCTTGTTGACTAGGGCGCTTGAAGTGCTTGTGGGAATTCTACCCAAGCTTGAGGTGCTTTGTCGTGCTTGATGACTAAGGTGCTTGTGTCTCATAAGTCAAAGGCATTCCTAAAAAGGAGGGGACGATCCCCGAAGCTAGGGGGATAAGAGATAACACACACACACACACACACACACACACACACACACACAAGGTATGCCAAGCCTCAAGAGGCAACAAGGACATATGTCAAGTCCCTCTTTCTGAAAGGGGAAATGGGGACACTTATCCCAAGACTACCCTTGTTGCTTGATATGCATTTTGCATGTGATTGGGCAACTTGTAGGGTCCAATGAGCTTACAAGTTGATCTAGAAGAGGGGGTCGACCAAAGGAAGAAGGGGGGTTTCTTGGGGGTATACACTCACACACACACACACTCACACACACTCTCATTCTGTAAAGTGAAAAGTGCAAGAGCTCCATCTCCTTCTCCAAGCTAGTAGAGAAGTTAAGAACCTACCCCAACACTCTTGGCTATGGAATGCAAATCCAGCCAAGATCCATGCTTCAATGCTTAAGCTTTCCATCTTCTCCATCTTCATTACTATGCTATTATGTATGCTATAAAGAAGAGTGATGATAAGTGAGGAACTATTTTTTTGTCCTATGAATGTTTCTTTTTCCTCTTCCCTACCCTCATTCCCCGCTAGCTCTCTCCACCTTCGAGGTGTTTGAGGCCTTGAGATAGTTAATTATTTTTACAAAGTATATGTTATGCTTGTAATGCATGAATCTTTACATTTTCCTTGCATCACCTAGTTCACAAGGAACAAAAAGATTGTATTATACAAAATTTCTTTTGGTGGGAAAATCTATAATACAAATGACTATTGGAGAGGGAACCAGCTACACATAAATCCAATCCTCAATTGTTGTCAAGTTCTCTAAACTCTCTCTCTTGCAAAAGTATTGTTCATTCCAAGTTTATTAAGTAATATTATTATGTTTCTACCATCAATTAAGTCACCCTCTATGCTCTGAAACTAGTCTCACAAAAATTCTCTCTTTAATTCTCCTAGTTCCGCTATTCTCAAAGTTCATAGGCCATTTCCATTACATTGGTATCAGAGCATTTGGTTTCTCTTTTCTTGCTTAAGAAGAGAGGTCCTTAAGTAGCCTATCAAATTATCAATGGTTGATTTGTTTAGTTATATTAGGGTAAGTGGGACTAGGATATATTATCGATTTTGTTGAGCCCAGTGTGTGGGATATGGTGCACACCTTGCGAGATTTGTTCTTAATAATGGGGTCTTTTTAGAGTTTCCTACGGCTTTATCATTATTGATCCATAAGAAGTTTGAAAGGAGCTATCCCTCAAAAATTATGCAATATTTGACCCACTCCACTACTCTCTATAATTAGCCAAATTGAGCCGTGAGTGTAGATGCTTAAGTGTTGATTTTCAAAGGCTAAGAGGAATAGGAACTAAGGTTTTGAATTGCCAAAAAGTAAACTAAGTAAACACAGAAAGTATTCTATACATAAGTATAAATAGAACTGTTGACAATAACCAAAAGATCTGAATGAACATTAATAACTTTTATTTTTCACATGAAGGTTCTTATGATGATGCCCCCATGTTTGTGAATTATCTTGTTACTAGGTTGCAGCAAGCTATCGGAAACCGTGCTTTGCAAGACAAAATTACTCAACAACTTTGTGCTTATGGGATTTCCCTTCCTCTCCAAGAGGGGAGAGAGCTTACGAGGTCAATTGATGAGACCCCCAAAAGAAGACTCTCTCCCATACAGGAGGAGGAATCCAAAGAACGGGAAAGTAATGAATCCCTAATTTTCTCTGAAGACGGTGGTCTAGATGATCGCCAACTCCTCCCAAGAGGAAATGGTCAACCCACTGTCCTTCTCGTCATCACTCCAAAAGGGAAGAGAGGAAACAAAGAAATAAAAGGGCAAGAAAGAGGTCACCCTCTTCTCCTTCATCTTCAGCTTCATCTTCTTTCGACGAAAGTTATGGCTATTCTCCTAGAGAATACAAGAGGGGAGGACATCAAAAATATTACACTGCATGATGAAGGTCACAAAACCTCAAGCAGTTCAAAGAGGGAGGAGAGAGTATCTCTTTTCTCACCTATGATGGTACCTTTGGTGCCACTCACAAAGTATTTGCCTTCATCCAGCAATTTGGTGCGGCCTTTGGAGACAAGGGCTTCATGGAGTCCTCCAAGCTACTCCATGTAGCTATGTACTACCAAAAAGGATCGTCAATGGTGGGCTAGCCTTCATGGCAACGGTAAAGTCTCAAAGACATGGAAAAATCTAGGAGTTTCTATTATGAAGCAATTCCTTGCAAGCGATGAAAAGGAAAAATTGCTTACGGAATGGTGAAATTTGAAACTTCTCTCCCTTGATTCTACTCACAAATATGTTGACAAGTTTTGGGACTTACATCTCAAGGCTACTGCCTTTCAAAAGATAGACTTCGTCGAGCAAGAGCAAAAGCAAAATAAATTTGTAGGATTACTTAAAGAGATGGCCAAGTATGTGAACTCCCGTTATACTGGTTCTATCACCAAAGAAATCCACCACACTATGGTTACTTCATGCATCAATTTACAACAACGGGCTAGATGCAATGTCAAGCCCATGGAAAGCAAAGACAAAAGTGATGCAAAAGGAGAACCAATGCCCAAAACTCTTCCCAAGGAAATTTCAATAACAACAACAACAACAATCGGTCCAAGGAGAAGGGAGCTTATAGGGGTAAAAACAAAATCTCTCCTGAAGAGCTTGAAGATTTTCACAAGGACCATAAATGTTTTAAGTGTGGGGAGCAAGGACATGTCTATCGCTCTTGCCCCAAAACAAATGCCCGCAATGATGCTCCTAGAGCTTCCGCTATCGAAGCTCCAAAAGAGAATGCTCACTTTGCAAAGGATCACCTGTGTCATGAATGCTTGAGAGTCACTCGTTGCCTGCATCATTGCCTGTGTCATTGCCTACATCATCGCTAGAAGGCTCTAGAAGAATCTAGAAGATTCTAGAAGTTCTAAAAGTATCAAGGAGATTCTAGAAGTTTCTAGAAGCATGGAGAAGATTCCAGAAGAATTTAGAAGTTTCTGGAAAGCTCTAGAAAGTTGAAGAAGGATTTAGAAGGTTCTAGAAGAGCTAGAAGGATCAAGAAGTTTCTAGAAGCTTGGAGAATATTCCAAAAGAATCTAGAAGTTTCTGGAAAGCTTTATAAAGTTGAAGAAGGATCCATAAGATTCTAGAAGAACTAGAAGGATCAAGAATGTTCTAGAAGATTCTAACCTCCTCAAGAAGAACCTAGAAAGTAATAACCTCCTTAGGTAACCTCCTCAAGCACTAGTATAAATAGGGATCTTGGCCACAAGCCCCTCAGTCTTGCGAAACTATTATGAGCGTGTATAGAACTAGAAGAGAGTGAGAGGAGGTGCTCACAATATACAAGAACTTGGGACTTGACGATAAGCTTAATGTTGATTAGAAGACTTAATACTTTATTTAGAGAGCTAGATACAAGACTTGGATTACATGATTTGCGTACAAGACAAGACTTGATTGCAAGGAAAAGACTTGAACAGAAGACAAGAACTAGAAGAGGGTTTTCGTCATAGGAGCCTCAAGGTCTCTTGGGGTAGTTTCTAAGACTCTCTTCTTCTTCTTCTTCTTCTTCTTCTTCTTCTCTCTCTCTCTCTCTCTCTCTCTCTCTCTCTCTCTCTCTCTCACACACACACACACACACACTATGCCAAAGGTTCACACACTAAGGGAGTTCATCTCTCAAGCAATAGAATGTGATAATCAGCTATTTGACAGGAGATAAGAGAGGTGTCTTGGCGCACCATTACGACCCCAAATAGAAGTGACACATAATGGCTACATACCTCAACAGGGCCATGAATCAAGCATTGAGCCCATGCAAATTGATTCCGTATGGTTTCAACCTCTTTCAGCCTAGGAGAAGCAAAGGCGACGCATTAATGGCTTATGTATGTATTGTGGAGAGCAGGGGCACATAGTTCAACAGTGTCCAAGGAAGAGAAGGATGAAGGTTCATGGTGCATGGTCATCCATCTCCATGGATTTCATTGTAGAGCTACCCTTGTCACAAGGATTTGAGTCCATTTTAGTAGTCATGGATCGGTTTACAAAAATGACACACTTCATTCCATTCACTAAAATCATCACCAACGAAGGTACGACCAAACTCTTTCTACAACATATCTATCATTATCACGGATTACGGGATGACATAGTTTCTGATCGAGGTCCACAATTCATCTCTAGCTTTTGGAAAATCTTATTCAAGCTACTCGGAGTACAAATCAACGTCTCCTCAGCCATTCACCCACAAAGTGATGCACAAACGGAGAGAGTAAATCAAGTTTTGGAACAGTATCTCCGTTGTACTATCTGTTGGAGCTATATAGAGAGCCCACACTTATCCTATACATAGGTAGGAGTCCCCACTATATATGTGTACTCAGTGTGTGCTCTATACACACTTTGGGGTTTGCAATTCTAGAGTTCTTTCTGCCTCTCCTCTTCTCTCATCACAGTCTTCCTCCCTCGTCACCATTTTGAGTGGGGGTGTTGGAGCTATATAGAGAGCCCAAACTTATGCTATACATAGGTAGGAGTCCCCACTATATATGTGTACACAGTCTGTGCTCTATACACACTTTGGGGTTTTCAATTCTAGAGTTCTTTCTACCTCTCCTCTTCTCTCGTCATAGTCTTCCTCCCTCGTCTCAACACTATCAATTATCAATAGGATAATTGGGTCGAGCTCCTACCGCTAGTAGAATTCTCCTATAATAACAGTTTTCATGCCTCCCTCTGTCACAATCCATTCTTTGATAATTATGATTAACATCCCAAACAGGATATCCACAGACACTATCAAGTCAAGAATCTAGCTGCTATTAAATTTACACAACAATTATCTACAGTTCACAAGAGCTTACAATTTATATCAAAGAAGCTCAATCCAAGTATGAGGAAAGTGCAGATCTCCATCGCATGCAAAATCCAAAATACAAAGAAGGGGATAAAGTGTGGCTCCTCCGACGTGATCTTCGTTCATCTTGACCCTATCAAAAGCTTGATTATCGAAGGCTTGGCCCGTTTAAAATTATCTTCAAGTTAATCCAATCACCTATCGACTCCGATTGCCCTCATCCATGAAAATCCATCTGGTCTTTCATGTCTCAATCCTAGAACCTTGTCACACATCTAAGATCCCAGGAAGAGCCCTACAACCACCTCCTCCGGTTGAGATTCAAGGACACGACGAATATGAGGTCGAGAAAGTCCTAGATGTTATTGGAAAGGCTATGATGTTAGTGAATGAACCTGGGAACTAGCACCCACTCTAAAACATACATCTCTCAAAGTAGAAGAGTTCCATCAACAACATCCATGGAAGCCCAACTCAAGGAACACCACTGCTCCTCCTGGAACTCGTCGCTAGAGGAGGGGGTAATTCCATGGATGCTTGAAAGTCAGTTTCTACCTGCACCATCACCTATGTCATCGCCTACATCATCGCTAGAAGGCTATAGAAGAATCTAGAAGGATCTAGAAGATTCTAGAAGTTCTAAAAGTATCAAGGAGATTCTAGAAGTTTCTAGAAGCATAAAGAAGATTCCGGAAGAATCTAGAAGTTTTTGGAAAGTTCTAGAAAGTTGAAGAAGGATCTAGAAGAACTAGAAGGATCAAGAAGTTTCTAGAAGCTTGGAGAAGATTCCGAAAGAATCTAGAAGTTTTTGGAAAGCTCTAGAAAGATAAAGAAGGATCCAGAAGGTTCTAGAAGAACTAGAAGGATGAAGAATGTTCTAGAAGATTCTAACCTCCTCAAGAAGAACGTAGAAAATCCTAACCTTCTCAAGCACTAGTATAAATAGGGATCTTGGGCCACAAGCCCCTCAGTCTTTCCAACACCAGTTGTGAGGCTCCTATGAGGAAAACCCTCTTCTAGCTCTTGTCTTATGTTCAAGTCTTGTCCTTGCAATCAAGCCTTGTCTTGTACTCAAGTCATGTAATCCAAGTCTTGTATCTAGCTCTCTTAATAAAGTATTAAGTCTTGTAATCAAGAATAAGCTTATCATCAAGTTCGAAGTTCTTGTATATTTTGAGCGCCTCCTCTCGCTCTCTTCTAGTTCTATACGCGCTCATAACAACCTCTCTCCTATGCTTGGAAAAAGGTAAGGGAGCATGATTCCCTCATCGTGTTTGACCTTGGCTATACTCACAACTTCATCTCAATGGAGTTGGCCACCAAGTTGGGCATTCAAGCTTTCAACATGGGAGATATTGTTACTTTCGATACAGCTTTCAAGGGACAACAAGCCTCTATTACTCCCTTGATTGGGAAGTTGAGGCTTCATGTCCAAATCTACGTCAACAATGAATACTTTTTCATCTCTCCTCTCCAACATGAGGATGCTATCCTAAGGGCACCATGGTTCAACCACATGGCAGCCAACATGAAGTTCCCAAAAAGGAGAATCAACTTTACTACAATCAAAATAACATATATATAGATACTAGTGAGTCTGGTTGTACTATATCACTTTTAAATCATCTTGCTTTTGATATTACGTACATGATTTTTGTCAGAGTCCCTAGAAGGTCCTCATGTTTCATCAAATTTAAATGGTAGGAATAAAGAAGAGTTAGACTTGTCTAAATTTCTAAAAGGATTCCAATATGTGTTCATCGATGATATCCCTATGGACTTACCTCCAAAATGAGGGGATGATGATCATCAAATTGAGATCCTATCAGGAAGCTCACCACCTAACAAGCCTCCTTATCGAGTTTCCCAAGCTCAAGCAGAGGAGATCATGAGGAAAGTACAAAATTTAATTCACAAAGGGATGGTGAGGCCTAGCTCCTCTCCCTTTTGTTCTCCGATCCTTTTAGTATAAAAGAAAGATGGTACATACCGTATGTGTGTGGACTATCGAGCACTAAACCATATCACTATCAAAAATAGATTTTATGTGGCTCGAGTAGAAGATTTGTTTGATAAGATACAAGGGTCTACCTACTTCCGTAGGATTGATCTTAAAAGTGTCTATCATCAAATAAGGATAGTGAATGAAGATGTCCTAAAGACCGTGTTTCGTACAACATTTGGTCTTTATGAATATCTAGTCATCCCTTTTGGCTTGACCAATGCACTAGCCATGTTCAATTGTCTAATGGAGAAAATATTTAGACCCTACCATAAATTCAATGGAGTGTTATTTGATGATATCATCATCTACTCTAAGTCCATGGAGAAACACAAGCAACATCTTCAAGAGATTTTTCAAGATTTGAGGGAGAACAAGCTTTTTTCAACCGAAAGAAAGGCAAAATTTTCCTTCAAGAGATTCAATACTAAGGTCATATTATCTCTCAAGATGGTATCCTTATGGGTCCATGAAAGTTAGAGGTAATAAAATCATGGCCTAATCCAAGGAATTGCATGAGCTAAGAAGATTTATTAGTTTGTGTCCATACTATAGACGCTTCATAGCAAAATTCTCTCAAATAGCAGGACCATTACATGACTTAACAAAGAAGAACGTTAAGTATTCATGGATTGCTAAGGAGAAAAATGCTTTTGACAAGCTCAAAGAGAATCTTACCTCCCAACCAATCCTCATGCTTCCGGATCTCTCAAATCCATTTGAGGTCCAGTGTGATTCTTGTAGTGATTTCCTTGAAGCAGTCTTGCTTCAAGAAGGGCATGTCATAGCATACGAGAGCCCGAAGGCTCAATACAGATGAATGGATCTTAGGCATTTATGAGAAAGATCTTTTAGCTGCTCTACATGCCCTAGACACATGGAAGCACTACCTACTAGGCACTCCATTTATTTTACAAACAGACCACGAAACTCTCAAGTACTTCATGACACAAACCAAACTCTTTGACAAACAAATGAGGGGGGAAATTTTTATTTCGCAATTTTATTTACATATTTCCTACATTGATGGTAAGCACAATAAACTGGTAATTCACTTTCACGATGACCCAAAGTTAATGCGGTGTCTATAGCTACTCACAATGATATATCTTCTATGATAGATGAGTATGCTATTGACCCAAACTTTAAAGACATAATGTCAGCCCTTGAGTTGGGGAATAAAGAGGAACCAATCACCTTGCAGGATGGTTATCTTCTCCATGGAAATAGGATATGTATTAGCCACTCCCTTTGTGAGAAAGTCATGTATGTATCCCATGGTCCTCCCTATGCGGGGCATAGAGGCATTCAGCCTACTCTATGAGGAGTAGAGACATACTTCTATTGGCCTACCATGAAAGTGGACATACAAGAGTATGTTTCAAAATGTGTAGTATTCCAAAAGACTAAGTATGATAGAGGGAAGAAACCTCGATTACTCCAGCCATTGCCAATTCCTAATTCACCATGGGAGAGTATATCCATGGATTTTATCTTTGGGTTACCCAAGTCTATCCATGGGAATATGGGAATATGGACAATAGTCAACAAGTTTAGCAAGCAAGCACACTTTATGTCACTCAAAAAGACTATTAAGGCAGACCAAATGGCAACTCTCTTCATATCTTAGATTTGCAAACACCATGGATTTCCAACATCCATCATGTCAAATAGAGATCCTAGAATGACCAGTAATTTTTGGAAAGGTCTCTTTGAAAATCTAGGTACAAGATTGAATTTGTCTTCCGCCTATCACCCACAAATGGATGGTCAAAGTGAGATAGCCAATCTTAGTATACTCGATCTACTAAAGACATATGCTACAAAAGTAGACCAATGCTCACAATGGAAAAAGTACTTACCTCTTGTAGAGTATGCTTACAATAATATTGTCCATACTTCTATGGGAAAATCATCTTTTGAAATCATTGAGGGAAGACCTGAAAGTACCTTACTACTTAAAGTACATGGGAAGATTTTCATTGTCGATGAGTATAGTCATGACCTACAAGAATCTTTTCAAAAGATTAAGGAGGCTATATCCATCTCTAATCAAAGGAAAAAATCTGCTACTAACAAGCACAGAAGGGCCTTAACACTCAAAGAAATTTATTGGGTCTTACTTAAGTTTCTCAACGCTTGATTGAGGAAAACTAAAGGGCAAAAATCCTATGGGCCATCAAAAGTATTGTGCTAAACTAGCAAAAAGATATTATG
The DNA here is from genome assembly GCF_014529385.1 of Adiantum capillus-veneris. Lineage (NCBI taxonomy): Eukaryota > Viridiplantae > Streptophyta > Polypodiopsida > Polypodiales > Pteridaceae > Adiantum > Adiantum capillus-veneris. The sequence continues at coordinate 54,646,157 of NC_140942.1, read as the reverse complement.
GTCCTTTTCAAATCTTGAAGCCAATTAATGATATGGCCTATTAACTCAAGTTGCCCAACCATTGGCTCATACACAATGCTTTTCATGTGAGCCTCCTGAATCCCTATAAAGGAGAGACACCAAGTGAACCAATTACTGAATACCCTCCCAACATCGACAACCAAGAAGAGGTGCTACAACCCAAAGCTATCCTTCGGCATGAAGACAAGGTACTACAACATGGTAAGGTTCTCTGACGGTATCTTATTAAGCTCAACAATTATCCTTTTGAAGATGCTAGATGCATGCAAGCAATACAACTTAAGGATGGTATGAACCTTGTCAATGCTTACAATGCTACATTAGAGTAAGAAAATGTACAAATTTCTTTTAAATTACCAATGTTTTTGTCTTATAAGACTAGTTCTCTTTTTATTGTGCACAAATTTAAGTAGTATGCATACTTAGAATCATGTTTGTGATGACAACGTCTCTCAAACACCAAGTAAAACTTGTCACTCTACTTGGGAGAATGAAATGGACTAAAGAGCAGACATGCTTGCGGCAGCAACGTTTCTCAAGCACCAACTGGACTAGTCATCCATCTTGGAATGATGCCGTAGGGTAAAAAGGGATCCTCTACTCACTAAGGAAGATTGACTAATGACTAAGGCTTTATCTCTTCTACCTCATAGTCGAGAACGATTATCGTTTCAAGAGAAAGAGAGGTAATGTCCTAAAATCTAGTATCTAACCAACCCAAATGATTTTCTCATATTAAACTGATCATTTAATCTGGGAAAATAAATCGGAACAAGGGTTATAATATAGAAATGTGCTTACAAATATATACCATCATAGGGTCAATGGTAAAGGGGCCCAAATGAGAGATGGTTTGTCAAAGAGCAAGGCTAGACAAGGGACCTTAAAGACCTTCGGGTTAGCTTCATTGAAGACGTCCAAATGTTAGTGTTAAAAGTACTTTGACCTTAGGAAATATAGGGCTGAGCTTGAGGTGGGAACACTACCCAAGCTTGAGGTGCTTGTCGTGCTTGATGGTTAAGGTGTGTGTCATGCTTGCTGACTAAGATGCTTGAGGTACTTGCTGTGCTTGCCGACTAGCGAGTGTGAAGTGCTTGTGGGAACATCAACCAAGCTTGAGGTGCTTTGTCGTGCTTGTGTCTCATAAGTCAAAGGAATCCCTACAAAGGAGGATACGAGCCTCAAATCTAGGGGGATGAGAGAGAAAACACACACACACACACAAGGCAAGCCAAGCCTCAAACGACACCAAGGACATATGTCAAGCCCTTACCCACGCTACCCTCATGAAGTGTTGAAAGCCTATTTTTTAGCCTCTCAAGGGGTCCAATGATAATTCCATTGATTGAATTGATTTTTTTTTGCAGTTATCAAGTCTCTCTCAAAGGGAAAGGGGGACACTTATCCCAAGACTACCCTTGTTTCTTGATATGCATGCTATATCTGATTGGCCAGGCTTGTTTGGGTCCAATGAGCTTCCAAGCTGAGCTAGAATAGGGGGGTCAACCAAAGAAAAAAGGGGGGTTGCTTGGGGGTATACTCTCCCTCACACACTCACACACACTCTCATTGTGTGAAGTTTGCAAAATGCAAGAGCTCCATCTCCTTCTCCAAGCTAATAGAGAAGTTGAGAGCCTACACCAACACTCTTGGCTATGGAATGCAAATCCAACCAAGAGCCATGATTCAATGCTTAAGCTTGCCATCTTCTCCATCTTCATTACTATGATAATATGTATGCTAGCAAGAAGAGTGATGATAAGTGAGGAACTAATTTTTTTGCTTCTATGATTTTTTCTTCTTGCTCTTCCGTACCCTCATTCCCCACTAGCTCTCTCCACCTTCGAAGTTGTTTGAGGCCTTAGGACTGAGGCTTGGGATAGTTAATGCTTTTTACAAAGTCTATGTTATGCTTTTGATGCATGACGCTTTCCATATTCATTGCATAACCTAGGGCACAAGGAACACAAAGATTGTATTCTACCAAGTCTCTCTTGATGTCAAAATCTATAACACAAATTCCGGTTGGAGGAGGGATCGGATCCATGTAAATCCGGTCCTCAATTGTTTTCAACTTCTCTAACTCTGTCTGTTGCAAAAGTATTGTTCATGCCAAGTTAATTAAGTATTATGATTATGCTGCTACCATCAATTAAGTCACTCTCTATCCTCTCAAAGTAGTCTCACAAAAATGCTCTCTTTAATTCTCCTAATTCCTCTATTCTCAATGTTCATAGGCCATTTCCATTACATACAATATATCTTCTTTCTACAATCACCTAGAAAAACTTATCTAAAATCGTCCCTAGACCCAAAAAATTTGATTGCTACCTTATAGAGGGGTTGCACATCATGGGTAAAGTGTAAAGAACCATTTTTCTTTGGATCTATCAACCAACTATTTGAATATGTACCCTAAGTACAAATCTCCCATAGAATATATATCTCCCTTTCTTTAAATGCCTAGGCAAACTCATATACAATTGGCCTTGTATCCAGATTCCTCATTTCTACCTTATTGATGGGTTGCATGTCATGGATAAAACGTAAAGAACCATTTATCATTGGAACTGTGAAGAGCCACCTATTTGAATACAGAGCACAGGAAGGGTCCTTAATACCCTTCTTGATCTTTTTATTAAGAAACTCAATGAGTTTTAAAAAATGATCCTTTGAATCTGGAATAGGTAGCAAGTTCCAAGGTACATGAGAGATAGTAGAGACTCGAGAGTGAAGATTACTATAGAAACAACAATGGAAGAGTCTGTACACCCTATCTGATGTGTCTCAAATGCAAAAAAAATTAATGTTTGGCATGAATTTCTTAAAAGTATATTATTTTAGCTTTTGTCAAACTCTCATCACAACAAACCCTTAGCTCATTCAAAGAATCATATGTAAACTTATGCCCACTCTTACTCCTGTCTCAAACACTAGGCTACAAAGCAGCTTCCCCCATCCTATACTTGTATTTTTGTGCTACAAATATTGCCATTAGTTTCACTTTCTTTACCGCAAAATTATACTTGGTTTCCACTCGTACATCAAAACCTTGAGCATTTTTTAAATCTTCAATTACTTTGTACATTTCTATGGAGCATATATTCACAACCTAATTCCTAACACACAAATCACAATCCACTAAAGACTTCAAGTCTTCCATAGTATCCATAAATGAAAACTCATCAAACACACCTATAATCTCCAGGGTTACTATATGTAAGATCTATATATCGTGTGCATTCAAGGATAGTTCATAAAACCCCTTAGCTATGAGTTTTTCACCAAAAAGGGGACCCTTTTTCTAGTCAATCTATAAATTTCTTTTCAAGACCAATTTTTCAACACTCTTCTATACGTGAAAATTTGAGAACTATAGGAAACAATATTCCCTACTATTGACCCATGTGATAGAAATTTTGCTATTGTAGTGAACCCCCCCCCCCCCCCCCCCCCAAACCTATTTCCTACACGAACTATCCATTCATGATTTATATATATTGGTCATTTTCTTTTTTGGTATGAAATATTTGATATGGGGTTAGCCTATGATCCATAGTCTATTAATGCAATGCATGGCTCTTCTAAGTCTCCCACTTTCACTAGAGTCTCGGTAGCTGCTCTTCTCTAATGACTCTTAGAGTAATAACTCTTATGAGCGGTATCTTATTCATCTTCATCACCCAAGAAATGACCTTGGTTTACTCCTCTTGTAGACTTGTAACATCTATTAACATTTTCATTGCTTTGTTTAACATAAACATGTACACATTATGCATTTCTAAATTCTTCTTCATCCTAGACACAAATAGACTCAGGAAGAGATTCTTGCTTTCTCTTAATAATGTCGATTATCTCTTTATGGAACTCTTGATTTTCTATGCCAAGAACCTCACCCAAAGTAAATGCAACCTTATTATTCAAAATCCTTTCTTCTATTTTTTTTTGAGATTTGTTATTGCCTCTATATTGGAGGTAGTAAGCTGATACATCTTTCCAAATTCACTTCGACTCTTTTTTGGTTAATAGTCTCCACCTTCAACCCATAGGCGGTTGCCTCAACCATTGAGATGACATGTGTAGTAGCCATGTCCTCAAATAGCTTATTCCTTCCTCCTCTGACAAATTACTTCCCAAAGGCTTACCTACTTCACTTAAGTTAATCTGGCCTCTTTAAAGAAAAAAAGATCGTTCATCAAAGCATTCATTGAACCTTTCACAACCCCTCCTTTCATTGTTGATACCATCACATCGTATGCACCTGTGTACAAATCCTTCTCTAGTTTTAGGTCTTTGCCTTGTAGATTGGTTTGATGGTTCTCTTCTAACCTTGCAATCTTTAACTGTAGTTCTTGAATTTCCTTGAAAACACCATCTAAGATAGATTTTTCCCTCTTTGGAACCACAATAATAACCTTTATAAAACTCTCACCAATGCTTGGGGCTTGAGTAAGTTTGACTATGATCTTGTCTCTTTGTCATTTTTTCTTAGCTAGCCCCCATGCTCATTTCCAATCCCCCTTGCATGCTCATTCATCTGAAGAATCACAACTAGCTAAAAACTTTATACCATCTATTCCATAGTCTATTAATGCAATTGATGGCTTTTCTAAGTCTCCCACTTTCAATTAGAGTCTTGGTAGTTGCTCTTGTCTAATGACTCTTAGAGTAATAAGTCCTATGAGTGGTATCTTATTCATATTCATCACCGAAGAAATGACCTTAGTTTACTCCTCTTGTAGACTTGTAACATCCAATAACATTTTCATCCTTTGTTTACCATAAACATGAGACACATTATGCATTTCAAAATTCTTCTTCATCTAGGACACAAATAGACTCAGGAAGAGATTGTTGCTTTCTCTAATGTCAATTATTTCTTTATGGAACTCCTGATTGTCTATGCCAAGAACCTCACCCAAACTAAATTCAACCTTATTATTCAAAATCGTCTTCCAGAAAAAATTTGAGACGTGTTGTTGCCTCTATATTAGAGGTAGTAAGCTGACACATCTTATCCAAATCAACCTCGACTCTTTTTTGGTCAATAGGCTCCACGTTCAACCCATGGGCGGTTGCCTAAACCATTAAGATGACATGTCTAGTGGCCATGTCCTCAAATAGCTTATTACTCCCTCCTCTGCCAAATTCCTTCCCAAAGGCTTACCTATTTCACTTGAGTTAATCTTGATCTTTGAAGAATAAAAGATCCTTCATCAAAGCATTCATCGAACCTTTCACAATATCTCCTTTCATTGTTGATACCATCACATCGTATGCACCTGTGTACAAATTGTTCTCTTTTTTTAGGTCTTTGCCTTGTAGATTGGCTTGATGATTCTCTTCTAGCCTTGCAATCTTTAAGGCGAGCTCTTGCATTGCCTTGAAAAAACCATCTAAGATAGATTTCTTCCTCTTTGGAACCACAATAATAACATCTACAAAACTCTCACAACTCTTGGGGCTTGAGTAGGTTTGACTATGATCTTGTCTCTTTGTCATTTTTGCTTAGCTAGCCCCCATGCTCATTTCCAATTCCCCTTACATGCTCATTCATATGAAGAATCACAAGTAGCTAAGAACTTTATACCATCTCCGCTTCAGGTAGTCAATGTAGCTCCATATCCTTTACATAACCACAAAGACATTTTGTTACATATCTACCATCAGATTGGTCAAGTTTATGCACCACTGATTAAAGGAAATTTCTTGAAGAAAGTTCTTTCTTTTAATAGCTGGTTTATGCTACATAAACACAACAAAGGCTTGAAACATTTGCATTACAATAGAATCAAAATTGCATCCCTTGTTGATCTTGTTTCTCTATAACTTAAAATCTTTCTATTGAGACCTTCAATTAAGCTTCCGTTCCATCACCCTAGCCCATTTCACGTTGGGTTCACCAAAGATGTATTAGAAAGTTTGAGGTGGTGTTTGAAAAGGACCAGGGTTTTGACTTTGAGAGCTCATCCCAAAAACTAGTAAATCATAGAGGATTCAAAGCAAAAGACACACTAAAATTGAGAAAAATGCTATTCATCCATCTAAAAAAGTAGCAAAATCAACTCAAAACTCTTGTATGTATGATGATATGGTGTAGACTCGCGCCTAATTGCACATATGAAGTGTTCATTTGTCCTATTATAAACCGTAATCTTTCGCTTCAATTACTAAATAAGACCATTTTATACAATCTTAGGCGCTTCATTAGACAGTCCCAAATGCTTACTTGAAGAGAGAAAACCCTATTTGATGGCCTCACAAGCTCGAACATGAGGTAGATATAGCACGCACGGGACTACTCTATAAAGTAGCCCCCTAGCTTGAGCAACCATGACCACCGTTGTAAATGTTTCATTGTGATATATGCTTCTTTGGCTATTTTTGGATTTGCTTTATCAATATGTTGTCATTTTTAGCCCAAGCAAACCAGGAAAGATCCCCAAATTTGTGAGAAACTTCCCTTGGCCTCCAATTACACGTTGAAACCCACGTGTCAAGCATGTTGGATACATTCTTTATAGATATACATGAAACTTGCTAATTTAAGAGGAGATCAACCGCATTAGACTTTCCAAGCAAGATGAGCGTGCCACTTCAAAACACTTGACAGTTGTACATTCCTAAATCAAGTTAAGCATTTATTCATTTGAGAAAATGTGCAAGAGTGATACATCTAGGGCCTCGTCTCCCTACTAAGGTATGTACACAGTTGGAACCATTGCAACCTCTCACACATATGACATTATGTACATTGTTGCATTTGGTCCCAGGTAGATATTTTATTTTCACATTATACACATGTCAACAACATCAAGTTTTGTGTGATGGTACTGTTTGTGATATTGTACTATGCGTTTACTGTGTTGACTATGACACAACAGTTAGACTATGGGGCACAGGGAAATGATGTGGAAAATGTAGCAACAATTTACACTTGCATATCAACATAATACCGCATCAACAAATTTCGGGGCAAAGCCATTTAAAAAGTCGAGAGATGGCACAGTAGCCAACCATGCGAGATGACGAGAGATGCTCCATCAGATTCTCCATCAGGAGATGACGAGAGATGGCACAGTAGCACAGCACCACGAGAGAGGAGAAAAACGTCACGTGCGTTTTCGTTATTTCGTAGCATGGCGTCAAGTAGCACAGCACCACGTAGTTGCCGGGGAGGCGGGGAGAGAGAGAGAGAGAGAGAGAGAGAGAGAGATTTAACGACGTGGAGGAGCAATCCACAGAGAGAAGAGAGAGAGAGAGATGAGAAAGGAGAGAGAGTCTCTACGCCTTCTCTATAAGAAGAGAAGGCATTGCAACCTTTGGCATCTGTGTGCACTCATCACGTTCCGCATTGCAACCTTTGGCATCTGGTGTGCACTTTGCAGCTTGGCATGCAAAACTCAAAAGCGTCAATACTTTTCTCCGGTAATTGTACATGAGAGAGAGAGAGAGAGAGAGAGACGCATTGCCCAGGGCTAGAGCTACTTTGAATCATGTTTACAATATGTTTGTCTATGTTTTGCCAGCTACTTCAAAAACATAATAGGACGACTTCTTCTCTTATGAGGTTTTGGAGAAGGCACTAGTGCCCTTCTACCCCAGTGGCAAGAAGGCTCTTGAGGTCCTATGGACGTATCTACCTTAATTGTATTGCCGAGGGTGTGCTTCTTGTCAAGGCAGAGATCGATGCCATTATCAATGACTTTGGTGATTTTTCACACACTCTTGCCCTTAAACAACATGTGCCTCATGTGACCTACACGGAAGAGTGACCACATCCTATGTAATTATTATGCACCATATTGGTTTATTTCGTAACAGTAGTCGACACAAATAATCTATAGTGGTAACATTCTTTCAATGATGAGGGGCCTCGCTTGGTGTGGGGATGGAGCACCATGTTGCTGATGGGATCTCCAGTACCCACTTCGTCAACACATGGGCAGACATAGCAAAGGAGCGAAGGCATTCGACGTCATCCTTTTATCAACTGTACCCTTTTGCGGACGCGTGACCCATCTACACCAACATTTTCGCACATCGAGTATCAACCTCCCCCTTCACTATTGCCCTCTAGCAAATATGATCGCGGCATTGCAGTACAACCAAATGTAGTGGCAAAATGCAAGAACAAGCTCTCTTCACATCATAATGACAGTGGGCCTACAAATACGAACGACAATGTGGCTTGCAATTTTTTCTTTCTCACTCGAGCACAGGTAAAAATTATGGTTGGTTGCTCAATTGCATAACATAAGGTAGTGTTCCAATGTCCCGTTTTATAGTGTAATTTTCCCAAAAATCTAGCATTTTGGCATAAATATTGGCTGCCTCATTGCCTTAATCTTAAAAATTGAGATTATGAAAATGCTTTGTTTTGAGCACTGCCAGTCACACCCATGCAGAACTTCAACTTTGATGGCTAGCTCTTAGAATAAGTCTCAAGCATTTTCTTTTGTAGCCTGTTAGTCCAATAACAAGTGACGATTTTCGTTACAGCTGCTCATAATTTACTGTAATATTATGTTCATATTTTGTGTAATTTGAGCATATTCACTGTGTGGTGCTAATTTAAGGTGTTTTCTGGGGAAAATTGTTGATATTGAGCATTTTAATGTTGGCAAGTTGTGGAGCTGCAAGCAACGGCAATGGATGGAACAAGAGGGTGACATACAGCACATACGAGGCAGTGGCAACACATGTGTGGAGGTGTGTGTCAAGGGCACAAGGGTTGAGTGAGAAACAAGAGACAAAATTGTACATAGCAATAAAAGGGAGAAGCCGATTGCAACCAGCCTTGCCAAGAGGCTACTTTGGCAATGCCATCTTCACTGCCACACCCATGGCACAAGTCGTGAGCTAGACAAAGGCCCACTAAGTGTGGGTGCCCAAAGGATTAGGGAGGCCATCGTACGTATGGACGATGAATATTTACTATCAGCACTTGATTATTTGGAGCTACAACCTGGCCTAGAGTTTCTTGTTCAAGGTTCCCACACCTTTCATACTCCTAATGTCCGTATCACCTCTTGGACCCACCTTTCCATCCACGATTGTAACTTTTGGTTGGGGCTGCCCCATCTTCATGGGCCCTGTTGGCATCTCATTTGAAGGCCTCCCTTTCATGCTTCCTAGCCCCTCTGGTGGTGGTGGCCTCTCCATTTCCCTTGCCCTTGCCTCCCACCACATGCCCACCTTTGAGCAACCCTTCTACCAGTTTTGATTGTCTCCATTGCCCCTAGTACTCTTTTTAGTATGAAATGGACATGCTAGCTTTTGTATAAGTTTTTTATCTTGCAAGGTCCTTCTCTTTATTCTCTAAGATTGATTCAATGGGCATGTGAGTTTCTCTTGTCTTAGAACACCCATGTGATTCTTCACCTTGTTTGGCTAGCCAAAGCTTTACAAATTTGGCCTTACTATGCTTTTTTTTATTGAAATGCATTTTCATTATTCAAAGGTCCATTTTTGACACCTTGTTTCCAAATGCAAGAAAAGCATATCCACATGTTGCATGGAGAGGAAGAGATCTTAGGATGATTAATATTTTGCAAAAATCCTTGGATGGAGAGTATGTTGATTTGTGACATTTTGCCTTCAGCAATGGACAAGACTTTATTACATTCTAAGATTACAAAATATGGGAAGCATTTTATTGTCAAGAAAGATATTCCAAGCAGGAGATTATCCATGTTGACATTAATCTGGTGTTCCTAAAACTTACATTCTTGCCATTTATTCTAATTTCTTTCACTGCTCATTTCTCTTATAATCTTGATCATCGAGGCCTTGATCTGGGTCAACAAGAATTACTGTAGATGTTATGCATTTCAATGTAGTTTAAAAGCTCTTGGACTTCAACTTAGAGCATGCATACATTCAATGGTATGATATTATACATATATTATATGATTGGATGTGTGTAGGTGTTGTGGTGTGGGAAAGAGGGGGGGGGGGGGAAGGGGGGGGGGGGGGGGGGAAGATAGATAGATTCCATTATCACTCTTGGAGGTCAAATATGACCTATAGGACAACCAATAAAACATGTACAATAGAGGCTCCTCTATCTAAGAGGGTACAATGTGTGCAATAACACATGTAGATGTTTGTGGGGGGCGGGTTAGATAGATAGATTCCATTATCATCCTTGGAGGTCAAATATGACCTATGGGACAACCAATAAAACATGTACAATAGAGGCTCCTCTATCTAAGAGGTACAATGTGTGCAATAACACATGTAGATGTTGGGAAGGGGGGGGTGGGGGACGGGCTAGGGGGGTGATACACCAAATTTGCAAAAAATGTTGCTTAGGGGGAGAGGGTGGCTAAGGGGGAGGAGGTGGATGTTGGGTGGTGTGCAAAACTCCTCGATGATGGCTCTACCACCACGATAAGACGGCGTACTTACCTGCGGCCCGTGCATCTCGTACCTTGTGCAACACTTGCTTCTTTATCTTGGGTTGGGTGGGGGTTAGAGCCTCGCTAATCCATATGGTTGTGCCCTTGGGAAGATGCATTTGTTTCAAGAGTGCCATGCGGTCCTCTTGGTCTTGAAAACAAGGCTCCCTTGGCTGGTGTGGGGATCATGATGGACGAATTCGATGGTGGGACTGTCAAACTTGACTAGTTGGAAAGCATTGTTGTGCTTAGTTAAGGCAGTATGAAAGTCGGCATTCTCCTCCCACCAAGAGGAGGGTAAGTCACCAATGCATATAGTCAATTAAAGGCCTTCCCTACAACGACGTTCTTGTAAGAACTCCTCCACTTTGAAGGGGATGGTAGCAACATTTGCTTGAATTTGAGTGGCTAATGATGTGACCAGACACGGAAATACAACACTGAATAACAAAAAATTGCAAGTACACAGAGAACACGTAGGAAATTAGAGATGTATATTGAAATCAATTCCCGGTACAAGAAGAGCGTAGCTCGTATCAACCTCCCGACCACCCCCAGCTATCTCAGTCTCAATCTCACACTCAATCCGGTGTGGGGATCATGATGGACGAATTCAATGGTGGGACTGTCAAACTTGACTGGTTGGAAAGCATTGTTGTGCTCAGTTAAGGCGGTATGAAAGTCGGCATTCTCCTCCTACCAAGAGGAGGGTAAGTCAGCAATGCATATAGTCAATTAAAGCCTTCCCTACAACGACGTTCTTGTAAGAACTCCTCCACTTTGAAGGGGATGGTAGCAACATTTGCTTGAATTTGAGTGGCTAATGATGTGACCGGACACGGAAATACAACAGCTGAATAACAAAAATTTGCAAGTACACAGAGTACACGTAGGAAATTAGAGATGTATATTGAAATCAATTCCGGGTACAAGAAGAGAGTAGCTCGTATCAACCTCCCGACCACCCCCGAGCTATCTCAGTCTCAATCTGTGCACAGTTCTCAATCGCACTCACTCTCACTCTCACTCTCACTCTCAATCTCAATCACAAGGCACCATCACAGTAGAATAGCCTCCTTCTACATACAGGCTGTCTTCTTCACGTGAGAAAGTGGCTATTTTTCGTCCTTTCTCCAGTCTTTAGCAAAGCGGCCCAAAAATAGGTTCGGAAAGAGACGTCCTGCATTCAAACACATAAAAACCACAAAATGCAACCCACACCCACGAGATAGCAAATTTAGAAAGTTTTTTTAGTCCACAATTTCTAGCCATTTTCAGCGAGCCGTAACTCCAAACGGTTCAGAATTTGATCGGGTCTGTCTCACATGAATTTTTTCGTCTCATTGAGCTCTCGAAATTCATGTTAAGCGCAAAATCCATATCCTACTCAGTTTGCCCAAAAAATTACTTGCAAGTTAGCAATTTTCACAAAAGAGTCTAAAACAGCATTTTCTCACTTTTCTCTAATCTACGGGCTGAAACGGGCATCAAAATGCAGGAACCAGTGCAAACACAAAGAAGCAATATTTTTCCTTGTGTTGAGGACTGCAAGTGCTTCATACAAAATGTTTCCAAATTAGTACCCTTGAAACTGGCTCCCGAGGGTGCTGGGTCAAAATTTGAAACTTCACGAGAACGATTAGAATGAAGTCCTACACTGTGATAAAAAGCTGGAATGAACAAAATTTACTCCAAACAAAAATATTTATCAAAAATTTGCAGAATAAGTCCTATATAACAAATGAATCCACATTTTGGAGAGAGAGAGAGAGAGAGAGAGAGAGAGAGCGAGAGAGAAAGAGAGAGAGCGATAGAGGACCCTAAAGGTGATGTGGTTATGTTTGTGTGCATCCAAGGTGATGCATGTCACCTAATGGGGGGGGGGGGGGGGGGGGAGGGGCTAGGGGGTGATACACCAAATTTGCAAAAAATGTCGCTTAGGGGGAGAGGGGTGGCTAAGGGGGAGGAGGTGGATGTTGGGTGGGTTTTCGTGTGCAAAACTCCTCGATGATGGCTCTACCACCACGATAAAGACGGCGTACTTACCTGCGGCCCGTGCATCTCGTACCTTGTGCAACACTTGCTTCTTCATCTTGGATTGGGTGGGGTTAGAGCCTCGCTAATCCATATGGTTGTGCCCTTGGGAAGATGCATTTGTTTCAAGAGTGCCATGCGGTCCTCTTGGTCTTGAAAACAAGGCTCCCTTGGTTGGTGTGGGGATCATGATGGACGAATTCAATGGTGGGACTGTCAAACTTGACTGGTTGGAAAGCATTGTTTGCTCAGTTAAGGCGGTATGAAAGTCGGCATTCTCCTCCTACCAAGAGGAGGGTAAGTCAGCAATGCATATAGTCAATTAAAGGCCTTCCCTACAACGACGTTCTTGTAAGAACTCCTCCACTTTGAAGGGGATGGTAGCAACATTTGCTTGAATTTGAGTGGCTAATGATGTGACCAGACACGGAAATACAACAGCTGAATAACAAAAATTTGCAAGTACACAGAGTACACGTAGGAAATTAGAGATGTATATTGAAATCAATTCCCGGGTACAAGAAGAGAGTAGCTCGTATCAACCTCCCGACCACCCCCGAGCTATCTCAGTCTCAATCTGTGCACAGTTCTCAATCGCACTCACTCTCACTCTCACTCTCACTCTCAATCTCAATCACAAGGCACCATCACAGTAGAATAGCCTCCTTCTACATACAGGCTGTCTTCTTCACGTGAGAAAGTGACTATTTTCGTCCTTTCTCCAGTCTTTAGCAAAGCGGCCCAAAAATAGGTTCGGAAAGAGACGTCCTGCATTCAAACACATAAAAACCACAAAATGCAACCCACACCCACGAGATAGCAAATTTAGAAAGTTTTTTTAGTCCACAATTTCTAGCCATTTTCAGCGAGCCGTAACTCCCAAACGGTTCAGAATTTGATCGGGTCTGTCTCACATGAATTTTTTCGTCTCATTGAGCTCTCCGAAATTCATGTTAAGCGCAAAATCCATATCCTACTCAGTTTGCCCGAAAAATTACTTGCAAGTTAGCAATTTTCACAAAAAGAGTCTAAAACAGCATTTTCTCACTTTTTCTCTAATCTACGGGCTGAAACGGGCATCATAATGCAGGAACTAGTGAAAACACAAAGAAGCAATATTTTTCCTTGTGTTGAGGACTGCAAGTGCTTCATACAAAATGTTTCCAAATTAGTACCCTTGAAACTGGCTCCCGAGGGGTGTGCTGGGTCAAAATTTGAAACTTCACGAGAACGATTAGAATGAAGTCCTACACTGTGATAAAAAGCTGGAATGAACAAAATTTACTCCAAACAAAAATATTTATCAAAAATTTGCAGAATAAGTCCTATTACAAATGGGGGGGGGGGGGTGGGAGGCTTTAGGAGGGGGGGGGGGGGGGGGGGGGGGGGAGGGGGGAGGGGGTGTTGGGGGGGTGATTACACCAAATTTGCAAAAATGGTGGGTTCTCGGCTTAGGGGAGAGGGGCGGGGCGTGAGGGTTGGCTTGGCTTAAGGGGGCGGGAAGGAGAGGAGGTGGATGTTGGGTGGGTTTTCGTGTGCAAAACTCCTCGATGATGGCTCTACCCACCACGATAAGAGGCGGCGTACTTACCTGCGGCCCGTGCATCTCGTACCTTATGCAACACTTGCTTCTTCATCTTGGATTGGGTGGGGGTTAGAGCCTCGCTAATCCATATGGTTGTGCCCTTGGGAAGATGCATTTGTTTCAAGAGTGCCATGCGGTCCTCTTGGTCTTGAAAACAAGGCTCCCTTGGTTGGTGTGGGGATCATGATGGACGAATTCAATGGTGGGACTGTCAAACTTGACTGGTTGGAAAGCATTGTTTGTGCTCAGTTAAGGCGGTATGAAAGTCGGCATTCTCCTCCTACAAAGAGGAGGGTAAGTCAGCAATGCATATAGTCAATTAAAGGCCTTCCCTACAACGACGTTCTTGTAAGAACTCCTCCACTTTGAAAGGGATGGTAGCAAACATTTGCTTGAATTTGAGTGGCTAATGATGTGACCAGACACGGAAATACAACAGCTGAATAACAAAAATTTGCAACAATTACACAGAGTACACGTAGGATATTAGAGATGTATATTGAAATCAATTCCCGGGTACAAGAAGAGAGTAGCTCGTATCAACCTCCCGACCACCCCCGAGCTATCTCAGTCTCAATCTGTGCACAGTTCTCAATCGCACTCACTCTCACTCTCACTCTCACTCTCAATCTCAATCACAAGGCACCATCACAGTAGATAGAATAGCCTCCTTCTACATACAGGCTGTCTTCTTCCACGTGAGAAAGTGGCTATTTTCGTCCTTTCTCCAGTCTTTAGCAAAGCGGCCCAAAAATAGGTTCGGAAAGAGACGTCCTGCATTCAAACACATAAAAACCACAAAATGCAACCCACACCCACGAGATAGCAAATTTAGAAAGTTTTTTTAGTCCACAATTTCTAGCCATTTTCAGCGAGCCGTAACTCCCAAACGGTTCAGAATTTGATCGGGTCTGTCTCACATGAATTTTTTCGTCTCATTGAGCTCTCCGAAATTCATGTTAAGCGCAAAATCCATATCCTACTCAGTTTGCCCGAAAAAAATTACTTGCAAGTTAGCAATTTTCACAAACAAGAGTCTAAAACAGCATTTTCTCACTTTTTCTCTAATCTACGGGCTTGAAACGGGCATCAAAATGCAGGAACCAGTGCAAACACAAAGAAGCAATATTTTTCCTTGTGTTGAGGACTGCAAGTGCTTCATACAAAATGTTTCCAAATTAGTACCCTTGAAACTGGCTCCCGAGGGGGTGTGCTGGGTCAAAATTGAAACTTCACACGAGAACGATTAGAATGAAGTCCTACACTGTGATAAAAAGCTGGAATGAACAAAATTTACTCCAAACAAAAATATTTATCAAAAATTTGCAGAATAAGTCCTATTACAAATGAATCCACATTTTGAGAGGAGAGAGAGAGAGTGAGAGAGAGAGAGAGAGAGAGCGAGAGAGAAAGAGAGAGAGAGAGATAGAGGACCTAAAGGTGATGTGGTTATGTTTGTGTGCATCCAAGGTGATGCATGTCACCTAATGGGGGGGGATGGGCCAGGGGCTTGACTAAGGGGCGATAGGGCGGGGGTGATACACCAAATTTGCAAAAAATGTCGCTTAGGGGGAGAGGGGTGGCTAAGGGGGAGGAGGAGGTGGATGGTTGATGGGTGGGTTTTCGTGTGCAAAACTCCTCGATGATGGCTCTACCACCACGATAAGACGGCGTACTTACCTGCGGCCCGTGCATCATCTCGTACCTTGTGCAACACTTGCTTCTTCATCTTGGATTGGGTGGGGGGGGTTAGAGCCTCGCTAATCCATATGGTTGTGCCCTTGGGAAGATGCATTTGTTTCAAGAGTGCCATGCGGTCCTCTTGGTCTTGAAAACAAGGCTCCCTTGGTTGGTGTGGGGATCATGATGGACGAATTCAATGGTGGGACTGTCAAACTTGACTGGTTGGAAAGCATTGTTGTGCTCAGTTAAGGCGGTATGAAAGTCGGCATTCTCCTCCTACCAAGAGGAGGGTAAGTCAGCAATGCATATAGTCAATTTAAAGGCCTTCCCTACAACGACGTTCTTGTAAGAACTCCTCCACTTTGAAGGGGATGGGTAGCAACATTTGCTTGAATTTGAGTGGCTAATGATGTGACCAGACACGGAAAAATACAACAGCTGAATAACAAAAATTTGCAAGTACACAGAGTACACGTAGGAAATTAGAGATGTATATTGAAATCAATTCCCGGGTACAAGAAGAGAGTAGCTCGTATCAACCTCCCGACCACCCCCGAGCTATCTCAGTCTCAATCTGTGCACAGTTCTCAATCGCACTCACTCTCACTCTCACTCTCACTCTCAATCTCAATCACAAGGCACCATCACAGTAGAATAGCCTCCTTCTACATACAGGCTGTCTTCTTCACGTGAGTGAGAAAGTGGCTATTTTCGTCCTTTCTCCAGTCTTTAGCAAAGCGGCCAAAAAAATAGGTTCGGAAAAGAGAACGTCCTGCATTCAAACACATAAAAACCACAAAATGCAACCCACACCCACGAGATAGCAAATTTAGAAAGTTTTTTTAGTCCACAATTTCTAGCCATTTTCAGCGAGCCGTAACTCCCAAACGGTTCAGAATTTGATCGGGTCTGTCTCACATGAATTTTTTCGTCTCATTGAGCTCTCCGAAATTCATGTTAAGCGCAAAATCCATATCCTACTCAGTTTGCCCGGAAAAATTACTTGCAAGTTAGCAATTTTCACAAAAAGAGTCTAAAACAGCATTTTCTCACTTTTTCTCTAATCTACGGGCTGAAACGGGCATCAAAATGCAGGAAAGGAACCAGTGCAAACACAAAGAAGCAATATTTTTCCTTGTGTTGAGGACTGCAAGTGCTTCATACAAAATGTTTCCAAATTAGTACCCTTGAAACTGGCTCCCGAGGGGTGTGCTGGGTCAAAATTTGAAACTTCACGAGAGAACGATTAGAATGAAGTCCTACACTGTGATAAAAAGCGTGGAATGAACAAATTTACTCCAAACAAAAATATTTATCAAAAATTTGCAGAATAAGTCCTATTACAAATGAATCCACATTTTGGAGGAGAGAGAGAGAGAGAGAGAGAGAGAGAGAGAGAGCGAGAGAGAGAAGAAAGAGAGAGAGAGATAGAGGACCCTAAAGGTGATGTGGTTATGTTTGTGTGCATCCAAGGTGATGCATGTCACCTAATGGGGGGGGGGGGGGGGGGGGGGGGGGGGGGGGGGGGGGGGGGGGGGGGGGGGGGGAGGGGCTAGGGGGGGGGGTGATGATACACAAATTTGCAAAATGTCGCTCGCTTAGGGGGAGAGGGGTGGCTAGGGGGAGGAGGTGGATGATGGGTGGGTTTTCGTGTGCAAAACTCCTCGATGATGGCTCTACCACCACGATAAGACGGCGTACTTACCTGCGGCCCGTGCATCTCGTACCTTGTGCAACACTTGCTTCTTCATCTTGGATTGGGTGGGGGTTAGAGCCTCGCTAATCCATATGGTTGTGCCCTTTGGAAGATGCATTTGTTTCAAGAGTGCCATGCGGTCCTCTTGGTCTTGAAAACAAGGCTCCCTTGGTTGGTGTGGGGATCATGATGGACGAATTCAATGGTGGGACTGTCAAACTTGACTGGTTGGAAAGCATTGTTGTGCTCAGTTAAGGCGGTATGAAAGTCGGCATTCTCCTCCTACCAAGAGGAGGGTAAGTCAGCAATGCATATAGTCAATTAAAGGCCTTCCCTACAACGACGTTCTTGTAAGAACTCCTCCACTTTGAAGGGGATGGTAGCAACATTTGCTTGAATTTGAGTGGCTAATGATGTGACCAGACACGGAAATACAACAGCTGAATAACAAAAATTTGCAAGTACACAGAGTACACGTAGGAAATTAGAGATGTATATTGAAATCAATTCCCGGGTACAAGAAGAGAGTAGCTCGTATCAACCTCCCGACCACCCCCGAGCTATCTCAGTCTCAATCTGTGCACAGTTCTCAATCGCACTCACTCTCACTCTCACTCTCACTCTCAATCTCAATCACAAGGCACCATCACAGTAGAATAGCCTCCTTCTACATACAGGCTGTCTTCTTCACGTGAGAAAGTGGCTATTTTCGTCCTTTCTCCAGTCTTTAGCAAAGCGGCCCAAAAATAGGTTCGGAAAGAGACGTCCTGCATTCAAACACATAAAAACCACAAAATGCAACCCACACCCACGAGATAGCAAATTTAGAAAGTTTTTTTAGTCCACAATTTCTAGCCATTTTCAGCGAGCCGTAACTCCCAAACGGTTCAGAATTTGATCGGGTCTGTCTCACATGAATTTTTTCGTCTCATTGAGCTCTCCGAAATTCATGTTAAGCGCAAAATCCATATCCTACTCAGTTTGCCCGAAAAAAAAAAATTACTTGCAAGTTAGCAATTTTCACAAAAAGAGTCTAAAACAGCATTTTCTCACTTTTTCTCTAATCTACGGGCTGAAACGGGCATCAAAATGCAGGAACCAGTGCAAACACAAAGAAGCAATATTTTTCCTTGTGTTGAGGACTGCAAGTGCTTCATACAAAATGTTTCCAAATTAGTACCCTTGAAACTGGCTCCCGAGGGGTGTGCTGGGTCAAAATTTGAAACTTCACGAGAACGATTAGAATGAAGTCCTACACTGTGATAAAAAGCTGGAATGAACAAAATTTACTCCAAACAAAAATATTTATCAAAAATTTGCAGAATAAGTCCTATTACAAATGAATCCACATTTTGGAGAGAGAGAGAGAGAGAGAGAGAGAGAGAGAGAGAGCGAGAGAGAAAGAGAGAGAGAGATAGAGGACCCTAAAGGTGATGTGGTTATGTTTGTGTGCATCCAAGGTGATGCATGTCACCTAATGGGGGGGGGGGGGGGGGGGGGGGGGGGGGGGGGGGGGGGGGGGGGGGGGGGGGGGGGGGGAGGGGCTAGGGGGGTGATACACCAAATTTGCAAAAAATGTCGCTTAGGGGGAGAGGGGTGGCTAAGGGGGAGGAGGTGGATGATGGGTGGGTTTTCGTGTGCAAAACTCCTCGATGATGGCTCTACCACCACGATAAGACGGCGTCGTACTTACCTGCGGCCCGTGCATCTCGTACCTTGTGCAACACTTGCTTCTTCATCTTGGATTGGGTGGGGGTTAGAGCCTCGCTAATCCATATGGTTGTGCCCTTGGGAAGATGCATTTGTTTCAAGAGTGCCATGCGGTCCTCTTGGTCTTGAAAACAAGGCTCCCTTGGTTGGTGTGGGGATCATGATGGACGAATTCAATGGTGGGACTGTCAAACTTGACTGGTTGGAAAGCATTGTTGTGCTCAGTTAAGGCGGTATGAAAGTCGGCATTCTCCTCCTACCAAGAGGAGGGTAAGTCAGCAATGCATATAGTCAATTAAAGGCCTTCCCTACAACGACGTTCTTGTAAGAACTCCTCCACTTTGAAGGGGATGGTAGCAACATTTGCTTGAATTTGAGTGGCTAATGATGTGACCAGACACGGAAATACAACAGCTGAATAACAAAAATTTGCAAGTACACAGAGTACACGTAGGAAATTAGAGATGTATATTGAAATCAATTCCCGGGTACAAGAAGAGAGTAGCTCGTATCAACCTCCCGACCACCCCCGAGCTATCTCAGTCTCAATCTGTGCACAGTTCTCAATCGCACTCACTCTCACTCTCACTCTCACTCTCAATCTCAATCACAAGGCACCATCACAGTAGAATAGCCTCCTTCTACATACAGGCTGTCTTCTTCACGTGAGAAAGTGGCTATTTTCGTCCTTTCTCCAGTCTTTAGCAAAGCGGCCCAAAAATAGGTTCGGAAAGAGACGTCCTGCATTCAAACACATAAAAACCACAAAATGCAACCCACACCCACGAGATAGCAAATTTAGAAAGTTTTTTTAGTCCACAATTTCTAGCCATTTTCAGCGAGCCGTAACTCCCAAACGGTTCAGAATTTGATCGGGTCTGTCTCACATGAATTTTTTCGTCTCATTGAGCTCTCCGAAATTCATGTTAAGCGCAAAATCCATATCCTACTCAGTTTGCCCGAAAAATTACTTGCAAGTTAGCAATTTTCACAAAAAGAGTCTAAAACAGCATTTTCTCACTTTTTCTCTAATCTACGGGCTGAAACGGGCATCAAAATGCAGGAACCAGTGCAAACACAAAGAAGCAATATTTTTCCTTGTGTTGAGGACTGCAAGTGCTTCATACAAAATGTTTCCAAATTAGTACCCTTGAAACTGGCTCCCGAGGGGTGTGCTGGGTCAAAATTTGAAACTTCACGAGAACGATTAGAATGAAGTCCTACACTGTGATAAAAAGCTGGAATGAACAAAATTTACTCCAAACAAAAATATTTATCAAAAATTTGCAGAATAAGTCCTATTACAAATGAATCCACATTTTGGAGAGAGAGAGAGAGAGAGAGAGAGAGAGAGAGAGCGAGAGAGAAAGAGAGAGAGAGATAGAGGACCCTAAAGGTGATGTGGTTATGTTTGTGTGCATCCAAGGTGATGCATGTCACCTAATGGGGGGGGGGGGGGGGGGGGGGGGGGGGGAGGGGCTAGGGGGGTGATACACCAAATTTGCAAAAAATGTCGCTTAGGGGGAGAGGGGTGGCTAAGGGGGAGGAGGTGGATGTTGGGTGGGTTTTCGTGTGCAAAACTCCTCGATGATGGCTCTACCACCACGATAAGACGGCGTACTTACCTGCGGCCCGTGCATCTCGTACCTTGTGCAACACTTGCTTCTTCATCTTGGATTGGGTGGGGGTTAGAGCCTCGCTAATCCATATGGTTGTGCCCTTGGGAAGATGCATTTGTTTCAAGAGTGCCATGCGGTCCTCTTGGTCTTGAAAACAAGGCTCCCTTGGTTGGTGTGGGGATCATGATGGACGAATTCAATGGTGGGACTGTCAAACTTGACTGGTTGGAAAGCATTGTTGTGCTCAGTTAAGGCGGTATGAAAGTCGGCATTCTCCTCCTACCAAGAGGAGGGTAAGTCAGCAATGCATATAGTCAATTAAAGGCCTTCCCTACAACGACGTTCTTGTAAGAACTCCTCCACTTTGAAGGGGATGGTAGCAACATTTGCTTGAATTTGAGTGGCTAATGATGTGACCAGACACGGAAATACAACAGCTGAATAACAAAAATTTGCAAGTACACAGAGTACACGTAGGAAATTAGAGATGTATATTGAAATCAATTCCCGGGTACAAGAAGAGAGTAGCTCGTATCAACCTCCCGACCACCCCCGAGCTATCTCAGTCTCAATCTGTGCACAGTTCTCAATTGCACTCACTCTCACTCTCACTCTCAATCTCAATCACAAGGCACCATCACAGTAGAATAGCCTCCTTCTGCATACAGGCTGTCTTCTTCACGTGAGAAAGTGGCTATTTTCGTCCTTTCTCCAGTCTTTAGCAAAGCGGCCCAAAAATAGGTTCGGAAAGAGACGTCCTGCATTCAAACACATAAAAACCACAAAATGCAACCCACACCCACGAGATAGCAAATTTAGAAAGTTTTTTTAGTCCACAATTTCTAGCCATTTTCAGCGAGCCGTAACTCCCAAACGGTTCAGAATTTGATCGGGTCTGTCTCACATGAATTTTTTCGTCTCATTGAGCTCTCCGAAATTCATGTTAAGCGCAAAATCCATATCCTACTCAGTTTGCCCGAAAAATTACTTGCAAGTTAGCAATTTTCAAAAAAAGAGTCTAAAACAGCATTTTCTCACTTTTTCTCTAATCTACGGGCTGAAACGGGCATCATAATGCAGGAACTAGTGAAAACACAAAGAAGCAATATTTTTCCTTGTGTTGAGGACTGCAAGTGCTTCATACAAAATGTTTCCAAATTAGTACCCTTGAAACTGGCTCCCGAGGGGTGTCCTGGGTCAAAATTTGAAACATCACGAGAACGATTAGAATGAAGTCCTACACTGTGATAAAAAGCTGGAATGAACAAAATTTACTCCAAACAAAAATATTTATCAAAAATTTGCAGAGTAAGTCCTATTACAAATGAATCCACATTTTGGAGAGAGAGAGAGAGAGAGAGAGAGAGAGAGAGAGAGAGAGAGAGAGAGAGAGAGAGAGAGAGAGAGAGAGAGAGAGAGAGGAGAGAGAGAGAGAGAGAGAGAGAGAGAGAGAGAGAGAGAGAGAGAGAGAGAGAGAGAGAGAGAGAGGACCCTAAAGGTGATGTGGTTATGTTTGTGTGCATCCAAGGTGATGCATGTCACCTAATGGGCGGGGGAGGGGCTAGGGGGGTGATACACCAAATTTGCAAAAACTGTCGCTTAGGGGGAGAGGGGTGGCTAAGGGGGAGGAGGTGGATGTTCGGTGGGTTTCCGTGTGCAAAACTCCTCGATGATGGCTCTACCACCACGATAAGACGGCGTACTTACCTGCGGCCCGTGCATCTCGTACCTTGTGCAACACTTGCTTCTTCATCTTGGATTGGGTGGGGGTTAGAGCCTCGCTAATCCATATGGTTGTGCCCTTGGGAAGATGCATTTGTTTCAAGAGTGCCATGCGGTCCTCTTGGTCTTGAAAACAAGGCTCCCTTGGTTGGTGTGGGGATCATGATGGACGAATTCAATGGTGGGACTGTCAAACTTGACTGGTTGGAAAGCATTGTTGTGCTCAGTTAAGGCGGTATGAAAGTCGGCATTCTCCTCCCACCAAGAGGAGGGTAAGTCAGCAATGCATATAGTCAATTAAAGGCCTTCCCTACAACGACGTTCTTGTAAGAACTCCTCCACTTTGAAGGGGATGGTAGCAACATTTGCTTGAATTTGAGTGGCTAATGATGTGACCAGACACGGAAATACAACAGCTGAATAACAAAAATTTGCAAGTACACAGAGTACACGTAGGAAATTAGAGATGTATATTGAAATCAATTCCCGGGTACAAGAAGAGAGTAGCTAGTATCAACCTCCCGACCACCCCCGAGCTATCTCAGTCTCAATCTGTGCACAGTTCTCAATCGCATTCACTCTCACTCTCACTCTCAATCTCAATCACAAGGCACCATCACAGTAGAATAGCCTCCTTCTGCATACAGGCTGTCTTCTTCATGTGAGAAAGTGGCTATTTTTGTCCTTTCTCCAGTCTTTAGCAAAGCGGCCCAAAAAAAGGTTCGGGAAAGAGACGTCCTGCATTCAAACACATAAAAACCACAAAATGCAACCCACACCCACGGGTTAGCAAATTTAGAAAGTTTTTTTAGTCCACAATTTCTGGCCATTTTTAGCGAGCCATAACTCTCAAACGGTTCAGAATTTGATCGGGTCTGTCTCCCATGAATTTTTTCGTCTCATTGAGCTCTCCGAAATTCATGTTAAGCGCAAAATCCATATCCTACTCAGTTTGCCCGAAAAACTACCTGCAAGTTAGCAATTTTCACAAAAAGAGTCTAAAATAGCATTTTCTCACTTTTTCTCTAATCTACGGGCTGAAACGGGCATCAAAATGCAGGAACCAGTGAAAACACAAAGAAGCAATATTTTTCCTTGTGTTGAGGACTACAAGTGCTTCATACAAAACATTTCCAAATTAGTACCCTTGAAACTGGCTCCCGAGGGGTGTCCTGGGTCAAAATTTGAAACTTCACGAGAACGATTAGAATGAAGTCCTACACTGTGGAAAAATGCTAGAATGAACAAAATTTACTCCAAACAAAAATATTTATCAAAAATTTGCAGAATAAGTCCTATTACAAATGAAGCCACATTTTGGAGGGAGAGAGAGAGAGAGAGAGAGAGAGAGAGAGAGAGAGAGAGAGAGAGAGAGAGAGAGGACCCTAAAGGTGATGTGGTTATGTTTGTGTGCATCCAAGGTGATGCATGTAACCTAATGGGGGGTGGGGGGGGGGGGGGGGGGGGGGGGAGGGGCTAGGGGGGGTGATACACCAAATTTGCAAAAAATGTTGCTTAGGGGGAGAGGGGTGGCTAAGGGGGAGGAGGTGGATGTTGGGTGGGTTTTCGTGTGCAAAACTCCTTGATGATGGCTCTACCACCACGATAAGACGGCGTACTTACCTGCGGCCCGTGCATCTCGTATCTTGTGCAACACTTGATTCTTCATCTTGGATTGGGTGGGGGTTAGAGCCTCGCTAATCCATATGGTTGTGCCCTTGGGAAGATGCATTTGTTTCAAGAGTGCCATGCAGTCCTCTTGGTCTTGAAAACAAGGCTCCCTTGGTTGGTGTGGGGATCATGATGGACGAATTCAGTGGTGGGACTGTCAAACTTGACTGGTTGGAAAGCATTGTTGTGCTTAGTTAAGGCGGTACGAAAGTCGGCATTCTCCTCCCACCAAGAGGAGCGTAAGTCAGCAATGCATATAGTCAATTAAAGGCCTTCCCTACAACGACGTTCTTGTAAGAACTCCTCCACTTTGAAGGGGATGGTAGCAACATTTGCTTGAATTTGAGTGGCTAATGATGTGACCAGACACGGAAATACAACAGCTGAATAACAAAAATTTGCAAGTACACAGAGTACACGTAGGAAATTAGAGATGTATATTGAAATCAATTCCCGGGTACAAGAAGAGAGTAGCTCGTATCAACCTCCCGACCACCCCCGAGCTATCTCAGTCTCAATCTGTGCACAGTTCTCAATCGCGCTCACTCTCACTCTCACTCTCAATCTCAATCACAAGGCACCATCACAGTAGAATAGCCTCCTTCTGCATACAGGCTGTCTTCTTCACGTGAGAAAGTGGCTATTTTCGTCCTTTCTCCAGTCTTTAGCAAAGCGGCCCAAAAATAGGTTCGGAAAGAGACGTCCTGCATTCAAACACATAAAAACCACAAAATGCAACCCACACCCACGAGTTAGCAAATTTAGAAAGTTTTTTTAGTCCACAATTTCTGGCCATTTTCAGCGAGCCGTAACTCCCAAACGGTTCAGAATTTGATCGGGTCTGTCTCACATGAATTTTTTCGTCTCATTGAGCTCTCCGAAATTCATGTTAAGCGCAAAATCCATATCCTACTCAGTTTGCCCGAAAAATTACCTGCAAGTTAGCAATTTTCACAAAAAGAGTCTAAAACAGCATTTTCTCACTTTTTCTCTAATCTACGGGCTGAAACGGGCATCAAAATGCAGGAACCAGTGAAAACACAAAGAAGCAATATTTTTCCTTGTGTTGAGGACAACAAGTGCTTCATACAAAACGTTTCCAAATTAGTACCCTTGAAACTGGCTCCGGAGGGGTGTCCTAGGTCAAAATTTGAAACTTCACGAGAACGATTAGAAGGAAGTCCTACACTGTGGAAAAATGCTGGAATGAACAAAATTTACTCCAAACAAAAATATTTATCAAAACTATGCAGAATAAGTCCTATTACAAATGAAGCCACATTTTGGAGAGAGAGAGAGAGAGAGAGAGGGACATAGAGAGAGAGAGAGAGAGAGAGAGAGAGAGAGAGAGAGAGAGAGAGAGAGAGAGAGAGAGAGAGAGAGAGAGAGAGAGAGAGAGAGAGAGAGGACCCTAAAGGTGATGTGGTTATGTTTGTGTGCATCCAAGGTGATGCATGTCACCTCAGACATGGTCTCATACTTCGATTTAGAAAAAGGTATTGACTCGTAAACATGGATGAAAAGTATTTCTCTTGTACTATATAACCCAACAGGGCTAGATTTGGGAAGCTCTATGCACTTTTCTTTGCAGTAGAAACAGAAGGCTTCTCTTTAGAGGCGTTGTCCTTAAAATGCCCTTGTCGAATGAGGGTTGTCCAAGGAAGTTGAATTGTCTTCACAGATTCACAAAGACTATATCTCCATACTTGCACTCACTTTCTTGAAATGAACTTAATGCATGTCGTTCTGGTGGACGACGGCTAAATGTTTTAGTTTTCTTAGTGGTTGAACACATCTTCAGTTTTTCATCGTTACCATGTTTGATTTTTTCATCCACTATGGGTGCCAAGATGTGTGATGCTACATGTTGCCAAAGATAGCAACAACTATAACAAAGATAGCAAGACTTTATTGCTACAAAAATTTAATATTGTTTACATTCTAAAATTACAAAAGTATGGTCATCATTTTACTATCAAGAAATATATTCCAAGAAGCAAATTATCCATATTGACATTATTCTGGTGTTGTTAGAACTTACATTCTTGCCATTCATTCAGATTTCTTTCACTGCTCATTTCTCTTATAATCTTGATCTTTGAGGCCTTGATCTCGATCAACAAGAATTACTATAGATGTTATGATTTCAATGTAGTTGTAAAGATCAACTCAGACTTTAACTTAGAGCATGCATAAATTCGATGGTATGATATTATACCTATCATTGGATGTGTGTGTGTGTGTGTGGCAAAGAGAGAGAGAGAGAGAGAGAGAGAGAGAGAGAGAGAGAGAGAGAGAGAGAGAGAGACTCAATGTAGATGAGTCGGATCACCCCTTCCCTCAATTGAGGATGGCCTTTGACTTGTGCACCAACTCTTATGGCATGTTCACCATCTCGTTTCCATTCATAGCATATGTGTCATAACCCATGTGATAGGCCATTTGATATCAAGTGTAGATTCGCACCTTAGGATGATGATGTATATGGTGATGTTCTACCCCTTGATGTCATCCTCTATTAGTCCCTATAAGCTACATTCACATGTAGAATATATTTTGTAGGACAAAGGCCTCTACAAGAAAAGAATATCAATGATGAATTACTAAAAGAATTCAAATCTGGATGCATAGATGAAGAAGAAGACAGGTTGCAAGGAAAGGTGTAGTAGAAAAATGAAGAATTGACATATTGCGTGAATATGAGATGTGAGTGATCCTTGGCCTCATGATTGAGTCTTTTCTGGGATAGCTCAAAATCTTGGTCCAAGGTGATTCATTGTTTGAGGGGAGAATTCTTAAAAGGAAAAGGGTAGTGTGTCCATGGTGGGAAAGGGTTTGACGGAATGCCGACTAGTGTACTATGTTGTAGGTAACCCTAAAGATAGGTTGGGGAGCCTATAAGAGGAGGGGGTTGGGTGCAAGAAGGAACACAAGTAGCTCCCCTATCCTTTCAATGGTATCAGAGCTCATACGCGTGTGATAATGGCCCTTGAGGCCAATTCTAAGACTAATGATTTACTTTGTCTGGAAAAACTATGGCATGAAACTAGTCTTGTCACATAGAAAATGCATTGGTGAACTAGATTTTTTTGGATATATGTGGTACCAGAAGTGCGTACCAGATCATGCTTAGTGTTTTATGATATAGAACCAACCTTCAATGAGGTCTATAGCTAGTGACAAGAATGGGTGTTTATTCAAGGATGCCGTCATTGTGCTATGAGCATGTTTTTTTCAAGTGCTTTTGGGACCAAAATTGGACGTAAATCCAAGGTACATGAGGGATAATGAAGATCACCATAGGTGCAACAATACTAGAATCAACAGATCCTATCTCATGTGGTTGTAAAGAAAAAGTCTTACGATGTCTTGATAATTTTTTTGTAAAACGACTCTTGTCTTCTTGTGTTAAAAACTCCCCACAATGAACCTTTAGTTATTTTGGAGATTCCATTATGAAATTGTGTACAATTCTTTTTGAATCCCTAAGATTTTGTGTTGCAAAGAGGTTTCTTCTAGATTTTCCCTAGAATTTGATGGTAAAGACAAGGCCACTAGTCTTACTTTCTTTGCTACAATTTTCTACTTGGTCCCTACTTACACTTCTAGTCCTTCATTGACATTGAATCCTTTCTCCTTTTCAAAAGACTTAGTATCATTTCATACATTTTGAGAGCGAACACTTTCATAATATGCCTTCCATCAATGGTCACCTATGCCCCACAGAGATGCCTTTTAAAGTTTTTGGTAGCTCTAATCATCCAACCATGGATAGTTTCTATTGGGAACTTGCCCTTTATGTAGAGACTCTTAAACGTAATATTAATTTTGGATCCATGATCTATCAATGGAACATATATCTCCTCAAGATTACCCACATTGAACAAAGTTTTTATTGTAGTTCTTTCCCAGTGATATTTAGAGTAGTGGATTTTATGTGAGGCATCATCTTCATCATCGTCATAAAAAAATCTAACACACATATCTATTCCACAAGACTAGTAGCATCCTACCACATTATCATCACATTCCATGTCTTATACATGAATTACTTGTGACTTCAATGGCTCTACTTTACCCTATGATTATGGAGGGATAGACTCAACAAGAGTCTTCATCTTTCTTCTCATGATATCTATAATATCCTCATGGGAATCACGCTTAGCCATGCCAAGAGCTTCACCCATAGTAAAATCAACTTTACTATTCAAAATCCTTTCCTCCAAATATGCTTTAAATTTTTAGCAACTTCAATGTTTGATTTTAACGTATAAGTAGGATTTTTCTCTTTTGGAACCTTGGGAGGGGGAAGGAACCTACAATGAAACCTCCTTAGAAGGTCGTGGATTCTTCCTTCCTCCAGCTCTTGTTGTTCTCAAGTTGTTCTCTTTAAAATAGAGAGTCCTTCAATCCCATTCTCATGCCTCCATTTCTCTTTCACAATTGCTTTGCTGGTATATCATTTTGTGAGATAATCATGCACCAAAAAAGAGTCCAAGATCATCCCAACCTATTGTGAGTTTTATGCAATCACCGTCTTTATGTAACACTTGTTTAGTATGCCATATGTGAATCTGTGATTGAGACAGATTGGTCTCAAATAGGTTTATGCATTTTTTTAATTATGAATCGCAGTTTTTGTCTTGCTTCTCTCCGTAGTGGTTGCAGAGCATTTTGTCATTTTTTACCTGATGTATGAAATTTGTGGATGAAAGATTAATTATGTGTTTTGCTTATTGTTGAAACATCTTTATTGATGCATTTTACTCACATTGTTTGTGTTGTCCGACAAGGTATGTACACAAATGCAACAATTACATCTGTTTTCACACATATCACGTTATGTACATCATAGAATTTGGTCCCAAGTAATGAAAGGATTGAGAGTGAGGTAGATATTATAGCTACATTATGCATGTGCCATGGCATGATATACACCCCCTCTAAACCTGCACATCTTTCGACATGTGCCACACATACCATATGCAGGTTCATTCTTTATTTAACTCAACATACATATTGATCTGTATCTCCTCTCACTACAAGAGGTTATGTGCTCTTGTGACGCTGTTAGCGATGGAAATACGCTGGGTTTTTATAACCCCCGGCGTCGCTAAAACCGTCGCTACGAGAGCGTCGCTATATGCGTCGCTATAAGCGTCGCTATATAGCGACGCATATAGCGACGCCTATAGCGACGTTTACACAGAAGACTATAGCGACGCTACAGAGCCATAAATAGCGACGCTTATAGCGACGCCCGAGAGAATTTTTTTTGGTGGCAGGGCATTGAATGCCGTGCCACCCATCAACCATATTGTACTTGATTCACTTTTTAAAAAAAGTGCAAAGGTAGATAATAGACCCAAAATAGTCACCCACAAGACGCATTGTTTGCAAAATTGACAATTGTACACATCATAAGCAAAATGAATTGATTGGCAAATGTAATAATGACAATTGTACAACATCATAGGCATAAAGAATTGATTGGCAAAAGGAACTGCGGTGACAAATGTAATAATATACATGGTTCAAAAAGACGTATAAAATCTGTCTCATGATACATAAGCTATGAGAAACCCTAAACTAATGCTATCTAGCTACGGCTAAACTGACGTCGTCTAGTCAGATGTCTCATCGCATCCAAGCGGCGTATCTGTCGGATTCTGCAAAAAAAGACAATAAGACAGCTTTCAGTAAGTATAAACATATAACGACATTTATAAAACAATACAAAAAATAAAAAAGAGTAAACCCTAATACTAACCATGCCGCCGCGAGAACTGAGAATGTCCATCAGGGCGTTTAAGCCCTTCCTGCCTGCGTACTCGCGCTCGTACGGTGTGGGATCACGTCCTATCATCGACCACTGTCAAAACATACAAAGATTTCATTATGTTAGAACTAAAAAACTCATAAACCCTAAACTATCGAACATAAAGAGCAACGTGAAAACACTTACAAAATCGGCCTCAAATGATGCCCATCCACCGCTCCCCAAGTGGTGCGAGCTCCCTGCCTCTACTCGCGCTCTGGCTACATCCTTTTGTTGCTTCCACTTGTCAGGATTCTCGCGCGCTGCTTTCTTCGCATTCTTCCAATCTTCTTTGGCCAGCCAATCTGGCCTGTTCCACCCATTCTTGATTGCTTTTTGCACTTCGGAACGCTTGTGTTTGCAGTATTCACGCATTTGAATCTTCATCAGGTCTTCATTGAAGCGTTGATCCGGTGTTGGAACGGAAAACTCATCATGAAGTATGCTGATGACTCTGTTTTTTAAATCACTTGGTACTTCACTCCATTTGTTTAGTATGTAGTGTCTAAACAGCTGAGAGCAAAGACCACGCATGTGCGAGATCACCTTCTTGCCGTCATCATCCATGATGATGCCGCCGCTGATGTCGACGGAGTAAGGCAAGCCCTTTGGCCGGTGACGCGTGAACCTGGGTGTCCCGGCAGGGGTCTCTAGCGGCGTGTCGATGGGGGTACGGACGTCAGGTGTCTCCACCGACGTCTAGGCCCCGAAGCGAGGAGTGTCGAGTGGGGTGGCTCCTGGCGGAGTAGGTAGAGGTGTGTAGCTTCTAGGAACAGTCAGCCGTGCAAAACCTGGCGTAGATGGCGATGATGTGGCTGGTGTGGGGGCGGGCAAAGAAGGGAAGGGTAAAGAGCCTCGTCAAACACGAGGCGGTGTGGAGGCATCGGTGGCGGAATCCCCACAACAACCGCCACCGCCACCACTAGAGCGCCGGTGTCTAGACGAGTGTGAAGCTCGTCTCGTCGACGCCGAAGCTTCGGAGCGCGCCGAATGCTCCGAAAGAGAGGGAGATGCGGATGGAGTAGGAACGCGCGATGATGCGCCAGAGCGATGACGCTCCACGTACCACTGTCTCTACTGCGGTGACAAAGAAGAAAGAAACTCCTCATCATCCATACCTGCATTAAACACACGAATATTTAAACTTAATATTGAATGAATAGAGTAGACAATGACGCAAAGACCATTAAATACAATGACGTAATGACGTATGTAAATACAATGACGCAATGAATCGAGTGATAGAAGAGGCAAGTCGAAAACTCAGAATTTTCAATCAAAAGATGTGAGCACGAGTAGAAAAGAGCGTTATACACCATGGAAGGTACTTATAGAGCCAGAGCTTTTACAGCACGGAGCAAAATTGTTCAAATACAATATTTGTGGCTTTAAGAGATCTCTCTCTCATCCTCGCATAACTCAGCATAACTTCCTATATCTATATAGAGCTCTCCGTTTAAACACATATCCTCTGTTTCATTTTGTAGCTCCTCTGCATGCACCCCATATAGAGTAGTAGCATCTTGATGCTCGTCTGGCACCACCGCAGCGGCTTCTGATTGAGCATCTTCTCTGATCTCCTCCATTGATGTCGTTGTGATTGGCACATGGTAGCCTTCATACGTCCTTGCACTACGAGGGGCTACCTCTATGACGTACCACCAGTTTGATGTAGACTTTGTAGGATGAAATATTACCTGCCAGAGCCACATAACTTACATGAGAGCTTTCAAGCACATAACTTGTAAAAGGGGGATGTTAACTATTTACATACTTACTTGTTCACAATGCTCGGGTAGTACGAAAGTGTCTCTTAGGTCAGTCCATTTCTTAGTAGAATCCACCTCAAGAAAACCAGACTCTCCTCTACGCACAGTAGCGTTGCGACCCTCCATGATTATCTTGAACCATTGCACGTCGAACAAGTCGACAAAAAATCCTCTGTAATCGATCCTCAAAATCTCTTGCAGCGTGCCGAAGTAAGTGAGTTCCGCCACCACAGGATCTGAATCAGAGGAACGTCGTCGACTAGACTGTTCAAATTTTGCCATGATTCCACAATCTTGAGTAAAACGCTTTTTGTCGATTCGTTCCACCCTAAAATGTCGACCTTTACACCATGCTGTTGTGTATGACTTATACTACAACGAACAAAGATTATGAGTGGCTGTTCAAACGTTTATAAATAAAGTCACTTGCTAGTCGTACATTGCAAACTTACCTTGGTCGCGCAACCCCGAGAGTACTCCCACTCTTCTTCAGTCACTTCGTCACCGCATTGTTGTGCGCTTTTCAATTGGTTGTGCAACCATCTTAAGCTCATGAAGGTTGGTAGGCTCTCCAGAACCGCTGGATAGTGCATCGGTGGTCGTCTTCCCCATGGTAACTCTTACCATAGAGATAGTCTCTTCATCCCTGGAGGCAATCCGTCATCGCACATCTCCTTCTGCTCTAACCATGCTTGTGCAGACATCCTTGGTGGCTCTCTTCCCAAAAAGCCGTCGCGTAACACATGATTCTCTGGAAGATACGCTTGATGACCTTCGTAGATTTGCTTCTTCACTGAGGGTGCCCTACGTGCATTCAGTCTAGGTCCACATGTGACACATGCTCTGTATCCGCTTGTTTGAAGCCCTGCATGTATACACATGATAATAGATCAACTATGGGAAAAAACAAGATTTACAGTGTCTGAGTGAGGAGTGTCAATAGATCACCTGAGCATTCTGTTAGCGCGGGATAGTCATGCATGGTCCACATTAGAATGCCTCTGGTCAAAGCATTCCGTCGTCCTGTGTGTCGGCTCATATCCACCACCTCTATGCCAATCCACAATTGTTGTAGCTCTTCCAATAGTGGACGAAGATACACATCCATATTCCCCACTTTATATCGCCCTGGCACAATCAATCTTAGCCATAGGTGCCCCTTCTTCGTAGTCAACCACGGGGGAATGTTGTAGTTGACGATGACAACGTGCCATACACTGTAAGATGTTGATCTTTGACCAAATGGATTTACGCCATCCATAGCCAGGCCTAAGCGCAAATTTCGAGCTTCCCTGGCAAAATCCGACCATGTTCCATCTATATGTTTCCACGCTACGCAATCTGCAGGAATTCGTAGCACACCATCCGAAGATTTTTTCTCCTCATGCCATGATGCTAGGGCGGCCATGGACTTACATTCGAAGAAATGCTTGATGCGAGGAAGCAAAGGGAAATGTCGCAAAACCTTTTGTGGAATTTTTGTCCCGTGGAGATCTACTCGATATCTTTTGGAATCACATTTCGGACACTTCTCCATGTCTATGTATTCCCCTCTGAAAAGAATGCAGTCATTAGGACAAGCGTGGATAGAATTGTAATCCATCCCCAAGTTTTGCAAAATCTTTCTTGCTTCATCTCGGGAATCTGGCATCACATTGTCAGCTGGTAGTATGTGCTCTTTCAGCAATCTACACAACATAAAAATATGATACAGTCGTGTAAAAATCTATCAGATCATTATACATTTAGAGTTCTATTAAAGTAAACTAATTGTAATAGATCACCTGAAAAGCGCTGTGACGCTAGTGTCACTCCATCCAAACTTTGCCTGCATGTTGAGAAGAACCAGGAGTGCTTTCAATCTAGATATACGTGCTCCATTATACAATGGCGTATCGGCTTCACTTTTCATATCATCATAGATAAGCCTTTCTGAATCCATGATCGTCTCGATCATTTCATCAATCTCGGGCTCAAACATTGCCTCGTTGGGAATGTGCTCTGCATGATCATCCCCCGAGCTGTCAGAGGCTACATCTTGTGGCCTCACATATGCTGCTTGACCAAAGCGCCTGCGAACACGTCTATTGGGTTGCAAGATTGCTGCTTGTTGGCCAGCGTCAGAGTCCGACGAGTTATAATTGGCAACAACTCGATCTATAATAGATGGATCGAACTCGCCAAATTCGCGAACGTGCTGCAAAGAAACACGTCTTGTCCGTCGCACAGCATGCTTGCATTGATTACAAGGACATAAGACCCTCGTTGAGAGATAGGTGTTTCGGTTGGACGGTCGCACATCCTCGTCGCTACTCATAATGAGGATAAAAAACTTATAACCTGGACAAAAAATTTAATATTCTATTGGCATTCTTCGTCTTATCTCTCTCTCTCTCTCTCTCTCTCTCTCTCTCTCTCTCTCTCTCTCTCTCTCTCTCTCTCTTTACCTCACATTCTCTAGTCATGTCCAATCCCCGCACACCTCGGTCTAGAGGTGCACGGAGATCAGAACCACCGGGTTATTATCTCGTCTTTATTGGTCAATACCTATATTTGTGGGTACAAGAAATCTACACACCCACGTCTACATGATACTGCATGTAGTGGACAAAACCCCTTTGCCTCTTCTCTAGCTGTAGCACTTCACTTCATCTTAACATCTTTTCACAGTAGATCTTTTCACTGTTCGTCTAACTCTAAACCCTAAACCGTAAGTAATTCTTGCGTGGACTCGATCTAACGTAAATAAGCGTAAATCTAAATAAACGTAAATCTAACTAAAAATAAAGCTAAATCTAATTTAACATAAGTCTAATGACTAAAGGTTGTCTAGATGGTCATTGTGTCGGGGATGTAGTGACTCTTGCCGCCCTGAAGATCCACCTTCTTCCCTATCTTCTGAAGACATTTCACCAGTACTTTTGGATCGACGGAGCCCACCATGAGTGAAGGCAGCAATAGCCTATATTCCATTGAGGGCTTTCTTCACCCGCTTCATGCAGGCATCGTAGTCTATGGAGACCTAAATCTAATCTAATATAACGTAAATCTAAATCTAGCTTAAATAAACGTAAATCTAGTTAAAAATAAAGCTAAATCTAATTTAATGTAAGTCTACATATAACATAATCTTTAACGTCTTTTAAGATAGTTTCCTACGACGTTATAACTCTCTTCTTCTTGTGTGTGTGCGCGTGTGTGGATGTGTGTGCCAATAAAAAGAGATAAATGGTATAACCTTTCTATCACCCATGCCAAGTATGATAGATTCATTATGCCATTTCCCTCTTGAATAATAGGTCTTGAGTTCAACTCCTCGTCGGCTAGATCTTTAGGTCTTTTAATTTTAATTAGTTTCCTACGACGTTAAATTAGTTTCTCTCTCAATGTGTGTGCGTTTTTTTGGATCGTATGCATGTTTTCTCTCTCTTTTCCTCTCTCAATGTGTGCGTTTTTTGTTTATGCATGTTCTCTCTCTCTTTTCCTCTCTCAATGCGTGCGTTTTTTGTTTATGCATGCTCTCTCTCTCTTTTTCTCTCTCAATGTGTGTGTGCATTCTTTGTTTATGTATGTGTGTGTGCGTTTTTGTTCTTGTTTGTACTCTCTCTCTCTCTCTCTCTCTCTCTCTCTCTCTCAAAAACACTATGTGTGTGTGTGTATGTGTGTGTGTGAGAGAGAGAGAGAGGGAGAGAGAAAGAGGGGAAGGGAACATGAGAATGAGGAGAGGGAAGGAGCATACCTGGCTCTCCTTCCTCTCCTCGTGTGTGTGTGGAGAAGAAAAAGAGAGAGAGAGAGAGAGAGAGAGAGAGAGAGAGAGAGAGAGTGAGGGAGAGCGTTACCTACTCCTTGCTTGAGGGCGCCGAAAAACTCAGATCTGAGATCTGAGTTTTTGGGCGCGCTCGGTTATTTTTTTACCCCAGCCGGCGTCGCTATGAGCATCGCTATAAGTGTCGCTATGAGCGTCGCAAATTTACAAATAAATTTGCGACGCTCATAGCGACGCCGGGAATTTTTTTTTGGAGAGTCGCTGTGTGAGCGTCGCTAATATGAAGAGCCTCTTGTAGTGTCTTCTTTTGAATAGTTTGATTCTTTTCCTTGCAATGGAAATCTTCATTTCTATCCCATTCAACTCATACAAGGTATAAGTTGCATTAACATGTCCATGTTTAACCACATAAGGACCAAGCCATCTCTTTGAAATATTTCTTATTGTTGAGCGTTGGTTATCAATACTATTTTCATACACCAACACCCAATTACCTTCCTCAATAGCTCTAGGTCTGAGCATGTGCCTTTTATCAAATCCATCCTTATTTATCAACCTTACATCTCCCAATCGTGCTATTGCAATCTCAATATCTTGTGTTCTTCTTTCTAATTTTTGTATGCACAAAGCAAGAAGGTCCTCCCTACTCATTCCATTGTCCCAAGGCAATACATTCCATGTAGGAATTACATCCTCAATTGGCATTATGTTCTTCTTTCTAATTGTTGTATGCACAAAGCAAGAAGGTCTTCCCTACTCATTCCATTGTCCCAAAGAAATACATCTCATGTAGGAATTACATCCTCAATTGGCATTATAGTTTTTTACCATACATCACTCACAAGGCATATAACCAGTAATTGATCTATGACTTGTACAATTAGCCCATAAAACATGAGGCAATGACCCAGGCCCCTCTCCCAATTTTCCTTTGCAAGCCTTAGCCAACGCTTTAATGATAGGAGGATGCCCATGTTCCGATTTACCATTCCCTTCAGGATTGTATTTAGTAATGAGAGACAGCTTAATGCCCAACCTAGAGAGAAACTCCCTAGCTTTTTCGGCATCCAACTCACCCCTGTCAGTTGTTACTTTCCCAACACAACTATAATGGCTAATCACATTGTCTAAGAGGCATTTACATATCCCTTTTTTGCTTTTTGTTCTTAAAGCACGAGCTTCAATCTGGTTAGTTAAATCTTCTTATGCAAGCACTCATTTGCCATAAACCCAATGGCATTGTAACCAAACCTACTACCCACTTATAGTGCATATCCAGTGGGTATGTAGGGTGATTGAAGAACCTAGTAAGATGACAAGAAGATTTATGTCTTTCAGTCACCTCAATGCTGACATTTTTTTTGCGTACCTTTTTTAATGTAGCATTTTCACTATTCCAAGGGAAATGTTTCTTTTAGTCACCTCAATGATCAATGGAATCCCATTTCTTTGTTTTGGATGCTTCCACAAGTATCCATCTTTTATAAAGTATCCATAGACTTTTCTTTGTATTCTTTTGATCTCTTGATCTATCCACCCTTCTTGCCTTGTCAAAGTGCTCAGATAACGTCCAATGAGAAACTAATCTCCTTGATATAGGTCCTTTGTAAATGACTCAAGTGCATTTGATAGGCAAACGTGATCACCCATTGCATGAAAGTTATGATAAACCTTGTGCCTACACCATCACCCTCAATGACAATTTCTTCTTCATTTTCATATCTTTCTCCGGAAAGCATATCCTCAACTAAATTATATTTCCTTGCAATGTGCTTAAATTTAGGATTCAATGACTTTATGTAGGCAATTCATCTCAATATAGCAATGTCAGGAGTTGAGCAACTCGTGATCATGCAAGAAGAGGTAGCCAATCAGTCTTCAATTACATTTGTACCTATCAAATGCTCTTTATCACATTTCCGTCTTCACTATTACATTTGCACCTATCGAATACTCTTTATCACATTTCCGTCTTCACTATTACATTTGCACCTATCGAATACTCTTTATCACATTTTAGGGTATAACGTCTCTCCATAGTTACCTTTTCACCTGTGGATAATTGCGTTGACAAGCACTTAGGACCTTTGCTGCAAATCTCACTACATATCGCTTACCATCTTCATCATCTTGGACAATATCGGATCCAATTCCTGTGGGGCTAGTATCCACTGTCACAATAGCATGTCTTCCACATTCATAGTTTTCTTTCCTCAAAGTGCAATAAATTCTTTAATTTTCTCATGGCATGGGTATGCATTTCTTCCATTGGAATTTTTGGTTCTTTCTCAATAGTTGATACAAAGGTTATTACATGCGCATAATGTGGAATCCAAAAAACATAAAACACATATGCACCCCCCAAAAACATTCAATCCTCAGTCACATTTATACATTTCTCTTTCATTCTTTGAATTACATCAATTTTTGCAAGACAAGGCCTTCTGCCATATGGACCGCACATATGTCCTACAAGAAGAACTTCGTTAACACTAAACACTAATTTTTTCCCAGACAAGGTAAGGTTCATCTCTTCCAACCTTGACAAGATCTTATCATAGTCATTGTTTGATATGATTTTCCACATACTTGCGACACCCCCTCAAGTCTAGAGCCACATCTATATTACTTACATTGCATCCTTTGATCGGCACATCATCAAGAAAGGGCATTGTAGTTTGAGGCATGAAGTCACGTATGACTTTGTTCATACCATTCATCATATATTCAACTGAATTAGTTTCTCCCTAAGGTAAGGTGTACATCCTTACCAAACCCAAAGGTGTCCTCATGGTGGTCAAGTCCTTGCTTTCCATTGCGAGTTGGAATTGATGATACCCTGAGTACAAATTCCCCATAGAATATATCATCCTTCTTGAAAATGCGTCTGCAAACTCATCTACAATCAGCCATGTACCCACATTTCTAATTGTAACCTTGTTGAAAAGTTGCATATCCAAAATAAATCGTAAAGAGCCATTGTTCTTCAAAACTGTGAACCACGTGTTTGAATATAGAGCACCAAAATGCTCCAAAATACCCATCTTGAACTTTTCATTAAGCAACTCAATGAGTTTTGGCAAATGAACCTTTGGAATTGGAACAGGTCACAAGTTCGAAGGTACATGAGGGATAGTGAAAATTACCATAGGAGAAAAAATGGAAGGATCAACACACCCTATCTCATGTGGCTCAAATGAAAAATCCTTTCCATGTTATACTTGCATGTATTTAAAGCATATCTTTTTAGCTTATTTCAAACTATCCTTGCAACCAACCTTTAGCTCCTTCAAAGAAGCGTGCATAAACTTGTGCCCAATCTTGCTTGGGTCATGAAGACTAGGTTGCAAATGAGGTTGTTCCGTATTATTTATGCAGTCTTTTGGTAGATGTAATGCCACTGGTTTCACTCTCTTTGCCATAGACTTATACTTAGTATCCAATCGCACATCAATACCTTGAGCTTTTTCTAAATCCTAAATAGCTTTGTACGTTTCTATGAAGCATACTTTCACAACCTCATTTCCAACACACAAATTGCAATCCACTAAAGACTCCAAGTCTTGCAAGGTATCCACAAAACACTCATGAAATACACCTGCAATGCATTCCTCATCTTCTATCAAACCATTGCTTCTCAAACCTTTCGATACAATATTTACATGTTGTCTTTCACCCCGCTTCAAATCATCACACTTTGTAAAAGCAATAGATACATAGTCTAACAATCCTATAAAACCTGTAGAAAACATCTCCTTTTCTTATACATCATGCGAGAATTTCTTGTGCCACTGCAATCCTACTCTACAATGGTACATGGTCAAAACCCTTCATATCCCTATAGTCCTTGAAATATTTGTTTCTCTTTGGCAAGGTTTTCTCTCTAAAAATTTCACGACTCCTTTCATTGTCCACACAAACACTAAGGATTTAGACCGCATAATTCCAATCCCTTCTCACTATCCTAGCATAAGTTGAACCATCCTCCATTACCTTTGTTTCTATATGAGTAGCAGTGATGTATGGCTACCCAAGCACAAGAGGGTACGTAGACATCTCCTCAACAAAGAAATTTTGATTATCTTTCACGTCCCCTATAGTCACCCTTACATTCACACAAGATCCGTGTGGCTCCCTTGATGATTTTTTTGTTGCACGGATCATCTATACATGATTTTTGATTGTCCATTTGCCTTTTTGATATAGACTCTTTGACATGAGGTTAATTTCTAAGCCATGATCTACCATTGCAATGTATGGCTTTCTAAGTCTTCCACTTTTACTAGGGTCTCAGTAGACGTTCTTGCCCAGTGACTCTTGGAGTAATAACTCTTATGAGTGGTCTCGACTTCATCTTTAAGTGGTCTCAACTTCATCTT
This sequence comes from Adiantum capillus-veneris, assembly GCF_014529385.1. Classification (NCBI taxonomy): domain Eukaryota; kingdom Viridiplantae; phylum Streptophyta; class Polypodiopsida; order Polypodiales; family Pteridaceae; genus Adiantum; species Adiantum capillus-veneris. The sequence goes on along the minus strand of NC_140942.1, from coordinate 54,606,281 downwards.
CATCATCAAAGAATCAAACTTGTTTTACTCCTCCCCTAGACTTGTAGCATCCAACAATAGTTTCATCACCTTGCTCTCCATAGACCTATACTCTTTGTGCATTCAAAGTCTCTCCTTCACCCTGTACATATATAGATTGAGTAAGAGACTATTTCTTTCTCTTGGTGATATCAATTATTTCTTCATGGATCTCCCTCTTTGCTATGCCAAGGACCTCACCCAAGGCAAATTCCACCTTCCTGATCAAAATCCTCTTTTCCAAAACCTTTTTGAGATCAGTTTCTGCCTCTATATCACATTGAAGTTTGTAGGCCGAACCCTTTGCTTTAAGTTTTGTTGCATCCTTCTTATTTTCTTTAGAGTCTTCTTGCATAGGCACTCCAGGGACAGGCATCCGGTGTGGGGAAACTTATCTAGGAGGTGCAGTGTCATTTCTACCTCAACTCCTTGTGGCCCATTTTGAAGGCCATTCATCCCCATTCTCATGCCTGTGTTTCTCTTTGACAAAGGCCTCATTGGCTTGACATTTGGCAATGTACAGATGCATTGACAAAGAGTGCCTTGGTAGTACTAAGTGTTCTCACACACATCTCTACCACAAGTTCCCCCTAGGAGTGATGCGGTGAGCAATAGGTGGCACATAATGTAAAGAGAAGTTCCATGCCCTGAGGAAATGATCATTCCCCAAAGGGGAAAGCCCAAACCTTTTTGGAAAGCTTCAAATTTATCACGAGACAATGCCTCTATGAAAAGATATGCAAGGTTGTTTTGTGTCGACACATAAGACAAGCTGATCTCTCTTGCTAAGAGCCTCTCCCTGACCTAGTGGTAATGCACCTCAATGTGCTTTGTGTAAGCGTGAAAAGATGGGTTCCTTGCAATCACCAATGCTGTCTGACTTTCAGTGTAGATAGTGTTGGTAGTTTCATGTCCAACACCCAAATCAGCCATAAGACGTCTGAGCCATACACACTAATTTATAGATTTGAAGATTGCTTGGCACTTAGCCTCACAAGTACAATTGACCACACTAGGCTGCTTCTTACTCAACCATTAGATACATGAAGCATCGTGCATGAAACAGAAACCACTGGTGGACTCTCGTGTGTCAAAAGAACCAACACAATTTGAGTCCAAAAAAGAAGGTAAATCTTGCGACAGTGATCCTCCCTTGGGATAATGTAGACCAAGATTTAAAGTACCACTCAAGTAGCAAAAATTCCTTTCGATAGCCTACCAATGCTTAGACCTTGGGCTTTGAATTTGCTGACCTGTGAGACTGCAAATTGAATATCTGGCCTTGTGTTGCATATATAAATAAGGCAGGCAATAGAAGTTTGGTAAAGAGTGACATTGGTAGGATCACTAGCATCATCAACACTCAATTTCAAACTCCATGGTAGTGGCAATAGGTTTGCAATCCTCAAGTACAAACTTACATAGCAATGTCTGTATGTAACTTGTCTGACACAAGGCAATACCACCATCACACTGCTTAAATTGTATGCCCACGTAATGATGCAACAGCCCCAAATCTTTCATATTGAAATTAGCAATATGTCTCTCACTTGGTCTAGTGATTAATAAATCATCCACATAGAGAATGACAATGAGAAGTACATCACCCTACCACTTTACATACAATGTTCTTTCACTATAACATATACGTGGTATTATCGCCCACATTACCACAAAGAAACAAAAAAATTTGTAATATGAAATTTTCCGTATGCGGAAAAGACTGCGGCAAATATTGAGGTAATGGTCTAGCGGTAAAATACGCGGTAATGCCTGTGGCTATATTTCCGCGAGTATTAGCGCGGGCTTTACTGCAAGAATACACGCAACCTTTACCGCGTACACGTTATCGCGATCATTACCGCAGACGGGTTTATTATAAAAAAACAGATGACCGTTTGGATTATCCTTTGTAGAACCATCGAAAAGGTCATCTATTTTTTTATTTATTTAAAATATTTTTAAAATTTATTATTAATTACAACAAAATATCACAATTGGACAATACATTGAGCCAAAAAAAGATTGATAATTTCATTTACATAAGTGGAATTACAATTGGAGGAGGTATTGAGCCAAAAAGTGATAGGTATTGCATTTACACAAAGGGCAAAAAAAGCCCGCTTGTACAAAATAGAGGATGGTCATGTGGGATAGGGCAAGCGGGACCCGCGTATACAAAATAGAGGATGCTCATGGGGGAGATGGTTGGCATTTCGCGTGGAACTCCTTGACTTTGCAAAACCAGAAAAAGAAACAATTAACACTTTGTTATTTAATATTTGATATAAAATCAACGATTTGATAATTTAAATAAGATTAAACTTACATGTTGTAGACTTCTGCACGCATTTTCGAAATCCTCTCGAGAGACCATTTGATTTTCAAACAACCAACACCAAGTTTGATACTCGGTATGGTTCTCTCTATATCTCTGCACATCTCTGGTCGGGCGACTCATGGTAATGTTATACTGACAAAAAATAGCAACCAGTTAATTAAATGAAAAACATTAGATTTTTTACAATAAAACTAGTATTTGTACTTACATATTTGTCTTTCCAAGATGTTTTTCCTCCCGAACCATAATGCGTAGGAGTCTGATGGGATCTGGCCTCAACATGACGCGTATACATCCTCGCACCCGTTGCCCTTTCGTCCTCTTTCTCTTCCATAGCTATCTCCCACTCCACATCATGGACATTTCTTGGCCGATAGCTGTGCTCTGGAGACTCCATTGTCTTCTTTGCAGCTCTCCTCACACTAGATTTTTTGTTCTTGAGAAATATGTGCATTAGCTTGTGTCCTTGACTTGTGCACACACTAATTAGTGTGTGTTTAGGGTACACTGATTATTGTGTGCATTGGCTTGTGTAATTGGCTTCTGCACACACTAATTAGTGTGTGTTAACATACACTAATTAGTGTGTGCATTAGCTTGTGTAAATGACTTGTGCACACACTAATTAGTGTGTGTTAACATACACTAATTAGTGTGTGCATTGGCTTGTGTAATTGGCTTGTGCACACACTAATTAGTGTGTGCATTGGCTTGTGTAATTGGTTTGTGCACACACTAATTAGTATGTGTTAACATAGACTAATTAGTGTGTGCGTTAACACACTAATTGATGTGTGCATTGGCTTGTGTAATTGACTTGTGCACACACTAGTTAGTGGTGCATTGGTTAATGGGATTGACAAATTCACACACTAATTAGTGTGCGCATTGGCCAATCACATTGGCCAATGCACACACTAATCACACAATAATTAGTGTGTGTTAACACACAATAATCACAAAATAATTAGTGTGTGCATTGGCCAATCCAATTGACCAATGCACACACTAATTAGTGTGCGCAGTGGCCAATCACATTGGTCAATGCACATACTAATCACATAGTAAATAGTGTGTGTTAAAACACACTAATTAGTGTGTGCATTGGTTAATGGGATTGACCAATTCACAAAGTAATCACACATTAATTAGTGTGCACATTGGTCAATCACATTGACCAATGCACACACTAATTAGTATGTGCATTGGTCAATCCCATTGACCAATGCACACACTAATCACACACTAATTAGTGTATACATTGACCAATCACATTGGCCAATGCACACACTAATCACAGACTAATTAGTGTGTGCGTTGACCAATCACATTGGCCAATGCACACACTCAGTAGTGTGTGCATTGGCCAATCCCATTGACCAATGCACACACTAATTAGTGTGCGCATTGGCCAATCCCATTGAGCAATACACACACTAAACACACACTAATTGGCCAATCCCATTGACCAATGCACACACTAATTAGTGTGAGCATTGGCCAATCTTATTGACCACACACACTAAACACACACCAATAAGTGTGTCCATTGACATACACTAATCACATTGGCCAATTCCCACACTAATTAGTGTGTGCATTGGCCAATCACATTGATCAATGCACACACTAATTAGTGTGTGTTAAGTTTATGTTTTGCAAGTAATAAATTTAACAAATTTAACAAGTTTAGATTTTGCAAGTAACTAATAATTAACAAATTTAGGTTTTGGTGTGTCTTTACTTACACTAATTGGTGTGTGCATTAGAATAATGCACACACTAATTAGTGTGTGTAAAGAACACATGCACTAATTAGTGTGTGTAATCACACACTAATTAGTGTATGCACATACTAATGCATAACTTATACTAACATATGCATGTGTGTGTGTATGTGTATTTGCATGCATGTTAACTTGTGTGTGTGTATGCATGTGTGTGCGTATGTGTATTTGCATGCATGTTAACTTTTGCGTGTGTATGCATGTGTGTGTGTATGCATGCGTGTGCATGAGTGTATGCATGTGTGTATGTGTGTGTATGTATGTGTGTGTATGCATGTGTGTGTATGCGTGTGAAAAAATCAAAAAACATAACAACAAAACTTACATGGAATTGAAGAGCTTGTTGGGAGAGGGTAGGAGAGTGGAAGAGTAGAGATGGTGGAGAGTAGAAGAGTAGAGATGGAGGAAGAGCTCAAGGTTGTGAGGTTCGCGCTCTCGGCTTCTGTGGAGAATGAAATTCGAAATTTTGGATTTTGAACTTCGCGGGGCACGAGGGTGCCCCTATTTATAAAAAAAATTGAAATTTGATTTTCCACTCCTATTCCTGAGAGCATTACTGCCAGCTTTACCGTGCTCATTATCGCAAATATTACCGCGGTGCAATTTCGGCCCATCCACACAGATGGCCACATTCTGACATTATTACTATTGATATTCAAAATCTATTGGTACTATGTTTTTTATAAAATGTATATAAAATGAAAGTATTCCTAGTACTTTGAAAATGACATTTCTACCTAAAAGTTTTGATTACCATGCATGTTAAATTTATTTATTTTTTCTTTTTACTGATATTTTATTAACCTTTTTTTGTAATTTGATTTTAATTAGTGTATGTAATTTATAATGTAGATTGCTTGGGATGATTTTGGCCCGTCCACTGAACCAGATAGATCACGTGGTTGGTCAAGCGATTACCATGTCCGTGCGTGCGGTGCAAATGCGCCATTGCTCGACTTCGACGGATATGCTTGAGTCATGTAGAAGATTATGGACTATGGGACGATCCTCACAAGCGTGCATGGATGGAAACAAACGATCCGAGAATTCTGCAAAACAGCATTTTCTACAAAAACGATGCAAAAACAGCAAATCCCACTTTTTTCTTAATCTTTGGCCCTCAACGAGCATCAAAACATCAAAATCTCTTAAGACTCAGAGAACCAAAGTTGTTTCTTATAACACAGGCTTCAATCGCTTCATACAACACTTTTCCAAAATCCCACGTTAACACCTTCAAAAATTTCCCAGAAAGTGCCTTCCGGATCAAAAAATTTTATTGGACGAAAACAACCCACACATCCTTCTACACAGTGGACGAACTTTAAAACGACCAAAACTTCCTAGAAAAACAAAATTTATTGCTAAAACACCTCAAAATCAAGTCCTGTTACAGATTGTGACACATGTACATCGTGCGGGGAGCCTAGGTTCAAAGAAGGAATGCAGAGCAACAGAATTCCACGTTTTGTTATGAGGCATTTTCCACTCACCCTTCGCATCCAACACATGTTTAGATCGAAGGCTACGAGCGAGCTTTTGAGTTGGCATGCAAAATATTGCTCCACATATGGTATTATGACAATGTCAGCTGACTCACCAGCGTGGAAGCACATAGAGGACACATGGCCAGAGTTTAGGGATGAGCCTCGTCACTTAAAGATTGGGTTAGCTAGTGATGGAGTGAATCCATTTGGGCACCGCTCTACTTCATGGAGCACTTGGCTGGTGGTGGTTGTAAACTACAATATTCCTCCTTGGGAGGCAACAAAAAAGGGAAACATTTTACTATCTCTTCTCATTCCAGGAAAGCACAAGGTAAAAAACATGGATGTATATCTGCAGCCTCTTGTTGAAGAGCTTCAAGAACTATGGAGAGGCATAGATGTCATTGACATTTCACGGCCACCACGAGACCGAAAAGCCGTCATCAAGTGCATCCTCATGTGGACCATGCATGATTACCCAAGATTTGGAGAGGTATCTAGTAAGTATGCACATGTCAAATGTACTCTTTGCTTTAGGTTTATCATCTCATGTGTAATGTTTGTTTACCTCTTGGCAGGATTGGGAACATCTGGACATAGTGCGTGTCCCACTTGTGGCCCTTCCCTTGTGACAGAGAGACCTCCTCTTCTTGGGAAGGTGATCTATCCCAACAACCATCGCTTCCTGCCTCCTTCACATCGTAGATATGCTCCCTCTATCAATGAAGTGCAACCGTTCCATTGGAACATGGCTGATTGGGCGAAGCATTGGGAGGAGCATCATGGTACCTCATCACCTCCCAATGGGCTGCCAAGGGGTATCTCGAGGTACTCAATCTTCTTGTCGCTCCCCTATTGGGCTTTGTTGAAAATTTAGCACTTAATGGACCCTATGCATGTGTTCAAAAATGTTGGGCAAGCTATATGGGATCACATAATTGGCAAGAAGGATTCATTGGGTGCTAGGGAGGATTTAAGAGCCATGAAACGTCTCCCCCCTTCAGCCACGCCCCGCATGGGGGGGCGGGGAAAGATGATTCTCCCAAAAGCACCATGGATACTGTCAAAGGTAGACCAAGAGCGGACAAACCAAGTTATGGCATCCATCCGAACTCCAACAGGATATATGCGGTGACTCAAAGGTGCTTTCAAAAAAACCAAAAAGGGTGGCTCCACTCAATTGTATGGATTGAAATCCCATGATTGGCATAAAATCCTTCAGGTAAGAGTAGAAGAGTTTGTGGTGTCTATGTGTCCTTATATATAGGTTGACATTCACTAAGATGTTTTATTGTTTGTAGTTTGTACTTCCCATAACTATTAGTGGTTATAGAGACACTAAGGTGAAAGCTGCAATATTCAAAGTGGGTGAGATTGTGAGTTGATGGGTTTTTCTCAAGTACTATATCATGTTGTGCCTGCATGAACAATGGAATTTTTTTTCATTTACTATATTATTTGTGCCCTGTAGATTTGTGAGCTCCAAGGAGATAGAAGTAGAAGCCATACCAGTAGCCCATCAGCTAGCAGTAGAGGCAGTGTGTGCTATTGAGGATGCATTCCCACGTACAATCCTTGTTATCCAAGTACACCTATTGCTTCACCTTGTTGAGGAGATCGCCATTTGTGGGGTGGTTCACTCTAGATGGATGTTCTTCTTGGAGAGATTCTTGAAGACTTTAAAGGATTTTGTTAGATTGCGTTCACAACCGGAGGTATGAAAAATCAATACAATATAGATATCATTTATACGCTATGAAGTTACTAATACAAATATGTGGTTTTAATGATTTTAGGCGAGCATGGCAGAAGGTTGGGTGGTGCAAGAGGCATTTGTGTATGTCTCACAGTATCTCATCACAGTGGATCCATCATTGCCTTGTCCGTGGAGTGAGGAAGAGGATCCTAGGAAGCACTCAACCATTCCCAATGGAAAAGGCTCACTCTTGGTCATGGATAGGAGTTTCATGCCATAGTCAACAATCACTGTTTAGTCAATGCCACTATCATGACCAAATGGGTCAATATGTACTTGGAAGCCCGCGTAGCTAGAGAAAGGGATAGAGATGCATGGAAGAGGTCCCATGGAGGTAGACGTGCACCTCCTTTTCCTAAAGAGTTTGCAAAATATCCTGAATTGATTCAAGTAGAGTGGATCCATAATGCCATGACCAATGCCAAAGCACAAGGAGAACAAATAAGACCTAAAGAATGGGAGTATGTGCGAGGATGCTTGCGCAAGGTGAGTGTGTATATGTTATGTATGCATGTATGCAAATCACTTAATGAAATGCGATGTAACCTCTTATGCATTGTGATTGTAGGGTCTCATTTTCAACTCCATTTGGTCCGAAGGCCGACATTTCCGCACCCGCAAGATAGATGAGCGTCGGACCACTAATGATTGTGGCGTGATGGGAAACTTTGACACAACAACAGATGAGGTCAGATATTGTAGTAATATAGAGAGAATAATCAAAGTAGGTTTCAGATATTTTCACAAATTCCTCTTTGAGTGCCAATGGTTTGCGGGTGAGGTCAAAAGACATGAAAATGGGCTCATTATGGTGGATTCCACCCAATTCCATCGGGGAAAAACTGACAACTTGGTGTATCCTAGTAGTTGCGAGCAGGTAATTTAGGCTATGTGAAATTAACTTAAATAAAAAATTTAATATATGTATGTCAGCTTATTCTTTGTGTGTGGCGTACAGGTCTTTTATGTGCCATGTATATATCAAAGAAGACTTTGGTATGTCATTCCAGTCACGCCGCGGGGTAGATCTATCTTTGCAGAGACGGACATTGAGCCTGTAATTGATCCCATCATATCATCACCACAAGATACAAAGGAAGATGTAGTTGAAGTTGAAGAAGTTCAGCCAAGCCTTGCAAATAGTCATCTTGAGGAGGAGGAAGAGGGAGAAAGCGATGATGATTCTACAGGAGGTGACGGAGAGGAGGAAAAATCTCTAAACTTGTTTATTGATTTGAATACTATGGGTCTAAATATGGATCCTAGTTCTTGTAGAGATCTTATACAAGATGAGAATTAATAAAACTCTCCATTCTTTCACTTGGTGTAGTATATGATTAATTCGCAAATGTTTCGTTATGTGCTTATGAATAGTATTTGTAATGGTTTTGTTGTGAGTTCAATGATTTATGTATAGAATTTTTAGAGTGAAAGAGAGATTAAGTGAAGTGAGCATTCTGAAGAGTGTAGGAGTTGTAGTGTGTAAATACATTTTGAGTTGTATTGGATTTACATGGTAACCGGCGGGAGAGGGAGGGGGAAGGGGGTCTATGGCCTTAGCAGTAATGGGGGCTGCAATAATTGCGGAAATACTCGCGGTAATATGGGCGGTAAAATTCTGCTTGAACAACAAAAGGGTTTCTCTCTCCTCGTTTTGAATTCCTCTCTCTTGTTTTGCGGTAATGGTCCATGGTAAACACCACGATCTCTCATAGTGTTTATGTTGGATTGTTACAAAATATTTGTTTGAACAAATGAGTGTTAACCTTCTCATACCAAGCACGAGGAAATTGCTTCAACCCATACAAAGATTTCTTAAATTTGCACACTTTAGCTTCCTACCCTTTAATGACAAAACCACAAGGCTACATTACATAAACTTCTTCAAATATGTCATCATTCAAGAAAGCAATAACAATGTCTGACTGATGTACATCCCAACCAAAATGAGCAACCAATGCACATAGAAAATACACAGTAGTCATAAGACAAGTGGAAAAAAGTATCTTTATAGTATATGCCTTTTTGCTATGCATAACCCTTTCCAACAAGTTGAGACTTACAACGATTAATCTCACCATCAGTGTAATAGGACTAATTTTTGAAGTTCTTAAAGTCGAAAAGAATGTAGTAGGCCATATCTTTCATTTAGCACGATTTGAAAGATTGTTGAATATTCTATTAGATAGAGCTTATATGAATGAGTTTAAGATATTAAAAGAGAAAATATATTATCTTTCTTTAAATAATACGTTAGAGACATATTTCATAAAGATTAATGAATAACAGATAGTCTGTCTTTGAACATTATAATAAAAATGTAGTTAGAATTAAGATTTTTATTAATATCAATGATTTATATTTATGTAGTTAAGATTAAAATGCATGGGTAGGGTTAAAATAAGTTGAAAAAGTAGTGGAGACCCAAAAATAGATTTTTTATGAGTCACGACCTAAAAGTTGCGTTTTCAGGCAAATAAAGATATTTTTCGCAATTCTATTCATGTTTCCTTGCAGACCAAACCTATTCCCGTCATTTTGAGTATCGGGATTGCTCCGTTATGAGTTTGTTTGTAAAAGTTAAGATGAAAACAACCAGAAGACTGTAGCACTATAGTTTACACAGGGACAGATAGACAAACAATAGTATACAACTGTTACTGCTATCAACCAAGAAGTGGATTTGTTTCTTCATGGTGGACTATTGCAATTGAGTTATGATGGAACATAATTATGTTTTTTTACTTTGATTATCATGTTGATTTGGTTGCACAAGTATTTTTTTAAAACTATTTTGCAGACAATGCAATGATCAATGTGTGAAATAGGATATGTGCAAGGTAGCATGATATAGGGATTGTGATTGTGTTGCGATTCCAATTATGTGGTTGTTTCCATCATGAGATTGAGAGTGTGATTGAGATTGAGAGTGAGAGTGTGATTGAGAATTAGATTGTTTACAAGATTGAGATTGTGATTGAGAGTGAGAGTGAGATTGAGATAGCCCGGGGGTGGTCGGGAGGTTATGAAACGAGCTATCCTCTTCTTGTAATGATTACCTTGTATCCATGCAGACTCTTTATTTCATCTATTTACTCTGCGTACTTTGTATATTCTTTGTTCATTATCAATGTATTTCGCTCTCTCGTGTCTCGTCACAAGTGTTATCAGAGCAGTTTCGATTCTGGGACATCGATGAAAGAATGCGAGAAATGATTGACAAATGAAAAAGATAAAAGTGGATGTAAATGATCAAAGGAGAAGAAGCAAAAAAAGAACCGATGACGATGATGAGGTTATGAAGCGGGAGAGGCAATAGTCAAATAATTCTTCAAGAAGGCTAAGCTCAATGATTTTGATGGCATTCGAAAGACATGAAAAGATTTAGAAGCGTGGATTGAAGAACTTGAAGATTTGGATTATGCTTTCAATATAGAGTACAAAACCACTAGAGTCGCGAATGCTGGAGCAAAGTGACCCATAAGGCAATACCTACCAACATGGCTCAATTGGAGACTATTTGCGATGAGGACAATAAAGGTAAGTCATCTAGCCCTTCTTTGTGACACTTTATGCCTTTGGTACATCCTTTAAAAGCTTCTGTGATCAAATTTATGAGTAAAAGTTGAAATTTAAATTTGAATTTCGTAATTTATTCGGATAGTATTCATTGCTTCTTATCGTCTAAATTGACTGAGAAATTAAACCTGAAATTAAACTGAGAAATCAAGAGACTTGTGGACTTATTTAGTGACAATAAAAGTTTCACAAAAGAATTAATTTAAAAAAATTGTCCTTTTTTTTTATAATGATAATCATAAGGGCGATTTTTTTATATCATATACATGGGTGCATGATGTAATTATTGATATGGTTTGGGTGACTGAAAAATTACATTTTGATTGATTCTGAAGGAAAAAAAAAATAAGTAAATTTCTGAAGGAGAATAGAGAAGAAAAGGGGATTCTAAGTCTATTCTAATTTTTGTTATGAAATTGATAAGGGGATTTCCACAAGGGTGTGAGACCTTCATAATTTCTACAAGTAGATTAAAAGATGAACCAAAAAAAAGAAAAAGGGAGAAAATCTAGAGTATGTGGAAAAGATTCTTGATGAGCTCAACGATGTCTTTCTTGATGACCCACCTAGTATGCCTCTTTCTAGATCATTAAACCATGTGATTGACTAATACTCAGGATCTGAACCATACTCTAGGGCCCCTTACAAATTCAACATAGATGACCTTTTGTGGAAAAATGTGATGCAAGAAGGGAACAAATGAGATGTGTCTTATGTTAAGAGGAGAGAGTTGTGGGGGATTATGAGTCTAGAAAGTTGAGAAGACATGAAGTGAATTATCCTATACATGGTTTGAAATTAGGAGCTATTGTTCATGCATTGAAGCATTAGCGCCATTTGCTGCTTAGTGTGAAATTTGAATTAAGGAGTGATCATTCAAGCTTAAAATATAGTTTCACTTAGCCATTACTTAATTATACGTAGAAGCGGTGAGTTCAACTACTGTGTGAGTATGATTTTAATTTAAAATATTTTGCTAGAAAAGAGACTAGATTACCATTACCTTGAGTAAAAGGCCAATACATAATATCATGTATGTGGTCTATAGTGATTGGATTGATTGAGTTTGATATGAAGTGAATAATGATTGTTTCGACTCTAACATTATCTCTTATCTAAGTCCTTGTGTGAGAGAGATGTTTGAGAAGAATTTTTGTTTACATAAGGATTATTTGTATTATCATGATTACTTGTGTGTGTTTGTAAATTCCTGTTTGAAATATCAAATTTTGTGAGAATGCCAAAAAAACATATTTATTTAGATAATCTTGTTCTAAAGAAAATATATGAAGGTAGCACTACAAACCAATTTGATTGTAGAGTTAGATAACTTAGAAGTAGGATTCTTCTTATCATGTAAAAGATTCCTCTTAGATTAAAGTTGATGTTTTGTATGTTGAAAACCCCTCTTTCAAACTCTGAGAACATAGTTAATTTTGATAAGGGGAGAATGTAATAAGACTAATTTTTGAAGTTCTTAAAGTCAAAAAGAATGTAGTAGGCCATATCTTTCAATTAGCACGATTTGAAAGATCGTTGAATAGTCTACTAGATAGAGCTTATATGAATGAGTTTAAGATATTAAGAGAGAAAATATATATTATCTTTCTTTAAAATAATACATTAAAGACAAATTTCGTAAAGATTACTGAATAACAGATAGGATGTCTATGAACAGTATAATAAAAACGTAGTTAAAATTGAGATTTTTATTAATATCAATGATTTATATTTACATGTTTTAGCTTTAAATGCATAAGTAGGGTTAAAATATGTTGAAAAAGTAGTGGAGACCCAAAATTAGGGTTTTTATGAGTCACGACCTAAAAGTTGCGTTTTCAGGCAAATAAAGACGTTTTTCGCAATTCTGTCTACGCTCCCTTGTAGACCAAACCAATTCCCGTCGTTTTGAGTATGTGGATAGCTCTGTTCTGAGTTCTGTTCTGAGTTCGTTTGTAAAATTTAAGATGAAAACAACCAGAAGAGAGCAGCATTGTAGTATACACACGGACAGGCACACAGACAACAACATACAGCTCTCCCTGCTATCAACCAAGAAGTGGATTTGTTTCTTCATGGTGGACTATTGCAATTGAGATTATGATGGTGCATAATTATGTTTTTTTACCTTTATTATCATGTTGATTTGGTTGCACAAGTATGTTATTTTTGTTATTTTGCAAACGATGTAGAGATCAATGTGTGAAACAGGATCTGTGCAAGGTACCATGATATTAGGATTGCGATCGTGTTGCGATTCCAATTATGATGGTTGTTTCCATCATGAGATTGAGATTGAGATTGAGAGTGTGATTGTGATCTAGATTGAGAGTGAGAGTGTCATTTGAGATTGAGATTGTGCACAAGATTGAAATTGAGATTGAGATTGTGATTGAGAGTGAGAGTGTCATTGAGAGTGAGATTGAGATAGCCCGGGGGTGGTTGGGAGGTTATGGAACGAGCTATGCTCTTCTTGTAATGATTACCTTGTATCCATAGAGACTGCGTACTCTGTATATTCTTTGTTCATTATCAATGTATTTCGATCTCCCGTGTCGCGTCACAAGTGTTATCAGAGGAGTTTCGATTCTGCAACATCGATGAAAGAATGCGACAAATGATTGACAAAAGAAAAAGATAAAAGTGGACGTAAATGATCAAAGGAGAAGAAGAAAAAAAAGAACCGATGATGATGATGAAGTTATGAAGCGGGATAGGCGATAATCAAATAATTCTTCAAGAAGGCTAAGATCAATGATTTTGATGGTATACAAAAGACATGCAAAGATTTAGAAGCGTGGATTGAACAACTCGAAGATTTGGATTATGCTTTCAATATAGAGTACAAGACCACCAGAGTCTGGAATGCTGGAGCAAAGTGACCCATAAGGCAATACCTACCCACACGGCTTAATTGGAGACTATTGGCGATGTGGACAATTAAGGTAAGTCATCTAGCCCTTCTTTGTGATACTTTCTGCCTTTGGTACATCCTTTGAAAGCTTATGTGATCGAATTTATGTGTAAAAGTTGAGATTTAAATTTGAATTTCTTAATTGATCCGGATAGCATTCATTGCTTCTTATCGTCTAAATTGACTTAGAAATTAAACCTACAATTAAAATGAGGAATCAAGAGACTTGTGGACTAATTTAGTGATAATAAAAGTTTCGCAAAAGAATTAATTAAAAAAATTTGTCTTTTTCTTTGAATAATGATAATCATAAGGGCAATTTTTTTATATCATACACATGGGTGCATGATGTAATTATTGATATGGTTTGGGTGACTCAAAATTACATTTTGATTGATTTTGAAGGAAAAAAAACAAATAAATTTCTAATGGAGAATAGAGAAGAAAAGGGAATTCTAAGTGTATTGTAATTTTCCTTATGAAATTGCTAAGGGGATTTCTTGAAGGGTGTGAGACCTTCATAATTTATGCAAGTAGATTAAAAGATGAACCAAAAAAAGAAAAAGGAAGAAAATCTGGAGTATGTAAAAAAGCTTCTTGATGAGTTCAACGATGTTTTTCCTGATGACCCGCCTGGTATGCCTCTTTGTGGATCATTAAACCATTTGATTGCCCGATATCCAGGATTTGAACCGTACTCTAGGGCCCCTTACACATTCAACAAAGATGACCTTTTGTGGAAAAATGTGATGCAAGCAGGGAACAAATGGGATGTTTCTTTTGTCAAGAGGAGAAAGTTCTGGGGGACTATGAGTCTAGAAAGTTGAGAAGACATGAAGCCAATTATCCTATACATGATTTGACATTAGGAGCTGGTGTCCATGCATTGAAGCATTAGCGTCATTTGCTGCTTAGTGTGAAATTTGAATTAAGGACTGATCATCCGATCTTAGAATATAGTTCCACTTAGGCATTACTTAATTATACATAGAAGTGGTGAGTTCAATCACTGTGTGAGTATGATTTTAATCTAAAATATTTTGCTAGAAAAGAGACAAGATTACCATTACCTTGAGTAAAAGGCAAATATGTAATATCATTTATGTGGTCTATAGTGATTGAATTGATTAGTTTGATATGAAGTGAATAATGATTGTTTCTTCTCTAACATTATCTCTTATCTAAGTCCTTGTGTGAGAGAGATGTTTGAGAAGAATTTTTGTTTACATAAGGATTATTTGTATTATCATGATTACTTGTGTGTGTTTGTAAATTCCTCTTTGAAATATCAAATTTTGTGAGAATGCCAACAAAATATATTTATTTAGATAATCTTGTTCTAAAGAAAAGATATGAAGACAGTGCTACAAACCAATTTGATTGTAGAGTTAGACAACTCAGAAATAGGATTCTTCTTATCATGTAAAAGATTCCTCTTAGATTGAATTTCATGTTTTGTATGTTGAGAACCCCTCTTTCCAACTCTGAGGACATAGTTAATTTTGATAAGGGGAGAATGTAATAGGACTAATTTTTGAAGTTCTTAAAGTCAAAAAGAATATAGTAGGCCATATCTTTCGTTTAGCACGATTTGAAAGATCGTTAAATAGTCTATTAGATAGAGCTTATATGAATGAGTTTAAGATATTAAGAGAGAAAATATATTATCTTTTTTTTAAAATAATACATTAAAGACAAATTTCATAAAGATTATTGAACTGTCTATGAACAGTATAATAAAAACGTAGTTAAAATTGAGATTTATTAATATCAATGATTTATTTTTATGTGTTTTAGCTTAAAATGCATGGGTAGGGTTAAAATAAGTTGAAAAAGTAGTGGAGACCCAAAATTAGGGTTTTTATGAGTTGCGACCTAAAAGTTGCGTATTCAAGCAAATAAAGACGTTTTTCGCAATTCTATCCGCGTTGCCTTGTATACCAAACCTATTTCCATGGTTTTGAGTACGTGGATTGCTCTGTTATGAGTTCATTTGTAAAAGTTAAGATGAAAACAAATAGAAGACAGCAACAATGTAGTATACACATGGACAGGCAGACAAACAATAGCATACAACTCTCCCTGCTATCAACCAAGAAGTGGATTTGTTTCTTTATGGTGGACTATTGCAATCGAGATTATGATGGTACATACTTATGTTTTTTTACTTTGATTATCATGTTGATTTGGTTGCAAGAGATTATTTCGCTCTCCCGTGTCGCGTCACAATTTGGCTTGTGTTTGAATTTGTAAACCCACTTTGTTCCAATGGCCTTTTTTCCAGGAGGTAAATTCCATAAAGTCTATGTGTCATTTTTTATAAGTGCATCATTTTGATCACATAAGCTAGACACAGCCAAAGAATAATAATCCGATGCATAATATGCATAGCGAGAACCTAAACAAGTATGACTAGACAAAAGTGCATCCAATGTACTATCACGCAAAGTATGCACAAAGCCAATTTGACATACCTCTAGCTTGCTCATTCTCAGTCCTATTCTCATCCAGTACATCATGTGCATTTCCATCAGTAATAGGCTGACCTATAAAATTTTCAAAAACCCCCATAGCTTGTAAATTTTCCTCATTGAAATCACATTATAACTTTTTCCATTGACTTCCACTACTCAAAAGAGGCAACAAAGTGTCATAAATGTCATGTGAACTTACATTACTATCTCTTGTACATGACAGCAAGGGCTGAAAAGAAACCTCCACAAACATAATGTCTCGTGAGACCAATATACACTTTGTTTAGTGATGATACAACCTCTACTTTTAGCACTACTACAAAAAAATGCATTTGACAGGTAATTGCCCAAGGATGGAGTTTGCATGGACTCACAGACATGATTATACACAAGCTACAACCTGGATGTAGCCCTAACCAAACCATCCTTTGGAAACTTCGAACATTGTATCTTACCCGAAGTACAACCATCACAAACATGTTTGACAGGTGTTGAGGGAATTGCATATCATAGGTAAATCATAAAGAACCATTTTTCTTTGGAACCATCAACAACTATTTGAATATGGACCACAAGAAGCCTCCAAAATACACAATGATGTTGATCTTTTCAATAAGCATCTCAATGAATTTTGACAAATGAGCCTTTGGATCTTGAATAGGATGCATCATTTGATTGGTACAATTGGCCCCATTTCTTGATTGGTACATCATCAAAAAAGAGCATATCATGTGAGGTAAGGTGCATATCCTAACAAAACCCAAAGCTTCCCTCATGGTAATCAATTGCCTACTTTTCATACCTAGTTGGGATTGATCATAATGCAAATCTCCCATAGAGTATATCTCCCTTTCTGCAAATGCCTAGGAAAACTCATCTACAGTTATCCTTGTATGCACATTCCTCATTGCTACCTTATTGATAGGTTGCATATAATGGATAAAGCGTAAAGAGACATTTATATTTGGAATTGTGAAGAACCACCTATTTGAATACAAAGCACAAGAAGGGTCCATAATACCCTTCTTGATCTTTTCATTAAGAAACTCAATGAGTTTTAAAAAATGATCCTTTGGAAATAGAATAGGTAGCAAGTTCCAAGGTACAAGAGAGATAGTAAAGAAACGAGAGCAAAGATTACTATAGGAGAAACAATGCAAGGATCAATACACCCTATCTCATGTGTCTCAAATGCAAAAAAGTTTGCATGTTTGACAATAATTTTTTCAAAGTATATTATTTCAACCTTTGTTAAAGTGTCATCATAACAAACCTTTAACTCCTTCAAAGAATCATATGTAAACTTATGTTGAATCTTAATCTAGTCTCAAAGACTAGGCTACAAATCAACTTTCCCTATCTTATATTTGCAGTCTTGTGCTACAAATAATTCCGCTAGCTCCACTTTCTTTACCACAAAATTATACTGGTTTCAACTTGTACATCAAAACCTTGAGCATTTTTCAAATCTTCAATTACTTTGTACATTTATATGGAGAATATATTCACAACCTGATTCCCAACACACAAATCACAATTTATTTAAGACTTCAAGTCTTTCATAGTATCCATAAATGAAAACTCATCCTATTTTAACTCATGTAGAGACCCTAAATCTATATCTTGACTATCATCATCTTCTTGAATAACCTTTAGATAAATAAATATTGGCACATAAAATGTAATATATAATTAAGTTATGCAATTATTTTTCATGAGATAGACACACATCAATGTTTTCAATTGAGTGATTGTAATGATGCAGTTACACAAAAAACATTTAAATATAATCTCTAGATGCTATCTTGTTTTATTCTTGAAACACACCATGTAAGCACACACCTTGCTTACACGATATGCATTTTTAAAGCAGATGGGATGAGAGCACAAAGGATTCCTTCTGAGGATCAAGATAGGAGGAGCATCCCCCTTGTTTGGTGCCCAAAACCGTACTACACCAGTGTGGCATGCTTTCAAACATTGTATGAGCAAAGAAGCATGATAAGAGGGGGTGGAAATGAAGCCCTCTTGTTTGGCACCGGATTTAGCGTATCCCACCAATGCGGGATGCATAAAGGCACTTTGGTTGGCACAATCAAATATTGAAAGCTAGCAGCATAGCAAATTTTCATGCGTAATGACGGTGGTTCTTGAAACCTTATCACACCGATGCAGCATCCGTAATGGCACATTGATTGGCACAATCAGATATTGATGTAGCTGCCATTACTGGGTTTCTCATTGCACTTAAGGCTATTGGCCGGTAGCAAGCTTTTGCAGTGAGCTACACACATGCTGACTAGCAAGGTGAAGAAGACAAATGCCATCATCATCATCATCACAAGCGCCACTAGACTTCTCTCTCTCTCTCTCTCTCTCTCTCTCTCTCTCTCTCTCTCTCTCCCCCCAACCCCCCTAGCTTAGTTTGTGTGTGATAGCTAGCTTGTTTCTCTCAATGGATGAGGCCATATTGGTGAATGCATGCTTCACTTGCTTGACTTACGTTACCTGTAAAGGCCAAGCTGTTACGTTGCATCAATAAAAGAGACAAACCATGCCAACAAATTAGTGCAATTTTTTGACATTTGATAGGTCTCTTGTGATTGTTCCTACGACGTTAAAAAACTTCCTCCTCCTCCTCCTGTCTCTCTCTCTCTCTCTCTCTCTCTCTCACACACACACACACACACACACACACACACACACACACACATTGTTTGCGTTGATAAATCTCTCATATGTGCATGTGTGTGTCACTAGGGATCGGTCCGAGGCATAATCAAAATTATGCAAAGCACCCTCATGAACAGAGGATCGGGATGCATCAAGGTGGCTCAGAGGCTGAGGCTGGCCCAACTCTTTGCTATAGCTTCTCCCATTTGCTCTCAAACTAAATCTCTAGCCCTCCTTTCGAGTGTTTGAAAATTGGAGACAAGCCAAGAAACAAGAACAAGAAGGGTAGCAGCATGAGTATAACAGTTTGTGAAGCCCCTCTGCTCACTCCCTCACTCTCTAGGCCTGGTATTTGTCGACCAATCAAGGGCTAAAGCAAAGCCGGCAACTTGCATGGGCCAAAAGAGGATGGATCATGGAGGTGGCCGTAGATCAAATCACCAAGGGTGCAACATCTGAGCTGGAGGAGATATTCTCAAAGATGAATAAACGAGAGATGTAGTATGAGTGTTGAAGTCGAGGGTGGAGCAGATATGTATACTAGAAGACGCTTATCTACTAGCCTATTCACAACAAGTTTTAGACTTTTTCTCACCTAGAAAAACATGGTGTTAATTTTGACACTCACACTTTAAAGTGTGAATAACAATTTTCTCACTATATCAAAGTACAATTTATGATGTGAATCTTCTATTTTTCACATGTTTATTATTATCACACCCCCATTTCATAGTACTAAAAAAAATGCATCACGGTTGTAAGTCAAAAGAGAAGAATTTTTAAGTTATTCTCTTCTTCATACGTCAGAATTATTTCTACTTTCAAGTTACTATAATGAATTATTTGCACATTGTTGTTCCAAGTTACTTAGTGCAAAATTTTCACAATGAAAAAAATTCTTACACATAGTTCTAGTGTCTATTTTTTACACCATAGTTCTAATTGATAAATATGTTTATGAAAATAGCTTTTTGAGTATGGTAAATTTATCCTTTTTACA
The DNA here is from genome assembly GCF_014529385.1 of Adiantum capillus-veneris. Taxonomy (NCBI): domain Eukaryota; kingdom Viridiplantae; phylum Streptophyta; class Polypodiopsida; order Polypodiales; family Pteridaceae; genus Adiantum; species Adiantum capillus-veneris. Next base: position 54,586,252 of record NC_140942.1, on the reverse strand, counting down.
AAAGCATAAAGATCCATATAGAAAATTTCACTACCAATAAAATATTGATAATAAAAGGAATCCCTTTTCAGAAAACATAATTGGGGGTGGGTGTGGGATTGAGGGGGGAGATCGGAAGGAGGGGGGGGGGGGGGGCTAATCATGATTAAGCTTGATTAGCTTAATTCACAAACCAACTCAAAGATTTCCTGAAAAAGATAGCTCTACATTGAGGGTGCCACTAAATAACCAAGTTCAAATTCATAGTGGGTGTGGTGAAAAAGTAGAGACGGAGGAATATGGATTAAGCATATACAGTAATATTGTCAGTGGTTGTGGCCTTTGTGTGGAGGTGCAATGAAAATAATGAACTAGAAATTGACATTTCTTTACCTTTTAAATTTAAATGGCAAGTACGAACAATATGATACATGTTTTAGAAGCGTAGATTCTATACTACAAATAATGGGGGAGGGAATCCCCCCCCCCCCCCCCCCCCCAAACACGTGTCTGAAGCAAAACCCTCCGGCTGGTGTGCATTGAGCAAAACGGAAAGCCAATGCACGCAGTGCAGTGCGCACGTGTGGTAGGAGAGAGAGAGAGAGAGAGAGAGAGAGAGAGAGAGGATGGCGTCGTGAAAAATGCGTCTCAGCTGAATATCGTGCCGGTTTCAATGTGCGCAGCACAGTGCGCACGTGCGGTAGGAGAGAGAGAGAGAGAGAGAGAGAGAGAGAGAGAGAGAGAGAGAGAGAGAGAGAGAGCCTTAGCGCCTGCATCCCATCTCTGCCGTCCTGTCTGCGTCTGAACTGAATACCGTGCCAGTCTCAATTTCAGTTTCAGTGTTTGGGAAAAGTGTGCCTCGACTTAGCCTTGAACCGGTTGCAAAATCAAAGTAGCCGGTTGAGGGGAGGGCAAGAAGGAGAAACTTTGGCCTAAAATACATGGAAAATAGTGTAATTTTGCAAAAATATTGGTTAGTATTGTAAAATTTCCGGTTCAGATTTGTCTTGGAGGGATTTTTGTAAGTTTGTGAAATTTATTTTTCTCGAACACTGAGAGAGAGAGAGAGAGAGAGAGAGAGAGAGAGAGAGAGGCTCAGGGCCTGCAGTCGGCGGACAACGTATAATGGGGGTGCGTGCAGCTTCAGAGCAAGAAGAAAAGGTGAAATTCCGGTGTAAATGTTTCTCTTGGAAAACTCAAGGGAAAGAATACCGTGCCGGTTTCAATTTCAATTTCATATATATATATATATATAGAGAGAGAGAGAGAGAGAGAGAGAGAGGCTCAGGCCATGGAGTCGGACAGTGTTCGGGGAAAATGCCTCAGCTTTATATCGTGCCGTTTTTGCCGCTTCAAAGCGAGGAGAAAAGGAGAAATTCCACCCCGAAATAGAGAAAAACAATGCAAAAATCCCATAAAAGTAACATAGTTTTATAAATTTTGTATGCTTGAAAAAATGATTGGTCTGGATTGTCTGAGACCGTAAGCGAGTCGTGACTCTGTTGTGCATGCCGGTTTCAATTTCAATTTCATGATGGATGAGAGAGAGAGAGAGAGAGAGAGAGAGAGAGAGGTCGGGGCCTACAGCCGGACAACATTCGGGAAAAATGCCTCAGCTCGAGAAAAACCTAGGTTTAGTGTAGTCCTACCTACAAATTTTGAAATTTATCTTTAAATTTTTTATTTGAAGGTAAGGAAACCTTCAAATTTTGACAATTTACCTCTGTTGTTTCACATATGTAGCTTTGCCAAGTTTTTGAATCTTGAAGATCTCTCTGCATTATAAAAAAAGGCAAGCAATGGCAAGAATGACAACTTACTCTTTGGAGATATTTGTCCTCAGCATGGGGCAATTTGAGCATGTTCGGTAAGTCTTGAAATTTTTTCACACATGGAATGTGAAACCTTAAACGGCTATGAGCAGAGTATGTCGTTGGCCAAATAAATTATACTATCAAGGGTCTCTTGTTATGGATGCCAAATTCCTAGTTTTGGCTTGGAATTTTTTGGTCCTAGGCAATGTTTTCTCCTTGGGTGCAAGCAAGGCATGTGGCATGTAAAGTGCGGGTATTTCGAAAGGCCAACCATTTTTTACAATTTTCAAGAAGTTGTAAAATAAGTTTGCTAGGAGAGGGCTCCTAGACGGGTCATCTGTCATTAATGCAATCAGACAACGACAAGATCCACCCACTGCTCGCGAAGCATGATCCGATGAGTTTTCTATGACATTACTCAAGAAAGGGCTCCTAGACGGGTCATTTGTCATTAATGCAATCAGACAACGACAAGATCCACCCACTGTTGGCAAAGCATGATCCAATGAGTTTTCTATGACATTACTCAAGAAAGGCTCCGTCTACAAATACAAGGTACATCTCTTGCAATTTTTCTCTTGCTTTTTCAATATTTTGCACACTTTAACAACGTCAATTATCTGTGAATGCTCGACACGGTCGAGTTTATTTTGCTATGACATTATACATTGGCAAGAGTATATGTTCGCTATGAGAACCAGAACTCCATAAGTACTTATGCAAATAAGGGCTTTCCTTTTGTCATTTGCATCGCGGTTTCCACAGTTTGGAATATGATATTAGCACAAAAATTTGGGAAAAACTTTCCCATATGTTTGCACATTTTTACATCCCATGAGGGTGTACATAATACATATGGTACCTCACTCAAGGAGTGCATATGACTATGAGCCAGATTCAAGCAAACTACTAGAAACCTCGTCACAGGTGTGTGACAAGGTTAGTAAATTTGAAGTTATGTTTGTTCTTTTCTATGTTTTACTTTTCACTTTGGAAAAGATCTCTCTATTGTGCAAAGCAAAGAGCTCGGGCAGACTCCATAATAAGCCACTATACAAAGAAAAGTGCTTTGTTGGACTTCATGTGAAGCATCGATTTTCTTATGTGCTAATGTATTATCAATGATTACTTTAGATCAATGATAATGGCACACATCTTTGGCACTGTGTGGATATAAGCTCACAGTTTACACAATGGTGCACTGTGATGTATCCATGCTAGTGTACTTGTGCAAGGCACCTGTACCAAAGGCATACATGGTTGAGATTGTCATTGAAGCCATGGGCTTATTATTCTATTTTTTTGCTTGGTATGCATGGCATACTAGTACGATGGCGGTACAACACCCATCATTGAATACGCTTCCGCTATAGCACTAGCTACTCTGTCAAAGAAAAGCTCAGTTATTGATGTTTTAAAACATTTAGGGTTTATGTTTATTCATAGGCAAAGTCACATACATATGCACCTTCTCGTTACAATCACAATCACATACATGGTAAGTGAATCAAGGTGTTATTTATGGTACCTCTATCTCTGAGAGTGTGGTACAAGTACACTATTGTACGCTTATATGATAAGCTAAGATACAGACATGGTCTACACTGAATCATATGCAAGAGGCATAAAACACATTCGAATAAGGGATTATACTCAGCCCAACATTCTCTCTCTCTCTCTCTCTCTCTCTCTCTCTCTCTCTCTCTCCTTCCTAATTCTTTGCAGGACAAGTGAAACTAGGAATGATTTTTCTAAAATCATTCTATGTGAATATGGTAACAGGAAGTGCTAAGAGCCATTTTTGAAGGGCTAAGTGCCCCTTTTTTGGAATGGCTAAGAGCCATATATTTTTAATCTATCAGCGATTTCTTTCAAGATTTAACAAATTATTTAGTTGAGTACACATTGATTTTAATGGACAAACAAGCGTCTTGCCTTTACTAATTTTTTGAGGTTTTATTTTAGCACCACACACTTTGAGTGCCAAGATCAAGTTGAGTTTTTGAAAGTCTCAAACTCAGAAAATGTGTCTCTCTACCAAGGTGTATAGGTGAAGCAAGCAATTCAGATAGCACGGTTGTTTGCAAAACTCCTAGATTACGGATTTTTGAGTCTAGAGAAGATCGCATTGTGAATATGGTTCCAACTTGAGTGGATCTTCTATTTTATCTATAGCATTAAGAGTGTCTGTACGAGTACAATTTTGGGATAAGACCCAGTTCGTGATGACTACATCACTTATTAAAGTGTTGATAGTCAATTCTTGGAACCATCACACTTACATTTTTTAGGAAACAAGTTCACCAACTGCCAAGGGGTAGTGGAGAACTTTAAGCTTCCGTAGTCTCAAGGGAAAACCCAAGGGGGGGTCACGAACACAGGTGAAGGGTCGACTGCTAGTTGAGTAGTTTCTTTACAAAGTCAAACCCAAGGGTTTTTTTATATTCATATTACCCAAGGGGTTTGGATTGCAAAGGCAACACCCCGGTTACATGTGTAATACTCCTTGAATCTCAATGATTTTCAATTAGTGTTCCTAGGCCTTTGCATGCAAAAAATTTGAGCAGGTGCATTTGCTTACAGGTAAGTGAACTCTATGTTCAACCCCCGGGCACACATCTGATTTGGTTTTGTTTCTTTTTTGAATATCTTTTCAACTTTTCAAGTCCAATGCATACCATTCTATGTTTTCATCCATCTTTGATCTTAAGAGAGATGACAAGGTCATGTAAGAGCCCACAAATTTGGGTTGTAGTGTCCAAAAATAAGTTTCTCCATTATGCAGTTATAGACGCACTTGTAGGGTTTATTTGGCACATGCTTTCACATGGGATACAACATGGTCTAGGAACTCAAGGAGTTCGGTATAGCCAATGTGGAGCAAGGCTACTGAGGGTCCCTCTCACTCCCATCATAGAGTGTTTGCAGGTACCTCCACACACAAGTACATCTTGTACTTGAAGGATCTTTTTTTAGACACCCTTACATGAGACATAATTGATATGTGGAGAATATGGGATTGAAATTGGTGCCCACTATTTTAGTTATGTGTCATGAAAAAGTCCCTAGGTGCTGGTCGACTATGTTTTCTAGACCGTTTTTAGTACGTTGTATCAGGAAAATCAAGATGTTACTCTTGGTTTCATTGAACCTCCTACTGACACATGTTTTGGTCACGTGAATAGTTGGATCCATGAAGAATTCCACCATGGAAAACATTAGTGTCACTTATGAAGATATCACCACTTCTGTTTTTAAGGATGAACACGCTTCTCCAAGGGGGGAGTATGTAATGCCAAGGGAAAATCCAAGGGAGGTCATGGACCGACCGTGGCTAGGCGCCGACTGCCAACTAAGACGGGATCCTAGCGGCAAGGCATATAAAGGGAGGCTTGGTGGAGGATCAAGTAAAAAAGTTCCCTCAATCTCACACATGCATCACGAAGGGCTCAGTCTTGGAGTCATTCAAAAGAATCATCCAAAGAGGGACCCCACAAGGACTTTGTGGAGTGGAAAAAGACAGTCGGTTTTGCAAACATTCTAGAGACCACTTGATCTCTAAATTTGAAAAGGTGATAAATACAAGAATTGTAGCTCGTGAGCTGAACTTTTGCCTTAAATTTTTTCATATTTTTTTGAGCTATGAGCTGTGAGGTATGATTTAATTGGTGGAGCCCAGTCTGCCCATGCCATGCAGCTACACTCCCTCTTCCACTTTATCATGTTCCTCTTTCACACAAACTTCTCCACTAATCATCCCCATCTCTCTCACCTCTCCTCTCTGCACCCTACTCACCTTCTCCTAAACTTTGAAGAATAAGAGAAACTATGGTGAACTCATGCCTCCTACACACACTTCCATTCCAAAATTGACCACCTAGTCTCATTTTTTCTCCTCCAAATTACCCATATCTATTATAAAACCACAAAATTTAGGCTCTTCTATTGAAGAACAACATCATGGTGATTGGTTACTCATCTTTAATTACCTTGGCTCCCAAGGAAGGCCAAGAATGGAAAAAAAATGTGCCGTCAAAGCTAGTGGACAGTCAACAAGCGTCAAAATTGGCCCTACTCACAACTATTGGAGCATCAACATTGTAAGAAATCCATCTTTTCCTACCTCTTAAGAATTTTTATTTCTTATTTTTATCCTACATGGATACTCCCATTGTAAATATCCAGATCTATTTGTAAATTAATAAAAATATTCTCTACTAAAATCTACTAACACTAACTCACTATGAAAAGTCCTATCACCTCCATTTCTCTCCTCTCTCTTTTATTCATCTATCCCCAACAACTTCTTGATAATTCCAAGAATATAATAGAAAAAATGATAAAAATTTAACCCATCCATGGTTAGAGGAGTAACCCTAGCCCTCACAAATATTATAAAATGAGGGTGTAGCTAGAACAAAAGGAGAAAATCCATGATCAAGAGCACCATGCTATAGCTCTAGAAGTGAAACTCAATCTCTTCAGAAGGAGATCTTGAGTGAAATCTCATTGGCCTATGCGCATGCATCTGTTGTATTAAGGGTAGGAAGCCCATATTCCTCCTTCAAGTGTAAGCCCAACATTTTGCTAAATCAAGGAGGTGGAATTGGACTAAGAATGATGTGTAAGTGTCTTGGTGTTCTATTTAAGTTCTTGATATCTTACCTTCGGGTGTTGTTATTGATTTGGCCATAGATCCCACATGCTATAAGAGGGCAACAGGGTGGAGATGAATCCCTTGGACTTAAGACAGAGATTGAGGTGGCTTGTTTTGTGATGTGTTGTGGTGTACTTTACTCAAGCTATGTTGAACGAAGGCTGATCTCACTTTGACTGGTCATGAATAATTTGTAAGAAGGTATTAGTGCAACAAGAACCCTCTTCCCTCTTCTCTCTCTCTTTCTTATGTGTATATTTGTGTTTGCTTTATCATTGTCGATACATTTCAAAGAAGCCTGAGCTCTCTCTCTCTCTCTCTCTCTCTCTACGCATCCTAGTTTGTATCCAAAACTAGGTGTTGTCCCAGATTTGTGTAGGTTTAACTTGCAGGTTTGTGTGTGTGTGTGTGTGTTTGTTTGTTGTTTTTTTCAACCCCAACCCAATTGAATAGCACGGGAGCCTAGAAGGGTGCTTAGTGGCCACTCTTCTTTTATTGCCCGCCTCAAATTGGTTCCCCCATTGAGGAACAACTTGTGTATGTTTTTGTGTAGGATCAGCCTTTAGAATAGTCAAGTAGTTTGCATGAATCATGAGAATTTGTATGATCCTTTCATTCCCATTGCAAGGCAAAGGGTACACATAATTGTTAGTACTATGTTTCAATTTCAATGTGTAATTTATAGAACTTTAGGTTCTCTTAGGTTAGCCAAAATAAACACTTCAATAAATTCTTTTATTTTGCCTCTCATTAGGTACGATCATAGTTTGGATGTATATATCTTTGTTCTATTTTAAGAATTAGCTTATGTATAGAGTATAAACAATGGCCCATAAATTTTCCTTTTTACTTCACACCACCTATTAGGATAAATATTGCACTCAGTAGAAAGATACATTTTCAGCAACGTATGGTGTTTATGTTTGGGACTAAAAGAACAAGAGAAATTATTGCATCTCCACCATCTGTCATTCTACCTCTCATCAACTACCACACTTCTTTTGATGTACATGTATTCATTTTATTTTAACATGAAGTGAGCCCAACAAAATAGTGTTTATGTTTGGTTCTTTTTTGTCCAAGTTTGTTACAAAAAAACACAAACGACCATTTGTTCTAACAAGGAATGTGTGTGCAATGAAAGATCCATTCTTAAAGATCTAGCCGTATTACCAACCGAGTTGTAGGAGCAGGTAGTAAATCATTGTTAGAATACAAACAATAAGGAAAATGAATGCCTATATGGCCTAGCACAAGCCACACCATCGGAAGGAAGAGCTATTGCATCGTCCAAAACACCTGTGGTAAACACCTGTAGAGATTTATGAGAAACCGTCCAAGCCTAGAACACACTCAAAATCAGGAGAAAAAGAGGACATCATGACAAAGCTCATCTTGTAAGGATGTTCGTAGAGTATCCATAGGCAAAAAACAGATGAGAAATGAAGAATTTCTGACCACTCGAACATGGAGGTGTCCTTTCTCTTACTCAAAAATGAGCTCTCTGGAAATTGTGCAGGTGTTGCCCCTATTACAATAAGGGCTTCTTTATCATTTATTTCTCTGAATTTTCTCTTTTTCCTAGCCAACAAGGCTCTCCATCAAGGAATCTTTTAATGGGCTTGTCAGTGACCCTTTGACCAAGGAATGGGGTGGGTGCAAGTGGCCAGGGACCAAAAACATTTTCCTGGCACCTGTCCACCTAGGTGTGAACTCCCAAAATGCACCCCCTCTTCCCCATGAGCCCACAAGACCCTCCATAGCCAAGCCTTGTGAGCTCCTTTCACTTGATACACCGATAATGGCTCCCCCTTTAGGCTATTTACCCCCTCTTCTCCAGTTTTCCCTTCCCATGTGGGATAATCCCCCCACCACATGGCACTTCCTCCTCAAGCTTCCCAACTCCCTCATGCCCAAAAATTTCCAGTTTTTCCCCAAAGTAGGAGCACTTCTTGAGCAACTTTCTCAAAGCATAACTTGCGGCTTTGATCACCATAACACAGGCTCGAAGCCCAATATCTCGGCTACATCTAGGATTCTTAAAACTCAAAATTTCTAGTTCCCATAGTCAAGTTGGCCCAGTTACCTTGTTGCATGCACCTGCAATTACCTTCTAAGATGAGATCGCCCACTTCGGATGCCCATAACTCATGATGTACAAGTTTGATTCACAAGCTATAAAGCACGGTTCAAAATACTTATAAAAAATTATGTTTTGGAGACTTAAACTACTCAAAACATCAGCACATAGGCTTGCCTTTGTACATGAATTTTTACAAGACCACTTCCACAATTTTCAGGGCTATGTACACGTATATACATGATGCTAGTGGGCAAGCTTTTTGGCATGACTAAGCAGAGGTTCCTATGGTGAACAACTATTGTAGCTCATTCCTAATAACCTTATTTACCTTATCAGATGTTTCCACACTCTCTTCCTTCATTCATAGCATCTCATCTATCAAAACTGCCATCAAGTGTGCTAGATATTTATTCAATCTATAACCATTAACATGATATTTATGTTGTGCACCACTCAAATCTGCCAACTGATATGTGCCATTATCAAACTTCTTGACAACAGTAAAAAGGACCTTCCCATATGATTTGAAATTTTTTTTGAAAGGTATTGTCCAATTTACTGTTTGTATTGCAACACTAGATCACCCTTTTCAATTCTTTATCCTTCACGCATTCATTAGCTTTTAGCTGAGCCTTCTTTAACACTTCTTCATAGTAGCGCAAAGCTTAAACTTTGTCTAATTACAAACAATGTAGATCCAACAAACTCTTCTGCCAGGTATTTGTTTGCTCTTCATCTCCCAATGATAACAGTTTGAGTGTAGGAATCTCCGCTTCAATTGACAATAAATCTTCCTTGCCATAAACCAAGTGGTAAGGAGAAAATCATATGCTCGTTTTGATAGCAGTTCTGTAGGTCCATAATGCACAAGGCAACTCCAAATCCCAACTCTTCCCATGTGTCTGGGTCATTTTTGTTAAGATCTTCACCAACTCTGCATGAACCTTTCATTGTGACCATTGCATTGTTGATAATAAGGAGAACTTACCTATGTTTCATAATGAGCCCGGGGGGGTCACTATATCACGTGCGTTCAGGCTCTTTTCGAAAATCCCTATTCTGTGAATTTTCTAGGAAATATAATGAGCCCTTTTCATTTAAATTCTGTAATTTTCTTTGAGATTTGTTAAAAACATATCCTTATGTAAATTTATTTCTATAAGTTTGAAGGGATTTAAATACCCTTCTGTTGAGCTCACGTGATAGGTTACATACTATGTAGGTGAACCACCCGGGATAATGAGCTCCCCTCGAAATCCTGGTCCTCTATCAGAAAGTGGCTCTAGGGGCACACCAAACTTGAAACATATATTCTCATAAACAAATTTCCCCATTTCTTTACTGGTAATTTGTTTGATAGCTTTGGCTTCTTCCCATTGTGATAAATAATCTACTATTGTCAAGATGTAAGCATTTCTTTCCTAGTCATAGGTAAGGGTCCAATAGCATCAAGACCCCATTTTTCAAACACATTAAAAGCTAGAACTGTTTGTCACAATTTGGGTTTCAAGATTCTCTTTGCCATCTTCTAGCAAGGCAAACACGACTGGCACCAATGGTTAACATCCCATTGAATGCTTGGCCATACATAGCCTTCTTGAAACTTTTTATGCAGCATGATCTTCATGGCAAAATGGCCTCCACAAGATCCCTCGTGATTTTCTTCCAAGACCTCGTAGATTTCCTCTTTCCAAGGCACAAGAGGCAAAACCAAATCACTTTCTTTCATGTACAACACATCATCAAGAATTTTGTATTTCCTGGCTTTCCTTATAAATGCATACTTTTTGAAAGATGGTAAACCTTCAGGTAGGACACCTGTCAACTAAAAATCCATCTCCTTTAAGCTAGGATTTCACCTTAAAGCATAAATTATTCAGTTTACAATTCTTATTATTCCATACTCGCAACACTTGCTTCACGACCAACAAGGCATCTCCTTTGATCTGTAAGCGTCTAATTCCGAGCCGTAAGCAAATGTGCAAACCACATTCAAGAGCCATGTACTCTGATTCATTGTCACTTTTTGCATCAAGTTTTAGCCCCTGTTTCCTTAAAATATTTCCTTGTGCATCAGAAATGACAATGCCTCTTGAAGCAGCATCATGACTTCTTGGATTAGAACCATCAAAGTATAACAGTGAAGCATCAAAAATGGCAAGAGTCTCAACTTTCTTCTTTCGCACCACCTCTTCTTTAAACTAAACAGGAGTGTCTTTATAAGTGAGTAAATTTTCCAGGGTAGCCCGAGCATTCTCTTCCACGAAAAAGGTAAACTAAAACTCCTGAAGTTTAATAACACATTTCATTAGTGTTTTTTATATATTTAAATTATTGAACAGCTAGGGAAGCAATGAATAAGTGGTGAGAAAGGTGAATGACTTTTACAGCAAGCACTGTCTAAATAGTCTGCAAGCATAAACCATACAGGTCATCACCAATTCAATTTTAGAGAAATCTCTTTCATGAGGAGTCTTCACTCTGCTAGCATAATGAACAAGCTTCATATTTTAAGATTCCTTCCCCTTTTGCAATAACATGGCCCCAATGGCATCATTTCCCACTGATGGGTTAACATAAAACTCCTTTTCCCAGTCAGGAACTTGCATAATGGATAGTGTACCTAAAACCTCTTTGAATTTGTCAAAAACATCATCACAATCATGAGAGCACTTGAAGGGGTCATTCTTTACTATTTTTTCAATGGATCTAGTAGCTGTGATCTCAAAGGTATGAAACGAGACAGATAATTAACCTTCTGTATGAAAGTGGCCAACTATCTGGTATCTTTTGGAGATGATAGCAACAACAAAGCTTCCACTTTCTTTGGATCTGCTTCAATCCTAGAAGCCTCACCCTTGGCTATGCCAAATGACATTTTTTGCGATTTAACCCCCACATTCATCATAGCTTGCAATTTAAGTCATTTCAAGCTTTTGAACATGCTCTTTCCTTGAACTGTATACACAAAAATCATCGATAAATTCTTTGACAAACTTCCCAAGGAGCAGGGTAACGACACAATCTACTTTTATTTCAAAAGAAACGGGCCCATTTGTCAACGCAAAAGGAAGGCAGCAAAAGTAGAAACAACCCCATGGCGTGATAAAAGTATTGTTTTTTTGGTCTTCAAGAGCAAGGATAAGCTGAAAATATCCTAAATAACCATCACAGACACTGTATCTTTCAAAGCTAGTCACTGCATCTAAAAGTTGATCAATGAAATGCAAAGGGTAAGGATCTTTCTTGGTCACTGCATTTAATGGCTTATCATCAACACAAACTCTCCAACACCCGTCTTTCTTTGAAGTGACCACTACAAGGTTCACCCATTTATCATTCTCAATTAGCACAATGAACCTTGCATCCAGAAGCTTATCCCCTTCTTCCTTTGAAGCATTCATTTTCTCCTTACCCATTCTTCTTAATTTTTGTCGTATAGGCTTTTCCCCTTCAACTAGTTTGATCTTCACAGGATCCCCAACAAAACCCCTTATTTCTTGATATGAAGTGATGAAAAGATTTGGGAATTTGTCCAACATTTCTAAGTACTCCCTTCTTTCTCCTTGTGTCAAAACAGTACTCCCTTCTTTCTCCTTGCGTCAAATCAGTACTCAGCATATTTCGAATCAACTCTTTCTTCACTGGCAATTCCTGTTTAGGCTGCATCAACTCTTCAAATTCTCTAAACGGCTTGAAGAGTTTATATTTCCTAACACTTTCAATATTTCACCCGCTTCTACCTTCTCCTCGTCCAACAACAAGAATGACATTTCACCCTCGTCACTGGAACTAGAAGCAAAACTACTTTCTAAATCTTCATAACTACCTTCACTGGTAACCTCGAATTCATCATTCATATCCTATAGTGCCATAGGCTGCTTGGTAGTCATATCAAACACCCCCTTTTCACCCTTCCTGCCATACACACAGATTGTGCCCTTGCCCCAATCTTGCACAGCTCTCAACCAAGGTCGTCCCAAAATGAGAGGGAAAGATCCCACGCCAACTACCATAGCATGAAAGTTTACAATAACCTTCACGTTAAAGACTTTAACTTCCAAATTTATAATCATTCCCAAACATTTCACTTTGACATGGTTTTCTAGTCCAAAACCAAGAGATTTTGCATCTAACGAGACCTAGTCTCTCGACACGACTCTGTGATCATACAAACTTGAGAACCTCTATCAATGTAGGCCTCTTCCATGCCCACACCTTTATGCCAAGCATTCACCACAAGAAAAATGTTGGGTAACTTTCCCACAGCCAACACTGTGACTAGTCCACGCTTCGGCTCTTTCTCTGGATTCACTAATGACTTTCACTGCCTCTTGAGTTTGGGCACCATATTCATCAACTATCCAAAAGTACAGTCTACTTTTCTCCCAATCAGGTCTTTTTTTAAACTGTAAGATGTTTGACATTCTCTCAAAGGTAAATCTGCCACTTCAAACCATCTACGTGGTCTTCTCTTCCTCTTGTCTTTTGCATATTCACCCTCTTTCTCTTTCCCTTTCTTTCTGCTAGCCCACACGCGGCACATCCTTCCCTCTCTATATACGGGGAGCATATCTGTAGCTTTTGCATTTAAGCCAAACAAGATAGGGTGTGTGGATCCATTTCTAGTCAAACCAAAGGTAATATCGAATGTACCTTATGTGCCTTGGAATCTACAACCAATTCCAGTGCCAAAAGCACTCTTGCCAAAGCTTATAGGTTTACTCAATGAAAAGATAAAGATGGGGATTTTGGAACCTTCATGTGCCCCCTACTCAAGTATGTGGTTCACTGTACCAAAGAAAAATGGAGCTCTATGCTTCATTTATGTAGCATGTCAACAAAATCACAATAAAGAATATGGGTATAGGGCCAATTGTAGATGAGTTTGCAGAAGCATTTGCAAGAAGGGAAATATATTCTATGGGGGATTTGTACTCAGGTTATGACCAATTCCAACTAGTAATGGAAAGCAGGGACTTGACTACCATAAGAACACCCTTGGGTTTGGTAAGGATGTGCACCTTACCGTAGGGAGCAACCACCTCAATTGCGTACATGATGAAGGGTATGAACAAAGTCCTACGTGACTTCATACCTCAAATTAAAATTCCTTTTCTTGATGAGGTGCCAATCAAAGGATGTGATTTAGCTAGAAAAGATGAGCCTCTAAATTCGAGGGGGTGCCGTAAATATGTGGCAAACCACATCAATGATTGTGTCAAAATTTTAACAAGGCTAGAAAAATTGAACCTTACATTATCTGGGCAAAATTCAATGTTTGGGGTTGAGGAAAAATAATAATAGTGGGACATCGTTGTAATCCTCATGGCCACCAATCTTGTCCAACTAAAGTATATGCAATACAGAGGATGAACAAATTATGTGTAAATATCACTGAGGTGAGAAGGTGTACTTTACAAAAGCAAGACGATTGGGTTGAATCAGAATTCAAAAGGATCAGAAAGAGAGAATATGGACTCTTCTTGAGGGATGGCTACTTGTGCAAACATCCTAAAAGAAGATATGGGACTTCATTGTGAGTAGTATGTGATAAGCCTACTCAGCTTAAAATAATCAAAGAGCTTCATGAAAGCCTATATGCTGGATATTGAGGTGTATTGGCTACTTTTTTCAAAGTGAAAGAAACATATTGGTGGAAAGGCATGTATAAGGATGTATTTGAGTTTGTGGAGTCTTGTGTGACATGCCAAATGTATTCCAATGTACGCCATTGTGATGGCTTGCATCCTACATACCCATTAGCCATGCACTATAAATGGGTTTTTGATCTAATCACAATTCCTTTGGAACACCTCTTCTCTTCTTGTTTTGTAAAACACCTCTTCCCACAATGAACCTTTGCTTCTTTTGGAGATTCCATTATGAAATTGTGGCCGGTTCTTTTTGAATCCCTAAGATTTGGTTGCAAAGAGGTTTCTTCTAGCTTTTCTTATAATTTGATGGTAAAGGCAAGGCCACTAGTCTTAGTTTCTTTGCTACAATTTTGTACTTGGTCTCTACCTACACTTTTAGTCCTTCATTGGCATTGTATCTTTTCTCCTTTTCAAAAGACTTAATATCATTTCATACATTTTGAGAGTGTATGCCTTCCATCAATGGTCACCTATGCCCCTCAAAGATGTCTTTTGAAGTTTTTGGCAGCTCTAATCATCCAGCCCTGGATAGTTTCATTTGATCAATACATTATCAAAAGGGCATTTTAATTTGAGGTGTGAAGACACCTAAGACTTTTTCATACCATTCATCAAAGGCGCAACCGAACTAGTTGGTCCTTGAGGTAAAGGTTCCATCATGGTAGGCAAGTCCATGCTTTTCATAGCTAGTTGGAATTGATCTTACCATGAGTACAAAATCTCCCAAACAATGTCATAAAATCCAATACCTAGCCAACCCAAATGATTTTATTATATTAAACTGATCATTTAATGTGGAATAATAAACGGGAACAAGGGTTAGAATATACACATGTGCTTACAGATCTTTATCAACACGGGGCCAATGGTAAAGGGATCCAAATGTGAGATGGTCTATCAAAGACCAAGGCTAGCCAATATGGAGCTCAAAGACCTTACGGTTAGCTTCATTGAAGACCTCCCAAGGTTAGTGTTACAAGTCCTTTGATCTTAGGTAATCTAGGGCCGAGCTTAAGCTGGGAACCCTTCCCAAGCTTGAGGTGCTTACCGTTCTTGACGAATAAGGTTCTTGAGGTGCTTATCATGCTTGATGACTAAGGTGCCTGTCATACTTGATGACTAAGGTTCTTGAGGTGCTTGCGGTTCTTGCTCACTAAGATGCTTGACGTGCTTGTCGTGCTTGCTGACTAGGGAGGTTGAAGTGCTTGTGGGAATACTACCCAAGCTTGAGGTGCTTTGTCGTGCTTGATGACCAAGGTGCTTGTGTCTCATAAGTCAAAGGCATCCCTACAAAGGAGGGGACGATCCCGAAAGCTAAGGGGATGAGAGATAACACACACACACATAAGGTATGCCAAGCCTCAAGAGGCAACAAGGACATATGTCAAGTCCCTCTCTCTCAAAGGGGAAATGGGGACACTTATCCCAAGACTACTCTTGTTGCTTGATATGCATTTTGCATGTGATTGGGAAGCTTGTAGGGTCCAATGAGCTTCCAAGTTGACCTAGAAGAGGGGATCGACCAAAGGAACAAGGGGGATTTCTTGGGGGTATACTCTCACACACACACTCAAACATACTCTCATTGTGTAAAGTGCAAAGTGCAAGAGCTCCATCTCCTTCTCCAAGCTAGTAGAGAAGTTAAGAACCGACCCCAACACTCTTGGCTATGGAATGCAAATCCAGCCAAGATCCATGCTTCAATGCTTAAGCTTGCCATCTTCTCCATATTCATTACTATGCTATTATGTATGCTATAAAGAAGAGTGATGATAAGTGAGGAACTATTTTTTCTCCTATGAATGTTTCTTTTTCCTCTTCCCTACCCTTATTCCCCGCTAGCTCTCTCCACCTTTGAAGCTGTTTGAGGCCTTTAGATAGGTAATTATTTTTACAAAGTCTATGTTATGCTTGTAATGCATGAAGCTTTACATTTTCCTTGCATCACGTAGTTCACAAGGATCAGAAATATTGTATTGTACGAAATCTCTTTTGATGAGAAAATCTATAATACAAATGTATATTGGAGAGGGGACCAGCTAAACATAAATCCCATCCTCAATTGTTGTCAAGTTCTCTAAACTCTCTCTCTCTTGCAAAATTATTTCTAGTTCCAAGTATATTAAGTAATATTATTATGTTTCTACCATCAATTAAGTCACCCTCTATGCTCTCAAACTAGTCTCACAAAAATGCTCTCTTTAATTCTCCTAATTCCACTATTCTCAAAGTTCATAGGCCATTTCCATTACATTGGTATCAGAGTATTTGGTTTCTCTTTTCTTACTTAAGAAGAGACTTCCTTGAGTTGATTTGTTTAGTTATATTAGGGTAAGTGGGACTAGGATCTATTATCGATTTTGTTGACGCTAGTATGTGGGATATGGTGCACACCTCAGGAGATTTGGTCTTAATAATGGGTTCTTTTAGACTTTCCCACGGCTTTATCATTATTGATCCATAAGAATCTTGAAAGGATCTATCCCTCAAAAAATTTATAATATTAGACCCACTCCACTACTCTCTATGATTAGCCAAGTTGAGCCGTGGGTGTAGATGCTTAAGTGTTGATTTTCAAAGGCTAAGAGAAGTAGAAACTAAGGTTTTGAATCGCCAAAAAGTAAACTAAGTAAACACAGAAAGTATTCTATACATAAGTATAATTAGCATGGTTGACAATACCCAAGAGATCTGAATGAACATTAATAACTTTTATTTTTCACACGAAGGTTCTAATAATGATGCCCCCATACAATTATCTTGTTACTAGGTTGCAACAAGCTATGGGCAATCGTGCTTTGCAAGACAAAGTTACTGAACAACTTTGTGATTGTGGGATTTCCCTTCCTCTCCAAGAGGAGAGAGAGATTAGGAGGCCAATTGATGAGGCCCCCAGCAGAAGACTCTCTCCCATATAGGAGGAGGAATCCAAAGAATGGGAAAGTAATGAATCCCTAATTTCCTCTAAAGATGTGGCTCCACGAAGACGGTGGTCTAGATGATTGCCAACTCCTCCCAAGACGAAACGGTCAACCCACTGTCCTTCCCCTTGTCACTCCAAAAGGGAAGAGAGGAAACAAAGAAATAAAAGGTCAAGAAAGAGGTCACCCTCTTCTCCTTCTTCGTCACCTTCTTCCTCTCCCGACGAAAGTTATGGCTATTCTACGAGAGAATACAAGAGGGGAGGACATCAAAAATATTACACTTCACGAAGAAGGTCACAAAACCTCAAGAAGTTCAAAGAGGGAGGAGAGAGTATCTCTTTTCTCACCTATGACGGCACCTTTGGTGCCATCGACAAAGTATTTGCCTTCATCCAGTAATTTGATGCGGCCTTTGGAGACGAGGACTTCACGGAGTCCTCCAAGCTACGCCATGTAGCTATGTACTTCCAAAAATCGGATCGTCAATGGTGGGTTAGCCTTCGTGGCAATGGTGAAGACTCAAAGACATGAAAAACTCTACGAGTTTCCATTATGAAGCAATTCCTTGCAAGCAATGCAAAGGACAAATTGCTTACCGAATTGTGAAATTTGAAACTTCTCTCCCATGAGTCTACTCACAAATATGTGGACAAGTTTTGGGACTTACATCTCAAGGTTACAATCTTTCAAAAGATAGATTTCGTCGAGCAAGAGCAAAAGAAAAAAAAAAATTGCAGGATTACTTAAAGAGATGGCCGAGTATGTCAACTCCCATTATACTGGTTCTATCACCAAATAAATGCACCACACTATGGTTGCTTCATGCATCAATTTCCAACAAGGGGCTAGACGGAATGTCAAGCCCATGGAAAGGAAAGACAAAAGTGATGCAAAGGGAGAACCAATGCCCAAAATTCTTCCCAAGGCAATTTCAATAACAACAACAACAACAAGCGGCCCAAGGAGAAGGGATTTTATAAAGGTAAATACAAACTCTGTCCTAAAGATCTTGAAGATTTTCACAAGGACCATAAATAGTTTGTGGGGAGCAAGGACATGGCTATTGTTCTTGCCCCAAGAGAAATGCCCGCAATGATACTCCTAGAGCTTCCTCCATCGAAGCTCCAAAAGAGGATGCTCACTTTGCAAAGGATCACCCTCTTGTCATGGATGCTTGAGAGTCAGTCGCTGCCTGCATAATCACCTATTTCATCACCTACATCATCGCTAGAAGGCTCTAGAAAAATCTAGAAGATTCTAGAAGTTCTAAAAGTATCAAGGAGATTCTAGAAGTTTCTAGAAGCATGGACAAGATTTCGGAAGACTCTAGAATTTTCTGGAAAGCTCTAGAAAGTTGAAGAAGGATCTAGAAGGTTCTAGAAGAACTAGAAGGATCAAGAAGTTTCTATAATCTTGGAGAAGATTCCGAAAGAATCTAGAAGTTTCTGTAAAGGTCTAGAAAGTTGAAGAATGATCCAAAAGGTTCTAGAAGAACTAGAAGGATCAAGAAGGTTCTAGAAGATTCTAACCTCCTCAAGAAGAACCTAGAAAGTCCTAACCTCCTCAAGCACTAGTATAAATAGGGATCTCGGGCCACAAGCCCCTCAGTCTTGTCAAACTGTTATGAGCGCGTATAGAACTAGAAGAGATCGATAGGAGGTGCTCACAATATACAAGAATTTGGGACTTGATGATGAGCTTAATCTTGATTACAAGACTTAATACTTTATGAAGAGAGCTAGATACAAAACTTGGATTACATGACTTGCATACAAGACAAGACCTGATTGCAAGGACAAGACTTGAACATAAGGCAAGAACTAGAAGAGGGTTTTCCTCATAGGAGCCTCAAGGTCTCTTGGGATAGTTTCTAACACTCTCTTCTTCTTCTTCTTCTTCTTCTTCTTCTTCTTCTCTGTCTCTCTCTCTCTCTCTCTCTCTCTCTCTCTCTCTCTCTCTCTATGACAAAGGTTCACACACTAAGAGAGTTCATCTCTCAAGCAATAGAATGTGATCGACTATTTGACAGGAGACAAGTGAGGCGTCTTGGCGAACCATTGTGACCCAAACGTGTAAACACCTCAACAAGGCCATGAATCAAGCATTGAGCCCATGCAAATTGATTCATCACGGTTTCAACCTCTCTCAGCCTAGGGGAAGCAAAGGCGACGCATTAATATCTTATGTATGTATTGTGGAGAGCAGGGGCACATAGTTCAACAGTGTCCAAGGAAGAGAACGATGAAGGTTCATGGTGCAATGGCCTCAATGTGTTGGGAAAACATGGACATCCAATCCCAATAGAGACCAACCGGTTGGACAAAAGACAAGCAAAAAGAGGTCTCTTTCTTCCCGCTGATTTCACTTCAAGTTTTATGCTACCAGTCAAGATCCATATGCCGGGTAGGCACATGGATTGTGAAGCATTACTAGATTCAAGCACAACGGCATGCTTCATGCACAAAGATTTGCAAAAGAACAAGGCATACCACTTGTGGAGAAGTCTAATCCAACAACTGTAGAATTCTAAGTAACATTGCAGGAGCATGTTTCAAGAATAGCGTTCAATATTATAGAAAGAAAAAGCAGTCCAATTGTTATTGGGCTACCGTGGCTTGAATTACATAATCCTGACATCGATTGGAGGGCTCGGAGAATTGAACCACGAGAAGTCCAAAAGAAGAAGGGAAGGCATAATAGGCCTATATGTCTTGGAGCCAAGGTCTTCATGCGTGCAGCCAAAAAGTATCCAACTTTCGTGATATTTGCACCGACACATTGACAACAAAAATCATGGAGGCATTTACACATCAATATCAAGATTACAATGATGTTTTTTAGAAGAAGAGTGCAGACCTCTTATCGGAGCATCGACCCTATGATTGTGCTATAGAGCTTCAGAAGGGAACCCAACCCCCCTTTTGGCCCAATATACAAGCTATCTCAAGATGAATTGGTAGAATTACAGAAAAATATTGATGAGAATCTTGGTAAGGGGTTCGTAGGGCATTCAAATTCCCCAACAGGATCTCCAATACTCTTTGTAAATAAGAAGAACGGAACTCTCCGGGTGTGCGTGGATTATAGGCACCTAAACAAGATCACCGTCAAGAATTGCTATCTCCATCCCTTGATCCCAGAGCTTCTTGATTGCCTTGTAAAGGCAAGAATATTTACAAAAATAGATCTTTGTGGTGCTTACAACCTAGTCAAAATCAAAGAAGGTGATGAATGGAAGACATCTATTCGGACAAGGTATGGCCACTTTGAATATACCATCATGCCATTTGGTCTCACAAATGGCCCAGCTGTTTTTCAACATTTAATGAACGATATCTTTCGGGAGTATTTGGATTGTTTTGTGGTAATATATTTGGATGATATCTTGATATTTTCCAAGGATCGAGAAGAGAATGAGCACCATGTATGATTAGTGCTTGGAAAGCTTCGTGCATCAGGGTTATATGCAAAGTTGGAGAAGTGCTCTTTTCATGAATCTAAGGTGGAATTTCTTGGTTATGTAATTTCTGAAAAGGGAATATTCATGGATCCAAAAAAGGTTCAAACCATCCTTGATTGGGAGACACCCACCTGGGTAAGAGATGTTCAATGTTTCCTCGAATTTGCAAATTTTTATCGTATGTTTATACAGGGATACTCCAAGGTGGTTACAACACTCACAAGGCTGACAGGCCATAATAAGTTTTTTTGGGACTCAGAGGCCACGAAAGCATTTCAAACTCTCAAGCAAGCTTTCACGAACGCACCCATTCTAATTCACGTAGATCCTACAAAGACTTTCATCCTATAAACAAACACTTGAGATTTTGCCCTTGGCTCTATTCTCTTCCAAGTAGGAGAGAATGGTCGAGTACATCCAGTGGCTTTTCATTCCCGCAAGTTCTCAGCTCCAGAAATCAATTATGAAATCCATGACAAAGAGCTCTTAGCAATCATCGACTCCTTCGACACTTGGCGTCACCTACTTGAAGGAGCCCCTCATAAGATCACTATCTATACAGATCACAAGAATTTGGAATACTTCATGACATCCCGCATTTTGAATCGTCGCCAAGCCAGGTGGAGTGGTATCCTATCAAGGTTTCATTTTCTTATCTCTTATAGACCTGGCCGTCAACAAGCTAAGCCAGATGCCTTATCAAGAAGATCCTACCTTACACCTAGAGAAGGCGATGCAGCATTTGATAAACAAGAGTTAGTGATTTTGACAGCTGATCAGCTTAAGCTATACGCCATCACGAGCCAAGCTCCTAAAGATTCTACTTTTCTTTCTAAGGTGAAGATGCAAATTGCCAAAGACCCACTTGCTCAGAATATTAGACAACAACTACAAGGACAAGAGGTGAATGAGGACTTTCAAGAAATTGATGAGCTAATTTACTATAAGGGTCTTCTCTATATTCCTCCAGGACCAACACGCTTGGAGGTACTTCAGCAATGGCATGATCTTCCATCAACAGGGCATTTTGGGGTTAATAAGACAATTGAGCTTCTCTCCCGTGACTTTTGGTGGCCTCAAATGTGGAAGCTTGTCAAGGAGTATGTAGGCACGTGTGACACTTGCAATAGATCAAAGGCCCCTCATCATCATCCTCATGGGTTACTCCATCCCTTGCCCATTCCAACCAAACCATGGTCATCCACGTCCATGGATTTCATTGCAAAGCTACCCTTGTGACAAGGATTTGACTCCATTTTAGTAGTCGTGGATCAGTTCACAAAAATGGCACACTTCATTCCAACCACTAAAACCATCACCGAAGAAGGTATAGCCAAACACTTTCTACAGCATATCTATCGTTATCACGGATTACCGGATGACATAGTTTTTGATCGAGTCCCACAATTCATCTCTAGCTTTTGGAAAAGCTTATTGAAGCTACTCGGAGTACAAATCAACCTCTCCTCGGCCAATCACCCACAAAGTGATGGACAAACAGAGAGAGTAAATCAAGTTTTGGAATAGTATCTATGTTGTACCCTCAATTATCACCAGGATAATTGGGTCGCGCTCCTACCACTAGCAGAATTCTCCTATACTGCCTCCAACCATCACACTCCATTCTTTGTTAATTATGGTCAACCCAAACAAGATATCCACAGACACTATCAAGTCAAGAATCCCGGTGCTATTCATCTTACACAACAATTATCTGCAATTCACAAAGAACTTACAATTCATATCAAAGAAGCTCGATCCAGGTATAAGGAAAATGCAGATTTCCATCGCATGCAACATCCAAAATACAAAGAAGGGGATAAAGTTTGGCTCCTCCGACGTGATCTACATTCATCTTGACATTGTCAAAAGCATGATTATCAAAGGCTTGGCCCGTTTAAAATTATCCATCAAGTCAATCAAGTCACCTATCGACTCCAGTTACCCTCATCCATGAAAATCTATCCGATCTTTCATGTCTCAGTCCTAGAAAGAACCTCGTCACACATCTAAGATCCCAGGAAGAGACCTACAACCACCTCCTCTGGTTGAGATTCAAGGACATGACAAATATGAGGTCGAGAAAGTCCTAGATTCTCGAGTTTCATATGGCAGGTTATAGTACTTGGTGCATTGGAAAGGCTATGATGTTGGTGAATGAACCTGGGAACTAGTACACAATCTACAACATGCATTTCTCAAAGACCAAGAGTTCCATCAACAACATCCATGGAAGCCCAACTCAAGGAACACCACTGCTCCTCGTGGAACTTGTCGCTAGAGAAGGGGGTAATGTCATGGATGCTTGAGAGTCAGTCACTGCCTGCAGCATCTCCTATGTCATCACTTACATCATCGCTAGAAGGCTCTAGAAGAATTTAGAAGGATCTAGAAGATTCTAGAAGTTCTAAAAGTATCAAGGAGATTCTAGAAGTTTCTAGAAGCATGGAGTTCCGGAAGAATCTAGAAGTTTTTGGAAAACTCTAGAAAGTTGAAGAAGGATCTAGAAGGTTCTAGAAGAACTAGAAGGATAAAGAAGTTTCTAGAAGCTTGGAGAAGATTCCGAAAGAATCTAGAAGTTTCTCGAAAGCTCTAGAAAGTTGAAGAAGGATCCGGAAGGTTCTAGAAGAACTAGAAGGATCAAGAAGGTTCTAAAAGATTCTAACCTCCTCAAGAAGAACCTAGAAAGTCCTAACCTCCTCAAGCACTAGTATAAATAGGGATCTTGGGCCACAAGCCCCTCAGTCTTGCCAGCACCAATTGTGAGGCTCCTATGAGGAAAACCCTCTTCTAGTTCTTGTCTTATGTTCAAGTCTTCTCCTTGCAATCGAGTCTTGTCTTGTACTCAAGTCATGTAATCCAAGTCTTGTATCTAGCTCTCTTAATAAAGGATTAACTCTTGTAATCAAGATTAAGCTTATCATCAAGTCCCAATTTCTTGTATATTGTGAGCGCCTCCTCTTACTCTCTTCTAGTTCCACACGCTCATAACAACCTTTCTCCTATGCTTGGGGAAAGGTAAGGAAGCATGATTCCCTCATCTTGTTTGACCTTGGCTCCACTCACAACTTCACCTCAATGGAGTTGGCCACCAAGTTGGGCATTGAAGCTTTCAACATGGGAGATATTGTTACTTCCTATATAGCTTTCAAGGGACAGCAAGCCTCTGTTACTCCCTTGATTGGAATGTTGAGGCTTCATGTCCAAAGCTACGTCAACAAAGAATATTTTTTCATCTCTCCTCTCCAACATGAGGATGCTATCCGAGGAAACCATGCTTCAACCGCATGGCATCCAACATGAAGTTCCCTAAAAGGAGAATCTACTTTACTACATGCAAAATAACATGTATATAGATACTAGTGAGTCTGGTCGTTCTATATCACTTTTAAATAATCTTGCTTTTGATAACTCAATGAAGAGCTCAGTTTTTACGTACATGATTTTTGCCAGAGTCCCTAAAAGGTCCTAATGTTTCATCAAATTTGAATGGTGGGAATCAAGAAGAGAGACTTATCTAATTTTCTAAAAGGATTACAAGATGTGTTCATCGATGATATCCCTATGGACTTACCTCCAAAATGAGGGGATGATGACCATCAAATTGAGCTCCTACCAAGAAGCTCACCACCTAACAAGCCTCCTTATTGAGCTTCCCAAGCTCAACCAGAGGAGATCATGAGGCAAGTACAAAATTTGGTTGACAAAGGGATGGTAAGGCCTAGATCCTCTCCATTTTGTTATCCAATCCTTTTAGTATAAAATAAATATGGTACATACCGTATGTGTGTGGACTATTGAGCACTAAACCATATCACTATCAAAAACAAATTTTATGTGCCTCGGGTAGAAGATCTGTCTTTATGAATATCTAGTCATACCTTTTGGCTTGACCAATGCACTAGCCATGTTCAATTGTCTAACGGAGAAAATATTTAGACCCTACCATAAATTCAATGGAGTGTTATTTGATGATATCATCATCTACTCCAAGTCCTTGGAGAAACACAAGCAACATCTCCAATAGATTTTTCAACATTTGAGGGAGAACAAGCTTTTTTCAACCAAAAGAAAAGCAAAATTTCCCTTCAAGAGATTCAATACTAAGGTCATATTATCTCTCAAGATGGTATCCATATGGGTCCATGAAAGTTAGAGGTAATTAAAGCATGAACTAATCCAAGGAATTACATGATCTAAGAAGCTTTATTAGTTTGTGTGCATACCAGAGATGCCTTCATAGCAAAACTCTCTCAAATAGCAGGAAGATTACATGACTTAACTAAGAAGAACGTTAAATATTCATGGAGTGCTACGGAGAAAGATGCTTTTGACAAGCTCAAAGAGAATCTTACCTCCCAACCAATCCTCATGCTTCCGGATCTATCAAATCCATTTGAGGTCCAATGTGATGCTTGTGGTGATTGCCTTGGAGCAGTCTTGCTTCAAGAAGGGCATGCCATAGCATAGGAGAGCCGAAGAAGTCTCAATACAGATGAACAAATGTTATGCATTTATGAGAAAGACCTTTTAGCTGCTTGACATGCCCTAGACACATGGAAGCACTATCTGTTGGGGACTCCATTTATTTTACAAACAGACGACCAAAATCTCAAGTACTTCATGACACAAACCAAGCTCTTTGACAAACAAATGAGGTGGGAAAATTTTATTTCGCAATTTTATTTTCATATTGCTCACATTGATGGTAAGCACAATCAAGTGGTTGATGCACTTTCACGATGATCAAAAGTTAATGCGGTATCTATAGCTACTCACAATTATATATCTTCTATGATACATGAGTATGCTATTGACCCAGACTTTAAAGACATAATGTCAACCCTGGGGTTGGGGAAGAAAGAGGAACCAATTACCTTGCAGGATGGTTATCTTCTCCATGGAAATAGGATATGTATTAGCCACTCCCTTTGTGAGAAAGTCATGTATGAATCTCATGGTCCTCCCTATGCGGGGCATAGAGGCATTCAGCCTACTCTCCAAGGAGTAGAGACGTACTTCTATTGGCCTACCATGAAAGTGGACATACAAGAGTATGTTTCAAAATGTGTAGTATTCCAAAAGACTAAGTATGATAGAGGAAAGCAACCTGGATTACTCCAGCCATGGCCAATTCGTAATTCACCATGGGCACACCAAATGGAAACTTTCTTCATATATTAGTTTTCAAACACCATGGATTGCCAACATCCATCATGTCAAATAGAGATCCTAGAATGACCAGTAGTTTTTGGAAAGGTCTCTTTGAAAATCTAGGTACAAGTTTGAATTTCTCTTTGGCCTATCACCCACAAATGGATGGCCAAAGTGAGATAGCCAATCTTAGGATACTCGATCTACTAAAGACATATGTTACAGAAGTAGACCAACGCTCACAATGGGAAAAGTACTTACTTCTTGTAGAGTATGCTTACAATAATATTGTCGATACTTCTATGGAAAAATCACCTTTTGAAATTATTGAGGGAAGACCTAAAAGTCCCTTACTACTTAAAGTACATGGGAAGATCTTCACTGTCGATGAGTATAATCGTGACCTACAAGAACACTTTCAAAAGATTAAGGAGGCTATATCCATCTCTCATCAAAGGAAAAAAGGTGTTTCTAACAAGCACAAAAGGGCTTTAATGCTCAAAGAAAATTATTGGGTCTTACTTAAGTTTCTCAATGCTTGATTGAGGAAAACTACAAGGCAAAAATCCTATGGGCCATCGAAATTATTATGCTATACTAGCAAGAAGATAATATGGTCCGTTTCAAATCTTGAAGCCAATTAATGAGATTGCCTATTAACTCAAGTTGCCCAACCATTGGCTCATACACAATGCTTTTCATGTGAGCCTCCTTAATACCTATAAAGGAGAGACACCAAGTGAACCAGTTATTGAATACCCTCCCAACATCGATGAACAAGAAGAGGTGCTACAACCCGAAGCTATCCTTCGGCATGAAGACAAGGTACTACAACATGGTTAGATTGTCTGACGGTATCTTATTAATCTAAAAAATTATCCTTTTGAATATGCAAGATGCATGCAAGGAATATAGCTTAAGGATAGTATGAACCTTGTCAATGCTTACAATGCTACATTAGAGTAAGAGAATGTACAAATTTCTTTTAAACTACCAACTTTTTTGTCTTATAAGACTAGTTCTCTTTTTATTATGCACAAATTTAAGTAGTATGCATACTTAGAATCATGTTTGTGATGACAACGTCTCTCAAACACCAAGTAAAACTTGTCACTCTAGTTGGGAGGATGAAATGGACGAAAGAGCAGACATGCTTGCGGCAACAATGTCTCTCAAGCGCCAAATGGACTAGTCATCCATCTTGGAATGATGCCATAGAGTAAAAAGGGATCCTCTATCCACCAAGGAAGATTGACTAATAACTAGTGCTTTATCTCTTCTACCTTATAGTCGAGAACGACTATCGTTTCAAGAGAGAGGTAATGTCCTAAAACCTAGTGTCTAACCAACCCAAATGATTTTCTCATATTAAACTGATCATTTAATATGGGAAAATAAACCGGAAGAAGGGTTATAATATAGAAATGTTCTTACAAATATATACCAACATAGGGTCAATGGTAAAGGGGCCCAAATGGGAGATGGTATGTCAAAGAGAAAGGCTAGCCAAGGGGCCTTAAAGACCTTAGGGTTAACTTCATTGAAGACGTCCAAAGGTTAGTGTTAAAAGTACTTTGACCTTAGGTAATCTAGGGCCGAGCTTGAGGTGGGAACCCTACCCAAGCTTGAGGTGCTTGTCATACTTGATGATTAAGGTGCTTGTCATGCTTGCTGACTAAGATGCTTGAGGTACTTGTCGTGCTTGCCGACTAGTGATCTTGAAGTGCTTGTGGGAACATTACCCAAGATTGAGGTGCTTTGTCATGGTTGTCTCTCATAAGTCAAAGGAATCCCTACAAAGTAGGGGGCGAGCCTCAAAGCTAGGGGGATGAGAGAGAACACACACACACACACACACACACACAAGGTAAGCCAAGCCTCAAAAGGCACCAAGGACATATGTCAAGACCCTACCCATGTTACCCTCATGAAGTGCCGAAAGCCTTTTCGTTAGCCTCTCAAGGGTTCCAATGATAATTTACTTGATTTAATTGATTTTTTTGCATTTATCAAGTCTCTCTCAAAGGGAAAAGGGGGACACTTATCCCAAGACTACCCTTGTTTCTTGATGTGCATTCTACATCTAATTGGCAAGGCTTGTTGGGGTCCAATGAGCTTCCAGGTTGATCTAGAGGAGGGGGTCAACCAAAGAAAGAAGGGGGCTGCTTGGGGGATATACTCTCCCTCACACACTCACACACACTCTCATTGTGTGAAGTTTGCAAAGTGCAAGAGCTCCATCTCCTTCTCCAAGCTAGTAGAGAAGTTGAGAGCCTACACCAACACTCTTGGCTATGGAATGCAAATCCAACCAAGAGCCATGCTTCAATGCTTAAGCTTGCCATCTTCTCCATCTTCATTACGATGATAATATGTTTGCTAGCAAGAAGAGTGATGATAAGTGAGGAACTATTTTTTTCTTCTGTGAATTTTTCTTCTTGCTCTTCCGTACCCTCATTCCCCACTAACTCTCTCCATATTCGAAGGTGTTTGAGGCCTTAGGACTGAGGCTTGGGATAGTTAATTCTTTTTACAAAGTCTGTGTTATGCTTGTGATGCATGAAGCTTTCCATATTCATTGCATAACCTAGGTCACAATAAACCCAAAGATTGTATTCTACCAAGTCTCTCTTGATGTGAGAATCTATAACACAAGTTCCAGTTGGAGGGGGGACCGGATCCACATAAATCCGGTCCTTAATTGTTGTCAACTTCTCTAACTATCTCTCTTGCAAAAGTATTGTTCATGCCAAGTTAATTAAGTACTATGATTATGCTGCTACCATCAATTAAGTCACCCTCTATGCTTTCAAAGTAGTCTCACAAAAATGCTCTCTTTAATTCTCCTAATTCCTCTATTCTCAATGTTCATAGGCCATTTCCATTACATAGAATATATCTTCTTTCTACAATCACCTAAGAAAACTTATCTAAAATTGTCCCTATACCCAAAATTTTTGATTGCTACCTTATAGAGGGGTTGCACATCATGGGTAAAGCGTAAAGAACCATTTTTCTTTGGATCTATCAACCAACTATTTGAATATGTACCCTAAGTACAAATCTTTCTCCATTTCTGCAAATGCCTAGGAAAACTCAACTACAACTGGCCTTGTATCCAAATTACTCATTTCTACCTTATTGATGGGCTGCATATCATGGATAAAACGTAAAGAACTATTTATCATCGGAACTGTGAAGAACCACCTATTTGAATACAGAGCACAGGAAGGGTCCATAATACCCTTCTTGATCTTTTTATTAAGAAACTCAACGAGTTTTTAAAAATGATCCTTTGAATTTGGAATAGGTAGCAAGTCCAAGGTACATGAGAGATAGTAGAGACTCAAGAGTGAAGATTACTATAGAAACAACAATGGAGGGATCTGTGCACTCTATGTGATATGTATCAAATGCAAAAAGGTTTCAATGTTTGGCATGAATTTCTAAAAAATATATTATTTTAGCTTTTGTCAAACTCTCAACACAACAAACCCTTAGCTCCTTCAAATAATCATATGTAAACATATGCCCATTCTTGCTCCTGTCTCCTATCCTATTATAAAACTTTATCTTTGGCTTCATAAATTACTAAATAAGACCATTTTATACAATCTTAGGCGCTTCATTTGATGACCTCACAAGCTTGAACATGAAGTAGATACACCACGCGCGGGACTACTCTGTAAAGTAGCCCCCTAGCTTGAGAAACCATGGCCACCGTTGTAAATGTGTCATTGTGATATATGCTTCTTTGGCTATTTTTGGATTTGTTTTATCGATATATTGCCATTTTTAGCCCAAGCAAGCTAGGAAAGATCCCCAAATTTGTGAGAAACTTCCCTTGGCCTCAAATTACATGTTGAAACCCACGTGTCAAGCACATTGGATACATTCTTTATAAATATACATGAAACTTGCTATTTTAAGAGGAGATCGACTGCATTAGACTTTGCAAGCAAAATGAGCGTGCCACTTCAAAACACTTGACAATTGTACATTCCTAAATCAAGTTAAGCAGTTATTCATTTGAGAAAATGTGCAAGAGTGTTACATTTAGGGCCTCGTCTCCCTAATAAGGTATGTACAAAATTGGAACCATGGCAACCTCTCACATATGACATTATGTACATTGTAACATTTGGTCCCAGGTAGATATTTTATTTTCACGTTATACACATGTCAACAACATCAAGGTTTGTGATGGCTGTGATATTGTATTTTCACAGATTTATTTATGTTTCTATTCAAAATCTATTGTATCTATTTTAACTCTTATGGTGTGTGCCACAATAAGCTTGTAGAATCATAGTGCAATACTACAAGGTTCGTAATTATCACCCAAACCTCCACAACTATGTGTTTACTTGGACAGCGCACAGTGCACGGTTTCTTGCAAAATAAGCAACAATTTACACTTGCATATCAACATAATACCGCATCAACCACGCGAGATGACGAGAGATGCTCCATCAGGAGATGACGAGAGATGGCACAGTAGCACAGCACCATGCGAGGGGAGAAAAACATCACGTGCATTTTTGGTATTTCGTAGCATGGCGTCAAGTAGCACAGCACCACGTAGTTGCCGGGGAGGCGGGGGAGCGAGAGAGAGAGAAAGATTTAACGTCGTAGGAGCAATCCAAAGAGAGAGAGAGAGATGAGAGAGAGAGCCTTCTTTATAAGAAGAGACGTGGCCACTCATCACGTTCTGCATTTGCAACCTTTGGCATCTGGTGTGCACTTTGCAGCTTGGCATGCAAAACTCAAAAGCACTAATACTTTTCTCGGTAATTGAGAGAGAGAGAGAGAGAGAGAGAGAGAGAGAGAGAGAGAAGCATTGATATTTGAAGGGCTAGATCTTTGAATCATGTTTAAAATATCTATGTCTATGCTTTTCCAGCTACTTCTATAGAAGGACCCTTGACACAAAACAAAATAGAGACGACTTCTTCTCTTATGAGGTTTTGGAGAAGGCACTAGTGCCCTTCTACCCCAGTGGAAGGAAGGCTCTTGAGGTCCTCAAATGATGGACGTATCCACCTTAATTGTATTGCCGAGGGTGTGCTTCTTGTCGAGGCAGAGATCGATGCTATTATCTGTTGGAGCTATATATGGCTCACTTTACTCAACTTAGTCTCACCTATATATTTGTATCTTGTCCTCAATATGAATCAGTCTTTGGGAGCGTATATGGTGTGTCTCTTGTCTCGTCTCTCTCTCTTTCTCTCTACATCTCAACATGGTATCAGAGCAGTAACGATCACGCGCCGATTCAATTCATGGTGACAAAACAGTATGTGTATGCGATTTGCATGTAAGATTCAAAAATTGCTACAAATTTTATTTTTGAGCATTGATTCTTGTTAACTGTGGTTGTTTTGTGTTAAGAAGAATATGATTAGTGTTTTGTGTGGCGTTTATTGCTAATCAATCTAATTGTTGATTATGTTTTCTTGTTGATGACACCCTGAACTTCATCTGAATTTTTCTTGTTGTTCTGCTCAAAATTTGGAGAAACGAGAAAAGCACGATGGGGCGTAGCGCAATGGCACTTTTCATCCAAAACTTGTTCGTCTCCTTGATCTCTTCGATTTGAGTTCTAGGTTTGCGTCAATCGGAGTTCGCAGCTGAAAGTTATGCTGTTTTTACTGCAATTGAGCTTGACGCAGCTTTCTTTGTCCTACTTCTTCGTGAAGCGTCCGCGATCGTTTTTCTTATTTTGGCGCTAACTTTTTCGAGAAGATTTAGCTTTTTGCTATTCGTATTGTGGCGGTCAATCTTGTGTCTCACGCCACTCTATTTTGAGGACTTTTTTATTATTAACGTCTCCTTTACCGTGCCTTTTTTGGGTGATGTCTCTCACATCTTTGGACGTTCCTTGAGCATCGTTCTTACGTTTATCGTTGATAGAACTCGGTCCTCATATCTCTCTCATTCTCAATTGCGGCCTTCACCATATATGGTGTGCAAAGTATGCGATCTTATCTTATACGTCTTCTCGCAACAAGATATGGCTATGAATATTCTCGTCAACAGCTTTCCTTCTGGCTAGCGTTCTATTCCTCCTTTCCAAGGTAAAGGTTTTCCAGGCTGGAAAGCAAAGATATTGTTAATTCTTGAAGGCGATGAACTCTACGATGTTGTTCTTGGCATTCGTGTTTGTCCGTCTCAGCCTGTTGATACGGATAATGATAACGTGCTTATCACTGAAGGACCTATATTTGAAGATTAGAATGTTGCCTATATGGATTGGCAACGACGTGATAAAGCAGCTCGTCGGTATATTCTTTTTGCTCTTACTGATTCCCTTTTGCTTGATATGTATGAACTGCCTACTTCCCACGACGTATGGAAGTACCTTATTGCAAACTTTCAGAAGAAATCTGTCACAAAAATACTTTATTTGAGAGGGTTGCTTAACAAGTTACAATATGAAGTTGGTACTGCCATGACGGGACATATTGAATCTTTCAAATCTATTATTAATCAACTTGTTGCTGCCGGTGATCCTGTTCCACAAAAGCAACTAATTACACTTCTCCTTGATACGGTGAAGGACTCTTCTTATGATAACATTGTTACTATTCTCTCTAATAAAGATGGTCTTGATTTCGGCCAAGCCTGCATGTCTTTAATTGATACTCTGAACGTCAAGAACGTCGTAATGCTGGTCATGATACAGCTATGATTTCACAAGAGGAGACTGAGTCACAATACATGGAACGGGATTTTTATACTCGAAGGCATCCATTTCAACGAGGAAACCGCAGAGGTGGGGGTCGCGGTAATATTTTCTCTCGTCTCAAATTTCCTAATAAGCAATGTTCTTACTGCAACAAAAATGGCCATATTGAAGATGATTGTTGGGTACGTCAATATGATGAATAACACAATATTACCACAAAACAACCACGTTTATCTAGAGACTCTTCTTCTTCTTCTTGTGAATATTGTGGACGATCTGATCATCCCACTCATTTGTGTTATAAGCGTCGATTCGACACAGATCGAAATAGAGCATATGCTACTAAACATCGAAACAAC
Source organism: Adiantum capillus-veneris (assembly GCF_014529385.1). Lineage (NCBI taxonomy): Eukaryota > Viridiplantae > Streptophyta > Polypodiopsida > Polypodiales > Pteridaceae > Adiantum > Adiantum capillus-veneris. The sequence goes on along the minus strand of NC_140942.1, from coordinate 54,553,477 downwards.
ATTGTACCAGAAACAAGCTGCGTCCTATGTTCAGTTGCTCCAGACATAATACTTTATGTACGCGATGGATCACTTTTTATTGTCGGTTCTGGTGCTACAGGAAATATGACATATCAGTTTAAGTGGCTCCATAACTATCATCCACTGCCAGTTCAACGTGTTGTTTATCTTGCTGATGATACTACTTGTCAAGTAAAGGGTATTGGAGACTTATATCTTGGTACCTTATCTTCTTCCACTCGAATTTCGCGAGGAGTATTACATGTACCAGAACTTCAACGTAATCTTCTTTCAGTTGCTAGACTTGTTGATCTTCGTCTGTTTGTTGGATTTGATCATACCAAATGCCGAATTGAGAAAGATGGACAGACTATATCCACTGCTCCTCGAAATGGTAATTTGTTTGAACTCTCTCTCAACGATACTATAGCAAATGTTTTCACTGCTCCAGGTGATCATGATTGCAAAGTATGGCATCACCGTTTTGTTCATGCTGATTTCTCAAAACTCCTTGATCTTCAACGTCGTGATCTTGTTCATGGCATGGATCTTCAAGCCCATCCCCATATGGGAATTTGTGAATTTTGTGCTCTTTGGAAACGCAATCGCAAACCCTTTCCTCTTTCAAATACAACTCATTCTCATGACATATTGGATCTTGTTCATACTGATATATTTGGACCTCTACCTTCTTCGAGATCACAATATCGCTACTTCATTACTTTCATTGATGATTTCTCAAGGTATACGACTGTATTTCTACTGAGACAAAAATTTGAAGCCTTATCTGTTTTCAAACAATTCCACAAGGCTGCGGAACTTCAAACTGGTTGTCGCCTTAAGAAGCTTCGTAGTGACAATGGAGGTGAATATGTTTCTCGAGAGTTTGTGAGTTACTGTGCTGACAGTGGAATTCATCATGAACACACTCTTCCATATTCGCCTCAACAGAACGGTGTTGCTGAACGAAAGAATCACACTATTCTAAATGCTGTAAGATGTATGTTGATTCATTCCGGCTTATCTCATGTTTTTTGGGTTGAAGCTACTTTGACAGCAGTATTTATTCAAAATCATCTTCCTACTACTGCACCCTCTGGTAAGATATCCATCACAGCATGGACAGGTGACATTCCTTCTGTATCTCATTTTCGAACCTTTGGATGTATTGCTTATATTCATGTTCCCAAAGAAACACGAACAAAGCTTGATGATCCTGGTCTTAAAGTTATTTTTATTGGATATTATGACACTTTCAAAGGCTACAAATTCTATGACCCTTCCTCCAAGAAAGTAATTGTGAATCGTGATGCTACTTTTAACGAACAGCTTATGGGAGGCTCGTGGTCCATGGATGATTCTGATGATACTAAATCATCGCTTCACGCTTTTCCATTTCTTTCAGAAGATGAAACTCTTCCTATAGAGCAACTTTCCAGTTCACAACCATCCGTTCCGAATGTTGCCAATGATGATAGTGATATTTTTGTCGATCTGCCTATTGATTTTGAACATGGCTCATGTCATGTTTATGATGACGATATTGCTGATAATGCTTTTTCTACTTCCGATGATCCCATTGCTTATGATGAAGCTATCTCTTCACCACAAAAGGATCAATGGCAAGAGGCTATGGAAGCAGAGTACGATTCTCTTATCTCTAAAGGTACATGGATACTAACTGAATTACCTCCTGGTCGTACAGCTATTAAATGTAAGTGGGTGTATAAGACAAAAGTAAAAGCAGATGGATCTTTTGACAAGTTCAAGGCGCGTTTAGTTGCAAAAGGTTACTCCCAAGTAGCTGGTGTTGATTATCAAGAGACTTTTTCACCAGTTGTTCGCATTACAAGTGTTCGAGTTTTATTGGCATTTGCTGTTCAATTTGATTTAGCAGCTCATCAAATGGATGTGCGAACTGCTTTTCTTCATGGTGACTTGGAAGAGGAAATTTATATGGAACAACCAGAAGGGTTTGTTATTCCAAGTAAAGAAGACCTTGTTGCTCAACTCCGTAAGGCACTATATGGTCTCAAACAAGCTTCGCGAGCCAGGTATACAAAATTTGATCTTTTTTGATTCTTGGTCTTTATGTGGATGATGCCATCCTTGTTTCCAATGATTTGGGATTTCTTAAGCAAGTGAAAAAGTTATTGTCTTCTGCATTTGATATGGTGGATCTTGGAGAGATTCACTCGTGCCTTGGTATTCAAATCCAACGGAACCGTAGAAAAGGTATTTTATTCCTTCGACAATCAAAGTTTATTGCAGATACTATTCAAAAAATTGGTATGGAATTTGCACATTCAGCCAACACACCTTGTCTTGCGAGCTCTACGAAGAACACTTCTGACAATGGCGGTCAACTTGTCACAAATCAACCTTATGCTAACTTGATTGGATGTCTTCAGTTTGTCGGCATGAACAGTCGTCCTGATATTCTGTTTGTTGCTAATTATCTTGGACAACATCTTCTATGTCCTTCTCTTAAGCATTGGTCTGCTGCAAAGCGTGTGTTGAAATACTTGAAAGGCACTACAAATTTTGGTTTAGTCTATCAACGACAACTCACATCGGATTCTATGCAATCTCTTTCTCTTTTGGGTTACACAGATGCAGACTGGGCAAGCTCACATTTATCTATGCGATCTACTAGTGGAAATTGCTTCTTTATAAATGGTTGTCTTGTTTCTTCGACCAGCAAGAAACAACGTTGTGTTGCAGTTTCTACGACTGAGTCAGAATATGTTGCGGCATCACTTGCAGCTCGTGAGTTGATTTGGCTTCGAAAAATGCTTGTTGATATTGGTCACTCTCCTCTTTCTAGCACACCCTTGCGGTGTGACAACCAAAGTGCTATTAGTCTTGCAAAAGACTATGTTCAACATAATAAGTCAAAGCACATTGCTGTCCATTATCATTATGTCAGGTATGAAGTACGCAAAGGAACCATTATGGTTGAACACTGCCCAAGTGACCAGATGATTGCAGACATTTCGACCAAAGGCCTCAACGAGTCACGTTTCATCCTCTTCCGCACGGAGCTTGGAGTTGCTTCGACCTCACTCTTTCTAAATTAGCTTCTTTGCTATTGTAATAGCTTTGTACATATGACATAGTAATCTTTTACGTACCATGTACTATGCATACTCCACATTTGTACATTGTGATCTCTAAGTCACTTGAATATTTGTACATAGATTCACAAGTCACTTTCACATCATCATGGCTGGTTCATATTTTCACATTGTATAGGGGCTTGGGTTTTTCCCTTGAACTCCCCAAGGGTTTTTTCATCCAAATATGGAGACCTTTGTTTGAGTGGGGGTGTTGGAGCTATATATGGCTCACTCTACTCAACTTGGTCTCACCTATATATTTGTATCTTGTCCTCAATATGAATCACTCTTTGGGAGCGTATATGGTGTGTCTCTTGTCTCGTCTCTCTCTCTTTCTCTCTACATCTCAACATTATCAATGACTTTGGTGATTTTGCACCACTCTTGCCCTTAAACAACATGTGCCTCATGTGACATACACACGGAAGAGTGACCACATCCTATGTAATTATTATGCACCATACAGGTTTATTTTGTAGCAGTAGTCGGAACAAATAATCTATAGAGGTAACATTGTTTCCATGATGAGGGGCCTCGCTTGGTGTGGGGATGGAGCACCATGTTTCTGATGGGATCTCTTGTACCCACTTCGTGAACACATGGGCAGACATAGCAAAGGGGGGAAGGCATTCGACGTCATCCTTTTATCAACCATACCCTTTTGCAGATGCGTGACCCATCTACACCAACATTTTCGAACATCGAGTATCAACCTCCCCCTTCACTACTCTAGCAAATATGATCGCGGCACTGCAATACAACCAAATATAGTGGAAAAATGCAAGAACAAGCTCTCTTCACATCATATATAATGATAGTGGGCCTACAAATACGAACGCCAATGTGGCGTGCAACTTTTTCTTCCTCACTCGAGCATAGGTAAAAATTATGGTTGGTTGCTCAATTGCATAAGGTAGTGTTCATATGTCCCGTTTTATAGTGTATTTTTTCCAAAAATCTGGCATTTTGGTTAAAGATGCCTCTAGACCTGATGTATTTTGGCATAAATATTGGTTGCCTCATTGCATTAATCTTAAAAATTGAGATTATGAAAATGCTTTGTTTTGAGCACTGCCAATCACACCCATGCAGAACTTCAACTCTGATGGCTAGCTCTTAGAATAAGTCTCAAGCATTTTCTTTTGTAGCATGTTAGTCCAATAACAAGTGACGATTTTCGTTATGGTTGTTCATAATTTATTGTAATATTATGTTCATATTTTGTGTAATTTGAACATATTCACTGTGTGGTGCTACATTTTAGGTGTTTTCTAGGGAAAATTGTTGATATTGAGCATTTTAATGTTGGCAAGTTGTGGAGCTGCAAGCGAAGGCAATGGATGGAACAAGAGGGGTGACATACAGCACATACGAGGCAGTGGCAACACATGTGTGGAGGTGTGTGTCAAGGGCACAAGGGTTGAGTGAGAAACAAGAGACAAAATTGTACATAGCAATAAAAGGGAGAAGCCGATTGCAACCAGCCTTGCCAAGAGGCTACTTTGGCAATGCCATCTCCACCGCCACCCATGGCACAAGTCGGTGAGCTAGGCAAAGGCGCACTAAGTGTGGGTGCCCAAAGGATTAGGGAGGCCATCGCACGTATGGACGATGAATATTTACTACCAGCACTTGATTATTTGGAGCTATAACCTATCCTACATTTTCTTGTTCGAGGTGCTCACACCTTTCGCACTCCTAATGTCCGTATCACCTCTTGGACCCACCTTTCCATCCATGATTCCGACTTTTGGTTGGGGCTGCCCCATCTTCATGGGCCCTGCCGGCATCCCATTTGAACGCCTCGTTTTCATGCTTTCTAGCCCCTTTGGTGGTGGTGGCCTCTCCATTTCCCTTGCCCTTGCCTCCCACCATATGCCCACCTTTGAGCAACTCTTATACCAGTTTTGATTCTCTCCATTGCCCCTAGTACGAAATGGGCATGCTAACTTTTGTTTAAGTATTTTTAGCTTGCTAGGTCCTTCTCTTAATTCTCTAAGATTGATTCAATGGGCATGTGAGTTTCTCTTGTTTTAGAACACCCATGTGATTCTTCACCTTATCTGGCTAGCCAAAGCTTTACAAGATTGGCCTTACTATGCTTTGTTTTATTGAAAGGCATTTTCATTATTCAAAGGTCCACTTTTGACACCTAGTTTCCAAATGTAAGAAAAGCAAAAATCCACATGTTGCATGGAGAGGAAGAGACATTTTGCCTTCAACAATGGGCAAGAATTTATTACATTCTAGGATTACAAAGGTATGGGCAGCATTTTACTGTCAAGAAAGATATTCCAAGAAGGGGATTATCCATGTTGACATTAGTATGGTGTTCTCAAAACTTACATTCTTGCCATTCATTCTAATTTCTTTCACTACTCATTTCTCTTATAATCTTGATCGTTGAGGCCATGATATGGGTCAACAAGAATTACTGCTGATGTTATGCATTTCAATGTAGTTTTAAAGCTCACCTTGGACTTCAACTTAGAGGATGCATACATTCATTGGTATGATATTATACATATGATTGGATGTGTGTGTGTGTATTGTGAGGGGTGGGGGGTAGATAGATAGATAGATTTCATTATCGTTCTCGAAGGTCAAATATGACCTATGGGACAATCAGTAAAACATGTACAATAGAGGCTCCTCTATCTAAGAAGGTACAATGTCTGCAATAACACATGTAGATGTGGGGGGGGAGGGGGGGGAGAGGGGTCGAGTGCGGGAGGGGCTAGGGGGTTGACACAACACAATTGTAACAAATGTTGCCTAGGGGGATAGGGGTGGCTAAGGGGGAGGAGGTGGATGTTGGGTGGGTTTTCGTGTGCGAAACTCCTCGATGATGGCTGTACCACCACGATAGACGGCGTACTTACCTGCGGTCCGTGCATTTTGTACCTTGTGCAGTTCTTGCTTCTTTATCTTGAGTTGGACGAGGGCTAGAGCCTCGCTAATCCATATGGTTGTGAACTTGAGAAGATGCATTTGTTTCAAGAGTGCGATGCGGTTCTCTTTGGTCTTGACAACAAGGCTCCTTGGTTGGTACGGGGATCCTGATTCACAAATTCGATGGTGGGATTGTCAAACTTGACTCGTTGGATAGCATTGTTGAGCTTGGTTTAGGTAGTAGGAAAATTGTCATTCTCATCCCACCAAGAGGAGGGTAACTCACCGATGCGCATAGTCAATTCAAGGCCTTCCCTACGATGACGTTCTTGTAGGAACTCTTCCACTTTGAAGGGGATGGTAGCATCATTTGCTTGAATTTGGGTGGCTAATGAAGCCACATTTTGGAGGGGGGGGAGAGAGAGAGAGAGAGAGAGAGAGAGGACCCTAAGGGTGACGTGGTTAGTTTTGTGTGCATCCAAGGTGATGCATGTCACCTCACACATGGTCTCATACTTCAATCTAGAAAAAGGTGAAAAAGGTCTATAACTTTATGACCGGTACCCAACAAGGCTAGATCTGGAACCTCTATGCACTTTTATTTGCAATAGGAACCCTTAAAATGCCCTTGTCAAACGAGGGTTGGCCAAGGATGTCCTCACGGATTCACAAAGACTATATTTCCATACTTGCACTCACTTTCCTACAATGAACTTAATGCATGTCGTTCTGGTGGATGATGGCTAAATGTTATAGTTTTATTAGTGGTTGATCACATCTTCAGTTTGTTATAGTTACCATGTTTGATTTTTTTCATCCACCTAGGGTCTAGGGATGTGTATTAAGCATTTTGTTTTGTAGGGTGTTAGTCCAATCACAAGTGACGATTGCCGCTACGGTTGCTCATAATTTATTGTAATATTATGTCTATATTTTGTGTAATTTGAACATTTTTACTGTGTAGTGCTACATTTAACGTGTTTTCTAGGAAAACTTGTTGATATTGAGCATTTTAGCTTTGGCAGGTTATGGAGCTGCAAGCAAAGGAAATGGATGGAACAAGAGCGGTGACGTACAACACATACGAGGCAGTGGCAGCACATGTGTGGAGGTTTGTGTCAAGGGGATGAGGGCTGATTGAGAAACAAGAGACAAAGTTGTACATAGCAATAGAAGGGAGAAGCCGATTGCAATTAGCCTTGCCAAGAGGCTACTTTGGCAATGACATCTTCACTTCCACACCCATGGAACAAGTCAGTGAGCTAGACAAAGGCCCACTATGTGTGGGTGCCCAAAGGATTAGGGAAGCCATTGCACATATGGACAATGAATATTTACGATCAACACTTGATTATTTGGAGCTACAACCTGGCCTAGAGTTTCTTGTTCAAGGTGCCCACACCTTTCGTACTCCTAATGTCTGTATAACCTCTTGGACCCACCTTTCCATCCACGATTGCGACTTTGGTTGGGGCTGCCCCATCTTCATGGTCCCTGCTGACATCCCATTTCAAGGCCTCGCTTTCATGCTTCCTAGCCCCTTTGGTGTTGGTGGCCTCTCCATTTCCCTTGTCCTTGCCTTCCACCACATCTCCACCTTTGAGCGACTCTTCTATCAATTTTGGTACTAAATGGGCAATTTTTGTATAAGTATTTTTAGCTTGCAAGGTCCTTCTCTTAATTCTCTAAAATTTATTCAATGGGCATGTGAGTTTCTCTTGTTTTTAGAACACCCATGTGATTGTTCACCTTGTTTGACTAGCCAAAGCTTTACAAGATTGTCCTTACTATGCTTTTTTTACTGAAATTTATTTTCATTATTCAAAGGTCCATTTTTGACAACTTGCCATTCCAAATGCAAGAAAAGCATATCCACATGTTGCATGGAGAGGAAGAGATCTTTGGATGATTATTATTAGCACGTTGATTTGTGATATATTGCCTTCAATAATGGGCAAGATTTTATTGCTGCAAAATTACGAAAGTATGGGCTGCATTTTATTGTCAAGAAAGATATTCCGAGAAGGAGATTATACATGTTGACATTAGTCTGGTGTTGTTAAAACTTGCATTCATTCAAATTTCTTTCACTGCTTATTTCAACAAGAATTACTGTCGATGTTATGCATTTCAATGTAGTTTTAAAGCTCTTGCACCCAACACTCCTTATTCCTCTTGTATTCCTTAGCACTCCTTGAGCGTATGTCCATTTTAGGCTAGATCTGGGAAGCTCTATGCAATTTTCTTTGCAATAGAAATGGAAGGCTTCTCTCTAGAGGCATTATCCTTAAAATGCCCTTGTCAAATGAGGGTTGCCCAAGGAATTTGAATTCTCTTCATGGATTCACAAAGATGCACTCACGTTCTTGAAATGAACTTAATGCATGTCGTTCTAGTGGATGATGGCTAAATGTTATAGTTTTATTGGTGGTTGATCAATCTTCAGTTTTTCATTGTTACCGTGTTTGATTTTTTCATCCACCATGGGTGGCGGGATGTGTGATGCTGCATGCCAAACATAGCAACAACTATCGCAAATATTGCAAGGCCTTATTTCTGCAAAAACTTAATACTGCTTATATTCTAAAATTACAAAAGTATGGTCAGCATTGTATTATCAAGAAAGATATTCGAAGAAGCAGATTCTCAATGTTGACATTAGTCTGGTGTTGTTAAAACTTGCATTCTTGTCGTTCATTGAGATTTCTTTCATTGCTCATTTCTCTTATATTCTTGATCATTGAGACCTTGATCTGGGTCAACAAGAATTAGCATAGATGTTATGCCTTTCAATGTAGTTGTAAAGCTCAGCTTGGACTTTAACTTAAAGCATGAATAAATTCGATGGTATGATATTATACCTATGATTGGATGTGTGTGTGTGTGTGTGTTTGTGGGTGGAGAGAGAGAGAGAGAGAGAGAGAGAGAGAGAGAGAGAGAGAGAGAGAAAGAGAGAGAGACTCAATGGAGATAAGTAAGATCACCCCTTCCCTCAATTGAGCATGGGCTTTGTCTTTTGCACCAACTCTTAGGGTGTGTGTACCGACACTTTTCCAGCCACAGCATGTGTGGAATAACCCATGTGATAGGCCATTTGAAATCAAGTGTAGATTCCTACCTTAGGATGATGATGTATATGGGGATGTCCCACCCTTTGATGTCATCCTCTGTGAGTGCCTATATGCTATATTCATGTGAAAATATATTTTATAGGACAAATGCCTCTACAAGAGAATAATATCAAGGATGAACTACTAAAAAAAAAATCAAATGATGCAATAGATGAAGAAGAAGACAAGTTGCAAGGAAAGGTGTAGTAGCAAATTGAAGAATTGACAAAGGAACACATATTGCTTGTATATGAGATGTGAGTGATCCTTGGCCTCATGATTGATACTTTTTTGGGATAGCCCAAAAGCTTGGTCGAAGGTGATTCATTGTTTGAGGGGAGAAACCTTAAAAGGACAAGGGTAGTGTGTCCCTGGTGGGAAAGGGTTCGAGGCAAGCTGACTCCTGTACTATGTTCTAGGCTCCCTATAGATAGGCCAGGGAGCCTGTTTTATAGGAGGGGGTTGGGTGTAGGAAGGAACATAATTAGCTCCCATTTCGTTTCAATGGTATCAAAGCTCATACCATTATTCTTACGGGTGTGAGAAGGTCCCTTCAGGCTAATTCCAAGGTGATGCATGTCGCCTCACACATGGTCTCATACTTCAATTTAGAAGGTGCATAAAATTATGCTAATGTGAATAAACAAATTTAGGGTAATGATTGGTTGACATGTATGCAAGGCATTCCTCTTGTACTATATAACCCAACTGGCCTAGATTTGGGAAGCTCTATGCACTTTTCTTTGCAATTGAAAGGGAAGGCTTCTCCCTAGAGGCGTTATCCTTAGAATGCCCTTATCAAACAAGGTTTGGCCAAGGAAGTTGAATTGTCTTCATGGATTCACAAAGACTATATCTCCATACTTGCACTCACTTTCCTAAAATGAACTTAATGCATGTCGTTCTGGTGGATCATGGCCAAATATTTTAGTTTCTTTTGTGGTTGATCACATCTTCATTTTGTCATCATTACCATGTTTGATTTTTTCATCCACCATGGGTGACCCGATGTGAGTTGCTACATACCAAAGATGGAAACAAATATATTGGACATTAGTCATGTTGAGGGGGGAAGGTATTAGCATGGGTCATCCTCGCTCTACTTTTTATTACCTAGTTCTAGCAAATGAATGAAAAGGCTTCTCTCAAAAGGCAATGGACATCCTTTGAATCCATTTACCTAGAAAGGGATGGCCAAGGAATTTAGCCTATCTTCATGATGCAAAAGGATGATGACAATATGTCAGTTTGATGGATGAGAACTACATGTGTTAGTTTCAAACATATTAGTAGTTTGGCCATAGCTTCATTCTATCTTGATTACCATGTTGCATTTTTTCATCTACCATGGGTGAGGGGTAAGACTCAAAAGTAAGCTTGGACCTCTAGAAATGGAGTTCTATTTTCTGTTGTGCTACATCTTGCAACTTGCAACAACTATGGCAATCACACAGACTCAATGGTGATGAGTCAGATCATCCCTTCCCTTGATTCAGCATGTGCACCATCTCTTATGGCATATGCACCATCTCTTTTCCATTCATAGCATGTGTGGCATAACCCATGCGATAGGCCATTTGATATCAAATGTAGACTCCTACCTTAGGATAATTATGTATATGGTGATGTTCCACCCCTTGATGTCATCCTCTATGATTGCCTATAAACTACATTCATCTGCAAAATATATTTTGTAGGCCAAATGCCTCTACAAGATAAGAATATCAAGGATGAGCTACTAAAAAGAATCAAATTTGGATGCAATAGATGAAGAAGAAGATGAGTTGAAAGGGAAGTGTAGTGGCAAATTGAAGAATTGATAAAAGAACACATATTGAATCTATATGAGATGTGAGTGATCCTTGGCCTCATGATTAAGTTTTTTTGGAATAGGTTAAAAGTTTGGTCCAAGGTGATTCATTGTTTGATGGGAGAAACCTTATAAGGACAAGGTAGTGTGTCCATGGTGGGAAACGGTTTGAGGCAAGGCCAACTAGTGTACTATGTTCTACATTACCCTAAAGATAGGAAAAGGAGCCTATAAGATAAGGGGGTTGGGTGCAAGAAGGAACAAAAGTAGCTCCCCTATCCTTTTCATGGTATCAAAGCTCATACAAGTATTCTTAAGGGTGTGAGAAGGGCCCTTCAGGCTAATTCTAGCACTAATGCCTTACTTTCTCTACAAAAGCTATGGCATGAAACTAGTCTTGTCGTAGAGTAGAGGCATTGGTGAATTAGATTTTCTGGCCTATTGGTGGTACCAAAAGTGTGCACTCTCTTGCCAAGGATGCCTCCATTGTGCTATGAGTGATAGGGAAGATCACCATAGGTGCAAAAATACTAGGATCAACACATCCTATATCATGTGGCTGTAAAGCAAAATCCTTACCATGTCTTGATAAAAGTTTTGTAAAACACCTCTTCTCTTCTTATGTTAAAAAATCCCCACAATGAACCTTTAGTTCTTTTGGAGATTCCATTATGAAATTGTGTCCAGTTCTTTTTAAATCTCTAGGATTTGGTTTCAAAGAGGTTTCTTCTAGATTTTCCCCAGAATATGATGGTAAAGGCAAGGGCACTGGTCCTACTTTCTTTGCTACAATTTTGTACTTAGTCTCTACTTACACTGCTAGTCCTTCATTGACATTGAATCCTTTCTCATTTTCAAAAGCCTTAACATCATTTCATACATTTTGAGAGTGCACACTTTCACAATATGCCTTCCAGGAATGGTCACCTATTCCCCAGAGAGACGTCTTTTAATGTTTTTGGTAGCTCTAATCATCCCCAACCATGAATAGTTTCTATTGGAAACTTGCCCTTCATGTAAAGAATCTTAAACATAATATTATTTTTGGAGCCATGATCTATCAATGCAACATAGAGCTCTTCAAGGTCACCCGCCTTTACCAAAGTTTCTTTTGCCACACTTTCCCAATGACTTTTAGAGTAGTGTCTTTTATGTGAGGCATCATCTTCATCATCGTCATTCAAAGATCTAACACAAGTATCTATTCCACAAGACTGGTAGCATCCTACCACATTATCATCACATTCCATGTCTTATACATGTATTTCTTGTGCCTTCCATGGCTCTCCTTTACCATATGATTATGGAGGAATAGACTCAACAAGAGTCTGCCTCTTTCTTTTCGTGATATCTATAATATCCTCATGGAAATCACGTTTAGCTATGCGAAGAACTTCACCTAGAGTAAACTCAACATTACTATGCAAAATCCTTTCCTCCAATATCTCTTTGTCCTCTTGTCCTTTCATGACAAAACCACGAGGCTGTGTTACATTAACTTCCTTGAATATGTCACCATTCAAGAAAGCAGTAACAATGTCTAAATGATGTACATCCCAACCAAAATGAGTTGCCAATGCACACAGAACACAAATAGTAGTCATACGACAAGTGGGAGACAAAGTTTCTTCATAATCTATGCCTTTCTGTTGCGCATAGCCTTTTGCAACAAGTCGAGCCTTATGGCGATCAACCTCACCATCCGGCTTGCGTTTCAACTTGTAAACCCACTTTGAACCAATGGCCTTTTTTCCAGGAGGCAAAACACATAAAGTCTGTGTGTCATTTTCTATAAGTGCATCATATTCTTATTGGATGGTAGCCATCCAATTTTTTGAATTCTTTGCTTCATCAAAAGACAAAGGGTCGTCAACATCATGTAAGCTAGACACAACGAAAGCATAACAATATTATGAATAAGATGCATGGCCAGCGCCTGAACGAGTACGACTAGACAAAGGTGCGTCCAATTCATTGTCATGCAATGTATGCACCAGGCATTTTGGCATACCTCTAGCCTACTCATTTTCAGCCCTTTACTCATCAAGTACATCATGTACATCTGCATCAGTAATAGGGTGATCTATAAAATTTTTGAAAACCCCCATAGGCTATACATTTGACTCATTGGAATTTACATTCAAAAGAGGCAACAAAGTGTCATAAATGTCCTCTGAGATTACTGTCTGTAGTACATGACAACAAGGGCTAAACAGAATCTTCCACAAACACTATATCTCGTGAAACCAAAAAACACTTTGTTTGCGGATGATACAACCTCTAACCTTTTCTTTCAGCACTATAACAACAAAAAAAACATTTGACAACCTTATCATCCAATTTTTTGTGTTGTGTTTGTGGCACCAAAGCATATGCCAAACAACCAAAAACATCATGTGCTCAATAAAAGTCTTTCTATCATGCCATGCTTCATATGGAGTAATAGACTACAAAGCTTTCGTAGGACATTTGTTAAGTACATAAGTGGCACACATGATGGCCTCAAGCCAGAAAGAATGCAGCAAAGCTTGATTTTTGACCATACATCGTGCCATTTCCTTAAGTGACCTGTTTCTCCTCTCCACAACACCATTTTGCTAAGGTGTATAAGGCAATGTGCACTGGTGTTTTATCCTACGACTAGCCAGAAATGCATTAAATTCATGAGACATATACTCCCCCCCTCGATCAGAGTGAAAATTTCATCTGCAACCATAGCCAAAAATTGTTTGAAGCACATAAAAACTTTGGACTTCGCTTTAAGCGGAAATACACACGCATGTTTGGAGTATTCATCAATGAAAGTCATGAAGTAAAGGTAATTGCCCAAGGAGGGAGTTTGCATGGGCCCACAAACATCACTATTCATAAGCTACAACCTGCATGTGGCCCTAGCTGAACCATCCTTTGGAAACTTCAAGCGCTGAATCTTACCCAAAATACAGCCTTTACAAACATGTTTGACAGGTGCTCCAAGAGGTGGCAAAGAAGCAACTATATCATATTTCTGCAAACGCAGCAAACTAGCAAATTTTCAGATGTCCAAAATGTGCATGCCACAATTTTGCATCTAAAATAGCGCTTGAATCTGCAATTGCATGTGCAAAATTTTTTCAGAATTTTCATAAAAAGTGAGATTATACAGCCCACGGCACAAAAAGCCAGATGCAACAATTTCATCACCAAAACTAAGATCATGAACTGTACATTTGGCATCCACAAATTTGACTACAAGTCCAAGTCTAGCAAGTGTGGGTACACACAAAAGATTCTATTTGATCCCAAGTACATAAAGTGCATCAACAAGTTTGAAGGAATTGCCATTTGCAGCAGTAAGCACAATATTTCCAACTCCCTGAACCGGATAAGAGGCATTGTTGGCACAAGTGACTAAATTCCAATGAGGGATAGACTCGAGAGAGGTGAAAAATTCACGAATGTGAGGTAATTTTCTTTGTAGTACCACTATTGAAATACCACACATGTGAACCTGCAGCAATTGACATGCATGCATCATGGCCAGCACGATTGTAAGTGCACTCTGCACTAAAATCCCATTCCGCATCAACATCAGCATCATAGTCTCCTTTCACAGAAGACTCACCAATGGCTGCATTTGTAGTGAAACCAGCATTTGGAGTTGAACCACCCTCTTTCTTCTTCACCTCTTTGGTCTTCAACTTAGGACATTGCTTGATCAAGTGATCATTAGCTTTACAATAATGGCAACGCATCTTCTTTTTCCCGTTATCACCAGAATTTCCAGACGAATTGCTGTCAGCAGAATCATTAGGACTATAAGTTTTGCCGCTCGCAACAGAACCATAAGAAGTGGTTGCATTGCTGTTATCACCCTTTCTTTGAGAAGCAATAAAATCCTATTCAACTGCACAATGCCTAGTCCTTTTTTTTTTTGGAAGTGACGCTTGCAATAGCAAAGTGCATAATGCATCAAACTTGACAACTTCAGGATTTCCTTGGGTCATAAGTCTCAAAGTACAAGTGAGAATCTGGTAAGTCATCGAGAACAGTCTGCACAAGGGAACTGTCTTAAATGACTCTTGCAATAGCAATGTGCATAATGCATCAAACTTGACAACTTCAGGATTTCCTTGGGTCATAAGTCTCCAAGTACTAGTGAGAATCTGGTAAGGCATCGAGAACAATCTACAGAAGGGAACTGTCTGAAATGACTTCACCTCCAAAAATATGTTGCTCATTGATATCCTTGACACCAGCAACGAAAGTGTCCATATCATCTTCCTCATTCATAATCTTTGATTCACAGCTCTTTACGCAACAAAGCAATTTTAGCCTCATTGCGGCTTGCATAAAGACCTGCTAGAATATCCCAAACCTGTTTTGCAAATTTTGATGAATGAATGTGAGGAGTAATGGTGCGCTTCACAGAAAACACAATCAACGCATGAGCCTGTGCATTCTTTACATCCCAAGGAGCTTGTTCTGTCATAGGCAAAACAACTATAACAATAGCAATCCTTGCAGCAATACCAACAACATTCTCAACATAACCTACATCCTCAAAACCCAGGATGTACATCAATGCCCTGCACAATATTATAGACGCCCTTTGACACAAGAAAATGTTGCATCATGTAAGCCCACATAGGGTAATTTTCCCCATCCAATCTGTCCTCAGGAAACATCTTGAACACATCTGTGATGTTGTCAGCCATGGAAAATGCATGCACCTGATGTGAAAACTGCTCGAAATCAGGAGAAATCGAGTGAGACCAACACGTGCTATATAGCACAATCCGTAGTAGACTATATATATGGGACATGTTATGCAGTATTTGGAACTAACAAAATTTTTGCATAAAATGACGAAATTGCCTACGCAGACAAGGCTATAGTGGAAAGGGAGCCAGAAATGAGCCCGAATCAGAAATATGAGCAACCTGAGGTCTACAAGTTCTCCCAAAGTTTTTGTCGACCTACGAATGCTCGCCAAAGCTAAGGACATCAGAGAAAGTGAGCAGGCATGTGCTGGAGCGGCTGTGAGACTAAGCTCAGGAGGATGCAACCTGCTTTGATACCAATTGTTGGAATTGGGGTTGTAGAGAAACGCACACAGCTTGGAGAAGAGGAAGGAATCTCAAGGCACACAAGTGAGAGTGTGTTACTTAGTGTGCAATGGAAAAATGGATAGCCCTAGAATGAATGGGCATATATACAATGCACAGGGGGGAAAACTCCTAAAGAGGGAAAAAATGCCCCGGCCATCCTAGTGTGTTCAGAGACATCACTACCACATGTATATGGTAAAATCAAAAAGTTTTATAATGTCACATATCACTTGGATGATTTGAGTGGTGCAAAGCATAAATATTGTGTTAATGGTTATAGATTGAAGAACTACTTGGCATGTTTGATGAAATTCATGATAGATGAGATGCTATCAATAGAGGAAGGCACTGTGAAGACATTTGAGAATGTAAATGAGGTTTCTAGAAAGGAGCTACAACAGTTGTTCACCCTAGGAACCTCCGCTTGTCATGAATGATCAAGCAAGCAAGGGGGGTTGGCAAGCTATGTCATGCATTTTTTGGATGAGCATAAAGTCACTAAGTAATGCCAAAAATCTTGCCCGCTAGCCTCATGTATATATGTGTACATAGACCTGCAAGTCTTGGAAGTGACCCTGTAAAAATCCATGTACAAAGGTATGATTTTGCCAAGCTTGAATGTTAATGTTTTGGGTTGTTCGAGTCCCCAATACATGTATTTTAATAAGTATTTTCATCCATGCTTTACAGCTCGTCAATCGGACTTGTACATCATGACTTATGAGCATCTGAAGCGGGCGGGCTCAATTTAGAAGGTGATTGCGGGTGCATGCGACAAGGGAAATTGGGACAACATGGGGATCTAAGATTAGAAATGTTGAAAACTAACATTTTTGGAGATAGCAGAGGTGTAGTATTCCAAAATACTATGTATGATAGAGGGAAGCAACCTGGATGCCAATCCCTAATTCAGCAAAAAAGTACACTTTATTCCTGTCAAAAAGACTATTGAGGCACACCAAATGGCAACTCTCTTAATATCCCAGATTTTCAAACACCATGGATTGCCAACATCCATCGATTAAGATAGAGATCCTGGAATGACTTGTAATTTTTGGAAAGGTCTCTTTAAAAATCTAGGTACAAGATTGAATTTATCTTTGGACTATCATCCACAAACGGATGGCCAAACTGGGATAGACAATCTTCCATTTATTGATCTACTAAGACCTATGTTACCGAACTAGATCAGCACTGACAATGGGAAAGGTACTTACCACTTGTAGAGTATGCATACAATAATACTATCCATACTTCTATGGGAAAAGCACCTTCTGAAATCATAGAGGGAAGACCTAAAAGTGCCTTGGTACTTAATGTACATGGAAAAATCTTCTTTGCCGATCAGTATAGTCGTGACCTGCAAGAATCTCTTCAAAAGATTAAGGAGGCTATATCTATCTCGCAACAAAGGCAAAAAGATGATGTTGATAAGCACATAAGGGCCTTAACGCTCAAAGAAAATGATTGGGTCTTACTTAAGTTTCCCGCGGCTCAATTGAGGCAAAAGATGAGCTAAAATCCTACGGGCCATCAAAAATATTATGTTGAACTAGCAAAAATATACTATGGTCCTTTCAATTTTTGAAGCCAATCAATGAGGTGGCTTATCAACTCAACTTGCCTAACCATTGGCCCCTCGTCATTGTCCTCATGGGTTACTCCATCCCTTGCCCATTCCAACCAAACCATGGTCATCCATCTCCATGGCTTTCATTGTAGAGCTACCCTTGTGACAAGGATTTGACTCCATTTTAGTAGTCGTGGATCGGTTTACAAAAATGGAACACTTCACTCCAACCACTAAAACCATCACGGATTACCAGATGACATAGTTTCTGATCGAGGCCCACAATTCATCTCTAGCTTTTGGAAAAGCTTATTCAAGCTACTCTGAGTACAAATCAACCTCGCCTCGGCCAACCACCCACAAAGTGATGGACAAACAGATAGAGTAAATCAAGTTTTGGAACAGTATCTCCGTTGTACTCTCAATTATCACCAGGATAATTGGGTCGAGCTCCTACAGCTAGCAAAATTCTCCTATAATAACAGTTTTCATGCCTCCACCCGTCACACTCCATTCTTTGCTAATTATGGTCAACCCAAACAGGATATCCACAGACACTATCCAATCAAGAATCCAGGTGCTATTCATCTTACACAACAATTATCTGCAATTCACAAAGAACTTACAATTCATATAAAAGAATCTCAATCCAGGTATAAGGAAAGTGCAGATCTCCATCGCATGTAACATCCAAAATACAAAGAAGGGGAGAAAGTGTGGCTCCTCCGACGTGATCTGCGTTCATCTCGACCTTGTCAAAAGCTTGATTATCGAAGGCTTGGCCCGTTTACAATTATCCGTCAAGTAAATCGAGTCACCTATCGACTTCGACTGCCCTCATCCGTGAAAATCCAACCAATCTTTCAAGTCTCAGTCCTAGAACCTTGTCACACATCTAAGATCCCAGGAAGAGCCCTACAACCACCTCCTCCGGTTGAGATTCAAGGACATGACAAATATGAGGTATCAATGAAAATGAATAAATCATCATGGTATCAATGAAAAGCATCATGATATCACCAAGAATAATCATTGTATCAACGAAACAACATCATGGCATCACCGAGAATAACCATAGTATCAACGAAACAACATCATGGTATCACCGAGAATGTTGAGCTTATATGTGCAGCTACTCAATATATGGCTTCTCTATATATGGCACCCAGTTCCCCTCTATATATACATCATCTCATGTGTGTATTCTACACACTTTGGGGTTCTACTTCTGTGCTCTCTCCTTCTCTCTCAACATGATATCAGAGCAGTACGTTTTTGTTTTCGATTTTTCTCCTGATCAAAATCAATTTTGCAGAAACTACCCTCCAGTAGGATCGGAATCGAAATGGTCTACAACTTTGCGGAAGAAAGTTTCTTCAAATTCTGCACCGATTTTGAGTTATCGATCGCGGATTGCGTACATACCTGAAAAACAGTTTCCGCGTTTTTTTTTTATTTTTCTGCTAATTGCAAATGATTTTGCAGAAACTACCCGCTTGAGAGACCGGAATGGATGTGGTTTACAACTTTGCAGAAGGAAGTTTCTTCAAATTCTGCACCGATTTTGAGTTATCGTTCGCGGACTGCGTACATACATGAAAAATAGCTTCCGCGTTTTGTTTTTAATTTTTCTGCTAATTGGAAACGATTTTGCAGAAACTACCCGCGAGAGAGACCGGAATCGATGTGGTCTAAAACTTTGCAGAAGGAAGTTCTTTTCAAATTCTGCACCGATTTTGAGTTATCGTTCGCGGATTGCGTACATACCTGAAAAGCAACTTCCGCTTTTTGTTTTTGATTTTTCTGCTAATTCGAAATGATTTTGCAAAAACTACCCGCTTAAGAGACCGTAATCGATGTGGTCTACAACTTTGCTGAAGGAAGTGTTTTCAAATTCTGCACCGATTTTGAGTTATCGTTCGCGGACTGCGTACATACCTGAAAAGCAATTTTCGCTTTTGGTTTTTGATTTTTTTGCTTATTGAAAACGATTTTGCAGAAACTACCCGCGTGAGAGACCGGAATCGATGTGTTCTACAACTTTGCAGAAGAAACTACCCGCTATGGGGATTGGAATCGATGTGGTCTATAACTTTGCAGAAGAAAGTTTCTCTAAATTCTGCACCGATTTTGGGTTATCGTCTCGGACTGCGAATATGTTTGAAAATCAAAATTTTACTTTTTGCTTTTGATTTTTCTCATAATTGAAAACTTCTCAATTATATTTTTCTTCATCAATCATATATTTGTTACTGACGTAACTTTGCTGCAGAAGCCAGTTACACATCGTTCCGATTCAGTCGAGCCGTTGATGATCGTCCAAATTCTATCGAGCTACTGTTGGTACATGATCTTTTGTTATATGATATACTCGTTCATTGATTCTCGTATAATTATTCTTTTAGAGATATAGTTTACGTAGTTTTATTGATAATTTCTCATTGATACCATAGTGATTTTGATGATACCATGATGATGTTTTGTTAATACTTTGGTCATGGTGATTTTCGTTGATACCATGATGATATGTCATTGATACCATGGTTATTCTCGGTGGTGCCATGGTGATATTTCGTTGATACCATGGTTATTCTCGGTGATTCCATGATGATATTTCGTTGATTCCATGGTGATTTTTGTTGATACCATGATGATGTTTTGTTGATACCATGATGATGTTTTGTTGATACCATGGTTATTCTTGGTGATACCATGATGTTGTTTCGTTGATACCATGGTTATTCTCGGTGATGCCATGATGATGTTTCGTTGATACCATGGTTATTTTCGGTGATGCCATGATGTTGTTTCGTTGATACAATGATTATTCTCGGTGATATCATGATGCTTTTCGTTGATACCATGATCATTTATTCATATTTATTGATATAATGATGATATTTTGTTAATACTTTGATGGTATTCATTGATCACTACATTGATAAATGTTGTTTTATGTAGTATATACACATATCATTTGTATCACATAATCACACATTTTGTACTTTTACGTTTATACTTTATGTACCATATGTTGTTGTGCGTATATATGTCGTCAAAAGAGTGGCGTCACGAACCATCTCTTATGGCATTGTGAACGTAATTATTTCATTAACGATGCTAGTAATTTTCATGACATGTTTTTTTTTGGAGTCTATGATCTATGTAGGATTGATCAAAGAATTGATTTTATGAAGACAAACTTGGTGACAATAAGAGATTTATGAAGATATGTTTGGTGATGCCATATTGATGACAACATGAAGACATGTTTGGTGATGCGATATTGATGACAAGCTACACAGCAGATTCACGGAGACACTTTTGATTACAAGCTAATCGATAGCTTTTACACCTCTTTATTGAACCTTTGTATTCATTATTGTATTTGATAGGATAGGAGTAATGTAACTCCTCATAAAACATTCATTGTAAAGGGAGTGATGTAGCTCCTCGTAAACATTTCTATATTCAATGATTTTTATAATATAACGGTGGGTGTATATAGAGCTGTGGGTTTTTCCCTTGATCCCCCAAGGGTTTTTTCATCCACAGTTAGGGATCCTTATTTGAGCGGGGGTGTTGAGCTTATATGTGAAGCTACTCAATATATGGCTTCTCTATATATGGCACCCAGGTCCCCTCTATATATACATCATCTCATGTGTGTATTCTACACACTTTGGGGTTCTACTTCTGTGCTCTCTCCTTCTCTCTCAACATATATAGAGAAGCACCCAGGTCCCCTCTATATATACATCATCTCATGTGTGTATTCTACACACTTTGGGGTTCTACTTCTGTGCTCTCTCCTTCTCTCTCAACAGAGAATAACCATGGTATCAATGAAACAACATCATGGTATCATCAAGAATAACCATGGTATCAACGAAACATCATCATGGTATCAACAAAAATCACCATGGAATCAACGAAATATCATCATGGCATCACCGAGAATAGCCATGGTATCAACGAAATATCATCATGGCATCACCGAGAATAACCATGGTATCAACGAAATATCATCATGACATCACCGAGAATAACCATGGTATTAACGAAATATCATCATGGTATCAACGAAAATCACCATGACCAAAGTAGTAACAAAACATCATCATGATACCATCAAAATCACTATGGTATCAATGAGAAATTATCAATAAAACAACGTAAACTATATCTATAAAAGAATAATTATACGAGAATCAATGAATGAGTATATCATATAACAAAACGATCATGTACCAACAGTAGCTCGATAGAATTTGGACGATTATCAACGACTGAATCAAAACGATATGTAACTCGCTTCTGCAGCAAAGTTATGTCAGTAACAAATATATGATTGATGAAGAAAAAACAGAATTGAGAAGTTTTCAATTATGAGAAAAATCAAAATCAAAAAGTAAAATTTTGATTTTCAAACATATTCGCAGTCCGAAACGATAACTCAAAATCGGTGCAGAATTTAGAGAAACTTTCTTATGCAAAGTTATAGACCACATCGATTCCGATGGCTTAAGCGAATAGTTTCTCATCGATTTCGATGCCTGCAGCGGCTAGTTTCTTCTACAAAGTTGTAGACCACATCGATTCCGATCCCTCACACGAGTAGTTTCTGCAAAATCATTTTCAAGTAGCAGAAAAATCAAAAACATAAAACGAAACTTGCTTTTCACGTATGTACGCAGGCCGCGAACGATAACTCAAAATCGCTGCAGAATTTGAAAAAACTTTCTTCGGCAAAGTTATAGACCACATCGATTCCGGCCTCTTTTGCAAGTAGTTTCTACAAAATCGTTTTCAATTAGCAGAAAAATCAAAAACATAAAACGAAACTTGCTTTTCGGACATGTACGCAGTCCGTGAATAATAACTCAAAATCGGTGCAGAATTTGAAAAAACTTCCTTCTGCAAATTTGCAGACCACATTGATTCCAGTCCCTTCAGCGGGTAGTTTCTACGAAATTGTTTTCAAATAGCAGAAAAATCAAATACATAAAACGAAACTTGCTTTTCGGACATGTACGCAGTCCGCAAACGATAACTCAAAATTGGTGCAGAATTTGAAAAAACTTTCTTTTGCAAAGTTATAGACCACATTGATTCCGGTCCCTATGAAGAGTAGTTTCTGCAAAATCGTTTTCAATTAGCAGAAAAATCAAAAACAAAAAGCGGAAGTTGCTTTTCAGGCATGTACGCAGCACGCGAACGATAACTCAAAATCGGTGAAGAATTTGAAAAAACTTCCTTCTACAAAGCTGTAGACCACATCGATTTTGGTCCCCCTCCTGAGTAGTTTCTGCAAAAAAAGTTTTTAATTAGCAAAAAAATAAAAAACAAAAAGCGGAAGTTGCTTTTCAGGCATGTACGCGGCCCGCGAACGATAACTCAAAATCGGTGAAGAATTTGAAAAAACTTCCTTCTACAAAGTTGTAGACCACATCGATTCCAGTCTCTCTAGTGGATAGTTTCTGCAAAAACTTTTTTAATTAGCAGAAAAATCAAAAACAAAAAGCGGAAGTTGCTTTCCAGGCATGTACACAGTCCGCGAACGATAACTCAAAATCGTTGAAGAAATTGAAAAAACTTCCTTCTGCAAAGTTGTATACCACATCGATTCCGATCGCTCACGTGTGTAGTTTCGGCAGAATCGGTTTTGATCAAGAGAAAAATCAAAAACAAAAACGTACTGCTCTGATACCATGTTGAGAGAAAAAGAGAGAGCATAGAAATAGAACCCCAAAGTGTGTAGAATACACACATGAGATGATGTATATATAGAGGGAACCTGGGTGCCATATATAGAGAATCCATATATTGAGTAGCTTCACATATAAGCTCAACAAGATGAACGGATCTTATGCATTTATGAGAAAGACCTTTTAGCTGCTCTACATGCCCTAGACACATGGAAGCACTATCTGTTGGGGACTCCATTTATTTTACAAACAGACCACCAAAATCTCAAGTACTTCATGACAAAACCAGCCTCCTTAACAAACAAATGAGGTGGAAAAATTTTATTTCACAATTTTATTTTCATATTGCTCACATTGATGGTAAGCACAATCAAGTGGTTGATGCACTTTCACGACGACCGAAAGTTAATGCGGTGTCTATAGGTACTCACAATTATATATCTTCTATGATAGGTGAGTATGCTATTGACCCAGACTTTAAAGACATAATGTCATCCCTTGGGTTGGGGAACAAAGAGGAACCAATTACCTTGTAGGATGGTTATTTTCTCCATGGAAATAGGATATGTATTAGCCACTCCCTTTGTGAGAAAGTCATGTATGAATCTCATGGTCCTCCCTATGCAGGGCATATAGGCATTCAGCCTACTCTCCTACCATGAAAGTGGACATACAAGAAAATGTTTCAAAATGTGTAGTATTCCAAAAGACTTAGTATGATAGACGGAAGCAACCTAGATTACTCCAGCCATGGCCAATTCCTAATTCACCCTGGGAGAGTATATCCATGGATTTTATCTTTGGGTTACCCAAGTCTATCCATGGGAATACACGAATATGGACAATAGTCAATAGGTTTAGCAAGCAAGCACACTTTATGCCTCTCAAAAAGACTATTAAGGCACACCAAATGGCAACTGTCTTCATATATTATATTTTCAAATACCATGAATTGCCAACATCCATCATGTCAAATAGAGATCCTAGAATGACCAATAGTTTTTGGAAAGGCCTCTTTGAAAATCTAGGTACAAGTTTGAATTTCTCTTTGGCCTATCACCCACAAATGGATGGCCAAAGTGAGATAGTCAATCTTAGGATACTCGATCTACTAAAGACATATGTTACAGAAGTAGACCAACGCTTTCAATGGGAAAAGTACTTACCTCTTGTAGAGTATGCTTACAATAATATTTTCCATACTTCTATGGAAAAATCACCTTTTGAAATCATTGAGGGAAGACCTAAAAGTCCCTTACTACTCAAAGTACATGGAAAGATCTTCACTGTCGATAAGTATAGTCGTGACCTACAAGAATCTTTTCAAAAGATTAAGGAGGCTATATCCATCTCTCATCAAAGGAGAAAAGCTACTACTCACAAGCACAGAAGGGCCTTAACGCTCAAAGAAAATTAAAGCTTGATTGAGGAAAACTACAGGGAAACAATCCTATGGACCATCGAAAGTATTATGCTAAACTAGCAGAAAGATATTATGGTCCTTTTCAAATCTTGAAGCCAATTAATGAGATGGCCTATTAACTCAAGTTGCCCAACCATTGGATCATACAAAATGCTTTTCAAGTGAGACTCTTGAATACCTATAAAGGAGAGACACCAAGTGAACCAATTATTGAATACCCTCCCAACATCGACGACCAAGAAGAGGTGCTACAACCCGAAGCTATCCTTCGTATTCCACGGGACTGGTAGGATCCTAACACATTATCATCACATTCCTTGTCTTATAAATGTATTTCTTGCGCCTTCCATGGCTCTCGTTTACCCTATGATTATGGAGGAATAGACTCAACAAGAGTCTGCCTCTTTCTTTTCATGATATCTATAATATCCTCATGGAAATCACGTTTAGCTATGCGAAGAACTTCACCCAAAGTAAACTCAACATTACTATTCAAAATCCTTTCCTCCAATATCTCTTTGTCCTCTTGTCCTTTCATGACAAAACCACGAGGTTGTGTTACATTAACTTCCTGAAATATGTCACCATTCAAGAAAGCAGTAACAATGTCTAAATGATGTACATCCCAACCAAAATGAGTTGCCAATGCACATAGAACATGAATAGTAGTCATACGGCAAGTGGGAGCAAAGCTTTCTTCATAGCCTATGCCTTTCTGTTGCGCATAGCCTTTTGCAACAAGTTGAGACTTATGGCGATCAACCTCACAATCCGGCTTGCATTTCAACTTGTAAACCCACTTTGTAACAATGGCCTTTTTTCCAGGAGGCAATTCACATAAAGTCCAGGTGTCATTTTCTATAAGTGCATCATATTCTGATTGCATGGCAGCCATCCAATTTTTTGAATTCTGTGCTTCATCAAAATATAGAGGTTCCTCAACATCATGTAAGCTAGACACAACCAAAGCATAACAATCTGATGCATAAGATGCATGGCTAGCGCCTGAACGAGTACGACTAGACAAAGGTGCATCCAATTCACTGTCACGCAGTGTTTGCACCTGCCATTTTGGCATACCTCTAGCCTACTCATTTTCAGCCCTTTACTCATCAAGTACATCATGTACATCTGCATTAGTAATAGGGTGATCTATGACATTTTTGAAAACCCCCTTAGGCTATACATTTGACTCATTGGGATTTACATTCAAACTTTCACCATTCAAAAGAGGCAACAAAGTGTCATAAATGTCCTCTGAGATTACTGTCTCTAGTACGTGACAACAAGGGCTGAACAGAATCTTCCACAAACACCACATCTCGTGAAACCAAAATACTCTTTGTTTGCGGATGATACAACCTGTAACCTTTTCTTTCAACACTATAACCAACAAAAATACATTTGACAACCTTATCATCCAATTTTTTGTGTTGTGTTTGTGGCACCAAAGCATATGCCAAACAACCAAACACATCATGTGCTCAATAAAAGGCTTTCTATCATGCCATGCTTCATATGGAGTAATAGACTACAAAGCTTTCGTAGGACACGTTTTAAGTACATAAGTGGCACACATGATGGCCTCAAGCCAAAAAGAATGCATCAAAGCTTGATTTTTGACCCTACATCGTGCCATTTCTGTAAGTGACCTGTTTCTCCTCTCAGCAACATGATTTTGATGAGGTGTATATAGCAATGTACGTTGGTGTTTTATCCCACGACTAGCCAGAATGCATTAAATTCATGAGACTTTGGACTTCGCTTTAAGCGGAAATACACACGCATGTCTGGAGTAGTCATCAATGAAAGTCACAAAGTAAAGGTAATTGCCCAAGGACGGAGTTTGCATGGGCCCACAAACATCACTATGCACAAGCTGCAACCTGCATGTGGCCCTAACTGAACCATCCTTTGGAAACTTCGCACACTCCATCTTAGCCAAAATACAGCCTTTACAAACATGTTTGGCAGGTGCTTCAAGAGGCGGCGAAGAAGCAACTATATCATATTTCTGCAAAGGCAGGGAACTACCAAATTTCAGATGTCCAAAATGTGCATGCCACAATTTTGAATCTAAAATAGCCCTTGAATCTGCAAATGAATTTGCAAAATTTCGTCCACACTTTTCGTACAAAGTGAGATTATATAGTCCACGGCACGAAAATCTAGATGCAACAATTTCATCACCAAAACTGAGATCATGAATTGTACATTTGGCATCCACAAATTTGACTACAAGTCCAAGTCTAGCAAGTGTGGATACACATAAACGAGTCTTTTTGATCCCAAGTACATAAAGTCCATCAACAAGTGTGAAGGAACTTCCATTTGGAGTAGTAAGCACAATCTTTCCAACTCCATAAACCGGATAAGAGGCATTGTTGGCACAAGTGACTAAATTCCCATGAGGGATAGACTCATGAGAGGTGAAAAATTCACGATGTGAGCTAGGTAATGTGCTTTGTAGCACCACTGTTGAAATACCACACATGTGAACCTGCAGCAATTGACATGCATGCATCGTGGATAGCAGGATTGTAAGTGCACTCTACACTAAAAGCCCATTTTGCATTAACATCTGCATCATAGTCTCCTTTCACAGAAGACTCAACAATGGTGCATTTGTAGTGAAACCAGCATTTGGAGTTGAACCACCCTCTTTCTTCTTCGCCTTTTTGGTCTTCAACTTAGGACATTGCTTGATCAAGTGATCATTAGCTTTACGATAATGGCAATGTATCTTCTTTTGCCCTTTATCACCAAAATTTCCAGATGAATTGCTGTCAGCAGAACCATAAGAAGTGGTTGCATTGCTATTACCACACTTTCTTTGAGAAGCAATAAAAATCCTATTCAACTGCACGATGCCTAGTTGTGTTTTGTTTTTGGAAAGTGACTCTTTCAATAGCAATGTGCATAACGCGTCAAAGTTGACAACTTCACGATTTCCTTGGGTCATAAGTCTCCAAGTAGTAGAGAAAGTCTGGTGAGAATCTGGTAAGGCATCAAGAACAGTCTGCACAAGGAAACTGTCTGAAATGACTTCACATGCAGAAATACGTTACTCATTGATATCCTTGACACCAACAACGAAAGTGTCCATATCATGTTCCTCATGCGTAATCTTCGATTCATAGCTCTTTACGCAACAAAGCAATTTTAGCCTCATTGCGGCTTGCATAAAGACCTGCTAGAATATCCCAAGACTATTTTGCAGATTTTGTTGAATGAATGTGAGGAGTAATGGTGTGCTTCACTGACAACGCAATCAACACATGAGCTTGTGCATCCTTTACATCCCAAGGAGCTTGTTTTGTCGTAGGCAAAACAACTATAACAGTAGCAATCCTTGCAGCAAGACCAACAACATTCTCAACAGAACCTACATCCTCGAAACCCAGGATGTACATCAATGCCCTGCACAATATTATAGACGCCCTTTGACACAAGAAAATGTTTCATCATGTAAGCCCACATAGGGTAATTGTCCCCATCCAATCTGTCTTCAACAAACATCTTGAACACATCATTGCTATTGTCAGCCATGGAAAATGCATGCACCTGATGGGAAAACTGCTCGAAATGAGGAGAAACTGAGTGAGACCAGCACATGCTATATAGCACAAACCGCAGTAGATTATATGGGACCTGTTATGCAGTATTTGGCACTAACAAAAATTTTGCACAAAATGACGAAATTGCCTCCGCAAACCTCGCTGTAGTGTAAACGGAGGCGGAAATGAGCCCGAATCAGAAATCTGAGAAAACTGAGGTCTACAAGTTCTCCCAAAGTTTTTGTTGACCTGTGAATGCTCGCTAAAGCTCAAGACATCAGGGAAAGTGAGCAGGCATGTGCTGGGGCTGCTATGCGACTAAGCTCGGGAGGACGCAACCTGCTCTGATACCAATTGTTGGAATTGGGATTGTACAAAAACTCACACAGCTTGGACAAGACAAAGGAATCTCAAGGCACACAACAAAGAGTGTGTTACTTAGTGTGCAATAGAAAAATGGATAGCCCTAGAATGAATGGGCGTATATACAATGCACATGGGAAAAAACTCCTAAAGAGGGATAAAATGCCCCGGCCATCCTAGTGTGTTCACAGAAATCACTACCACATGTATATGATAACATCGACAAGTTTTATAATGGCACATACCAGTTGGCTGATATGAGTGGTGCAAAGCATAAATATTGTGTTAATGGTTATAGATTGAAGAACTACTTGGCATGTTTGATGACAATCATGACATATGAGATGCTATCAATAGAGGAAGACACTCTAAAGACATTTGAGAATGTAAATGAGGTTTTTGGGAATGACCTGCAACAGTTGTTTACCCTAGGAACCTCTGCTTGTCATGAATGATCAAGCAGGCAAGGGGGGGTTGGCAAGCTATGTCATGCATTTTTTGGATGAGCATAGAGTCACTAAGTCATTCCAAAAAGCTTGCCCACCAGGCTCATGTATATATGTGCACATAGCCCTGCAAGATTTGGAAGTGACCCTCTAAAAATCCATGTACAAAGGTATGATTTTTCCAAGCTTTAATGTTGATGTTTTGGGATGTTTGAGTCCCCAAGACATGTATTTTAATAATTATTTTCATCCGTGCTTTATAGCTCATGAATCGGACTTGCACATCATGAATTATGAGCATCTGAAGCGGGCAGTCTCAACTTAGAAGGTGATTGCGGGTGCAAGCGACAAAGGCAACTGGGACAACTTGGGGATCTAAGATAAGAAAAATGTTGAAAACTAACATTTTTGGAGATAGCAGAGGTGTATTATTCCAAAATACTAAGCATGATAGAGGGAAGCAACCTGGATTACTCCAGCCATTGCCAATCCCTAATTCACCATGGGAGAGTATATCCATGGATTTTATGGATTACCCAAGTCTATCCATGGGAATACAGGAATATGGACAATAGTCGACAAGGTTGGTAAGAAAGCACACTTTATTTCTGTCAAAAAGACTATTGAGGCACACCAAATGGCAACTCTCTTAATATCCCAGATTTCAAACACCATGGATTGCCAACATCCATCGATTCAGATAGAGATCCTGGAATGACTTGTAATTTTTGGAAAGGTCTCTTTAAAAATCTAGGTACAAGATTGAATTTCTCTTTGGACTATCATCCACAAACGGATGGCCAAAGTGAGATAGCCAATATTACAATTATTGATGTACTAAGACCTATGTTACCGAACTAGATCAACACTGACAATGGGAAAAGTACTCACCTCTTGTAGAGTATGCATACAATAATACTATCCATACTTCTATGGGAAAAGCACCTTCTCAAATCATAGAGGGAAGACCTAAAAGTCCCTTTCTACTTAATGTACATGGAAAAATCTTTGTTGCCGATGAGTATAGTCGTGACCTGCAAGAATCTCTTCAAAGATTAAGGAGGCTATATCTATCTTCTCAACAAAGGCAAAAAGTTGATGTTGATAAGAACATAAGGGCCTTAACACTCAAAGAAAATGATTGGGTCTTACTTAAGTTTCCCGTGGCTCGATTGAGGCAAACAACGAGCAAAAATCCTACTGGCCATCAAAAATATTATGCTAAACTAGGAAAAAGATTCTATGGTCCTTTTCAAATTTTGAAGCCAATCAATGAGGTGGCTTATCAACTCAAGTTGCCGAACCATTGGCCCCTCGTCATTGTCTTCATGGGTTACTCCATCCCTTGCCCATTCCAACCAAACCATGGTCATCTATCTCCATGGGTTTCATTGTAGAGCTACCCTTGTGACAAGGATTTGACTCCATTTTAGTAGTCGTGGATCGGTTTACAAAAATGGCATACTTCATTCCAACCACTAAAACCATCACCAGTGAAGGTACGGCCAAACTCTTTCTACAGTATATCTATCGTTATCATGGATTATCGGATGACATAGTTTCTGATCGAGGCCCACAATTCATCTCTAGCTTTTGGAAAAGCTTATTCAAGCTACTCGAAGTACAAATCAACCTCTCTTCGGCCAATCACCCACAAAGTGATGGACAAACAGAGAGATTAAATCAAGTTTTGGAACAGTATCTCTGCTGTACTCTCAATTATCACCGGGATAATTCTGTTGAGCTCCTACCGCTAGTAGAATTCTCCTATAATAACAGTTTTCATGCCTCCACCCGTCACACTCCATTCTTTGCTAATTATGGTCAACCCAAACAGGATATCCACAGGCACTATCAAGTCAAGAATCCAGATGCTATTCATCTTACACAACAATTATCTGCAATTACAAAGAAATTACAATTCATATCAAAGAAGCTCAATCCAGGTATAAGGAAAGTGCAGATCTCCATCACATGCAACATCCAAAATACAAAGAAGGGGATAAAGTGTGGCTCCTCCGACGTGATCTGCGTTTATCTGGACCTTGTCAAAAGCTTGATTATCTAAGTCTTGGACCGTTCAAAATTATCCGTTAAGTCAATCGAGTCACCTATTGACTATGATTGCCCTCATCCGTGAAAATCCATCCGTTCTTTCATGTCTCAGTCCTAGAACCTTGCACACATCTAAGATCCCAGGAAGAGCCCTACAACCACCTCCTCCGGTTGAGATTCAAGGACATAACAAATATGAGGTCGAGAAAGTTCTAGATTCTTGAGTTTCGCATGGCAAGTTACAGTACTTGGTGCATTGGAAAGGCTATGATGTTAGTGAACGAACTTAGGAACCAGCACACAATCTACAACATGCATCTCTTAAAGTCCAAGAGTTCCATCAACAACATCCATGGAAGCCCTAGAATGGATGGGCGTATATACAATGCACGGGGGGAAAAAATGCCTCGGTGGTCCTAGTGTGTTCACAGACATCACTACCACATGTATATGGTAACATAATCAGCTTTGATAATAGCACATATCAGTTGGCTGATTTGAGTGGTGCAAAGCATACATATTATGTTAATGGTTATAGATTTAAGAAATACTTGGCACGTTTGATGACAATCATGACAGATGAGATGCTATCAATAGAGGAAGACACTGTGGAGACGTTTGAGAATGTAAATGAGGTTTTTGGGAATAAATTGCAACAGTTGTTCACCCTAGGAACCTCCACTTGTCATGAATGATCAAGCAGGCAAGGAGGGGTTGGCAAGCTACTTCATGCATTTTTTGGATGAGCATAAAGTCACTAATTTATGCCAAAAATCTTGTCCACCAGCCTCATGTATATATGTGTACATAGCCCTGCAAGTCTTGGAAGTGACCCTGTAAAAATCCATGTACAAAGGTATGATTTTTCCAAGCTTGAATGTTGATGTTCTGGGTTGTTTGAGTCTCCAAGACATGGATTTTAAGAAATATTTTCAGACCTGCTTTATAGCTCGTGAATCAGACTTGTACATCATGAATTATGAGCATGTGAAGCGGGCGGTATCAACTTAGAAGGTGATTGCGGGTGCATGCGACAAGGGCAACTAGGACAACTTGGGGATCTAAGATTAGACATGATGAATACTAACATTTTTTGAGATAGCAAAGGTGTAGTATTCCAAAATACTAAGTATCATGGAGGGAAGCAACCTGGATTACTCCAGCTATTGCCAATACCTAATTCACGATAGGAGAGTATATCCATGGATTTTATGGATTACCCAAGTCTATCCATGGGAATACAGGAATATGGACAATAGTCAATAGGTTTAGCAACAAAGCACACTTTATTTCTGTCAAAAAGACTATTGAGGCACACCAAATGGAAACTCTCTTAATATCCCAGATTTTCAAACACCATTGATTGCCAACATCCACCGATTCAGATAGAGATCCTGGAATGACTAGTCATTTTTGGAAAGGTATCTTTAAAAATCTAGGTACAAGATTGAATTTCTCTTCGGACTATCATCCACAAACGGATGGCGAAAGTGAGATAGACAATCTTACAATTATTGATCTACTAAGACCTATGTTACCGAACTAGATCAACACTGACAATGGGAAAAGTACTTACCTCTTGTAGAGTATCCATACAATAATACTATCCATACTTCTATGGGAAAAGCACCTTCTGAAATCATAGAGAGAAGACCTAAAAGTCCCTTGCTACTTAATGTACATGGAAAAATCTTCGTTGCCTATGAGTATAGTCGTGACCTGCAAGAATCTCTTCAAAAGATTAAGGAGGTTATATCTATCTTTCAACAAAGGCAAAAAGTTGCTGATGATAAGCACGTAAGGGTCTTAACGTTCAAAAAAAATGAATGGGTTTTACTTAAGTTTCCTACGGCTCGATTGAGGCAAACGATGAGCATAAATCCTACGGGCCATCAGAAATATTATGCTAACCTAGCAAAAAGATACTATGGTCCTTTTCAAATTTTGAAGCCAATAAATGAGGTGGCTTATCAACTCAAGTTGCCCAACCATTGGATCATACACAATGCTTTTCATGTGAGCCTACTTGAGCCCTACAAAGGAGAACCACCAAGGGAACCAATCATTGCAGACCCTCTCGAAATCAAAGACCAAGGAGAGGTGCTACAGCTCGAAGCTATACTTCAGTATGAAAACAAGGTACTACAACATGGTAAGATTATCTGACAATATCTTATTAAGTTCAAAAATTATCCTTTTGAAGATGCATTTAATGTGGGATAATAAATGGGAACAAGGTTTAGAATATAGACATGTGCTTACAGATCTATCTCAACATGGGGCCAATGGTAAAGGGGTCCAACTGAGAGATGGTATGTCAAAGATCAAGGCTAGCTAATCGAGCTTAAAAGACCTTAGGTATAGCTTCATTCAAGACCTCCAACGGTTAGCGTTAAAAGTCCTTTCACCTACCTTGAGGTCGGAACCCAACCTAAGCTTGAGGTTCTTGCCATTGTCAGGAGTTTTTTGGAGCAAGGGATTGTGCATATGTACATACACATGCATGGTGCATCAAATAAAGGATTGCTCCTTTTCTAGAGCCAGGTGGTTATGTGGGGCCCACATGTGTACAGGTAGGACAGCATGTACATAGTGCATCGATTTTCATCGTTACCAGTACTAGTGTGTTTTTTCTACAATAATGAGGAGTTGGTAGCGCGTAAAACTTCTCGAGGAAGCTATCCGCGGGCCGACGACATGAGGTAAGCAGGTGCGTCAGATGGCATCTAGTGGCGTCAGGAGGCTGAATAGGGTCAATACTTGCACGTGGATGAGTACAGACACAACATGGGTGTTTTCTTGTGATACTTATGCAGAAAGGTCATCATGAGGACTATCTTTTGCATCCACTTCACATGGTTGTGAGATGCATTATTAGAAAAAGGTGAGTGCTAGGTGTGCGGATGGATGCAATAGGGTGACAACTATGCGTTGCGAGGTCAGTTTTTGGCCTGGTCGGGGTCCGTTTCAGGTCATCTAAAAGTCCAAGAGTGCCCAACTAATAAAGCTAAGTGTGGGAACTGAAAAGAAAAAGATAAGACTAGAAAGAACGTGGAGAAGAGAGGAGGAACAACCGTAAGTGTGTTTTTGGGGTTTTTGGAGCCTGTTTTGGCCGTAAACTGCTCATCCAAGGTCGGATTTGAGCACTTTGACATTGTAGACAAGGGTTTTGGCCGTTCCGGACGTGATGGTGCTGTCCATTTTTCCAAATTTCTCACTTTTTTTTTGCTATTTTTTCTGTGTAAGTTTCTCCTATGAGCGAAGCTTCTGCTCCAGTTTGTAATTGTATCTGGCATATTTTACCCATATTGTGTGAGCTGTTTGCCCCCTTGGTGTTGGCCCAAGATCATTTGTATCTAAATATCAGAAGTTCTCCTCTTTTGAGCTGAGTTTTTTGAGTGTGTGTGTGTGTGAGTGTCTCTCTGTGTGGAGTGGGTAAACGGGTAGTCTCTCTCCTCTCACTCCATAGGTGTGTTTCCTGTCTCAGCTAGGTGTGTTGTGTAAGCCGAGTGGTGGCCCCTAGTGTGTGTGTGTGTGTATCATTCCAAGAGTGTGTGTCAGGTCATTATAGAGGCGTTGTGTGTGTTTTCATCCCGCTCACATTCTTTTGGTGCCCCCACGGAGGATCTTCTTCGAGTACCTTCTGCTTCGAGCTTCAAGCTTTGAGATTCGGGAGTATAGCTTGCAGATTACAGGTTACAGGTTACAAAGACAGGTATAGGTGATTCACATAGGTACATGTAGCTGGAGTATAGTGATATACTAGCACTGGTGTCACTTGCAGTTGTTGTGGGTATGCATCACTTGGCGCCTGTTTGAGTGCATTGTTTGTTGGATTATACTTTACTTGTGGAAACTGCCATTGTACGCCTTTGTGGAGCCATATTTGGTTTTATTTGGCAGTCCCAGCCATTTCTGAGACTTGGTCCAGAAGATAGTCATTTCTAAGACTTGACTATATGTGATTTGTATTAGCCTTCGTGTGAGGGTCGATAGCGTGGGGTTTTATTGAGCTGGGGGATTCTCAAATGTGGAGATCCTTTCGGTGATACAAGTAGCTGGAGCACCCTTTTCGTGACCTCGGCATAGGCTATGTACTAGTGATTCCTAATTGATACTTGGGTTCTATTGTTGGCAGTTTATGCATACATATACATTCTATATTTTGGGTTCCTACTGCTCTACTTCTGGGGAAACTCAGTCAAAACTTTTCTAAGTTATGATGGCTAGTTTTTTGGTTTTTTGAGCCATTTATATTGTTATGCCGCTAAAATTCTGGCAAAATCAGAGGATAAGTTAGGTGTGCCTTCTTGGCAGCCTTATGGTTGGCTTTAATGGATAATCAAAATGGCCCTCAAGTCACTCCTTTTCATTTAACTCAAAGAATCTACATAAATGTTCATGTGTCTAGGAAGATTTATTTTCAGCAACGCATAGTCTTTATGTTCGGGCCAAGAAGATTAAGAAAGATCCTGGAATGTCCTTTGACTGTTGTAATTCCGATGATTAACTATGAAAATTCATTTTATGTGCATGTGTTTGTCCTCATCTAAAGTTCAGCTCCATTGAAGTTTCTGGGAATTGAGTCAATAAAAAGTTTTGGGTTCTTGCACGTGTGTTCAAAGGGGTTTTCAAAGCATCGTAACTTGGGAAGCCATGGATTTATTTTATCCGGAGTTTCATGGAAGAAGTGATGAAGATGTGGAAGAATTTTTGGAAAAGATGGAGGTTGCCTGCATTACCAACGAGATTCATGACCCTGCGCAAATGTTACACCTTCTCCAAATTTGTTTGAAGAGTGATGCCTGAGTTTGGTCCAAAGCATTTGAAGAGGAGTTTTGTGTGGCTGATCCGCTTGTAAGATTGAGTTGGGACAATCTAAGGCATGGATTGGAAGTGGAGTTTGTGAAGATAGAAGATCCTGACAAAGTGTGGCAAGAAGTACAAGGTTTGGTGCAAAAGGAAGGTGATCCAGTAGATGCATACATACGCAAGTTTTCATTGGCATGGGAGAGGATGTGCAAGGCCTTAGCACCATAGGTACCCCCGCTTGACATGATGAAGAAGGACAAATTCTTGGCTGGTCTTTGGGAGAATATACATTGGAGAGTGGAGCTAAAGAATCGTAGGACATATGAAGATGCACTAGAGGTGGCAAGGAACAAAGAGTGGAAGTTGAGGAAAATGAGCCAGTTAAGGGTGGAGCCTTCGCCCATGAGGTCTGAATTTCAGCCTATGGATTCTTTACAAGGTCGGATGTCAGGGGTTCATGATGAACCAGTGGTTTCTGTTACTCCTCAGGTTATGCCAGCAGTGATCACTACAGCAGTGCAAGATGATGGGCTAAGTCAAGACATGAGGCAAGTGGTAGATTTAATGAAGAATCTATGTCTAAACATGCTAGGTCAAGTGGGAAATAATCGAGGTCAAGGGAGGTTTGCAAATCAGCAAGGAGGTGAAGAAAGACCTAGGAATGGTGTTGGACAAAGCAATGGTAGGTTTTGGGGGCAGACGCCCACATGTTATAATTGTGGAGAGTTGGGCCACATCAGCCCGCAATGTGATAAGCCACCAAGGATGGGGGAGACATGTATCCATTGCCAAGACAGGTGCTAACTAGGTCCAATGATTATGGCATCGAAATTAAGGGAGATGAAGGAACTAGTGGATTAACCCAGGAGGAAAAGGGAAAGACAAAAGTGCTAAGTGTAGTCACCTTGTAGAAGGCATCAAAGCTAGAGGATACATTAGTGATGCCTATTGGGAAGAGGATGGTTAACCCAATGGAAAAAGAGCCAGAGAGGTTCAGTGAAGGTGTTGGTGATGGATGAGCTACCAGACATTTGTCCAATAGTAGATGTGTGGCATAAAAGGAAAAATCTCGGACAAGTCTATGTTGATGGCTAGGACCAAATATGTGTGATAACACACTCATGCATTGAGAAGATGGGTCTTATAGTGATTGGGGTGTCAGGCTTCCAGATCAGATCTGCAAATCATCAAAAAGTAAAAATTTTGGGTGTTGTAAAGAGCTTAGAAGTGGAGGCATATGATACATAGGCAGTGGTTGATTTTCATGTGATGCCAGCATGGTTGGGAGCATATCCTATTATACTGGGTAGACCATGGTTACGTGTAGTGGGAGCCGTTCAAGATGGGAGACGTGGTACGATTAGCCTCGATGGAAAGACAGGTTCCAAGAAGTTATATAATATGGACACAAGGAAACGATTGGAGGATCTCTATGAAGATGAGGATGAGCCTAGTGATGAAGGCTATTCCACAGTGTCTGACGAGGACAGTGATAGCACTACCAGCAGTGATGAGGATGCTGATGTTGCATTTCTTTTGATGGATAAAGAAATCCAGGAGTCTGGTTTAGTTTCATTTGCAAATGAGGTTGAAGATGAAAGTGAAGGGCCTTATGAAGTGATTGAAGGGCTGATGCCTACGAGTACAAAGCAATTGGCAACCTTTATACAAAAAGTGAATTACATGGCACGGTTTATTCCATTGTCTTCACAGCTCCTTTATCCATTACAACAAGTGGCAAAGCATGATCCATTGCAATGGGATTCTAAGTGTGAAGAGGTGTTTCAAGAGGTCAAAGAGGTGTTAGGGGGTCTGTCAGCCATGCAGGCTCCTGATTGGGAAAAAGTATTTTATGTAAATCCATCAGTAGGGGATGATGCCATTGGAGCCATGCTATTGCAAAAGGGGAAGGGCAACCATTATGTGAGGCCAATGTATTGTGCAAGCCGAGTGAATCTTGTAGCAGAGAGAAAATTCTTAGAAGTAGAGCTTGTGATGGCTAGTGTGATATTTGCTTGTCGACGATTTCGTCATTACTTGCTACCACGAACTTTTGTTTTCTTGACGAGTTATGCCTTTTTTCCACAGTTAATTAATGGCACTAACATGCCAAATGTGGTGAAGAAATGGGTGATTGAGCTACAAGAGTTTGAGTTCTCTTTTTTAGTGGAAGATAGTACAAGAGCTACCCTAGCTGATTTGTCGACTTACAAGGAGAATCCCCTTCTTGTTAAGGAAGAGGTGGTGAGAAAGGTAGTTAGAATAAGTGCCACAGATTAGCAATGCACATGTGTTGTTCTTTGATGGCTCATACAGAAAGATCCATGATGCAGCTTCAGGGGTAAGAGCACTTTATGATTCAGAGGGGAAGCTAGTATGCAAGAGAGGGTTCAAGTTGGATGCGCATAGTAACAATGAGGCTGAATATGCTACATTGGAAGCTGGATTACACATTTGTTTGAAGCATGGGGTTAGAAGGTTGAGCATAAAAGGTGATCCCTTGTTAGTTGTGAAGCAAGTGCTGGGTGTGTGGAAGAGCAAGAACACCTCATTGAAGGAAATGAGCTTCAGAATTAAAGGCCTGTTAAAAAAGTTTGAGCCATGGAGCATCAGACACATTGAACATTCTCTAAATGGAGAGGCACATGAAGCAGCTCAAAGCATGATTGGGGAGCTATTTGTGTTGAGGACCACTTTACCTCTTTATCACGGCCAGGAAAGTTTGGCTCAAGAAGAAGAGTTTTTGCTAACAAGAATCATTCCAAAGGATATTCAGAAGTCGAAGAAGTAAGGTTTTGTGCGTAGAGCATACAGGTATAAATTGATTGGTGATGTCTTATACATGAAAGGGGCTGATCTTGTGTTGAGACGTGTACCTTGGCGGGAGGAGCTTTACTGAGTGTTGGCAGAGAATCATGAAAGCGCATGTGGCGGACATTTTTCTCTAAAGATCACCTTGCATAAGATCTTGCAAGAGCGGTATGTATGGCCTAGTTTGCACAAGGATGTTCACCATTGGTGTATGTCTTGCAATAGGTGTCAAGCATTTGGGAAGAGAGTGTTGAAGCCAGAGCTACGAAAAACCATTATGGTGTTTGATGTGTTTGAAAAGTGGGGGATTGATGCAATAGGGCCGCTACCTATTACAAGCAGGGGCAAAAGCTATATTTTGACGGAAGTGGACTATCTCTCTAGCTGGGCAGAGACTATAGCAGTAAAACAGATCACTACAAAGGATGCGGCAAAGTTTGTGTATGATGAAATATGTTGCAAGTTTGGGGTGCCATTGGAGCTACTTTCATATAAGGGGCCAGGATTTAGAGCTAAACTGCGCGACTTTTTATGTGCAAAGATGAAGATTAGGCACCAGCATACCACTCGTTGTTATCCGCAGTGTAATGGATTAAATGAAAGATTCAATGGTGAGTTGGTACAAATTCTTTTCGAAAGTGACAGAGCACCAAGGAAAGAATTGGGATTTTGAATTGCCTAGTGCATTATGGGTTTACCGTACTTCGGTGAAGACAGGTACAAGGTTTACTCCATTTCATTTGGTATATGGAAATGAAGCACTATTGCCTGTGGAGGTAGAGTTGCCTGTAGTCAAGATGCTAGAGAAGTAACTTGGGCCGCCTAGTGATGCATTCAAAGAGAGGCTCTTACAGTTACAAGAGGTTCAGCTGCATGAAATGAGTGCATTGGAACATTATGGGCAGATGTAGGATAAGGGTTTGGCAAAGATAAATGAAAAGGTCAAAAGTAAGGGTATCAAGAAGAATGACTTGGTTTTATGGTACAACAGTAATCTGGAAAACACCTTCCAAAACAAATTTCAGATTAAGTGGGAAGGCCCTTTCAAGGTAGTGGAGTGTTTTCCGAATGGTACATATCAGCTGGCTAACCTGGATGGTGTTCTACATAAGTCAAGGGAAAATGGATTGCCTCTTAAATTATATCATGCCAGGTTAATGATGGTGGAGCAAGATGAGCTGTCTGTGGATCAAGCAGTGTTGGTGAAGGATGAGGAGACTTGTGACGCTGCGAGTCCCATATCGCTTTTTGCTGTTGCTGATCATGAATGATCTAGCAGGCTAGGGGATGTGCAAATTATATCAGGAGTTTTTTGGAGCAAGGGATTGTGCATATGTACATACACATGCATGGTGCATCAAATAAAGCATTGCCCATTTTCCAGAGCCAGGTGGTTATGTGGGGCCCACATGTGTACAGGTAAGACAACATGTACATAGTGCATCCATTTTCATCGTTACCAGTACCAGTGTGTTTGTTCTACAATAATGAGGAGTTGGTAGCGCTTAAAAATTCTTGAGGACGCTATCCGCGGGCCGACGACATGAGGTAAGCAGGGGAGTCAGATGGCATCTAGTGGCGTTAGGAGGCCGAATGGGGTCAATACTTGCACATGGATGAGTACGGACACAACGTAGGTGTTTTCTTGTGATACTTATGCAGAAAGGTCATCATGAGGAACGTCTTTTGGGTCCACTTCACGTGGTTGCGAGACGCATTATTGGAAAAAGATGAGTCCAAGGTGTGCGGATGGATGCAACAGGGTGACAACAATGCGCTGCTCGGTCAATTTTTGGCATGTTCGGGGTCCGTTTGAGGTCATCTAAAAGGTCAAGAGTGCCCAACTAATAAAGTTAAGTGTGGAGACTGAAGAAAAATAGAGAAAACCTTAAAAAATGTGGAGAAGGGAGGAAGAACAGCCGTAGGTGTGTTTTTGGGGTTTTTGGAGCCTGTTTTGGCCGAGCACTTTGACATTGTAGACTGGGGTTTTGGGCCGTTCCGAACGCGATGGTGCTGTCCATTTTGCCCATATTGTGTGAGTTGTGTGCCCCCTTGGTGTTGGCCCAAGCTCATTTGTATCTAAAATATTAGAAGTTCTCCTCTTTTGAGCTGAGTTTTTTGAGTGTGTGTGTGTGAGTGTCTCTCTGTGTGGAGTGGGTAAACGGGTAGTCTCTCTCCTCTCACTCCATCGGTGTGTTTCCTGTCTCGGCCAGGTGTGTTGTGTAAGCCGAGTGGTGCCCCCTAGTGTGTGTGTGTGTGTATCAGTCCAAGAGTGTGTGTTGGGTCATTATAGAGGCGCTGTGTGTGTTTTCATCCCGCTCACACCGTGCTTGTTGACTAAGGTTCCGCTTGAGGTGCTTGTCATGCTTGATGACTCTTGCAACAGCAATGTGCATAATGCATCAAAACTTGACAACTTCAGGATTTCCTTGGGTCATAAGAATCCAAGTACTAGCAAAAGTCTGGGTAGAATCTGGTAAGGCATCAAGAATAGAGTGCACAAGGGAACTGTCTGAAATGACTTCACCTACAGAAGTAAGTTGCTCATTGATATCCTTGACACCAACAACAAAATTGTCCATATCATCTTCCTCATGCATAATCTTCGATTTTAGCTCTTTACGCAGCAAAGCAATTTTAGGCTCATTGCGGCTTGCATAAAGACCTACTTGAATATCCCAAGCCTGTTTTGCAGATTTGGTTGAATGAATGTGAGGAGTAATGGTGCACTTCATAGACAACGCAATCAACACATGAGACTACGCATCCGCTACATCCCAATGAGCTTGTTCTATCGTAGGCAAAACAACTCTAACAGTAGCAATCCTTGCAGAAAGACCTGCAACATCCTCAACATCGCCTACATCCTAAGATCGAGGATGTACATCAATGCCTTGCACAATATTCCAGACGCCCTTTGCCACAAGAACATGTTGCATCATGTAGCGCATATAGGGTAATTGTCTCTATTTTGTCTTTCCTCAACAAACATCTTGAACAAATTTGTGATGTTGTTAGCCATGGAAAATGCCTACACCTGATGTGAAAATTTCCCGAAATGAGGATAAGCTGAGTGATACCACTACGTGCTATATAGCACAACCCGTGGTAGACTATATGGGACCTGTTATGTAGTATTTGGCACTAACAAAAATTCTGCACAAAATAACAACATTGCCTATGCACACCTGGCTGTAGTGGAAAAGGAGGCGGCAATGAGCCCGAATAAAAAATCTGAGGAAAATCAGCTCTACAAGATCTCCCAAAATTTATGTCAACCTGCAAATTCTCATCAAAGCTCACAAAAATCAAAGAAAGTGCACAGGCATGTGCTGAAGCTGCTAGTGACTAAGCTCGGAAGGATGCAACCTGCTCTGATACAATTGTTGGAATTATGGTTGTAGAGAAACACACACAGCTTGGAGAAGACAAAGGAAGCTCAAGGCACACAACTGAGAGTGTGTTACTTAGTGTGCAATGGAAAGATGGATAGCCCTATAACAAAAGGGCGTATATACAATGCATGAGGGGGAAAACTCCTAAAGGGGGCAAAAATGCCCCGGTGGTCCTAGTGTGTTCACAGATTTGATAATGGCACATATCAAATGGCTGATTTGAGTGGTGCAAAGTATAAATATTATGTTAATGTTTATAGATTGAAGAAATACTTGGCAAGTTTGATGACAATCATGACAGATGACATGTTATTAATAGAGGAAGACACTGTGGAGACATATGAGAATGTAAATGAGGTTTCTAGGAATGATGTGCAACAGTTGTTCACCCTAGGAACCTCCACTTGTCATGAATGATCAAGCAAGCAAGGGGGGATTGGCAAGCTATGTCATGCATTTTTTGGATGAGCATAAAGTCACTAAGTTATGCCAAAAAGCTTGCCTACCAGCCTCATCTATATATGTGTACATAGCCCTGCAAGTCTTGGAAGTGACCTTGTAAAAATCCATGTACAAAGGTATGATTTTCCAAGCTTGAATGCTGATATTTTGGGTTGCTCAAGTCTCCAAGGCATGGATTTTATTAATTATTTTCAGCCGTGCTTTATAGCTCGTGACTGGGACTTGTACATCATGAATTATGAG
Organism: Adiantum capillus-veneris; assembly: GCF_014529385.1. Lineage (NCBI taxonomy): Eukaryota > Viridiplantae > Streptophyta > Polypodiopsida > Polypodiales > Pteridaceae > Adiantum > Adiantum capillus-veneris. Next base: position 54,510,611 of record NC_140942.1, on the reverse strand, counting down.
CATCTGAAGCAGGCGGTCTCAACTTAGAAGGTGATTGTAGGTGCATGCGACAAGGGCAACCGGGACAACTTGGGGATATAGGATTAAAAATGCTGGAAACTAATATTTTTGGAGATAGCTGAGCTGATGGCTTTGAGCCCTGTGTTACGATGCTTCATTCGGTGATCGAAGCAGCAAGTTATGCCGCGGGGAATGTTGTCCGAGAAGTTCTTATGCCTAGGAAGAGAGGTGAAATGTTTTGGGCTTGGGAGGAATGAGGAGGAGATTTCCATGTGGCACAAATATTATCCCACACGAAAAGTGGGGGTATATAGGGCACATTGGATTCCCATTACAAGTGTATCAAAGGGACAGGAGCTCTCTCAAGGCTTGGCTATGGGGCCTCTTGGGATCATGGGGAGGGAGATGGCACATTTTTGGAGTTCACATTGCCTGGGTAGGTGCCTAGCCACTTATTTTGGTCCCCGGACACTTGTCCCCACCCCATTTCCTAGTCAAAGTGTCACCGACAGCTCATTTTTTGGCCAAACAAGGCCTAAAAAGAGCCAATTAAAGGATGCCTGAGGAGAGAATCTTGTCGACTAAGAAGAGAGAGAAAACCCTTGGGGATAAAAGATAATAAAGCTCCCATTTTAATAGCTGAAACTCCTGCACAAATTCCAGAGAGCTCATTTTTTAGTAAGAAAGAGTGCACCCCCAACTTTGAGCGGCCATAACTCTTTCATCCTTCATGTGTTTTTTGTCTATGGATATCCTAAAGACCGCGTTTTGTACAACGTTTGGCCTTTATGAATATCTAGTCATGCCTTTGGCTTGACTAATGCACCAGCCATGCTCAATCGTTTAATGGAGAAAACATTTAGACCCTACCGCAAATTCACTGGGATATTATCATCTATTCCAAGTCCTTGGAGGAACACAAGCAACATCTTCAAGTGATTTTTCAAGAATTGAGGGCGAACAAGATTTTTCTCAATCAAAAGAAAAGTAAATTTTTCCTTCAAGAGATTCAATACTTAGGCCATATTATCTCTCAAGATGGTATCCATATGGATCCATCAAAGTTGGAGGTAATAAAAGCATGGCCTTATCCAAGGAATCTACATGAGCTAAGAAGCTTTTTTGGTATGTGTGTATACTACAGACGCTTCAAGGCAAAATTTTGTCAAATAGCAGGACCATTACATGACTTAACAAAGAAGAACGTTAACTATTCATGGACTACTAAGGAGAAAATTCCATTGACAAGCTCAAAGAGAAGCTTAACCTCCCAACCAGTCCTAATGCTTCCGGATATCTCAAAGCCATTTGAGGTCCAATGTGATGCTTGCGGTGATTTCCTTGGAGCAATCTCGCCCAGTGTGGGCAGGAGATACATGCAGCCCAGCGGTCTTGTGCAGACCTGAGTGGGGCACACCTCTTCCTTGTACTAATGGGCACTGAGCTTGAATGAGGTCTTCTCCCAAAGCAAGGGCTGACATTATGTCTCTAAAGTCAGGGTCAATAGCATACTCATCTCATGGAAGATAGATCATTCTTGCTTCAAGAACGACATGCCATAGCATATGAGAGCCGAAGGCTCAATACGGATGAACGATCCTTAGGCATTTATGAGAAAGAGCTTTTAGCTATTCTACATGTCCTAGACACATGGCAACAATATCTCTTGGAGACTCCATTTTTTTTTTTAATTGACCACCAAAGTCTCAAGTACTTCCTGACACAAACCAAGCTTTTTGACAAGCATATGAGGTGGGAATTTTTTTTTTTGCAATTTTATTTTTACATTGCACACGTTGCTAGTAAGCACAATCAAGTGGCCGATGCACTTTCACGACGACGGTGTCTATAGAAACTGACAATGATCTATCTTCTATGATGGATGAGTATGCTATTGGCCCTGACTTTAAAGACATAATGTCATCCCTTGCTTTGGGGAAGAAAGAGGAACCATTCACCTTGCATGATGGTTATCTTCTCCATGGCAATAGGCTATGTGTTACCATCTCCCTTCGTGAGAAAGTCATGTAGGAATCCCATGCTCCTCCCTATGCGGGGCATAGGGGCATTAAAACTACTCTTCCAGGAGTAGAGACGTACTTCTATTGGCCTACCGTAAAAGTGTACATACAAGAGTATGTTTCAAAATGTGTGGTATGCAAAAATACCAAGTATGATAGCAGGAAGCAACCTGGATTACTCCAGCCATTGCCAATCCCTAATTCATCATGGGAGAGTTTATCCATGGATTTTATCTTTGGATTACCCAAGTCTATCCATGGAAATACAGGAATATGAACAATAGTCGACAGGTTTAGCAAGCAAGAACACTTTATTCCTGTCAAAAAGACTATTAAGGCACACCAAATGGCAACTCTCTTAATATCCCAGATTTTCAAACACCATGGATTGCCAACATCCATCGATGTAAATAGAGATCCTAGAATGACTTGTAATTTTTGGAAAGGTCTCTTTAAAATTCTAGGTACAAGATTGAGTTTCTCTTTGGACTATCAACCACAAACGGATGGCCAAGTAAGATAGCCAGGGATTTCATTAACGTAATCACGATCAAGTGCTTACGTCAATAACTCTAGTATTTACATTAAAAAATTACGTGATCATGTTAATTGTTAACGTGACTTTGATTTTGACCTGAAAAAACCTATAGATCTCGTTAGCCCTTTGGATTTTCCATTTTTCCTTGCGGGGCCCGCCGGGTATATGCAGTAGCCCGGCGGGCCCATTGAGGAAATTAAAAAGGCCGGCGGGAGTAATTATATATAGTAAATAGTGTGCTAACCCTGGTCTTTTATCTAGGCAAATCCTTGGGGAATGTATCCGAGTGCCGGGTAGAGTCATCTCCTTGTGAACTGATCTAAGGTTACAGAGTCACAGGTCCTTTTTTTGGGCCAAACGTGATTCTTAATTCGGTAACCACTTCTAAAAAATCTTAATTAGTTTACCGACGTAAAGGTACAAAACCAAAACAACTGAAAACTTTGAGAATCATGCTCATTGTGAATAAGCCATTCGTCCAAATGAGGATTGTAATTGGTTTAAGAAGGTGAGCATATATAAATGAGGAGTCGATAGTCAAGGGTCGGATATCTTATACTAGTGTACCGGGCATATAAAGATCCTTAAATTCTTGCATTTGAGTTTATTTACACTTGTCACTCCACAATATAAGAGCTATAATCCTTGATTGGGTTAAAATAGCTTTTATATATTGAATTGGTTGCATGGGTGGGATACATTTCTTCAATGGGTACAAGTAGTCCTCAATTGAGTGATTATACTGAAGATTTATTTGCATTAGATCATGCATTGGTTTATACAAAGAGTGCATTATGTATTACAATAGATTATTAGTGCATGAAATGACCAATCATATATTTTATTTCTTTCATTTGTTTTTCTGTAGCAAATGAAATTAGATGTGTCTTATTGTTTGCAAATCAAAGTGGACATATAAATAATCATTATAATAATAATTGCATAGAGAGATTCATAGCATTGTTATAGTTAGTATTCCATGCATAGACTACATTGCAATGTGTATGGTTACTCACAATATAGGTGATCAATATGTGAATTGACTAGCGTGCATTCAAAATCTCATATTGTGCATCATGGTTACTTTCATATTGAATGGGTTTAAATTATAATATATATTGAAAATAAGAAAAATGTTTCAAAAATTGAACATCTTGTTCTTTTGTCTTCAGTTTTAATTTAAAAGCAACGGAGCAAAATGTGGGCACAAGTGGTACGAAGAAGCCAAAGAATAAAAAATCTCCTGGCAAAGAGTGGGATTATGCTTACAACATATGCAATCGATATATGGAGTGGCAATGTAAATTGTGTCACACAACAAAATCAGGTGGTGCACCACGTATTAGGGATTATTTTCTGGGTAGCGCTAAAAACAATTGTAAGAAATGTGAACATCCTCAGGCACCTGCAGTTGCAAAGTGTTTGAGAGAAGAGCTCGCCAAAAATGCTAGCAAGAGACACGAGATATATAGCTCTATGGCTTCGAGTCAAGAGTTCCCAGACCCAAATATTAACTCCGCTGATCCTGTAGTGACGCCAACTAACCTTGGAGAACAAACTGCACAAGGAGAGAAAATTCTAGGCAGTGTTCCTTTTAAACATCACAATGAAGGTGGACTTTGTCAAATGCATCAAAGCTTTCGAGTGCAGTCTCTAAAAGAAGCACAAATAGATTCTTGAAAATCCTGAAGAGCTGAAAGAATCTGTAGTAGAGAAGGAGTGGGGATTATCATTCTCTGACAAACAGAAAAACATTTTGGTTAAGTATTTTCATGCAAGGTGGAAGAGCGCTCATAGTCCACTCCATAGTGTTGCTTACATGCTCGATCCAATGTATTGGAATTTACATTTGATTTCCAATACAGAGGTGGTAGGTGATTTCTATCACGTGGTCAACACGTTCTACTCCAACGTTCAGGACCGAATTGATTGCATCAAAGAAATGAGTGTAGTTAGATTAAAAGAAGGTCCTTTTGTGAATGATTTTGTACAGGTAATGGCAAAAGAGCAACGTGCATAGAAGTGGTGGATGATGAATGGTGGAGAGCGTTACTCTACCTTACATCCCCTTGCAATGAAAGTACTCGTACAACGTGCAACAAACTCAAGTTCAGAGAGAAACTGGAGTATGTACAAGTAAGTTCACAACACTATTCGCAACAAACTATTAGCAGACAGAGAAAAAAAATTAGTGTATATGTTTTGCAACAAAAAGATATTGAATCACATCGAAAATGCTGGTTACAAGGAGGAAATTCCAACTTGGTTGTATGATTGTCAAAACAAAGATGAAGAAGAGTTCAATGTTGGTGTATCTCATTGCACTATAGACAAAATAGAAGAGAATTTGATAATAGATGTGGAGGTTGAATTATAAGGAGAACCACAACACTGAGACTTAGAACCAGATAACAACTCAACTAATTTAATATAGCTTGAGAGTAGAACGAGTAAATATCAAAAACCATTGTAAAAGACCTTGTATTCAAATGTGTTTTGAGTAATTACAATGCTTCATATTCGTGATAGTACATAGTTTGTCGATCTCAATTGTGTTGCCCTAAAGCAGCATCTTGCTCATCAAACAGATTTCTAATTGTGCTAGGAGTATCTGGGAAAGCTTGCTTGAATTTATATTTGTTTGCCATGCCAAACATAATATATATTCCTTGTGGAATATCTTGTGAAGAGATTGCATTTCGACTACTATTTTACATCAAACGAATAAGACAAACTAAATGATAATCATAACCACATGTCAATTTATAATATCCACTCCATCCATCAAAATTCTTATAGCAAATTGGACATTGGGAAGATGAGGATGCATCTGAAGTAGACGAGGGGACCAACTCCAGATGCATGACAAGGTGGTTGATGTGTGTCCCTTGTACAGGTGTTGGATTCACTCACCGTGTCAAATTTTGAACGTCTTGACTTAAGCGGTGAATCCTTTTCTCCATCCAGACTTGTGAGGGTTGGGGTGTCTGTCTAGCTATAGAAAGCCGTGTTATTTTTTCATCTTTCCCTCCCAACTGTTCGTGTAAATATCCTTCTCTCTTTTTAACTGTAGCTCGGTTCCTTCCACTATTAATGCCATCTCATCTCGTGTGAAAGTGACACTACTCTGTCTTAAATCATGAGTGGAAACAGTTGTCTCCTTTGACAAGAATTCTAATGGTCCCTGTTTCACAAAGTGAACATATAACATTTTTGCAAAATATAGCACAGAATCTACATTGTGTAGGGGATGGCCATAAACCTCCAAATAGATTCTCTCAAATTTATCTTTGATCGCATCATGGTTGCACTTTAAAACCTTCCACCTTCCTTTCTTGATCTGTGTGTCCTCACATGACCATATTGTCTTAATCATGTACTTTGTCACTTATTTATCGATCTCCTTTCATTGCATATGGTTTGGATTTGCCCACTTTGGGAGTCGGCAAGCAGTACACATCACTTGTTGTGCCAGACACTTCATGCACTGAAATGCATTAACATCCGCTTGTTGTTGATCATCAGGCAGTGATTGGGTGCCAATATCTTGTTCTTCATTGGCCATTTTCTCTTAGAGCTGCAATCAACAAATAAACAAATATCAATATCATTGGAAAATATAAATTCTCACTCATTGGGACACTGCGCGGAATCCACTAAAACAAAATGCTACTAATTGAACCACAGGGCAAATTTGAAATACTAACAGTTAAATGACAAATTTGAGATGACTAAAGATAATTGACTCCATTAGGTGTACCACTTGAAACAGATAATAAACTTCAATTAAAAAAACAATATCCTGGACAAGACATATGTATATAATAGAAATGTTTAAATCGGATAAAATGATGGTGCAAGTTCAATAAGTGGAAGTTGGACAGCGTTATGGTCTGTCTTTAAATGTTCTTTGAAAAATATCAACACGTCACAATCATTCCTTCTTTGGTCCCACTCTTTTAACTTCACCCAATAATCTAATTTAATTCGAATAGTCCCTCATAACATCTTCGTCCGAGTGGTGAAAAACTTCTTCTGGAAAATAGACTTTTTTGGCTGCACTCCAAAAATCTGCTAGCATGTTGAATAGGTAGCCCAATGCATAAACGTCTCTCGCTTTTGTGTATGCATCTGTGCACCATGGATCATATAGCTCGGGAGCAATCCACGATCGCTTAGCCATCTCGACATTCCCTGCTCTCCGTGCATTCAAAATTGCTACGTCCGACTAGACACTTGGATGCATATAATTATTTGTTGCACGCTTAGCTATTATTATTAGCATCATACCCCAATCAATGACACCGATGCGGGGTTTATTGGTGCGAGTAAAGTCCAACATTATGTTGAATGGGTGCATTCACTATGTACTATACCGGCCGAGTGGACAGCCGCAGCGTTGTAGATTAAGGCATGACAAATTGCTGGCATCTGCTCGATCACTGCTTTGATCCGCACCGTGTCTATTTCACTTACAGGAATATTTGCTGCAAGCAATGACCTCGAGCCGTGTTGTAGCCTGTGCATGTTTCATCTGAACAATCCGAGAGCGAACGATAAGCGATAGATCATGTCGCCCACGATGCCCCCATTGTAGTTTGGGAATATCGTGATCCAAGGAGTTTATGTAGTAAACCCAATGCACCTTACAATGGAGGGGTGAAGCATTTGCATTCCTTGCTCTGTGTGAAAGCTGTGCAAGCTGTCAAATTTCACCTCACCCTCCCTTGTAGCATTTTCCCACATATGTAATGTGGGATGGAAAAAATGAGATACCTTTGATGGTGTACAATGTGCACACACCAAAGGAGCTTGCTCCAATCCTCATACCTTCTACCAAGGCTTTGTGAGGGATGTCGACAAGATGAGCGCACTTTGCATTCAAAGTAGTACGCATGATTGTGCCGGTGCCGCTAGCATCGGATCGAACTCCCAAAGCTGCTTGCATATCTTGGGCCATCTTCAATCTCTTGGCTAAGCTTGCTTGGTCCTGTGATTTCACACGCTCATCTTTAACTTCTGTTCTTCCCACAATTTATCCCAGAGCTCTAATTTTAACATGTCACAGGCAGGTGATATATCTTCCTTTAAGTCTCTGCAACATACTTTCATATTGCCCAACACTGTCCTGACCTTGTGGCAGGGGTCAAATTCTTGTATCCTTGCTAGAAGAAACAACTCGTATTGGCCTTCAGGTCGCAACCTGCGCTGTGTGTTCTCACATATAGCGCTAGTGATGTCTTTGATGTAGACATCGCTTTCACTAATATGTTGTATGCGATCAGCTGCACATGATGAGATTGCGCGCCAAAATACATTCTTTACGAATTGCATGCATAATACATTTCTTTTGATCTGGCATCATATTTGTATTGGACAATTAAAAAATAGCATATCAAATACAAATTCATGGTTGTGAATGACACTAACACTCTCACACTATCTCAGGTAAACTCTTAACCACCACTTGAAGACTTTAACAAATGTGCAAGGAAACATTGATAAAATTTGAAAATAATCTTTACTTAAAATTGCAATCTGTTACACGTATAAAATGCAGTTCAAACAAGTGGTATATAAGAACTTAATTCAGATCTCACAATACATGTTAACAGACTAGCACATTTCAGCATATATTGAATTTTTAACTTATATTTTTCTTCGTGCGTACATACTAATTCCAACAAAGCACACACCGACTTAAAAACTTCAAAAACATTTAAAACATTGGAAGTATACAAATTGGACTAACAAATTGTGTTCACACACTCTTTTACATAGAATTTATGTAAATGTAGCAATCAAAAAGCGATGATAATTGATGCTCTTTAAAAAGATACAAAATAATATTTAACATGCAAATTGTGTGCATTTAGATTTTTTACAAAGAATTTATGTAAATGAAGCATTAAAAATAGCGATAATGCTTGAGAGTCCTTTAAAAAGATTTAAAAAGAATATTAAACATGCAATTGTGTGCAAATACTTTTTTACATGTAATTTATATAAGCGGAACATTTAAAATAGCAATGATTGGTGAATAAAGTATTCTTTTGAATATGATTAGCTAGTATATAATTTCAAATGGACAGTTAAAAACAAAAAATAAAACAATTCATACATTTTGTATATAAAATACTCTTCATAGCCGCGTTACCGACCAAGTATTTCATATACTTAATACTTAAAAAATTAATTGCACATGCACATACAAATTATATGATGTTCATACGGTTGGGTTAACGACATGAATGCTACATTTATGCAAACATAGATGCTTCTAGCAAACGACACTCGATTAGCCGCATTACCGATCGAGTGTTGTCTGAATCTAAGGAAAAACAATCGCCTGTATACGAACATCATATAGCCGCGTTACCAACCGATGCCTGTATGTTTTTTGGGAAAGGGGAAGGGAAGTTGACTTACCATAAGGATACAAAATTCTCCGCGTTAGCGACGTAGTACCCAAACAGTAAGCCAATACTTACCACATTTAGGAAACCATCTTCCTCGCGTCACCGAGGTGATTCCCCCATGATAAGAATTTTTCCATAGAATAGCTTACACACACACTCCCATTGTGTGGTAAGGTACCTTATTACTGCTGTGCACTACGATGAAAGGCACGCTACCACACAACACATACTCAGATCGTGTGGTAAGGTACTCTACTGCTGCCGCGAACTACGACGCAGAGCACGCTCCCACACGACCCCCTCTCTCCTCTCAACATACCTGCAAAGGTGGTCAACGAGCGCTCTCTCTCTCTCTATCTCTTCCTCTATCTCTCTCTCTCTCTCTCTCTCTCTCTCTCTCTCTCTCTCTCTCTCTCTCTCTCTGAAGATGAAAGCAAGACCAAAAAAACACCAACGGGCCCGATTGGGCCCGCCTATATATTACTCTACGAGCCCGCCGCACTTTTCAATATTCCCGGCGGGCCCGTAGGGAAAATGATAAACCCCAACGTGCCCGCCGGGGATACTGAAAAGCCCGTTGGGAATTTAGTGGGTTTGCAGGTAACCATTAACTGGGTTCTACGTGATTATGTTTAGTGTAATCATGTAAATGTGTCAATAAGACCTTGTGATCACACAAAATTTCACGTAATTACGTAAATATTAACTCCCTGGAGATAGCCAATCTTACAATTATTGATCTACTAAGACCTATGTTACAGAACTAAATCAACACTCACAATGGAAAAAGTACTTACCTCTTGTAGAGTATTCATACAATAATACTATCCATACTTCTACGAGAAAAGCACCTTTTGAAATCATAGAGGGAAGACCTTAAAGTCCCTTGCTACTTAAAGTACATGGAAAAATCTTCGTTGTCGATGAATATAGCCGTGATCTGCAAGAATCTCTTCAACAGATTAAGGAGGCTATACCTATCTCTCAACAAAGGCAAAAAGTTCTTGTTGATAAGCACATAAGGACCTTAACGTTCAAAGAAAATGATTGGGTCTTCCTTAAGTTTCCCGTGGCTCGATTGAGGCAAATGACAGGTAAAAATCCTATGGGCCATCAAAAATATTATGCTAAACTAGCAAAAAGATACTACGGTCTTTTTCAAATTTTGAAGCCAATCAATGAGGTGGCTTATCAATTCAAGTTGCCCAACCATTGGCTCATACACAATGTTTTTCATGTGAGCCTATGTAAGCCCTAAAAGGAAAACCACCAGGTGAAGCAATCATTCCAGACCCTCTTGAAATCAAAGACCAAGAAGAGGTGCTACAACCCGAAGCTATACTTCAATACAAAGACAATGTACTACCACATGGTAAGATTATCTGACAATATCTAATTAAGTTCAAATATTATCCTTTTGAAGATGCTAGATGGATGCAAGGAATACAGTTTAAGGATAGTGTGAACCTTCAATGCTTACAATGCCACATTAGAGTAAGCAAATGTATATGTCTCTTTCGGTCTTATTAGACTAGGTCTCTTTAATTTGTGCAAAAATTTAAGTAGTATGCATACTTAGAATCATGTTTGTGATCAGGATGTCTCTCAAACACCAAGTAGAATTTGTCACTCTTTTTGGGAGAATGAAATGGACTAAAGAGCAGAGATGCTTGCGGCAGCTATGTCTCCCAAGCACCAAATGGATTAGTCATCCATCTTATAATGATGTCTAATGCTTGCGGCAGCTATGTCTCCTCTACCCGCTAAGAAAAATTGACTAATGACTAAGGCTTTATCTCTTCTACCTCATAGTTGAGGACGACTATGATTTAAAGAGAGAGGTAATGTCATAAAATCTAATATCTAGCCAACCCAAATGATTTCTCATTTTAGACTAATCATTTAATGTGGGATAGTAAACGGGAACAAGGGCTAGAATATAGACATGTGCTTACAGATCTATCTCAACACGGGGCCAATGGTAAAGGGGTCCAAATGAGAGATGGTATGTCAAAGAGCAAGGCTAGATAATGGAACTTAAAAGACCTTAGGGTTAGCTTCATTAAAGACCTCCAATGGTTAGTGTTAAAAGTCCTTTGACCTTAGGAAAGCTACGGTTGAGCTTGAGGTGGGAACCCGACGTAAGCTTGAGGTGATCTTCGTGCTTGTTAACTAAGGTGCTTGACGTGCTTGTCATGCTTGATGACTAAGGTGCTTGTTATGCATGATAACTAAGGTGCTTGACGTGCTTGTCATGCTTGATGACTAAGGTGCTTGTTATGCCTGATAACTAAGGTGATCGTCTTGCTTGATAATTAAGGTGCTTGAGGTTCTTGTCATGCTTGATGACTAAGGTGCTTGAAGTGCTTGTCATTCTTGATGAGGAAGGTGCTTGAGAAGCTTCCCATGCATGGGGAGTAAGGTGCTTGATTTAAAAAGAGACCCTACAAAGGAGGAGGAAATCCCCAAAGCTAGAGGAATCTTTGACTTAACCTCCCACTCACCCAAAGGGCACCCCCTTTCTCAAGGGTCACATGGACACATGTCAAACTCTCCCTATGCTTAGCCACATGGTGTGCTTGAATCCTATTGGCTCGGGCTAAAGAGGGGTCCAATGAGCTTCTATTTTAATTCAACAAATATCTGGATATTTTCAAGCTCTCTCTCTCTCTCTCTATCTCTATCTCGCTGGGGTAAGGAGGACGCTATTCCAAAGACTACCCACGTACCCGAAATGCATGGTGCATATGACTGGCTACGGGGAGAGGGTTTTAATGAGCTTGAGGCATGAGCAAAAAGGAGGCCTCACCCAAAGCAAGCAAGGGGTATTCTTGGGAGGGTATACACCTCCCACACACTCATTTTGTTTCATTGATTCTCACTTGGTAAAAGAAATAAACTCCATCTGATCCTTCTCCAAGCTTGTTGATAAGTGAGAGCCTACACCAACACTCTTGGCTATGGAATGCAAGTCCAACCAAGATCCATGCTTCAATGATTAAGCTTTCCATCTTATTCATCTTCATACTATGCTAGCAAGAAGAGTGATGATAAGTGAGGGACCATTTCTTTCTCCTATGGAATGTTTCTTCCTCCTCTTCCCTACCCTCATTCCCCGCTAGCTCTCTCCACCTTCGAAGGTGTTTGAGGCCTTGGAATTGAGGCTTGGGATAGTTAATGATTTCTACAAAGTTTATGTTATGCTCGTGATGCATGAAGTTTTCCATCTTCATTGCATCACCTAGGTCACAAGCCCGGTGAGGTCACAAGCCCAGTGAGGTCACCTAATAAAAATGTAACCTATCACGTGAGTTCAACAGAAGGGTATGTAAAGTTCTTGAAACTTACATAAATATATATACAAAAGGGCATTATTTTTTCAATTTTGAAAAAAACTTACAGATTTTAAAAGAAAAGGGTACATTATATTCTTAACAAAATTCACTGATAAGGGGTTTTACAAACATGTCTTGAATGCACTGATATCGTAGTTTTACACATAGTGAACCCCCCGAGGTCACAAGGAACACAAAGATTGTATTGTACCAAGTCTCTCTTGATGGGAGAAACTATAATACAAATGCCTTCTGGAGGGGGGATTGGCTCCGCATAAATCCGGTCCTCAAATGTTGTCAGTTCTCTAAACTCTCTCTCTTCCAAAAGTATTGTTTCATGCCAAGTTAACTAATTACCATGTTTATGTTTCTACCATCAATTAAGTTCACCCACTATCAGGGGATTTTATGTTCAGTTAGTGAGCCAGGTTAGCACCGAGCTACTGGTTGTGGGATGCACAACACAAGAGAATTTGACACAAAAAACACCTTAGAATCTTAAGTTGTTAAACTAAATGAGCTTAGAATTTGGATACAAAAGAAACTTCATTGTGATAGGCATGAAGTGCTCTAAACTCTGCCGAGATTCTGAGCAGATGTGCAAAAGCCAAAGCTTTATGGCCTCAATACACTTCCCTTGCTCTTCTCAACCCCTTCTGTGAGCACAAACTTGCCTTTCTTATCTATAGATGAACTTTCCCTGTAAACCTGCTCGTGCTAAGCTCATAAAGTTTCTCCTCAAGTTTCGAACACAGTTACCGTTGCAATTTTTTGAAATCTTATCGATACTCTCCTCTTTTGGTTTGCATTACCCCTTGGTTTCCTTTTGGAAAAAACAACTTTGAGTTTCAATATAGATGGAAAAATGCTGCTTTTGCCAGGTTTTCCATCACAAATTGGTAAAACTACCCGTTCCAATCCTCACTCTTTGCTCTCTTCACGTGCCTCGGAGCCGCGGCTCAACTGCCACTGCTCCTTCTCTCACCCTGGTCTTTTTTGACTCAATGGCCTTGCTTTCCTATCTCTCTCACTTGCACTAGCTCCAAAGCTTTTTCTTCTCTAAGCTCATAGCACCCTGCTTGATATTATTTCCCTTGTCTCTAGTCCCTGTCGATGACGCCCCTCCTCTCGTTGTCTTATAGTAGCTCGGCCCTTCTCTGATCCATGCTGCAGTCGACACTCCCTTGCCCTATTCTTTTTTTGCACCTCGTCTCCTGCTCCTCAGCTCACGGCGGCTCTCTTGTGCTCCCTACAATCAACGACGCTACACCTTATTATCCCCCCACCCTTGATAGCACGCTTTTCCACTTATTTAGCTTCATAGTTCAATATAAATAAAGCAAGGATTTATTAAAAGTTTCATAGTATAAGTGGCATTTCACATTAAGCCCTTACTACAGCTCTCGGCCCTCGCTCTCTACTTCAATGTGCTCCAAGTTATACCATTCATGGACTTCGGCAACACTTTCAACTTATATCTCAAGTAAAGATTGATAAGCTCAAACTTGAAGCACAAGCTTAGTCAACAGCATTAGAAATAATTTCCATCCGACGAGACTGCCCTTCAAAACCTTGTTTACAACCACAAGAAAATATTTCTTTGTCACTGACTCCTCCTCACAAAGATAGAAGACATGTCATCCTCGGCACCAATGCTTCTATATCAGCACCTTGTGAACCGGTCCAAAGTTGAACAAGCAAGAATCCCAAACACACATCACGCTTGCAATGCATTGTACTAGTGTGAAGCTTTAAAATATGTAAGGTAAATTCAAGCTCTAGCAAACCAAACTCAACTTTCCCGATCCAATTTTTGTCTCTGTTCATAGCCATAAGCGCTTTAATAACTCTCAGTAAGTTGTTATTCTCAACAATAAACTCTGTCAAAAGTTCCTAAATAATAAATCATTGCCAAAATCACTAGACTAGCAAAAATTGGGTTTCCAACTAGGGATGGGACACATCCTGACATCCACCCCCTATAAACCTACGCATCCTCCTACATGTGCTAACCCCATCTTCAGGTTGTTAATCTTCAAGCATCTTTTAGCGAATGCATCTCATCATCTTCTTCACATTCTCCAAAATCCATGTCACCCAGAACCACCTGTCCTTCATGCTTTTTGAATAATTTGATCCTCTTCCCTACAATGGGCACTTTAAGCTTGGTGCCATCAAGTTCTTTGAGCTTTTAAGTTCTGTTATCATAAACGTGCAACATAACATAAGGTCCAAACCATCTCTTAACCATTTTACGCATGGCCGAATATTGATTTTTCAAACTGCTATCATAAACAAGTACCCAATATCCATCTTTGATAGTAGAGGGTCTCAACCTATGCTTCTTGTCAATGCAGCTTTGTTCTTCAATTGTGCCTCCTTGAGCTTACATATTGCCTGGTCAATGTCTTCTTGGCATCTTCCAACCTGCCGAATGCACATAGCAAGCAAATCTTCAATTGACATTTCTGATTCACATGGCAGTATGGTCCAAGAAACAATCATCTCTTCTGTAGGCATAATTGGCTTTTGCCCATACATAAGTTTAAATGGAATAAATCCTGTAACTGAGCTATGAGTAGTTTTGTCAACCCATAAATCAAAAGGTGAAAGTTTAGGCCAATCATCAATTCTTCCTCTACAAGCCTTGGCCAAAGTTTTAACAAATAGGCGGATGCCCTCTTTAACTTTTTCCATTACCTTCTAGATTATATGTTGTAGGACAAGCCAACCTGATTCCCAATCGATTAAAGAACTCATAAACTTCATCTCCATCTAATTCTCCTCTATCAGCAGTAATCTTTCCAATGCAACCATATTGGCAAATCACATCCTCAGGCAAAAACTTGCATACTGAACTTGTAGCTTTGGTACGCAAAGCTCTTCCTTTAACTTGGTTAGTAAGATCCTCTCTAGCAAGAACAGTATACCTCATTTTCCAAATACCAACTGGCATAGTGATCAAATCTACAACCCACTTATAATGCATAGCCAATGGATAAGTAGGATATAACTTATCTCGATGTCGCACATTTGAATACTATTGACAAACCATCCAAGTCTCCACAAATCGAGCAATATCTTTGTACATGCCTTTCCACCAATAGTTGTCTTTAATCTTGGAAAATGTCGGCCAAACTCCTCTATGTCTTGCCCAAAAAAATTATCATGAAACTCTTTAATTACCTATTGTTGTTTTGATTTGTCACATACTACTCATTGTGGTAATCCTCTGGATGTTTTGGGTGGTTCCACAAGTGCCCATCTTAAGGAAATAGCCATAAGATTTCTTTTTTATCCTCCTGTATTCTTGGTCACTCCATTTCTCTTGCTTGGTGAGAGGGTTGAGATAACTTCCTATCAAAAGCCACTCTCCATGGTACATCTCCTCTGAAAAATCTTCAAAAACACAAGCAAGAGCACTATAGGTTGCATGCAAATGAGAAAAAGTATAAAACTTTAAGCCCACATCATCGCTCTATGTAAGCATCTCCTCCTCATCTTCATACCTGGCTCTTGATAACATATCTGCTACAGGATTGTTCCTTCCTACCATATGACAGAATTCAAGATTAAGAGACTTAATGAAAGCTATCCACCGTAACATAGCAATATCCAGAGTGGAGCAATTTTTTATCATTCCTATCAACGGCAAACAATCAATCTCCACTACAACGGAAGATCCAATAAAATACTCCTTGTCAGACTTTAGAGCAGGAGAAACACCCCAAAGCTCTCTCTTAACTTATGGATAATTTTGTTGACGAGTGTTAAGCACCTTTGCACCAAACCGAATAGCATATCTATGACCATCTTCATCATTTTGACCAATAGCCCATTCAATGCCTGTCGGACTAGTGCCAACCGTCAAAATCACAGGCCTTCCATATTTATAATCAACCTTCCTTAAGTAGGAGCTTCCAAAAGCATCTTCTTCAATTTTTTGATGGCCTTTGTATGAGCATCTTCCCACACAAATGTTTTTCCTCTTCTTAATAACTAGTAAAAGTACTTCTGCAACATGAGCAAAGTGAGGCAACCAAATATGATAAAACATGCAAGCACCCAAAATGACGGACTTCAATAACTGATGTGCATGAGTTCTTCATCCTTTGTATTGCTTCCACCTTAGCTGGGCTTGGGCATCGTCATTTCTTTGGCACCAAAAATTGATTTTTGACCTGAAAGTGTTAGATTTACCTCTTCAAGTTTAGATAGAATAGCTTCACAATCTACAATATGTTGAGTAATAAAGCTTCGGCACCCCTTCTGATCTTTTACCTAGTCTATTAGACCTTCTTCACAACCCTTGATTGAAAAATCATCAATAAAAGGCATATTAATGTAAGGAATGAATTCTCTTAACACTTTATTCATGCTATTCATCATGTGAGCAACAGAATTTGTGGCACCTTCAGATAAAGTGCACATCCTTACCGACCCAAGTGGAGTACGCATAGTAGTGAGAACCCTACTCTCCAAAGCTAATCACTTGAGTAAACATCACCCATGGAGTATATAGCTCTACCTGCAAAAGCTTCTGCAAAAGCTTTTGCAAACTCGTCCACAATTGGACCTATGCCAACATTGCGAATTATTACCTTATTTACCGGTTGCATCTCCTGAATAAATTGCAAGGCTCCATTCTTATTTGGGACGATGAACCATCGATTAGAATAAGGGTGCACAAGATGGCTCCAAAATACCCATACGTATCTTTTCATTTAACAAGTCAATAAGCTTTGGCATATGGGCTTTAGGAATAGGAATAGGAAGGAAATTCCATGGCGTATGTGGAATGGTAAAAATAATCATAGGTGCTACAACATTGGATCTACACATCCAATCTCACTAGGCTAAAAAGCAAAGGCTTTACCATGTGTTGCAAGAATCTCTTGAAAGCACTTGACCTCCTCATCAGTAAGAAACCCTTCTTTGTCGATGACTACATGCTTCAAGATCTCTTGAGTAAATTTGTGGCCAATGTTCTTGGGATCCCTTAGCTTCGATTGGTGTGAAGCTTTCTCGATAACCTCGTCACTTCCCCCTGGGAGAGGGGTAGCTATAGGCATGACCTTCTTTGCAATAGTCTTGTACTTTGTATCCACCTATACTTCAAAAGCACCACCCAATTCTTTGCTTACCTCCGTTAGAATGTCATACATGTCCATCGTATGCACTCTCACAAATTCAATCCCACTTTGTAACCTACTCTTTCTCGATAAGCTCAAGTTCTGACATCGTATCCACATAAGAAACTTCCTCAAAGACTCCTGAGATAACATCACCATGTTCAAGTACATCACATCCCTACAAATCACTTTTAGCACTTACCACATATTGCTTCTCCCACCTAGGTAGCTCCATGAACTTCCTGTATGAAACTCAACCTTCAGATGTTAGTCCCAGAACCTCCATTGCTTCAATGGTTTTCCAGTTTGTGGAGAAGATAAGTGATCCTTTTTCTTCCAAATCCATTTCATGCTAGGGTCCTTGCTCGGACATGCTCGTTTCTGTGTTTTGATCTTTGGAACCGTCTTTGGTAGTGTCGATGATGTTTTGGGCACCCATATTTGAATTGGCTTGTCCTTAAGCTGTGCTTTTGGTACCCAAATTTTCCTAACTCCTTGCATGCTACTTGTAACATTTTCTTGTCGATAGGATGGAGAAGATTGATTACTTCGTGGTTTGCTTTGCTGGTAGCTTCCTTTCCATTCCTCCTTGCTTGGTGCAACTGGAACAATGAGTTGTCCGCATTTAGGTGATAGCTTGAACTGATTCAAATCCCAATCTGGTACTGCCTTGTATGTCCACATCCATGAGATTCAAAGAATCATGGTCTCATTTATGTGTTCATCTGGTAGGCATTAAAAATCATGAGGTCATGAACATCCATGTACTATCACATTCAAGTTGACTACTCCCAATTTTGGTGTTGGGTTCTTGTTGCATCCTATTCCCATTGTCGGTCAGCTATTTCCAAAGTGTTGATGGGAATAGGTATTTGTTGATTCTTGAAAGCAGTTTTTCTTTTGAGTACCCAAAGCCGAGCTTCTTCCTGGGCTTCATCAATAATCTGTTGTTGTTTTATCTTTCTTTGCTTGGCTACATGCATTGTTTCTAGCAACTCATTGGTTAGTGGAAAATTGTACTTCTTTAAATGACACCCACTAATCTAATTAGCCATTGGTTCACCATCTAGGATGGATAGCTTAACTGCTCCACTTGGAGATACATCTTCACTTATAAACGGTCCGTTTTCCTTTTTCTTAAACTTGGGAATGTGTTGCTTAAGGGAATAGATTAAAACTAAGTCCCCTTTTTTGAAGATTTTCGTAATTAAATGAGAATCAAAAATTTGTTCTTGTTTCCGCTTTTGTGCATAGATGTGAGCTATAGCAGTTAGCCTTTGCTCGTCTAGCTTCTCTAAATCTTTAAGACTCTCTGACAATTCATGTCCAATCCACTCAAGGTCTTTTGCTACCCTTAATGTCGGCAATAGAAACTTTATTGGCAGTATGTCATCAGGAACATACACAAGGTTAAAGGGTGTAGCATTCAAAGGCGTTTTGAATGAAACTCGATAAGCTCATAGAGCTGCATGGCGATTCATTTCCCAGTCTGTCCTTCTTGACTAACCACTTTAGTCAATACCGAGCTAAGAATTTTATTTGTATGCTCAGCTTGTCTGTTTTCTTGTGGGTGATAGGGAAATAATTTGTTATGGATGACCATAAATTCATTAAGCAAATACTCAATTACCTCATTGAGGAAATGAGTTCCCCTATCACTAAGAATTTCTATTGGTAGTCCATATCTTGTGAGCACATACTCATATAAGAATGTGGCAGTGGTTCTGGCATATTATTTTGAGTTTCTTTAGCCTCGATCAACTTAGTCAAATAGTCCTTAGCTACAATGATATATTGAGCTTGGGTTCTATAAGCAGATGGCTGTATTGGCCCAACAAAGTCTATACCCCATTTTGCCAAGGCTCTAGCTCCCATCATTGGTCTTAAGGGCATGCTATCTACTCGTGTTGGCATCATTGCTCGTTGACAAGAATCACACCTTTGAACATATTCTTTGGCATCTGCAAAAAGTGTTGGCCACCATATGCCTACCATTAAGATTGCTCTTGTGATGGTCTCACTAGAAAAGTGACCTCCAGCTAATCTAGCATGTGCTTGTTCTATAATCTAAATATATTCGTCTTCATTTGCACAAAGATGCAAATGTTGATCCTTATCTCTCTGATACAATTGGTTTCCAATAAGAGCATAGTCTCTTGTTTTTGTTTCAATTGCTCTTTGATGATGTTTACTCATATCCTCAGGAAATGTTCGGCTCGATATGTAAGTAACGAGATAGTTACTCCACTTAGGAGAGGGTGACATTTGGAACAATCTTACATGAGGTATGGGTGTCTATTTTTTACATTGAGGATAATCCATTACAAAAGATTGAACATCACTCCTCATAGTTGGACAAAATACTCCAAGTGTCAAGATCATTTGCATTGTCTGATCTTCCACAAAGTGAAGTCCTACTATGGTAATATGTTCTTAACTTAGGTATTGTTTTTTCTCTTCAGGATTAATGCATAAGAACAATATTCCATCTCGGTTTCTTTTGTATAGCCTACTAGCTAGTAATTGATCCATAGCCGTTTGCTTGATTAATCCGATTGTAATAGGAAGTGGTATTTGTGAATCCACTTGAGCTATGGTCATCAATGATACCATATTTTCTGACCATTGAGGTATCATTTCCACGGAGAACAAATAGGCATCTGGTAGATCATCATCTACTCCTTTGGGTGATTCTCCTGAAACAATCCTTGACAAATGATATGCTCTTTGATGAGTGATGCCCTTTTTTACAACCACAGTGAAATCAAATTCCAGAAGAATGATGAACCATCTCACTATTCTTCCCGTGTTGCATGTCTTGTTGACCAAGTACAACAAAGCTTGGTGGTCCATGAAGAACAAAAATTTGTTTGCTAATATGTAATGTCTATACTTTTTTACGGCATAGATCATTCCTAATCCTTCCCTTTCAGTAGTGGTATAATTCTTCTCTGCCATCTTCAATTGTCGGCTAGCATAAGAAATAGGAAAATCAATTTTCCCATCTCCTGGTTGAGCTAGTATACACCCAATGGCAGAATTGGAAGCATCTACATGTATGTGGAATATCTTATTCCAATCTGGTGCTTTCATATTGGAGATGAAGTGAGAGCTTGCTGAAGCTTCATGAAGGATTCTTCACATGCTTCATTCCATTCAAAGTGTGTAATCAAGCTATATATGGGTTTTGCAATTATAGCATACATGTAAATGAAATGTCTGTAATATCCACAATGTCCCATGAAGGCTTGAAACCCCTTGACTGTTGTTGGTCTAGGGGTAGTACCCAAAAAACCAAGTAGACAAAGGCCAATCTGTGTGTTCAATTTCATAAATGAATTCGGCTTCCTTTAGTTTTTCAATCTCTTCTTTGATCTTCCTGGAAAATGTCTCATTATATGTGTATGGCCTTTGTCTACTTGGTTTGTCATTATCTCTCATGGGTATGGTATGTTAACAAATTTTTGGATCAACACCCTTGAGATCCTTGTAAGACCAAGCGAAGATATCTTGGTATTCTTTGAGCAAGCTTAACAAAAGATCTTCTTCATTGTCTGTTAGGTCATTTGCAATGTAAGCAACTCGTGTCATGGTTGGCTCCCTATCCTGTTTCTTCAGTTTTGCTTGAGTATCCTTCCTCGTTTTTCTCGATGTTTTTGATATTTTTGGCTTTTTGTTTGAAGGATATCTACCAGTGATTTTGTCCTTGACACAATCATGTGCATCTATCTGCATTAGGAACTGAGTTCTACTAGAGACTGATGACATAGGTCTAGCTTTCACGTCTAACATCGAGTCCCAAGTTCTTGTATATTGTGAGCGCCTCCTCTCGCTCTCTTCTAGTTCTATATACGCTCATAACAACCTCTCTCTTATGCTTGGGGAAAGGTAAGGGAGCATGATTCCATCATCTTGTTTGACCTTGTCTCTACTCACAACTTCATCTCAATGGAGTTGGCCACCAAGTTGGGCATTCAAGCTTTCAACATGGGAGATATTGCTACTTCCAATATAGCTTTCAAGGGACAACAAGCCTCTGTTACTCCCTTGATTGGGAAGTTGAGGCTTTATGTCCAAAGCTACATCAACAAAGAATACTTTTTCATCTCTCCTCTCCAACATGAGAATGCTATCCTACGGGCACCATGGTTCAACCGCATGGCAGTGAACATGAAGTTCCCTAAAAGGATAATCTACTTTACTACATGAAAAAGAACATGTATATAGATACTAGTGAGTCTGGTCATACTATGTCACTTTTAAATCATCTTGCTTTTGATAAATCAATGAAGAGCTCAGTTTTTACGTACATGATTTTTGTCAGAGTCCCTAAAAGGTCCTAATGTTTCATCAAATTTAAATGGTAGGAAACAAGAAGATAGTTAGACTTGTCTAGCTTTCTAAAAGGATTACAAGATGATTTAACAAATTGGTGACCATCAAATTGAGCTCCTACCAGGAAGCTCACCATCAAATAAGGAGCTCGATAAGGAGGCTTGTTAGGTGGTGAGCTTCCTGGTAAAAGGATTTGGTGACCATCAAATTGAGCTCCTACTAGGAAGCTCACCACCTAACAAGCCTCCTTATCGAGCTTCCCAAGCTCAACCAGAGGAGATCATGAGGCGAGTACAAAATTTGGTTGAAAAAGGGATGATGAGGCCTACCTCCTCTCCCTTTTGTTATCCAATCCTTTTAGTATAAAAGAAAGATGGTACATACCGTATGTGTGTGGACTATCCAGCACTAAACCATATCACTATCAAAAACAAATTTTATGTGCCTCGGGGAGAAGATCTGTTTGATAAGCTACAAGGCTATACCTACTTCAGTAGGATTGATCTTAAAAGTGTCTATCATCAAATAAGGATAGTGGATGAAGATATCCTAAAGACCGTGTTTTGTACAAAGTTTGGTCTTTATGAATATCTAGTCATATATACCTTTTGGCTTGACCAATGCACTAGCCATGTTCAATTGTCTAACGGAGAAAATATTTAGACCCTACCGTAATGGAGTGTTTTTTGATGATATCATCATCTACTCCAAGTCCTTGGAGAAACACAAGCAACATCTCCAAGAGATTTTTCAACATTTGAGGGAGAACAATCTTTTTTCAACCAAAAGAAAAGCAAAATTTTACTTCAAGAGATTCAATACTAAGGTCATATTATCTCTCAAGATGGTATCCATATGGGTCCACGAAAGTTAGACGTAATAAAAGCATGAACTAATCCAAGGAATTACATGATCTAAGAAGCTTTATTAGTTTATGTGCATATATAGACGCTTCATAGAAAAACTCTCTCAAATAGCAGGACCATTACATGACTTAACAAAGAAGAACGTTAAGTATTCATGGAGTGCTAAGGAGAAAAATGCTTTTGACAAGCTGAAAGACAATCTTAGCTCCCAACCAATCCTCATGCTTCCGGATCTCTCAAATCCATTTGAGGTCCAATGTGATGCTTGTGGTGATTGCCTTGGAGTAGTCTTGCTTCAAGAAGGACATGCCATAGCATACGAGAGCCAAAGGCTCAATACATATGAACAGATCTTATGCATTTATGAGAATGACCTTTAAGCTGCTCTACATGCCCTAGACACATGGAAGCACTATCTGTTGGGGACTCCATTTATTTTACAAATAGACCACCAAAATCCAAGTACTTCATGACACAAACCAAGCTCTTTGACAAACAAATGAGGTGGGAAAACTTTATTTTGCAATTTCACATTGATGGTAAGCACAATCAAGTGGTTGATGCACTTTCACGACGACCGAAAGTTAATGCGGTGTCTATAGCTACTCACGATTATATATCTTCTATGATAGAGGAGTATGCTATTGACCCAGACTTTAAAGACATAATGTCAGCCCTTGGGTTGGGGAAGAAAGAGGAACCAATTACCTTGCAGGATGGTTATCGTCTCCATGGAAATAGGATATGTATTATACACTCCTTTTGTGAGAAAGTCATGTATGAATCCCATGGTCCTCCCTATGCGGGGCATAGAGGCATTCAACCTACTCTGCAAGCATCTCTCGTCATCTCGCGTGGTTGATGCGGTATTATGTTGATATGCAAGTGTAAATTGTTCCTTATTTTGCAAGTAACCGTGCGTTGTGCGCTGTCCAAGCAAACGCATAGTTGTGCAGGTTTGGGTGATAATTACGAACCTTGCAGTATTTCACTATGATTCTACAGCACCACGTAGTTGCCGGGGAGGCGGGAGAGGGAGAGAGAGAGAGAGAGAGAGAGAGAGAGAGAGAGAGAGACATTTAACGTCGTAGGAGCAATCCCAAAAGAGAGAGAGATGAGAGAGAGAGAGCCTTCTCTATAAGAAGAGATGCGGCCACTCATCACGTTCCGCATGGCATGCAAAACTCAAAAGCGGTAATACTTTTCTCGGTAATTGAGAGAGAGAGAGAGAGAGAGAGAGAGAGAGAGAGAGAGAGAGAGAGAGAGAGAGAGAGAGAGACGCATTGATATTTGAAGGGCTAGAGCTTTGAATCATGTTTACAATATGTTTGTTTATGCTTTGCTAGCTACTTCTATAGAAGGACCCTTGACACAAAACATAATAGAGACGACTTCTTCTCTTATGAGGTTTTGGAGAAGGCACTAGTGCCCTTCTACCCCAGTGGCAGGAAGGCTGTTGAGGTCCTCAAATGATGGACGTATCCACCTTAACTGTATTGCCGAGGGTGTGCTTCTTGTCGAGGCAGAGATCGATGCTATTATCAATGACTTTGGTGATTTTGCACCACTCTTGCCCTTAAACAACATGTGACTCATGTGACATACACACGGAAGAGTGACCACATCCTATGTAATTATTATGCACCATAATGTTTTATTTTGTAGCAGTAGTCGACACAAATAATCTATAGAGGTAACATTGTTTCAATGATGAGGGGCCTCGCTTGGTGTGGGGATGGAGCACCATGTTTCTGATGCGATCTCTTGTACCCACTTTGTGAACACATGGGCAGAAATAGCAAAGGGGGGAAGGCATTCAACGTCAGCCTTTTATCAACCGTACCCTTTTGCGGACACGTGACCCATCTACACCAACATTTTCGCACATCGAGTATCAACCTCCCCCTTCACTATTTCCCTCTAGCAAATATGATTGCGGCACTGCACTACAACCAAATATAGTGGAAAAATGCAAGAACAATCTCTCTTCACATCATATATAATGACAGTGGGCCTACAAATCCGAACGCCAATGTAGTTTGCAACTTTTTCTTCCTCACTCGAGCACTCGGCAATGGATGGAACAAGAGGGGTGACATACAGCACATACGAGGCAGTGGCAAGACATGTGTGGAAATGGGTGTCAAGGGCACGAGGGTTGAGTGAGAAACAAGAGACAAAATTGTACATAGCAATAAAAAGGAGAAGCCCATTGCAACCAGCCTTCCCAAGCGGCTACTTTGGCAACGCCATCTTCACTGCCACACCCATGGCACAAGTCGGTGAGCTAGGCAAAGGCCCACTAAGTGTGGGTGCCCAAAGGATTAGGGAGGCCATCGCACGTATGGACAATGAATATTTACTATCAGCACTTGATTATTTGGAGCTATAACCTGGCCTAGAGTTTCTTGTTCAAGGTACCCACACCTTTCGCACTCCTAATGTCCGTATCACCTCTTGGACCCACCTTTCCATCCACGATTGCGACTTTTGGTTGGGGCTGCCCCATCTTCATGGGCCCTGTTGGCATCCGATTTGAAGGCCTTGCTTTCATGCTTCCTAGCCCCTCTGGTGGTGGTGGCCTCTCCATTTCCCTTGCCCTTGCCGCCCACTATATGCCCACCTTTGAGCAACTCTTCTACTAGTTTTGACGGTCTCCATTGCCCCTAGTACTCTTTTTAGTACGAAATGGGCATGCTAACTTTTGTATAAGTATTTTTAGCTTGCAATGTCCTTATCTTAATTCTCTAAGATTGATTCAATGGGCATGTGAGTTTCTCTTGTTTTAGAACACCCGTGTGATTCTTCACCTTGTTTGGCTAGCCAAACCTTTAGAAGATTGGTCGGGCCTTATTGGGTCTACTTTACTTTCATTAATTAATTTCCTTCAACGATTCTTCGAACACCTTGACTTTTGAAACCAGGCGTTCAGCTGGAGTTGATTCACGCGCTCCATTCTATCTGCCTGTTCTTCCCTTCCCCCTCATGCCCGCCTTGCCCTGCCCTGCCCTCTGGTCTTGTGAGCAGTCAATCTCAGCATCTCAATGGGCTTGTTGGGGGCATGGAAACCTACAAACATGCAAATCTCCTCCCCCTCGTCCTCGTCCTCGTCCTCGTCCTCCAGACTACATCTGCTACCCTCTCTTCAATCTGCTCCTGCTCCTGCTCCTGCTGGATCGACAATCCCTCTTGAACATCCTGAGCTTTCATGTGCTCTTGGATTATGAGGCCCCTGAAAGCTTAGAACACTAGCAGGCGGCTTTGCAACCATAACCACATTGTATGAGACAATTGGACTCGTCGAGGGCAAGGACAGATTTCTCAACATCACCGTCTCTGAGGGCGTTGCAAAGGCTCACAGCCCTGGAAACATTTCTTTTGCCACAATCGGCTCCTCTCTTGAGAAGTTTCCTTTCAATATCAGCTTGCTTGCTGTGGATCAAGTCCTTATACCCTCTAGCATTGGCGGTCCTGCACCAACCCCTGTCAATTTAACTCAAATCATCTCACAAGCAGGGAAGTTTAGCCAGTTTGTCTTGCTGCTGGTGTGGATAAAGTGTTGCAGTCTCATGATTCTCCACTTGGAGTAACGATCTTTTCCCCAACCAATGCTGCCTTCGACCGCATGGGCTCCAGTGCGCTTTCCCGCCTCACAAGTGCTGAGCTAGTTGCCTTGATGGAGTCCCATGTCCTTGTCTCTTTCTACCCAACACAGGAGCTAGCAACCGCCAGCGGCCCGCAGTCTACGCCATCTGTGACTGCATTCGATATTTTAAAAAAAAACATCTTCTACTCTCTCTTCGCCGGGCATTGATTAGATAAACCTCCGTCTTTCTTTTGTAGTGGCCAAGCCCAAGGGATCTTCTTAGATTCTATCTAACGTGACCTGCTTGGAAGATTAGAGGTACATACTTAGGTCTACGTTCGGCACAACCCATTAATTAACTCAGAAGATTCCTTTCAAATCTTCAATTTTAAAGCAAAAGCACACACCCCCGAGCACCCCGCTTTGGCCGCTCGCTCCATGCTCCCCCCTCGCATCGCGCGCCAGTCCAACCCCAATCCTCGCCCGCTCGCTCGATTCACCCCCCTTGCCTGCTTGCTCCCGACTTCTTTGAAGCATCACTCAGGGCAAGGAGTGGAGGTTTGGTAGTCCAAGGAAGATGAAAAGAGGGCTGTCTTCTTCCTCTGGAGCCCTTAAACTCTTCGCAGGGTCTCCGTCTCCTTTTTCATGCCCTCATACTGATAACTGCTACGACCAACACCCTGCAGCCGGACTAGTGCCGAAGCGAGAAGTCGAAGGGAGGGCGGATGATCGGGCTGCATGGGCGCAATGCTCGTTGGCCTGCACCTCCCTTGAGGCTCTCTCTCTCTCTCAGCCACTCTCCTCTGTTGGGCTTCTCTCTGCCTATGTCTGCACTGGCAGCATTGCCCTCGTCTGTCCGCCTGCCATCTCCCTCGCATGTTGCACAGCATAACACCCTTTCCAAATTCCATGGCATGTCGATTGTCTGCTCTCCGCCCTACTGCCACGCAATGCCAAATAACTCCCATTACAGAAAAAGTCTCATTAAAAAAAATCTGTCGCTAAGCCACCTGCAGATGACATTTGTCTCTCTATTTCCCATTACAAAAAAAATCTTTTTTTCTCCTCTCTCTCGACAAAAGAGAAAGCATTTCCCTCCATTCGTTTACCACCCCTACAAAACACTTAACTTCACAAAGGTATCTCCCTAGATACCATCTAACAGACCCCATTTCCAAAATTGATCGGGCCTATATTGCTTTGTTTTATTGAAATGCATTTTCATTATTCAAAGGTCCACTTTTGACACCTAGTTTCCAAAAGTATATCCACGTGTTGCATGGAGAGGAAGAGATCTTAGGATGATTAATATTTTTCAAAAATACTTGCGTGGAGAGCATGTTGATTTGTGACATTTTCCCTTCAACAATTGGCAAGACTTTATTACATTCTAGGATTACAAAAGTATGGGCGGCATTTTATTGTCAAGAAAGATATTCCAAGAAGGGAATTATCCATGTTGACATTAGTCTGATGTTCTTAAAACTTACATTCTTGCCATTCATTCTAATTTCTTTCACTACTCATTTCTCTTATAATTTTGATCGCTGAGG
This sequence comes from Adiantum capillus-veneris, assembly GCF_014529385.1. Taxonomy (NCBI): domain Eukaryota; kingdom Viridiplantae; phylum Streptophyta; class Polypodiopsida; order Polypodiales; family Pteridaceae; genus Adiantum; species Adiantum capillus-veneris. The sequence continues at coordinate 54,482,826 of NC_140942.1, read as the reverse complement.
CCTTGATCTGGGTCAACAAGAATTACCGTCGATGTTATGCATTTCAATGTAGTTTTAAAGCTCACCTTGGACTTCAACTTAAAGCATGCATACATTCATTGGTATGATATTATACATATGATTGGATGTGTGTGTGTTGTGAGGGGTGAGGGGTAAATATATAGATAGATTCCATTATCATTCTCGGAAGTCAAATATGACCTCTCGGACAATTAAAAAAACATGTACAATAGAGGCTCCTCTATCTAAGAGGGTACAATGTATGCAATAACACATGTAGATGTTGAGGGAGGGGGGGGGGGGGGGGGGGGGGGATACAACAAAATTGCAACAAATGTTGCCTTGGGGGATAGGGGTGGCTAAGGGGGGGAGGTGGATGTCGGGTGGGTTTCCATGTGCGAAACTCCTCGATGATGGTTGTACCAACATGATAGACAACGTACTTACCTGCGGCCCGTGCATCTTGTACCTTGCGCAGCTCTTGCTTCTTTATCTTGAGTTGGGCGGGGGCTAGAGTCTCGCTAATCCATATGGTTGTGCCTTTGAGAAGATGCATTTCCTTCAAGAGTGCTATGCGGTCCTCTTTGGTCTCCTTGGTTGGTGCGGGGATCCTGATCGATGAATTCGATGGTGGGATTGTCAAACTTGACTCGTTGGATAGCATTGTTGAGCTTGGTTTAGGTAGTAGGAAAATCGTCATTCTCCTCCCACCAAGAGGAGGGTAACTCACTGATGCGCATAATCAATTCAAGGCCTTCCCTACGACGACGTTCTTGTAGGCACTCCTCCACTTTGAAGGGGATGGTAGCATCATTTTCTTGAATTTGGGTGGCTAATGAAGCCACATTCTAGAGAGAGAGAGAGAGAGAGAGAGAGAGAGAGAGAGAGAGAGAGAGAGAGAGAGGACCCTATGGGTGATGTGGTTGGTTTTGTGTGCATCTAAGGTGATGCCTGTCACCTCACACATGGTCTCATACTTCAATCTAGAAAAAGGTGTATAACTTTATGCTATACTGGATAAAAAACTTTAGGGTATTGACTGGTAGACATGGATGAATAGTATTCCTCTTGTACTGTATAACCCAACAAGGCTAGATCTGGGAAGCTCCTCTCTAGAGGCAATATCCTTAAAATGCCCTTGTCAAATGAGGGTTGGTCAGGATGTCTTCATGGATTAACAAAGACTATATCTCCATACTTGCACTCACTTTCCTAAAATGAACTTAACGCATGTCGTTCTGGTGGATGATGGCTAAATGTTTTAGTTTTATTAGTGGTTAATCACATCTTTAGTTTGTTATCGTTACCATGTTTGATTTTTTTCATCCACGATGGGTCTCGGGATGTGTATTAAGCATTTTCTTTTGTAGGGTGTTAGTCCAATCACAAGTGACGATTGCCGCTACGGTTGCTCATAATTAATTGTAATATTATGTCTATATTTTGTGTAATTTGAACATATTCACTATGTGGTGCTACATTTAAGGTGTTTTCTAGGAAAACTTGTTGATATTGAGCATTTTAACTTTGGCAGGTTATGGAGCTGCAAGCGAAGGCAATGGATGGAACAAGAGGGGTGATGTACAACACATACGAGGCAGTGGCAGCACATCTGTGGAGGTGTAAGTCAACGGGATGAGGGCTGATTGAGAAGCAAGAGACAAAGTTGTACCTAGCAATAGAAGGGAGAAGCCGATTGCAATTTGCCTTGCCAAGAGGCTACTTTGGCATTGCCATCTTCACTTCCACACACATGGCACAAGTCGGTGAGCTAGACAAAGGCCCACTAAGTGTGCGTGCCCAAAGGATTAGGGAAGCCATTGCACATATGGACAATGAATATTTACGATCAGCACTTGATTATTTGGAGCTACAAGCTGGCCTAGAATTTCTTGTTCAAGGTGCCAACACCTTTGGTACTCCTAATGTCTGTATAACCTCTTGGACCCACCTTTCCATCCACGATTGCGACTTTGGTTGGGGCTGCCCCATCTTTATGGGCCTTGCTGACATCCCATTTCAAGGCCTCGCTTTCATGATTCCTAGCCCCTCTGGTGTTGGTGGCCTCTCCATTTCCCTTGCCCTTGCCTCCCACCACATATCCACCTTTGAGCAACTCTTCTACCCGTTTTGATTGTCCCCATTGCCCCCGCTACTCTTTTTGGTACTAAATGGGCATGCTAAATTTTGTATAAGCTTGCAAGTTCCTTCTCTTAATTCTCTAAAATTTATTCAATGGGCATGTGAGTTTCTTTTGTTTTCGAACACCCATGTGATTCTTCACCTTGTTTGACTAGCCAAAGCTTTACAAGATTGTCCTTACTATGCCTTTTTTTATTGAAATTTATTTTCATTATTCAAAGGTCCATTTTTGACACCTTGTTTCCAAATGCAAGAAAAGCATATCCACATGTTGCATGGAGAGGAAGAGATCTTAGGACGATTATTATTAGCATGTTGATTTGTGACATATTGCCTTCAACAATGGGCAAGATTTTATTGCTGCAAAAACTTAATATTGTTTACATTCTAAAATTACGAAAGTATGGGCTGCATTTTATTGTCAAGAAAGATATTCCAAGAAGGAGATTATACATGTTGACATTAGTCTAGTGTTGTTAAAACTTACATTCTTTCCATTCATTCAAATTTCTTTCACTGCTTATTTCTCTTATAATCTTGATCATTGAGGCCTTGATCTGGGTCAACAAGAATGTTATTGTTATTCATTTCAATGTCGAGAGAGAGAGACTCAATGGAGATAAGTTGGATCACCCCTTCCCTCAATTGAGCATGGGCTTTGTCTTTTCCACCAACTCTTAGGGTGTGTGCACCGACTCTTTTCCAGCCACAGCATGTGTGGAATAACCCATGTGATAGGCCATTTGAAATCAAGTGTAGATTCCTACTTAGCATGATAATGTATATGGGGAGGTCCCAGCCCTTGATGTCATCCTCTGTGAGTGCCTATATGCTATATTCACGTGAAAATATATTTTATAGGACAAATGCCTTTACAAGAGAATAATTTCAAGGATGAGCTACTAAAAGGAAATCAAATGATGCAATAGATGAAGAAGAAAACAAGTTGCAAGGAAAGGTGTAGTAGCAAATTGAAGGATTGACAAAGAAACACATATTGCTTGTATATGAGATGTGAGTGATCCTTGGCCTCATGATTGAGTCCTTTTTGGGATAGCCCAAAAGCTTGGTTGAAGGTGATTCATTGTTTAAGCGGAGAAACCTTAAAAGGACAAGGGTAGTGTGTCCCTGGTGGGAAAGGGTTCGAGGCAAGGCTGACTCCTATACTATGTTCTAGGTTCCCTATAGATAGGCGAGGGAGCCTATTTTATAGGAGGGGGTTGGGTGCAGGAAGGAACATAATTAGCTCCCATTTCCTTTCAATGGTATCAAAGCTCATACCATTATTCTTACTGGTGTGAAAAGGGCCCTTCAGGCTAATTCCACGGTGATGCATGTCGCCTCACACATGCTCTCATACTTCAATTTACAAGGTGTATAAAATTATGCTAATGTGAATAAACAAATTTAGGGTAATGATTGGTTGACATGTATGAAAAGTATTCCTCATGTACTATAGACCCAACATAGAACCCAACAAGGCTAGATTTGGGAAGCTCTTTGCACTTTTCTTTGCAATTGAAAGGGAAGGCTTCTCCCTAGAGGCGTTATCCTTAGAATGCCCTTATCAAACAAGGTTTGGCCAAGGAAGTTGAATTGTCTTCATGGATTCACAAAGACTATATCTCCATACTTGCACTCACTTTCCTAAACTGAACTTAATGCATGTCGTTCTGGTGGATCATGGCCAAATATTTTAGTTTTTTTTTGGTTGATCACATATTCATTTTGTCATCATTAGCATGTTTGATTTTTTCATGCACCATGGGTGACCCGATGTGTATTGCTACATACCAAAGATGGCAACAAATATATTGGACATTAGTCATGTTGAGGGGGGAAGGTATTAGCATGGGTCATCCTCGCACCACTTTTTATTACCTAGTTCTAGCAAATGAATGAAAAGGCTTCCCTAAAAAGGAAATGGACATCCTTTGAATCCATTTACCTAGAAAGGGCTGGCCAAGGAATTTAGCCTATCTTCATGATGCAAAAGGATGATGACAATATGTCAGTTTGATGGATGCAAACTACATGTATTAGTTTCAAACATATTAGTAGTTTGGCCATAGCTTCATTCTATCTTGATTACCATGTTGCATTTTGTCATCTACCATGGGTGAGGGGTAAGACTCAAAAGTAAGCTTGGACCTCTAGAAATGGAGTTCTATTTTCTGTGGTGCTACATCTTACAGCTTGCAACAACTATGGCAATCAAACAGACTTAATGGGGATGAGTCGGATCCTCCCTTCCCTTGATTCAGCATAGGCTTTGTCCTGTGCACCATCTTTTATGGCATGTGCACCATCTCATTTCCATTCATAGCATGTGTGGGATAACCCATGCGATAGGCCATTTGATATCAAATGTAGACTCCTACCTTAGGATGATGATGTACATGGTGATGTTCCACCCCTTGATGTCATCCTCTATGATTGCCTATAAACTACATTCATCTGCAAAATATATTTTGTAGGCCAAATTCCTCTACAAGATAAGAATATCAAGGATGAGCTACTAAAAAGAATCAAATTTGGATGCAATAGATGAATAAGAAGACGAGTTGAAAGGGAAGTGTAGTGGCAAATTGAAGAATTGATCAAGGAACACATATTGCATCTATATATGAGATGTGAGTGATCCTTGGCCTCATGATTGAGTCTTTTTTGGGATAGCTTAAAAGTTTGGTCCAAGGTGATTCATTGTTTGATGGGAGAAACCTTATAAGGACAAGGGTAGTGTGTTCATAGTGGGAAAGGGTTTGAGGCAAGGCCAACTAGTGTACTGTGTTGTAGGCTCCCCTAAAGATAGGTAAAGGAGCATATAAGATAAGGGGGTTGGGTGCAGGAAGGAACAAAATTAGCTCCCTTATCCTTTTAATGGTATGAAAGATCATACAAGTATTCTTAAGGGTGTGAGAAGGGCCCTTGAGGCTAATTCTAGCACTAATGCCTGACTTTGTCTACAAAAGCTATGGCATGAAACTAGTCTTGTCGTAGAGTAGAGGCATTGGTGAATTAGATTTTTTGGCCTATTGGTGGTACCAAAAGTCTGCAACACACCAAGCTACGTGTTTTATGATATAGCACCAGCTTGCAATGAGGTCTATAGTGACAAGCATGGTTGTTTCTCTCTTAGAATCTACTCAAGGATGCCGCCATTGTGCTATGAGTGAGTTTTTTTAATGTGCTTTTGAGACCAAAATTGGATGTAAATTCCAAGGTGCATAAGGGATAGTGAAGATCACCATAGGTGCAAAAATACTAGGATCAACACATCCTATCTCATGTGGCTGTAAAGCAAAATCCTTACCATGTCTTGATAAAAGTTTTGTAAAACACCTCTTCTCTTCTTATGTTAAAAACTCCCCACAATGAACCTTTCGTTCTTTTGGAGATTCCATTATGAAATTGTGTCCAATTCTTTTTAAATCTCTAGGATTTGGTTTGAAAGAGTTTTCTTCTAGCTTTTCCCCATAATTTGATGGTAAAGGCAAGGGCACTGGTCTTACTTTCTTTGCTACAATTTTGTACTCGGTCTCTACTTACTCTGCTAGTCCCTATTCCCCAGAGAGATGTCCTTTAATGTTTTTGGTAGCTCTAATCATCCCCAACCATGAATAGTTTCTATTGGAAAGTTGCCCTTCATGTAAATAATCTTAAACATAATATTAATTTTGGAGCCATGATCTATCAATGCAACATATAGCTCTTCAAGGTCACCCACCTTGACCAAAGTTTCTTTTGCCGCTCTTTCCCAATGACTTTTACAGTAGTGTCTTTTATGTGAGGCATCAATTTGATCATCTTCATTCAAAAATCTAACACAAATATCTATTCCACAAGAGTGGTAGCATCCTACCACATTATCATCACATTGCATGTCTTATACATGTATTTCTTGTGCCTTCCATGGCTCTCCTTTACCCTATGATTATGGAGGAATAGACTCAACAAGAGTCTGCCTCTTTCTTTTCATGATATCTATAATATCCTCATGGAAATCACGTTTAGCTATGCAAAGACCGTCACCCAAAGTAAACTCAACATAACTATCCAAAATCCTTTCCTCCAATATCTCTTTTTCCTCTTGTCCTTTCATGACAAAACCACGAGGCTGTGTTACATTAACTTCCTCAAATATGTCACCATTCAAGAAAGCAGTAACAATGTCTAACTGATGTACATCCCAACCAAAACGAGTTGCCAATGCACCTAGAACACGAATAGTAGTCATATGACAAGTAGGAGCAAAAAGTTCTTCATAATCTATGCCTTTCTGTTGCGCATAGTCTTTTGCAATAAGTCAACCCTTATGGTGATCAACCTCACCATCGGCTTGCGTTTCAACTTGTAAACCCACTTTGTACCAATGGCCTTTTTAACAGCACGCAAATTAAATAAAGTCCATGTGTCATTTTCTATAAGTGCGTCATATTCTGATTGCGTGGAAGCCATCCAATTTTTTGAATTCTGTGCTTCATTAAAAGACAGATGTTCCTCAACATCATGTAAGCTAGACACAACCAAATCATAACAATCTCATGTATAAGATGCATGGCCAGGGCCTGAACGAGTAGGACTAGACAAAGGTGCATCCAATTCACTGTCACGCAATGTATGCACCAACCATTTTGGCATACCTCTAGCCTACTCATTTTCAGCCCTTTACTCATCAAGTACACTACGTACATTTGCATCAATTAATAGGGTGATCTGTAACATTTTTGATAACCCCCATAGGCTATACATTTCACTCATTGGAATTTACATTCAGCTTTCACCATTCAAAAGAGGCAACAAAGTGTCATAGATGTCCTCTGAGATTACTGTCTCTAGTACATGACAACAAGGGCTGAACAGAATCTTCCACAAAAACTACATCTCGTGAAACCAAAATAAGCTTTGTTTGCAGATGATACAACCTGTAACCTTTTCTTTCAGCACTATAACCAACAAAAATACATTTGACAACCTTATCATCCAATTTTTTGTGTTGTGTTTGTGGCACCAAAGCATATGCGAAACAACCAAAAACATCATGTGCTCAATAAAAGGCTTTCTATCATGCCATGCTTCATATGGGGTAATAGACTGCAAAGCTTTCGTAGGACACCTGTTAAGTACACAAGTGGCACACATGATGGCCTCAAGCCAAAAAGAATGCAGCAAAGCTTGATTTTTGACAATACATCGTGCCATTTCCGTAAGTGACTTGTTTCTCCTCTCAGCAACACCATTTTGCTGAGGTGTATAAGGCGATGTACGTTGGTGTTTTATCCCATGACTAGCCAGAAATGCATTAAATTCATGATACATATACTCCCCCCCTCGATTAGAGTGGAAATTTCATTTTCAAACATAGCCAAAAATTGTTTGAAGAACATAAAATCTTTGGACTTCGCTTTAAGCGAAAATACACATGCATGTCTGGAGTAGTCATCAATGAAAGTCATGAAGTAAAGGTAATTGCCCAGGGAAGGAGTTTGCATGGGACCAAGAACATCACTATGCACAAGCTGCAACCTGCATGTGGCCCTAACTGAACCATCCTTTGGAAACTTTGAACGCTGCATCTTACCCAAAATACAGCCTTTACAAACATGTTTGACAGGTGCTTCAAGAGGCAGCAAAGAAGCAACTATATCATATTTCTGCAAACGCACCAAACTAGCAAATTTCAGATGTCCAAAATGTGCATGCCACAATTTTGCATCTACAATAGAGCTTGAATCTGCAATTTCATGTGTAAAATTTTGTCCAGAATTTTCATAGAAAGTGAGATTATACAGCCCACGGCACAAAAAGCCAGATGCAACAATTTCATCACCAAATCTGAGATCATGAACTGTACATTTGGCATCCACAAATTTGACTACAAGTCCAAGTCTAGCAAGTGTGGATACACACAAAAGATTCTTTTTGTTCCCAAGTACATAAAGTGCATCAACAAGTGTGAAGAAACTGCCATTTGCACCAGTAAGCACAATCTTTCCAACTCCCTGAACCGGATAAGAGGCATTGTTGGCACAAGTGACTAAATTCCCATAAGGGATAGACTCGAGAGAGGTGAACAATTCACGATGTGAGGTAATGTGCTTTGTAGTACCACTGTTGAAATACTACACATGTGAACCTGCAGCAATTGACATGCATGCATCATGGCCAGCAGGATTGTAAGTGCACTCTACACTAAAAGCCCATTCTGCATCAACATCAGCATCATAGTCTCCTTTCACAGAAGACTCAACAATGGCTGCATTTGTAGTGAAACAAGCATTTGGAGTTGAACCACCCTCTTTCTTCTTCGCCTCTTTGGTCTTCAACTTAGGACATTGCTTGATCAAGTGATCATTAGCTTTACAATAATGGCAACACATCTTCTTTTGCTTGTTATCACCAGAATTTCTAGACAAATTGTTATCTGTAGAATCATTAGGACCAGAAGTTTTGCCACTCGCAGCAGAACCATAAGAAGTGGCTGCATTGTTGTTACCACACTTTCTTTGAGAAGCAATAAAATCCTGTTCAAGTGCACGCTGCCTAGTCCTTTTTTTTTTGGAAAGTGACTCTTGCAACATCAATGTGCATGATGCATCAAACTTGACAACTTCAGGATTTCCTTGGGTCATAAGTCTCCAAGTACTAGTGAGAATTTGGTAAGGCATGCATAGAGAACAGTCTGCACAAGGGAACTGTCTGAAATGACTTCACCTGCAAAAATATGTTGCTCATGCATAGTCTTCAATTCACAGCTCTTTACGCAACAAAGCAATTTTAGCCTCATTGCGGCTGGCATAAAGACCTGCTAGAATATCCCAAGCTTGTTTTGCAGATTTTGTTGAATGAATGTGAGGAGTAATGGTGCGCTTCACAGACAACGCAATCAACGCCTAAGCCTGTGCATCCTTTACATCCCAAAGAGCTTCTTCTATCGTAGGCAAAACAACTCTAACAGTAGAAATCCTTGCAACAAGACCAGCAACATCCTCAACATCACCTACATCCTCAAAACCCAGGATGTACATCAATGCCTTGCACAATATTATATATGCCCTTTGACACAAGAAAACGTTGCATCATGTAAGCCCACATAGGGTAATTGTCCCCATCCAATGTGTCCTCATGAAACATCTTGAACACATTTGTGATGTTGTCAGCCATGGAAAATGCATGCACCTGTGTGAAAATTGCTCAAAATGAGGAGAAACTGAGTGAGACCAGCATGTGCTATATAGCACAATCCGCAGTAGACTATATGGGCCCTGTTATGCAGTATTTGGCACTAACAAAAATTTTGCACAAAACGACAAAATTGTCTACGCAGACCTGGTTGTAGTGGAAACGGAGGTAGAAATGAGCCCGAATCAGAAATCTGAGCAAACTGAGGTCTACAAGTTCTCCCGAAGTTTTTCTTGACCTGCAAATGCTCACCAAAGCTCAAGACATTAGAGAAATTGAGCAAGCGTGTGCTGGAGCTGATGTGCAACTAAGCTCGAGAGGACGCAACCTGCTCTGATACCAATTGTTGGAATTGGGGTTGTAGAGAAACACACACAGCTTGGAGAAGACGAAGGAATCTCAAGGCACACAACTGAGAGTGTGTTACTTAGTGTGCAATGGAAAAATGGATAGCCCTAGAATGAATGGGCGTATATACAATGCACAGGGGGGAAAACTCATAAAGAGGGAAAAAATGCCCCGGCCATCCTAGTGTGTTCACAAACATCACTACCACCTGTATATGGTAACATCAACAAGTTTTATAATGGCACATATCAGCTGGCTGATTTGAGTGGTGCAAAGCATAAATATTTTGTTAATGGTTATAGATTGAAGAACTACTTGGAATGTTTGATGAAAATCATGACAAATGAGATGCTATCTATAGAGTAAGACACTCTGAAGACATTTGAGAATGTAAATGAGGTTTCTGGGAATGAGCTGTAGCAATTGTTTACCCTAGGAACCTCTGCTTGTAATGAATGATCAAGCTGGCAAGGAGGGGTTGGCAAGCTATGTCATGCATTTTTTGGATGAGCATAAAGTCACTAAGTCATGCCAAAAAGCTTGCCCACCAGCCTTATGTATATATGTGTACATAGCCCTGCAAGTCTTGGAAGTGACCCTGTAAAAATCCATGTACAAAGGTATGATTTTCCAAGCTTGAATGTTGATGTTTTTGGTTGTTCGAGTCCCCAAGACATGTATTTTAATAAAGTTTTTCATCCGTGCTTTATAGCTCGTGAATCAGACTTGTACATCATGAATTATGAGCATCTCAAGCGGGCGGTATTAACTTAGAATGTGATTGCGGGTGCATGCGACAAGGGCAACTGGGACAACTTGGGGATCTAAGATTAGAAATGTTGAAAACTAACACTTTTGGAGATAGCAGAGGTGTAGTATTCCAAAATACTAAGTATGATAGAGGGAAGCAACCTGGATTACTCCAGCCATTGCCAATCCCTAATTTACCATGGGAGAGTATATCCATGGATTTTATGGATTACCCAAGTCTATCCATGGGAATACAGGAATATGGACAATAGTCCAAAAGTTTAGCAAGAAATCACACTTTATTTCTGTCAAAAAGACTATTGAGGCACACCAAATGGCAACTCTCTTAATATCCTAGATTTTCAAACACCGTGGATTGCCAACATCCATCGATTCAGATAGAGATCCTGGAATGACTTGTAATTTTTGGAACCGTCTCTTTAAAAATCTAGGTACAAGATTGAATTTATCTTTGGACTATCATCCACAAACGGATGGCCAAAGTGAGATAGCCAATCTTACAATTATTGATCTACTAAGACCTATGTTACCGAACTAGATCAACACTGACAATGGAAAAAGTACTTACCTCGTGTAGAGTATGCATACAAAAGTACTATCCATACTTCTATGGGAAAAGCACCTTCTGAAATCATAGAGGGAAGACCTAAAAGTCCCTTGCTACTTAATGTACATGGAAAAATCTTCATTGCCGATGAGTATCGTCGTGACCTGCTGTTGACCGCTGGGTCAACAACACAACATAACTTAAGTTTCGTACCAAAGTCCTATCTTTTGAGAGTTATGAAATGCTGCGGATTATGGCTATAAACGTCATTTGTAATGAGTAGTTATTCTAGTTTTAGAAGCCGGGGTGCAATGGCACTTCCAGATTGTAAATACAAAGCCATTTGACGCTTTCAACCCCATTTTTGGTTAAACCTAAGGTAGCCTTAGTATATAAGGTACCTAGGTCATTTTGTAAGAGGACTTTTTATCATAATCAAAACTTAGCGCTACCGTCTACAGTGTGTGAGAGAGAAAGAGAGTGAGTGTGGGCTTCATCCTCTCGCTACGCCCGGCTCGCTCAACACATTGGAGATCGGACTGCACCATTGCGGTAGGCTCGATGAGAGCTACGCGACAACGCTAAGCATTCCACCCGAGATGAAGCGCACACGTCGACGCATGTACAAGCTATTTGTGGCCGTAATTGTATCAAACAATGTCTGTTTTCTGCGTGCTAGTATTCTATAGAATCGTGGCGACATAAGCTACGCATAGGTACTCATAAATTTCAGCTTCGGGCACTTCCAAAATTCTGCTCTGTCATCCTACGCGTTTTTTGCCAATGGGTCTAGAGTGAGAGTTTTGAGTGTAGAAGCGTAGGGACAGGTGTATCCCAGTGAGTGGATGGTGTTCCATAAGTTTCGTATAATTCTGGCATGATTAGGTGAGTTACCTTCCGTATGTGTGTAGGCGGCTAGGTGATGTAGTTGAGAGCAGTTAGGTGCTTGATTGTGGTTTAGTTGGCCTTCCAGAGTGTTGTATGTGTAGGATGGTCTCAGCCTGACAAGCTAAAGAGATTTCCTCCATGTGCCTATCGTGTCATCTGTGTCCTCGATTGACATTATGTGGATCTAGGTAGTGTTTGCATGCACTTCATGGGTGTGTGAGTCGTTCCTGTCCAACATTGGCGCCACTGCCGGGGACACAAGGACCTAAGTAGGTTTCCTACTAACACTCGTGTGATGGTTGCTTGATTTAGTTTCGGCTAAATAAAGCGTTTTTCTTAAGTGGATCCGGAAGAGGATATTCCGCGATCAAGTGGATAGCCAGGAAGCGTGTGTCTTGCCAAGTGTCTGCGACTAGATAGGTTTAGTTAGGATCTCTGGATTAGAGTAGTTGTTGGTGGTCGAGTGATTTGTGAGGTGATAAAAGAATTTACTAGTCCGTGTGTGGCAGTGAAGCGTTTTTCTACTAATAGATGCAAAACCCCATATGATTTGTAGGAGTATCTTTAGGTAAGTGATCCGATTCTGATCTAGAGCTATTCAACACTTAACTATTTGCTAGAGTGCTTGATTGCATTTGAAATCACGGAAAAGTGTGCTTTTGAGGGTAAAAATGCATTAAACAAGCTTTTGTGGACATTTTTGTATGACTGATTGATGTTGTGCATATAAAAGAGCATTTGCGAGGGTTTTGTGAAGAAAACCTGCAATTCTGTAAACATAGACATCCTATGCGTAGGATGTCTCAAGGGGGTTATGGAGACCAAATTTGAAAATTCTGACTGCACCAGTGTGTTTAGAAGGGGGGGGTTACCCTAAGTATACATTGAAACTAGAGTTTTGACCAACTCTTGACACCCAAAAGACCAAAGACGGAGTGTCAAAACCGCGAAACAAGAAACTTAAGATTCTAAGCACAATTTTGCATGAAAAACTGCTAGGAATGCTTGAAAAGTAGTGCTCAAGACTTGGGGAGGCCTGTGGATGATTTCTGCCAAAAATTTCATAAGTAGACATCCTACGCATAGAATGTCTCCAGGGCACTTTTGGTAGGGAATTTGGGGAAACTGAGGTTACCAGTGGGTTTAGAGGGTAGGTTTTACCCTAGTAACATATTGACTTGGGTGTTTTTCCCTATCTTTGTTGACCAAAAGACAAAAGGCGGAGTCAGAAAACGTAAAATTTCAGAAAAGCCTTAAATTGAGTGATTTTTGCATGTTTTTGCCATTGTGAAGCATACTTGCACTTGCTGAGAGCATAAGGAAGCATCAGGGACACTTCAGTTTGAAAAAATCAGCAGTAGACATCCTACGCGTAGGATGTCTACAAGGTGATCTGGGCACTTTTTTGAAAATCTGAGATTACCAGTGTGTTTAGAAGGTAGGTTTTACTCTATTTTCACCTGGAAAGTGGAAATTTGACCATATCTTGACAGGAGAAGACCAAAAGAAGAAAATTGTCAGACATCCTACGCGTAGGATGTCTTCTTTGTGATTTTGGACTCTAAACAAAATCTTGAGCATACCACAGTGATCAGCACCTTAAGGAGAGTCTGTGGTTCAAATTTGGGGCAATTCTGAGCAGTTAGACATTCTACGCGTAGGATGTCTAATGCATAATTCTGAAACCAAAATTCTATTGTGACCATACCATGCTGTCATATAGCCTTAGATAAGCCTCCTAGGAAACTTCGGTCCAATTTGGAGCTGATTTGACTTAGGAATTCATCAGAACAGACATCAGGTTTTTGGAACAGATTCTTGATCATTTGACCAACCTATAGGTGTCAGAATGAAAAAGTAAAAATAGCTGTGAGTTTAGCACATCAAGGGGGAGCTATAGTGCAAGTTTGAGCTGAAACACAGCAAAAAGACATCCTACGCGTAGGATGTCTCCAGCTTGATTTAGGACAACACTATGATCAGCACATCAAGGAGAAGCTAGGATGAAAATTTCAAGTCATTCTGAGCAAAAAGACATCCTACGCGTAGGATGTCTCCAGGCCATTTTTAGGTCCAAATGAAATTCTGAGCATACTATTGTGTTGCTGGACTTAAGGGGAGTCTCGGGAACAAATTTTGTTAAATTCTGAGCATATAGACATCCTACGCGTCGGATGTCTCTAGGCCAGTTTTAGGGTCCAACTGTAATTTTGACCGTACAGAAGTGTTCACAATGTCACAGAGATCCCAAATCTTCTTTTAAAATTGAATTTGGACTCATTTTGACCGGTCTAAACTGCATTTCACTGTTTTGGCCATAACTTTCACAAACGGTATCAGATCGGAAAAGTTTTTATATCAAAACGTAGCCTCAAAATTCATCTAGAAGTTAGGGGTGTTTGAAAGCGACAATTTGCGAGAATTGTGACGAAACGGTTGCGGTTTTGGACATAGTTTCGACTTTTCCCTAACCAAAGAACTTGAACATAGTGGACTAAGTCTACTTGAACCAAGCAAAAGCTCTGAAGCCCAAAAATTATGTCTACCCTAGATTCAAACGCAGCTTACACAAGCTTGGAGATCCCGACGATAGAGGAATATCCTCCCACAATGGATCTTCCAAGCTTACAATTGATAAAGACCCATCTTGTTGAGAGAGTTTGGATGATTGTTCATGAGAGTGAAGGACTATATAGATACATTGAAGACAATGAGGTCAATCTTTATAGGTGCTCAGATCCATACCTAGAAGAGATAATGGATTACAAGCTCTTATATGTCTACACATACGGAGTCGACTGTCAATGGATATCTATAGTTGTCGACAAGTATGGACGAGAATACAAAGTTGTAGAAAGCACAAATCCACAGACTGTACTAGAAAGAGGTGGATATTTGGTCAATGAAGGACCAAAAATGCCTCCACCAAAAACGAGAATTCCTATAGGAATTCCAAGAAGAGAGCCACCAGGATTCCCTTTAAGAGCGATAAGGAGAGAAGGATTGGGAGAGTCTCTAGTTAGACTTGTAGACAATCGACGAGTTAGACCATCCCAAGTCGAGAAATGGGTAAACATAAAATACTTCGGAGATAAAGATCCGAGAGATCACGTAACGGATTTTAGAAGAGTGATTAGAGCAGAGAAAGTTTCAGATTTTGCGACACAGTTTGCGGGATTTGGATTGACTCTAGAAGATGATGCACCTACATGGTTCGACTCGGTGGAAAAATGGGATTTTGAGACCCTAGATGAGTTGTTTGAGGAGTTTATTGAAGAATTCTCGCCAAAAGGCATTGCTCACAAAACGGTCTCTCAAATCCATGGATTCAAATAGAAAGAGGATGAATCAGTACGCAAAGCATCATTACGACTCCAGAGATATGTTACGCTCTGTCCGAGAGCGGAATTACCTACACAAGCACGACTGATGATGATCCTTATCCAGGGAATGAGAGATGAGGGCCTTCAGAAGGATCTGCATATGATAAGGAGGATGACGCTAAACGAGTTGATCAAAGAAGCTCTTTATCTAGTGGATAACTATGAGGCATACAAAGAAACAGACTTAAAGAGTCAAGGAGATGACACATCCTCTCAGCACAGCGTTTCACAGATAAGTGAGTCCATTGCCAAGCCAATGGCACCTGTTGATCACGAAAATCTTATCGACGACTTGGTCAAGAGGTTGATTCCTCTTGTAAGGTCTGATTCCGAAGAGCCGAAGTGGTGTGAAATTGAGAGAAAATGGACAAACCATACCGGGAAAGAGTGCTATTATAGCATGGAAAATGCTAGGGAGACGTATGTACAACCTGTTCCAGAAGCACCTACTCCACCTAGATACATTATGGGGAATGCGCCAAGAGCAGTAGGAGTTTTAAGGCCATAGCTTGTCTTAGGACAACAACCTCCTCTGCCAGGTGCTAGAATGCAGGTAGACATGAGATACATGCCAATGATGGAAGCAACAAATAAACCAATGCCAGTACCAGCTACAATGTGGTATAGCAACCAAAGTCAGTACTACCCTTCGGAGCAACAAAATGTGAGAGAAACACATGGAGTGGTGAGGCCGGTACAACCTCCACCTCCTGGGTTTCAGTCGAAAGAAAGAAGGTATGAAATGGAAGAAAGGACATTGCGATTCATTGCAAATATCGACTTATTTAGGTCAAAGCTTGCTTATAGCCAAGAGGAAATGCTAAAAGAATCTCCTCAACCAGAGATAGATTGTCACAAAAGTCGTGACAACCACTTGGTCAAACAACGTCCTCATACGGAGATCACTGAAGTAAATGCCTATTGTCTTGAGTGTGGCATCACTCACTTGATCCCCGATTGACCGAAAAACCCATACCAAATCAGAAAAATAACGACAAATGTATCAGGGATTGTTCAGCTACCTAGTAGCTCAGAAAATGAAAATGTCGTACCAGTTCAAGTGGTTACGAGAGCACAAGCTCAAAAAAAAACTGATGAGAATCCAAAGACAAAGAACACGGAAAGTGACACGAGTCCAAAGACAGATGATGGACCAAAGACAGACGCACCTAGTCAGAAAACCAAGAGCAAACGAAATAGTTGGAAAGCTAGAAAGACTAGGATGAAAGCACGCAGGGAACGAGAGCAAAAATCCCTAGCTGAGAAGCTTACCGAAGCTCAGAAGAAGATAAAACAACATGAGGAAAAGGAGGCACCTTCTCTTACATAGATGGTTAAACCTCTAGAAGAACCATCCACGGATGAGAAACCGAGAAGTGCTAGTTCAGGAGGATTTGTGTTGGCAAAGAAGGTTAATGAGACATTACATGCCCTCTTGAAAGCCTATGAGGTGAGGCTCAAAAACAACCAAACCAAAGAACACAGGTGGATGACATATCCCTATGCGGAACTAGAAAAGCAAAAAATTGAAATGTGCCAGAAAATGATTCAAACAGCCCAAGCTTTACTAGAACCACCAGTTGCAAAACCTGAGGATGTGATCCATGTCATGCCTACACAAGTAATCCCACCAAACCAGCAACTAAAAGAGCCAGATTCTAGTCATGAGCACATACCAAAACTGAAAGACCCAGCACTAGAACCAAGGATAGTACTGAATACCACGGATAACTCTTCTGAGGGATTTCACCAAGCTATACCTGAGGATTGTAAAGAGATAGATGGTCTTGAGGAATTGTCTAAACAAGTCAGAGAGGCCAATGAAGCCGATGACCTAAGAAGACGAGTAGACAAGACTGGTGATGAACGAGGAGTATTTCTACCACCAATAGAGGAATTTGAGACTGGATCTCAAATGAATCTAGACGTGCGATCGTATTGGGGCGACAAGGGATCTGTACAATCTATGGATAGTCAACCCCAATCGCTAAGAACACTACCGTCCTACATGGGAGAGTACGAGACCAAGTCAGATGTGGTTGCAGTCCCATTACAGAGACTGTCTCCCAACAAGGCCATCGATTCAAAGGGGCTAGTCGATATTCTATCTGTAAAGAATGAGGATGCAAGAGAGCTACACAAGACAAGCACAAAGCACACAGAGATGGAAAGCTTCTTCTTCTTCTTCACAGAAAAGAGAGTACAAAATGAGTAAGTGCTAAAGCTGAAAAATAGCACATATGTACATGCGGTCACTAAGTGTGAGCTCGCTAGAAGCGTACTAGGCTGGCACTATAAGTGTAGTCCAGCTGTAGAATCACTGGCAGAGATCCTCCGTGTCGGTCACCTAACGCACCAGTGAGTAAATGCCGTAAGCGGCCAAGACCCGTAGTGGATGCCAGCTCAAGGTGTAGAGCTCGACATCTCAACACTCCCCCTCGAGCTCTACATGTTGCAGAGTCCAACCATAGTCCGGAAACGTTGAAGCTTCTCAGCTCGGAGGGAATTGATAAAGATATCCGCTATCTGCTCCTCTGTGTTGACGTAGACCAAGTCGATGTCGCCCGCCAACACTCGCTCTTGAACGTAGTGGTAATGGACCTCTATGTGTTTGGTCCTGGCATGGAACACTGGGTTCCTAGCCAACTGCATGCTGCTGAGGTTGTCACAATGGAAGAAAATCTGCTGCTCCACCTGCACTCCCAAGTCCTCAAGTAATGTGCGTAGCCAAGCTACCTCGCACGCCGCAACTGCTGCACCTCTCTACTCGGCCACTGTGCTCGATAAAGCAACCGTAGGCTGCTTTTTGCTGCTCCAAGTAACAACAGCACTCCCAAAAGAGAACATGAAGCCACTTGTAGATCTCCTATCAACAATGCTACCTGCCCAATCTGCATCTGTATACACATACAATGCTAATGGTGCATCTGCTGCACAGAACAATGCGTAGTCAAGAGTACCTTGCACATACCTAAGTGTGCGTCGTACTCCATCCAAATGTGGCTTCCTCGGAAGATGCATGAACTGACTCTCCAAGCCTATTGTGTAGCTCAAGTCTGGCCTCGTGATAGTCAAGTAGATTAGACTACCCACAATCTTCCTGTACATGTTGACATCCTCAACAACATCACCCTTCTCCGCACTCAGCTTTGCATTCACATCCAAGGGAATAGAAATTGGCTTACAATCAGCCATACCATACTTTGACAACATGTCCAAAGCATACTGTCTCTGTGATAGCCATACACCCTCTGGAGTCCTGATCACTTCAATGCCAAGAAAGTAGTGCAACTCGCCTAAATCTTTCATTTCAAACTTCTGTTTGAGAAGACCCTTCACATGGTCAATCTCCATAGCATTGTCACCAACAATAATAAGGTCATCTACATATATGGTAATGACCACAATCCCCACATCACTCTCACGTACATAGAGTAAATGATCAGCATGAGCTCTCCTAAAACCAATACTGACAAGATACTTCGAAATCCTGTCATACCATGCTCTAGAGCCCTGCTTCAAACCATACAAAGCTTTGAGAAGTCTTCATACATAATGTGGGTAACCTGGATCGACATAACCGGGTGGTTGATCCATATACACTTCCTCTTGTAACTCACCATTCAAGAAGGAATTCTTTACATCCATTTGATGCATAATCCAGCCTCTAGATGCAGCCACTGCTATGACAGCTCTCACAGTCGTCATCTTTGCCACTGGAGCAAAGGTCTCCTCATAGTCTATACCATACGTCTGTGCATAACCCTTTGCGACCAGCCTTGCCTTGTGACGCTCAATGTTACCATTAGCCTTATGCTTGGTTTTATACACCCATTTACAGCCAATAGCTTTCTTGCCACTTGGCAATGGCACCAACTCCCATGTGTCGTTTGCTTCCAATGCAGCCATCTCTTCATTCGTTGCATCATCCCAATGCACATTTCCAACTGCATCCTCAACACATGTGGGCTCCACATCCTGTATCACCTTAGCCATGTAGGCTTGGTGATGCGCTAGATTCCCAACATAAGTCAATTTCTGAATTGGATTTCTGACTCTATTAGATCTGCGCCTGGGTCACTCCTTTGCCCTCTAGCATCTTCTTGTACTTTCCTTACACCAAGTGTCCTGACAGCCGGAATTCCAAATTCCTCATTAAGACTTTGTTCAGAACCATCTAAATCCATGTCTACATGTGAAAAACCTGATGATGCATCATCCATAAAGGGAGGTTCATCAACCTTTTCCTTTCCTTTTCGTGATACATTCCCTGTACCTGTTGGTCGAGTAACATGCGTACGTAGTCTACCATTCCATGGTTTCTCAACAGAGCCACGAGAAGAGGACTCTTGTGGTCCACTCAAAACCTGTGACTGTGGCTTCACATTTTGTACAACCACATCATCTTTTACATCAGCCCCAATAGTGCCATGTGCATTACTGTACCAACTGCTCATCTCATCAAAGACTACATCTGTGCTCACTCGTAATTCTCGTGTAGTAGGATTGTAGCACCTGTACCCCTTTTGTTCAAGGGAATATCCCAGAAGAATACATTTCTCTGCTTTAGGATCCAATTTCCTACGCAACTCATCTGGTACATGCACGTAAGCTATGCAGCCAAACACTTTCAAGTGTGCCAAATCAGGCTTTGTATCTGTAAACTTTTCCTCAGGTGTTACATCATGCACCGCAGCTGTAGGTGTCCTGTTCATAATGTACACAGCTGTATTTACGGCTTCAGCCCAGAAATGATGAGGCATGTTCTTCTCATTCATCAATGCACGTGCAACCTCTGCAATGTGCCTGTTTTTCCTTTTTGCGACCCCATTCTGTTGTGGAGTATATCTGCATGTAAACTGCCTGCGTATACCATGCATTCACAGAAAATCTGAAAAATCATTGGAGAAGTACTCCCCCCCTCCATCTGACCTCAATGTCTTGATTTGCATATCTGTCTCCTTCTCAATCATGACGTTGAAGTCTTGAAAGTGACCAAACACTTCACTTTTGTTACGCATGAAGTAGACCCATACTTTCCTTGTATGGTAATCAATGAAAGAGACATAATACCTGCAACCATGTATACTTGCAGTATCGGTTGGATCCCAAACATCTGTGTGCACCACCTCAAGTGGCTTTTTACATACGTTGTGCTCATGTGGAAATGAGCCCTTTGACTGTTTTCCAAACTGGCATGCTGCACACACTTTATGCATACCATCCACCTTGAATTTGGGCAAACCTTTTACAATCTGTTTTGATTGCATGCTGCGCAATCTCTGCTCATTGACATGGCCAATGCGTTTGTGCCAAATGTCAACATCAGCCACAACACCTGTGCTCTATGAAAATAATGCAGCTTTTACCTCAGGCATGTCTACATTCAGCGTAAACATTCTGCCCACACATTTGCCCTCTGTGATCAGCTTACAGCCATTCTGGAAATCTTCTACATAACAGCCATTTGGATTGAAGTGAACCTGCAAACCCTGCTCAACCATTTTTCCAACAGAAACAAGATTCTTTGTAATGTTTCGGACATGAAGTACATCTGCTAAGTACTTTGATTTTCCACTCTTCGTATTTAGAGGTATGTCCCCTACATGAGCAATGGGGTGAGCTGTGTCATCTCCTGTCTGCACATAGCCTGACACATCTGGTTTGCGCATATCTCTAAACCACTCTCCACGAGACGTCATATGATTAGAGGCACCTGAATCCACATACCAAACATCATCTTGGGTGGAATTCTCTACAGTCATTGTATTCATTACATGCTGCATAACAAACATGCGCTAGTTTTTGCTGTCATGTGCATCTCTGCTAGTAGATGCATAGTTGCCCTGTTCTCTCTTTCCACTTGCTTTTCCCTTTGGACAGTCACATGACATGTGACCTCTTTCACCACAAGTTCAACATTCTCTGCTATCTGGAGTATGTTGCTGCCTGCTTGATCCTGCACCACGACCTCTTTGACTCCCCCTGCCTTGAGACTGGTTTCCCCTGCCACCTGTATTGTTTTGATTTGATTGACCTTCCAGAAATTGGCCCCTACAACCCCTTGGGCCTCGACCACGACCTCTACCTCTACCTCTGTTGGAGTTAGAATAGAAGGCCTATTCAGAATTATTTCTGCCATGAGAAGAAGATGTGTCAAGGTTCTTCTCCTCAAGAATAAGCATAGAAATCAAATCTTGGAACACGGGGATGTCGTCTCTTGTATTCATGGAAGACCTAAAATGTACATACTCATCTCCTAGACCATCCAAGCATGCACGGACAATGTCATCGTCTTCCACTGAGACTTTAATAGATCCAAAAGCCTCAATGATACTCTTGATCTTCAAGGCATAATCATTGATTGAGAGTTTGTTCCTCTTAACCTGATTTAGCTCCAGCTTTAGTTGAAGCTTCCTGGCCTTGGTGTTCACCTCAAACACTCTGCCTAAGTTTCTCCATGCAATGGCGGGGGTTTGAGCATCCTGTAGATAGCCCATCATGCCATCTGTGATGCTCATAGAAAGCCAATACATCACTTTGCTCTGGCCTTGTTGCCAGTCCCTCAAAGCTTTCCTTTGTTCTGCTGTAGCATTTGCCTCGAGAATCTCTGGTTCCTTTTCATTGTCTCCTTCTACATAGTCCCAATAACCTTTTCCTTTTAGGAAATTTGTAATTCTGAACTTCCATGCAGGGTAGTTATTTTTCTCAAGCTTCTTAGTAACAATCCGACTGAAACCGTCAGACATCTTGAACCACTAAGACAAAATAGCTGCAATCTGCAAAAACCTGCAAATTTGTTGAGCCTGCTATCGTGGTACCTGTAACGCTTTCTACACTCAACGAGTGTCCACAATCAAGCGTACATACAACCACTGTACTTGTACAGTAAATCTCTGTATACTGCACTTTGGAGACCTGTTCAGAAACTTGTGCATCTGGTCGTGGATTGCGAACGAAGGGATTGTGATGCTCTTGCTCTCTTAGCCTCTCTTGCCTGCACCAGGCTCTGATACCATGTAAAGAATGAGGATGCAAGAGAGCTACACAAGACAAGCACAAAGCACACAGAGATGGAAAGCTTCTTCTTCTTCTTCACAAAAAAGAGAGTACAAAATGAGTAATTGCTAAAGCTGAAAAATAGCACATATGTACATGCGGTCACTAAGTGTGAACTCGCTAGAAGCGTACTAGGCTGGCACTATAAGTGTAGTCCAGCTGTAGAATCATTGGCAGAGATCCTCCGTGTCGGTCACCTAACGCGCCAATGAGTAAATGCCGTAAGCGGCCAAGACTGGTAGTGGATGCCAGCTCAAGGTGTAGAGCTCGACATCTTAACACTATCTACCCCAATCAAGTGTACAATAATGTTAGCCGAGTTTCTCAAAATAAGACCAAACATGTGGGCTAAT
Source organism: Adiantum capillus-veneris (assembly GCF_014529385.1). Lineage (NCBI taxonomy): Eukaryota > Viridiplantae > Streptophyta > Polypodiopsida > Polypodiales > Pteridaceae > Adiantum > Adiantum capillus-veneris. Next base: position 54,460,153 of record NC_140942.1, on the reverse strand, counting down.
GTGGGTAACTGTCTAGAGAAATTTGGTGCAAAAACCATAACTTGAATCGAGGAAGGAATCAAAGAGCTTGAAATGCCTCAACTAAATACTAGGCCAGTGCCATTAAACAAGGTAGGCGAGTATTACAAGGGAGAAGATGGAAACACCACCCTTCCTATGGAATTCAATGGTGTAAAAACCATGGCAATCCTTGATAGTGGAGCTGGTGTGGCCATTGCAACCAAAGAGGCTTGGAAAAAATGGGGAAAACCTGCCTTGATATCCACACAAATGACCCTGCAGCTTGCAAACGGACACAAGGAAAAGCCCCTAGGACTCCTAGAAAAAGTATTTGTTACTTCTTGTGGCATTGAATATGAACACACTTGCTCTTGTTGACTTTGGCAAGAAGAACAACTATGACATCATTCTAGGAAGACCATTCATGCGACAACTGCAAATGGTCCAAGATTGGGGTTATGACCATATATACCTGAGACATATGGAAACCATAACAAAGATAAACTTGAGGGACCATAGCTATAGGGATGTGACGAGAACACCGGTTGAGGAGTTTGATTCCGCCACGGTAGTAGGATCAGAACTTCCAGCTTGGTTAGGTAAGCCTAAAGAACTGTGGATGTGTGGAGCTTCACAATGTGGTAGCTTGAAACGTGAGGAATGTAGAATGTATCCTAGAGCGGGTTATAGAGGATATGGACTATATCCCAGAACCATTTCCTGAAGAAGAGTTAGAGCCTTTTGGATGGGAACACATCTTGGCTACTCTGGACGTGTGCGCCGTGGAGGATGCTCCCACAACAAAGTTTGTGATGAAAATGGCTATGATGTCGTTCCTTATTTTGCAGTAAGTGTAATCCAAGAAAACGAAGAGAACCAGACATCAACAAGCTCTCGAAATAAGGAGCAAAAAAAGAAATGTGGAGAATCAAAAGATAAAGAAGACGACGAGTTCTATGACTCTGTAGAACACTTAGAGCTTCAAGAAGATCAACGACCCGGGAATCAATGTCATCGCCACACGAATAAAGTGCATCAAAAGTGGATTCCAAAGTCCTCAATGAAGACACAGCCACCACAAGCATCCTCATACAGGGCTCTTAATAAGGATGCAAAGACCCAGCTAGGAGGAATAGGACCAGAGCAACGAGCTAACAATGCTCTAATCAATGGTCTAGAAAAGTCCTACAAGAAACTACCACCCAAGAGCAAACAGACAGTAACTTTCCACTACCAACCAAAAATCAAGGAAAAGTACAAGAAGTCAACCTTGCTGAAGATAGTAGCGATAGTGATGAATCTTACGACATCCCCTATCATCAACTCATGCCATCACTATCACCAACCCCTTCAGCAACAACAACCATGACAGGTCAAAAGAACAGGACAGCAAGCCAAAGCCAAAAAGCTCGACAAATTTGGATACCAAAAAGCCAGATCGGCCAAAAACAGATATGGATCAGGAAGACAAAGATCTCTAATGACAAATCACAAGATCCAACACCAAAAAAAAAACAAGGAAAGCATGCACGAATGGGTAAGAATATCACAAAATCGCAAGCTTTCACAACTCAGGTTTGGGCTCCAAAGAAGCTGATTCAAGCACAAAAAATTCAAGAATTCATTTGGATTCCAAAACAACCACAGTATCAACTTTCAAAGCCTGAATCCCGTCACCAACCAAGCGTACAAGGGCTGAAGCAAAGACCACTGTCGACTCACACAACAAAAAGGTGGATCCCAAAGAAGTCTCTTCAAACACAAACGAATCACGGGTAAGTATGGGTTCCCAAACGAGCGTCAGCAACAAAACAACCAATAATCGCAAAGAAATGGGTCCCAAAGAAGAACAACAAAACTATTGTCAGTGCATCGCCGCTTGAATTCTTACAATTCTTCCTACGATTACAGTACAGTTAGAAGAGAGCAAGTCACTTCAATCAAGCAACGATACAGGAGCTTCAAAGACCATTACATTGCTTAGAATAGGAAGCCTCTCCAACAAATAATGCCAATAAGAAAATTGCTTATACCCACATCTTGCACAACATAAATCTTTTCCATGCATTGACTATGTATGCATAATAGGGTTACATTACAAGGCCTACATAGGCACAACTTTTACTTGCCCAAGCACAACACATACCCTTTGCGATACCCTGTCGTAAAGGATCACTCCAAATAGGAAGGGGGGAGGCATTCTGAATGCGGACCTAATATTATGACTATTAAAGGGCAATGTTTTGTGAGATGCATTGAAATTTTGCGTTTTATTGTGATAAAGTTTTGACGAAATTTAGAGTATATGCCCTCATAGTAGTGTTACAGAGGAGTATGGGGACAAAATCCATATATGAGCCCCTAGGGACATTTGTATAGTGTACATAGCATTTAGATTTCTATTTGAATGATTCTTCTTTTGTTGAGTTTTTTTTCAAGATTTTCTTTGTTTATTATTAAGAAAAAATTTAAAAAAACCCATAATCCACATGAAGAAAAGAGTGACGAGAGGCCTGAGCACTACAAAGAGAAGAAGGTACAGGAAAACGATGAAACTTCACGAAGTATGTCGCAGCAGCCCCACTACAACAGACGAAGAACTTGTCACAAAGCAGTGTCAACAGGCAACCGACAAGTCATACAAGTCAGAGTCAAGTAGCTACGCCACAAAATGAGTGAGGTGTTAGTCCCAAAGCTTCAAGTAATATTCTCTGTGGTCTAAGCGTCTTAGCTATTCTAGGTACTGCTCAAGCTGGAAGAGTTGAGCATATTTAAGTTGTGTCGCTCATGCTGGTATAGGTGAGCAAAAGAGTCGAAGTCTAAGTACTTAAGTCTGTTGAAGTGAAGGAGACGGTCCAAAAGACACTCACGTACTGAACACAGTGAGATACGAGAGGAGAAACTTCTACATCGAAAACCCTTCTTGGAAAGGTGGAAGCTATTGAGACATCTTTTGATGTCACGTGTGCTACATTTATTCCTCAAAACACCCATCATCTCCTTCTTTCACATTGTATGCTTTTGTTGACAAATTTCTCATATGCATATAGAGTGTCCCATAATTGGCACTTGCATCAGGCACTCTTTCCGTGTTTCACCCAAGCACTCAACTTTTTATGAACATGTACTTCACGTTCAACTGCTCAACTCCAATAAGAGAGTATACCAAAGGCATTTTTTTCCCACCGGTTTTTGTCCCTTTGGTCATCCAGGTTTTAGACCCTAATCTAAAGACACCTATCACCATCCTCTTGTACATATTCCTTCTACATCAACAATAAGGAAATGCTACTCAAATCATTTGACAAATGAATTGGAGCACCAATTTCAGATCATAGCATACTTCTCCTCAATGGCGAGTTGAAGAATGGCATACAATGACAAAGCTGCAGAGAACACTAACAACATGATTGCACAGGAACAAATAAGTCCCCAATGAAGAAGAGCAGACATAAAAGTAATCAGAGGATCTCAAAAGATGAATGGTTATGATGATAGATGTCCACTCTAATGGATCATAGTTCTTGTTGTGGTTCGACAAAGTTACAAGCAGTGCAAGAGATGAAGCCAAAACGACAGCAAAGACTACATCGCCATCGACAATCAGGTCATGTCAGGGACCACATGAACGCGGAAGGGGGGAATGTTGACCGCTGGGTCAACAACACAACATAACTCAAGTTTCGTACCAAAGTCTTATCTTTTTTGAGTTATGAAATGCTGCGGATTATGGCTATAAACGTCATTTGTAATGAGTAGTTATTCTAGTTTCAGAAGCCGGGGTGCAATGGCACTTCTAGATTGTAAATACAAAGCCATTTGACCCTTTCAAAAACATTTTTGGTTAAACCTAAGGTAGCCTTAGTATATAAGGTACCTAGGTCATTTTGTAAGAGGACTTTTTATCATAATCAAAACTTAGCGCTGTCGTCTACTGTGTGTGAGAGAGAAAGAGAGTGAGCATGAGCTTCATCCTCTCGCTACACCCGGATCGCTCAACACATTGGAGATCCGACTGCACCATTGCGATAGGCTCGAGGAGAGCTACGCGACAACGCCAAGCATTCCACGCGAGACGAAGCGCACACGCCGACGCATCTACGAGATTTTTGTGGCCGTAAGTGTATCAAACAATGTCTATTTTCTGCGTGCTAGTAGTCTATAGAATCGTGGCGACATAAGCTACGCATAGGTACTCATAGATTACAGTTTCGGGCACTTTTAAAATTATGCTCTGTCATCCTACGCGTTTTTTGCAGATGGGTTTAGAGTGAGGGTTTTGAGTGTAGAAGCTTAGGGACAGGTGTATCCTAGTGAGGGGATGGTGTTCCTTAAGTTTCGTACGAATCTGGCATGATTAGGTGAGTTACCTTCCGTATGTGTGTATGCAGCTAGGTGATGTAGTTGAGAGCAGTGAGGTTCTTGATTGTGGTTTAGTTGGCCTTCAAGAGTGTTGTATGTGTAGGATGGTCTCAGCCTGACAAGCTAAAGAGATTTCCTCCGTGTGCCTATCGTGTCATCTGTATCCTCCATTGACATTATGTTGATCTAGGTAGTGTTTGCATGCACTTCATGGGTGTGTGAGTCGCTCCCGTCCAACACGTGCAAGAATCTCTTCAAAAGATTAAGGAGGCTATATCTATCTTCTCAACAAAGGCAAAATTTGATGCTGATAAGCACATAAGGGCCTTAACGCTCAAAGAAAATGATTCGGGCTAACTTAAGTTTCCCGCGGCTCGATTGAGGCAAACAACGAGCAAAATTTCTACGGGCCATCAAAAATATTATGCTAAACTAGCAAAAAGATACTATGGTCCTTTTCAAATTTTGAAGCCAATCAATGAGGTGGATTATCAACTCAAGTTGCCCAACCATTGGCCCCTCGTCATTGTCCTCATGGGTTACTCCATCCCTTGCCCAATCCAACCAAACCATGGTCATCTATCTCCATGGATTTCATTGTAGAGCTACCCTTGTGACAAGGATTTGACTCCATTTTAGTACTCGTGGATCGGTTTACAAAATGCACACTTCATTCCAACTACTACATCCCTCACCAGTGAAGGTACGACCAAACTCTTTCTACAGCATATGTATCGTTATCACGGATTACCGGATGACATAGTTTCTGGAACAGTATCTCCGCTGTACTCTCAATTATCACCGAGATAATTGGGTCGAGCTCCTACCGCTAGCAGAATTCTCCTATAATAACAGTTTTCATGCCTCCACCTATCACACTCCATTCTTTGCTAATTATGGTCAACCCAAACAGGATATCCACAGACACTATCAAGTCAAGAATCCAGGTGCTATTCATCTTACACAACAATTATCTACAATTCACAAAGAACGTACAATTCATATCAAAGAAGCTCAATCCAGCTATAAGGAAAGTGCATATCTCCATCGCATGCAGCATCCAAAATACAAATAAGGGGATAAAGTGTGGCTCCTTCGATGTGATCTGCGTTCATCTCGACCTTGTCAAAAGCTTGATTATCGAAGGCTTGGCCCGTTTAAAATTATTCGTCAAGTCAATCGAGTCACCTATCGACTCCAATTGCCCTCATCCATGAAAATCCATCCGATCTTTCATGTCTCAGCCCTAGAACCTTGTCACACATCTAAGATCCTAGGAAGATCCCTACAACCACCTCCTCCCGTTGAGATTCAAGGACATGACAAATATGAGGTCGAGAAAGTCCTAGATTCTCGAGTTTCGCGTGGCAGGTTACATCACTTGGTGCATTGGAAAGGCTATGATGTTAGTGAAAGAACCTGGGAACCAGCACACAATCTAGAACATGCATCTCTCAAAGTCGAATAGTCCCATCAACAACATCCATGGAAGCCCAACTCAAGGAACACCACTGCTCCTCGTGGAACTCGTCGCTAGAGGAGGGGGTAATGTCATGGATGCTTGAAAGTCAGTCGCTGCCTACATCACCGCCTATGTCATCGCTTACATCATCGCTAGAAGGCTCTAGAAGAATCTAGAAGGATCTAGAAGATTCTAGAAGTTCTAAAAGTATCAAGGATATTCTAGAAGTTTCTAGAAGCATGGAGAAGATTCTGAAAGAATCTACAAGTTTATGGAAAGCTCTAGAAAGTTGAAGAAGGATCTAGAAGAACTAGAAGGATAAAGAAGCTTCTAGAAGCTTGGAGAATATTTTGAAAGAATCTAGAAGTTCCTGGAAAGCTCTAGAAATTTGAAGAAGGATCTTGAAGGTTCTAGAAGAACTAGAAGGATCAAGAAGGTTCTACAAGATTCTAACCTCCTCAAGAAGAACCTAGAAAGTCCTAACCTCGTCAAGTAACCTCCTCAAGCACTAGTATAAATAGGGATATTGGGCCACAAGCCCCTCAATCTTGCCAACACCAGTTGTGAGGCTCCTATGAGGAAAACCCTCTTCTAGTTCTTGTCTTATGTTCAAGTCTTGTCCTTGCAATCAAGTCTTGTCTTGTACTCAAGTCATGCAATCAAAGTCTTGTATCTAGTTCTCTTAATAAAGTATTAAGTCTTGTAATCAAGATTAAGCTTATCATCGAGTCCCAAGTTCTTGTATATTGTGAGTGCCTCCTCTCGCTCTCTTCTAGTTCTATACACGCTCATAACAACCTCTCTCCTATTCTTGGGGAAAGGTAAGGGAGGATGATTCCATCATCTTGTTTGACCTCAGCTCTACTCACAACTTCATCTCAATGGAGTTGGCCACCAAGTTGGGCGTTCAAGCTTTCAACATGAGAGATATTGTTACTTACAATATATCTTTCAAGGGACAGCAAGCCTATGTTACTCCCTTAATTGGGAAGTTGAGGCTTTATGTCCAAAGCTACATCAACAAAGAATACTTTTTCATCTCTCCTCTCCAACACGAGGATGCTATCCTAGGGGCACCATGGTTCAACCGCATGGCAGCCAACATGAAGTTCCCTAAAATGAGAATATACTTTACTACAAGCAAAAGAACATGTATATAGATACTAGTGAATCTGGTAGTACTATATAACTTTTAAATCATCTTGCTTTTGATCAATCAATTAAGAGCTCAGTTATTACGTACATGATTTTTGTTAGAGTCCCTAAAAGGTCCTATTGTTTCATCAAATTTAAATGGTAGGAACCAAGAAGAGTTAGACTTGTCTAATTATCTAAACGGATTACAAGATGTGTTCATTGATGATATCCCTATGGAGTTACCTCCAAAATGAGGGGATGATGACCATCAAATTGAGCTCCTACTAGGAAGCTCGCCACCTAACAACCCTCCTTATCGAGCTTTCCAAGCTCAACCAGAGGAGATCATGAGGCAAGTACAAAATTTGGTTGACAAAGGGATGATGAGGCCTAGATCCTTTCCCTTTTGTTATCCAATCCTGTTAGTATAAAAGAAAGATGGTACATACCGTATGTGTGTGGAATATCGAGCACTAAACCATATCACTATCAAAAAAAAAAATTATGTGCCTCGGGGAGAAGATCTGTTTGATAAGCTACAAGGCTCTACCTACTTCAGTAGGATTGATCTTAAAAGTGTCTATCATTAAATAAGGATAGTGGATAAAAGACCGTGTTTCGTACAACGTTTGGTCTTTATGAATATCTAGTCATACCTTTTGGCTTGACCAATGCACTAGCCATGTTCAGTTGTCTAACGGAGAAAATCTTTAGACCCTATCGTAAATTCAATCGAGTGTTCTTTGATGATATCATCATCTACTCCAAGTCCTTGGAGAAACACAAGCAGCATATCCAAGAGATTTTTCAACATTTGAGGGAGAACAAGCTTTTTTCAACCAAAAGAAAAGCAAAATTTTCCTTCAAGAGATTCAATTCTAAGGTCATATTATCTCTCAAGATGGTCTCCATATGGGTCCATGAAAGTTAGACGTAATAAAAGCATGAACTTATCCAAGGAATTACATGATCTAAGAAGCTTTACTAGTTTGTGTGCATATTATAGACGCGTCATAGCAAAACTCTCTCAAATAGCAGGACCATTACATGACGTTAAGTATTCATTGAGTGCTAAGGAGAAAAATGCTTTTGACAAGCTCAAAGAGAATCTTACCTCCCAACCAATCCTCATGCTTCCGAATCTCTCAAATCCATTTGAGGTCCAATGTGATGCTTGTGGTGATTGCCTTGGAGTAGTCTTGCTTCAAGAAGGCAATGCCATAGCATACGGGAGCCGAAGGCTCAATACAGATGAACGGATCTTATGCATTTATGAGAAATACCTTTTAGGTGCTCTACATGCCCTAGACACATGGAAGCACTATTTGTTGGGGACTCCATTTATTTACAAACAGACCACTAAAACCTCAAGTACTTCATGACACAAACCAAGCTCTTTGACAAACAAATGAGGTGGGAAATTTTTATTTCGCAATTTTATTTTCATATTGCTCACATTGATGGTAATCACAACCAAGTGGATGCACTTTCACGATGATCGAAAGTTAATGCGGTGTCTATAGCTACTCACAATTATATATCTTCTATGATAGATGAGTATGCTATTGACCCAGAATTTAAAGACAATGTCAGCCCTTGGGTTGGGGAAGAAAAAGGAACCAATTATTTGTAGGATGGTTATCTTCTCCATGGCAATAGGATATGTATTAGCCACTCCCTTTGTGGGAAAGTCATGTATGAATCCAATGGTCCTCCCTATGCAGGGCATAGAGGCATTCAGACTAGTCTCCAAGGAGTAAAGACGTACTTCTATTGGCCTACCATGAAAGTGGACATACAAGAGTATGTTTCAAAATTTGTAGTATTCCAAAAGACTAAGTATGATAGAGGGAAGCAACCTGGATTACTCCAACAATGGCCAATTCCTAATTCACCATGGGAGAGTATATCCATGGATTTTATCTTTGGGTTACCCAAATCTATCCATGGAAATACGGGAATATGGACAATAGTCAACAGGTTTAGCAAGCAAGCACACTTTATGCCTCTCAAAAAGACTATTAAGGCAGACCAAATGGCAACTCTCTTCATATATTAGATTTTCAAACACCATGGATTGCCAACATCCATCATGTCAAATAGAGATCCTAGAATGACCAGTGGTTTTTGGAAAGGACTCTTTTAAAATCTAGATACAAGATTTTAAAACCACCTTTTGAAATCATTGAGGGAAGACCTAAAAGTCCCTTACTACTTAAAGTACATGGGAAGATCTTCACTGTCGATGAGTATATATGTGACCTACAAGAATATTTTCAAAAGATTAAGAAGGCTATATCCATCTCTCATCAAAGGAAACAAGCTGCCACTAACAAGCACAGAAGGGCCTTAACTCTTAAAGAAACTTATTGGGTCCTACTTAAGTGTCTCAATGCTTGATTGAATAAAACTACAGGGCAAAAATCCTATGGGCCATTGAAAGTATTATGCTAAACTAGAAAAAATATATTATGGTCCTTTTAAAATCTTGAATCCAATTAATGAGATGGCCTATTAACTCAAGTTGCCCAAACATTGGCTCATACACAATGCTTTTCATGTGAGCCTCCTGAATACCTATAAAGGAGAGACACCAAGTGAACCAATTATTGAATACCCTCCAAACATCGACGACCAAGAAGAGGTGCTACAACCTGAAGCTATCCTTCGGCATGAAGACAAGCTACTACAACATGGTAAGATTGTCCCACGGTATCTTATTAATCTCAAAAATTATCCTTTTGAAGATCCTAGATGCATGCAAGGAATACAGCTTAAGGATAGTATGAACCTTGTCAATGCTTACAATGCTACATTTGAGTAAGAAAATGTAAAAATTTCTTTTAAATTACCAATGTTTTTGTCTTATAAGACTAGTTCTCTTTTTATTGTGCACAAATTTAAGTATTATGCATACTTAGAATCATGTTTGTGATGACAACGTCTCTCAAACACCAAGTAAAACTTGTCACTCTACTTGGGAGATGAAATGGACCAAAGAGCAGATATGCTTGTGGCAACAACGTCTCTCAAGCACCAAATGGACTAGTCATCCATCTTGGAATGATGCCGTAGGGTAGAAAGGGATCCTCTACCCAATAAGGAAGATTGACTAATGACTAAGGCTTTATCTCTTCTACCTCGTAGTCGAGAATGACTATCGTTTCAAGAGAGAGGTAATCTCCTAAAATCTTGTATCTAACCAATGCAAATGATTTTCTCATAATAAACGGATCATTTAATATGGGAAAATAAACCGGAAGAAGGGTTATAATATATAGAAATGTTCTTACAAATATATACCAACATAGGGTCAATGGTAAAGGGGCCCAAATGAGAGATGGTCTATCAAAGAGCAAGGCTAGCCAAGGGACCTTAAAGACCTTAGGGTTAGCTTCATTGAAGACTTCCAAAGGTTAGTGTTAAAAGTACTTTGACCTTAGGTAATCTAGGGCCCAACTTGAGGTGGGAACCCTACCCAAGCTTGAGGTGCTTGTCGTGCTTGATGATTAAGGTGATCGATGCCATTATCAATGACTTTGGTGATTTTGCACCACTCTTGCCCTTAAACAACATGTGCCTCATGTGACCTACACGGAAGAGTGACCACATACTATGTAATTATTATGCACCATACTGGTTTATTTCGTAGAAGTAGTCGACACAAATAACCTATAGAGGTAACATTCTTTCAATGATGATGGGCCTCGCTTGGTGTGGGGATGGAGCACCATGTTTCTAATGGGATCTCCAGTACCCACTTCGTCAACACATGGGCAGACATAGCAAAGGGGGGAAGGCATTCGACGTCATCCTTTTATCAACCGTACCCTTTTGTGGATGCATGACCCATCTACACCAACATGTTCGCACATCGAGTATCAACCTCCCCCTTCACTATTGAGAGGTGCTACAGCTCGGAGCTATACTTTAGTATGAAAACAAGGTACTAAAACATGGTAAGATTATCTGACAATATCTTATTAAGTTCAAAAATTATCCTTTTGAAGATGCATTTAATGTGGGATAATAAATGGGAACAAGGTTTAGAATATAGACATGTGCTTACAGATCTATCTCAACATGGGGCCAATGGTAAAGGGGTCTAACTGAGAGATGGTATGTCAAAGAGCAAGGCTAGCCAATGGAGCTTAAAAGAACTTAGGTATAGCTTCATTCAAGAGCTCCAACGCTTAGCGTTAAAAGTCCTTTGACCTAGCTTGAGGTCGGAACCCAACCTAAGCTTGAGGTGCTTGCTGTTGTCAGGAGTTTTTTGGAGCAAAGGATTGTGCATATGTACATACACATGCATGGTGCATCAAATAAAGGATTGCCCCTTTTCCAGAGCCAGGTGGTTATGTGGGGCCCACATGTGTACAGGTAGGACATCATGTACATAGTGCATCGATTTTCATCGTTACCAGTACCAGTGTGTTTTTTCTACAATAATGAGGAGTTGGTAGCACGTAAAACTTCTCGAGGAAGCTATCCGCGGGCAGACGACATGAGGTAAGAAGGTGCGTCAGATGGCATCTAGTGGCGTCAGGAGGCCGAATCGGGTCAATACTTGCACGTGGATAAGTACGGACACAACGTGGGTTTTTTCTTGTGATACTTATGCACAAAGATCATCATGAGGACCATCTTTTGGGTCCACTTCAGGTGGTTGCGAGACACATTATTAGAAAAAGCTCAGTGCCAGGTGTGCGGATGGATGCAACAGGGTGACAACTATGAGTTGCGAGGTTAGTTTTTGGCCTGTTCGGGGTCCGTTTGAGGTCATCTAAAGTCCAAGAGTGCCCAACTAATAAAGCTAAGTGTGGGAATTGAAAAGAAAAAGAGAAGACTAGAAAAAACATGGAGAAGAGAGAAGGAACAGCCATAAGTGTGTTTTTGGGGTTTTTGGAGCCTGTTTTGGCCGTAAACTGCTCATCCAAGGTTGGATTTGCGCACTTTGACATTGTAGACTGAGGTTTTGGGCCGTTCCGGACGCGATGGTGCTGTCCATTTTGACGAATTCCTCACTTTTTTTCTGTTGTTTTTGCTATGTAAGTTTCTCCTATGAGCGAAGCTTCTACTCCAGTTTGTGATTGTATGTGGCATATTTTACCCATATTGTGTGAGCTGTTTACCCCCTTGGTGTTGGCCCAAGATCATTTGTATCTAAATATCAGAAGCTCTCCTCTTTTGAGTTGATTTTTTTGAGTGTGTGTGTGTGTGTGAGTGTCTCTCTGTGTGGAGTGGGTAAACGGGCAGTCTCTCTCCTCTCACTCCATAGGTGTGTTTCCTGTCTCGGCTAGGTGTGTTGTGTAAGCCGAGTGGTGCCCCCTAGTGTGTGTGTGTGTGTGTATCATTACAAGAGTGTGTGTCGGGTCATTATAGAGGTGCTTTGTGTGTTTTCATCGCGCTCACATTCTTTTGGTGCCCCCACGGAGGATCTTCTTCGAGTACCTTCTGCTTCGAGCTTCAAGCTTTGAGATTCGGGATTACAGGTTGCAGATTACAGGTTACAGGTTAGAGGGACATGTATAGGTGATTCACATAGGTACATGTAGCTGGAGTACAGTGATATACTAGCACTGGTGTCACTTGCAGTTGTTGTGGGTATTCATCACTTGGCGACTGTTTGAGCGCATTGTCTGTTGGATTGTACTTTACTTGTGGAAACTGCCATTGTACGCCTTTGTGGAGCCATATTTGGTTTTATTTGGCAATCCCAGCCATTTCTGAGACTTGGTCTGGAAGATAGTCATTTCTAAGACTTGACTATATGCGATTTGCATTTGCCTTCATGTGAGGGTTGATAGCGTGAGGTTTTATTGAGCTGGGAGATTCTCAAATGTGGAGATCATTTCGGGGATACAAGTAGCTGGAGCACCCTTTTCGTGACCGCCATAGGCTATGTACTAGTGATTCCTAATTGATACTCGGGTTCTATTGTTGGCAGTTTATGCATACATATACAGTCTATATTTTGGGTTCCTACTGCTCTACTTCTGGGGAAACTCTGTCAAAACTTTTCCAAGTTATGATGGCTAGTTTTTTGGTTTTTTGAGCCATTTATAGTGTTATGCCGCTAAAATTCTGGAAAAATCAGAGGATAAGTTAGGTGTGCCTTCTTGGGAGCTTCATGGTTGGCTTTAATGGATGATCAAAATGGCCCTCAATTCACTCCTTTTCATTTAACTCAAAGAATCCATATAAATGTTCATGTGTCCAAGAAGATTTATTTCCAGCAACGCATAGTCTTTATGTTCGGGCCAAGAAGATTAAGAGAGATCCTGGAATGTCCTTTGCCTGTTGTAATTCCGATGATTAACTATGAAAATTCATTTGATGTGCATGTGTTTGTCCTCATCTAAAGTTCAGCTCCAATGAAGTTTCTGGGAGTTGAGTCAGTAAAAGTTTTGGGTTCTTGCACGTGTGTTCAAAGGGGTTTTCAAAGCATCGTAACTTGGGTAGCCATGGCTTTCTCTTATCCGGAGTTTCATGGAAGAAGTGATGAAGATGTGGAAGAATTTTTGGAAAAGATGGAGGTTTCCTGCATTAGCAACGAGATTCATGACCCTACGCAAATGTTACGCCTTCTCCAAATCTGTTTGAAGAGTGATGCCCGAGTTTGGTCCAAAGCATTTGAAGAGGAGTTGTGTGTGGCTGATCCGCCTGTAAGATTGAGTTGGGACAATCTAAGGCATGGAATGGAAGTGGAGTTTGTGAAGATAGAAGAACCTGACAACATGTGGCAAGAAGTACAAGGTTTGGTGCAAAAGGAAGGTGAGCCAGTAGATGCATACATAAGCAAGTTTTCATTGGCATGGGAGAGGATGTGCAAGGCCTTAGCACCACAGGTACCCCCGCCTGACATGATGAAGAAGGACAGATTCTTGGCTGATCTTTGGGAGAATATACGTTGGAGAGTGAAGCTAAAGAAGCCTAGGACATATGAAGATGCACTAGAGGTGGCAAGGAACAAAGAGTGGAAGCTGAGGAAAATGAGCCAGTTAGGGGTGGAGCCTTCGCCCATGAGGTCTGAATTTCAGCCTATGGATTCTTTACAAGGTCGCATGTCAGGGGTTCATGATGAACCAGTGGTTTCTGTTACTCCTCAGGTTATGCCAGCAGTGGTCACTACAGCAGTGCAAGATGATGGGCTAAGTCAAGACATGAGGCAAGTGGTAGATTTAATGAAGAATCTCAGCCTAAACATGCTAGGTCAAGTGGGAAATAATCGAGGTCGAGGGAGGTTTGCAAATTAGCGAGGAGGTGAAGAAAGACCTAGGAATGGTGTTGGACAAAGCAATGGTAGGTTTTGGAGGCAGGCGCCCACATGTTATAATTGTGGAGAGTTGGTCCACATCAACCCGCAATGTGATAAGCCACCAAGGATGGGGGGAGACATGTATCCATTGGCAAGATAGGTGCTAACTAGGTCCAATGATTATGGCATCGAAATTAAGGGAGATGAAGGAACCAGTGGATTAACCCGAGAGGAAAAGGGAAAGACAAAAGTGCTAAGTGTAGTCACCTTGGAGAAGGCATCAAAGCTAGAGGATACATTAGTGATGCCTATTGGGAAGAGGACCACAGAGGAAAAGGAAGGAAGAAGTGCCTGTGGTCCTAGTAAGAAGAAGGGAAAGAGTCATGAAGGCGAGGATGTCAAGGCCAAGAGGAAAAGGAGGGCTCGTCTCAAGTTTCATGCTTGAGATTTTCCACTAGGGGATGGGCAATTAAGCTATGACTTGAAGGAGAATCTGACAAGTAGGAAAGCCGATGTTACTTTTGGGCAGCTTATAGAGATGGTGCCGAAGTTAAAGAGACAATAGAAGAGGATGGTTAACCCAATGGAAAAAGAGCCAGAGAGAGGTTCAGTGAAGGTGTTGGTGATGGATGAGCTACCAGACAGTTGTCCAATAGTAGATGTGTGGCATAAAAGGAAAAATCTGGGACAAGGCTATTTTGATGGCGGGGCCCAAATATGTGTGATAACACACTCATGCATTGAGAAGATGGATCTTACAATGATTGGGGTGTCAGGCTTCCAGATCAGATTGGCAAACCATCAAAAAGTAAAATGTTTGGGTGTTGTAAAGAGCTTAGAAGTGGAGGCATAGAATACAAAGGAAGTGGTTGATTTTCCTCTGATACCAGCACAGTTGGGAGCATATCCTATTATACTGGGTAGACCATGGTTACGTGCAGTGGGAGCCGTTCAAGATTGGAGACGTGGTACTGAGGCGGTCCGGGGCGGGCAACAAGAAGAGAAACCTCTAGACACCCTTCAAGGCTCCCGTTCTGCTCAATGGGGCTGGGGCACAACACAACACAAACCAAAACAACAAACCCACAGCCAAATCCCAACTACACAAGGGGAACCACCTAGTTTAAGAGCGAACTAGGACGCAAACGAGGAGAATCGTTAGAGCAACCCACAAACAAGCAAGGAATTTACAATAACCCTAACACCAATGGAACACTCTCACACACTAAAACACGAGAGAGAGAGAGAGAGAGAGAGAGAGAGAGAGAGAGATGAGAGAGAGATGGTGCTCGGGCTGCTTTGAAGTGTATCGTTAATGATCAAGCAAACATAAATATATATATGTAAGAAAGGGAGAGAGGGGGGAAGGGGGTGCTTGTTGCACTAATGCCTTCTTACAAATCTGTCATGACAAATCAAAGTGAGATTAGTATTTGTTCAACATAGCTTGCGTAAATTTCACCACAACACATCACAAGAAAAGCCACCCCAATCACTGTCTTAAGGCCAGGGGAGTCCTCTCCACCCTGTCGCCCTCTTACAGTATGTGGGATTTATGGCTAGATTGATGACAACACCAGAGACAAGCTATCAAGAACTTAACAAAAAACACCAAGATACTTACGCATCATTGTTGCCCATTACTTCACGTTGGAAGGGAGACAAAGTATCCAAGCTTAGTCCAAATCCACCCTCCTTGATTCAGCAAATGTTGGGCTTACACTAGTAGGAGAAATGATAGATTTCCTACTCTCAATTGAATGATCACTCTCTCTCTTACAATGGCATAGAGCTCCCTTGCTAATCCCCTATTACAACACATGCACATGCATAAGACAATGAGCTTCCACTCACGAGCTCCTTCTAGAGAGGTTGAGCTTGTCTTCTCAAGCAATAGCATAGTGCTGTTGCTTATGGCTCCCCCTTTTTGTGCTAGCTACACCCTCCTTTTATAGCAATTTTGAAGGCTAGGGTTACTCCTCTAACCATGGTTGGGTTAGAATTTCAGCAATTTATCTAATTTCTTTTCCTTGGAATTATCAAGAAGTTGGTTGGGAAAGAGAGAGGAGAGAAATGGAGGTGATAGGACTTTTCATAGTGGGTTAGTGTTAGTAGAGTTAGTATTAATTTACAAATGGAATTGGATATCTACAATGGGAGTATCCATGTAGGATACGAATAAGGAAGAAAAACTCTTAAGAGGTAAGAAAAGGTGGATTTCTTACAAGGTTGATGCTCCAAGTGTCTTGAGTAGGGCCAATTTTGACGCTTGTTGACGGTCCACTAGCTTTGACGTTAAATTTTTTCTCCACTCTTGACCTTCCTTGAGAGACAAGGTAATTGAAGCTGAGTACTCAACCACCATGATGCTGTCTTTTAAGAGAAGAGGCTGAATTTTGTGGTTTTTTTGATAGATATGGGTAATTTGGAGGAGGAAAAATGAGACTAGGTGGTCAATTTTGGAATGGAATTGTGTGTGGGAGGTATGAGTTCACCATGGTTTCTCTTATTCTTCAAGGTTGAGGAGAAGGTGAGTAGGGTGCAGAGAGGAGTGGTGAGAGAGGTGGGGATGATGAGTGGAGAAGTGTGTGTGAAAGAGGAAAATGATAAAGTGGAAGAGAGAGTGTGGCTGCATAACAAGGGAAAATTGGGGTCCACTAAGAAAATCATAGCTCACAGCTCGTAGCTCAAAAAAATATGAGGCAAAAGTTCAGCTCACGAGCTACAACTTTTGTTTGTATCACCTTTTCAAATTCGGAGAGCAAGTGAACTTTAAAAATTCAGCAAAACCGACCGTTTTTTTCCACTGCACAAGGTCCTTGTGGGGTCCTTCTTTGGATGATTCCTTTGAATACCTCCAAGAGTGAGCCCTCCATAGTGCATGTATGCATGCCACCTACCCTTGACCTTATTTGGTAGGTCTATAATTGAAGATATTGTTGAGATCATGATATAAGTGAATAGTACAACTAAGAAAATCAAATATTGAGGGGTCTAAAAAATATGTACATGTCAAATATAAATAATATAAGTGGAAAAAATATAAAGGGGACAAAAGAAATCTTTCTCATTATGAGGCTACCATAAAAAGATAAATATTTTTGGTGTTCTAATTTTTTAGAAAAAAAACAAAATAGATGTAGGAAGGGAAAAATCATAATAGTGAAAAAATATACACATAAATAAAACTAGTTTTTTTGGATTTTTGTTGGGGTGGAGTTACACCAAATATAAGAGAAGCTTACATGAAAATATTTCTATATGGAATAAAGAGTATGAAAAATGGTAAGAAAAAATTGTGGTAATGGTGAGACAATGTACAGAGCATAAATAACACACACCTAGGTAGAAATATTTAAATAAATACCAAAATAATTATGCAAAAAACTTTTATTTAGGCCCTATATACAAAGAAATATTTACATACGCATGGGCCATAATATACTTATATTTTTTATTTGTTTTTATTTTTTTGGCTCAACTAGCCCAATGACTAGCTAATTCAGGGTTTTTTTAAGAAGATATGGGAAAAGTCCCGTGACTTACGCACGCCTATGTACAGTGAAATGGTAGGGATAGCCACAGTGTCGGGTGATTTTGGTAGGGTGAGGTAACTCACTGTGGCAATTACAAAGAGCCGAAAAACGGCTATTATTAGCCCTCCCCCTGGATGATGGTATATTCATGTACCATCATAGAGCATCTTTTCCAAAGAGAGTGCTTCAGAGTCCTTGACGAGATCTTTATTGTTTGGCACCTCAGAATTTTGGCTAGAGTTACACTCATGCTTCATGTAACAATACTTACATGAGACAGTGGCCTTTTGACAGATCTTTGGTAGATCCTTTGGTAGAAGGCGACTCAAATAGGGCTTCAAGCGATACCCGTTTACTTTCTTGGAGTGCTCTTTACCATTCAAGTCCATAAGCTGATAGTAACTTGAATTGAAAGCCTTCTTGACTATGTATGGCCCTTGCCATCTTGTTTCAAATTTGGCATCAAAACGATTATCGAGTCGATTGTCATACCTTAGTACAAGATCTCCTTCATTGATGCCTTTGTCCTTCAGTTTCTTGTCAAGCTTCTCCTTTGTCTGTGTGGCTTTCCTCTTATAGCACTCGTATGCTGCTTCTCTTTTCCACTCAAGCTCAGCTAAGGTAAGAAGTCGATCCATCCATGCTTCTTGATCATCTTGTGCTGATTTGCCATGAGGTCGCATTGTTGGAATTTTGAGCTCGATAGGCTGCAAAGCCTCTTGACCATAGACCAAGTGAAATGGTGTGAACTCCGTGGCTTCCCTATATGTGGTTCGATATGCCCACAAGGCACCATCTAAGAAGTCATCCCATAATTTTGTCTTGTTTTGCACCATATTTCTAATGATTCTTGCAATGACACCATTAGCCTTCTCCACCAAACCATTTGACTGTGGGTAGTATGGTGTGCTATGACGATGTAGAATGTGAAGCTCTTCACAAACTTCTGTGAGCAAGCCCTTCCTAAACCCTGGACCATTATCAGAAACAATCTCCAAAGGTGTGCCAAATCTGCAACAAATGTGATTGTACACAAACTTGCTAACTGTCCTCTCATTCACTCTTGCCACACTTTGAGCTTCCACCCACCTAGTCATATAGTCTACAACCACTAGAATGTAGAGTTTACCATTTTTTGTCCTAGGCAGAGGACCCATAGCATCAATGCCCAACTTTTCAAAGGGTCCATTTGCAAGCACTATTTGCCTCGGGCCATGCACCAACCTTCTATTTCCATTTATCTGACAATTGTGACAGCTTTTACACCAATGTTGAACATCCACATGCAAGCTTGGCCAAACATACCCCACAAGCAAAATCTTCTTCACAGTTGATTCTTGGGCAAAATGACCACCACATGCCTCTTCATGCAAACCTTTTAGAATGGCTGGAATTTCCTCGATAGTTGGTACTCTTCTGCACACTTGATCCTTCCCTCTTTGATAGAGGGAGCCTTCTAGGAAGAGATAGAAACTTGCCTTCTTCATGAGTCTCCTCTTCTGAGCCTTCGTGAAGTCTTGTGGAAACTCGCCCTCCAAAATGTAGCTAATAATGGGAGTCAATGACTCCAATCCCTGGTATCTCGGTTGCTTGACAATTGCTGCCACCATGATGACCTGCACTTCTTTCTCAACACATGTAACTACTTGCTGTGCAAGTAAATCGTCATCTTCATTCTGTTTCCTAGGAATATGATATAGTTGCACTTCTTCAAATTGATTAAACAATCTACGAATGGCATGAACTTTTGTCCATAAGCTTTCATTCTTGCATGCCCAAATGCCTAAAATCTATTTAACAATGAGAAGTGCATCTCCCTTTACCATGAGGCGTTGTATCCCTTGGCCAATGCACATCTTCAAACCATGAATTAGTGTGTCGTATTCTGCTTCATTGTTGCTAGCTGAACTTGGTAGATTGAACTTCTCTCTCATGACCACCTCTCCACTTGGGTTGAGCAACACTAGCCCTCCCCCTGCTTTTCCTGTGGCTCGACGAAAAGCTCCATCAAAGAACAAGGTAAAAGCATTAGGAATACTTTTTGGTGGTGGTAATGGTAGGGTCTTTACTTCAGGCACCTTAATCTCCTTTTCATGCACCCTATAAGTGAGAATCCCTGCCAATTGTGCACGCACACTATCTTCTACCTTGAAAGAGTATTGAAACTCTTGCAACTCCATAATCCACTTTGAGATCCTAGTACTAAGATTCATTTGAGATGACACCCAAGGAAACAAATTCTCTATAGTGAGAATTACAAAAGGTTTTGGTAGCAGGTAGGATCTAAACTTTCTCACCGCAAACATGAGAGAAAGCATCATGATTTCTGCTTCTGTGTAGTCTCTCTCGAAAGCATTCATGACCCTACTAGCAAAGTAGATGGGTCGCATCCTTGTACTGTGGGGATCTTGTTGTAGCAACACAGCACCAATTGTTTCCCTTCCAACACTAGAGCTAACAAAGAATGTGTACTCCCAACAAGGAGGCATGAGTGTTGGTAGCTCTGACAAAATGACTTTAATGTTACAAAAATACTCTTCAAGCTCATCAGACCATGCAAATTCTACTTGTTGTGTCAACTTTTGCAAAGGATGAAGCAACTCCGAAGCTAAGTGAATAAAGCGTGACATATACTTCACTTTTTGAATGAATGATATGACCTCTTTGAGATTCTTGGGTGAGGGGAGCTCAATAAGAGACTTTGCCTTTGAAGGATCCACCTCAATGCCTTTATAGGAAACCTTGTGACCAAGCAAGATCACTTCATCCTCAGCTATGTGACACTTGTCGGGGTTGAGTTGACCTCCCATGTCATAGAGCTTCTTTAAACCTTCTTCTACCCTTTGTAGATGCAATGATTTTGAGCTATAAATGCAAAAATCATCAATAAAAACCCTAATGGACTTTCCAAAGAATTCTTGAAACACCATGTTCATGAAGCGTTGGAAAGTTGCAGGAGCATTTGTCAGGCCAAATGGCATGACTCTAAAAGCATAACAACCCCAAGGAGTGATAAAGGTTGTTTTCAATTGATCCTCCAATGCGATACCTATTTGAAAGTAACCCGAGTAGACATCACACACAGTGTACTTCTCATGACCAGCTACTTCATTTAGTATCTCATCCTGAAATGGGAGGGGAAAGTGATCTCTTTTTGTTGCCTCATTAAGTGGACGATAATCCACACACACCCTCCACTTGCCGTTTTTCTTAGGAGTGACAACAACAGGAGAGACCCACTCTGAATTCTCCACTGGATAAATGAAACCTGCTGCTAGAAGCTTTCTTACCTCCTTGAGTAGAGCCTGCTCCTTAATGACTCCTAGCCTTCGTAGCTTTTGAGCCTTAGGTGTGGCCTCTGGCTTCAACTCAATCTTGTGTTGAACAACATCTACTCCACGCACATTGGTGTAGTCTTTAGCAAAAAGCCTCGGAAATTTCCTTAGCACACATTTGAATTCCTCTCTTTCATCCTTTGTAAGTGTTGTAGACAACATACCTTCTAACATTCCTTCATCTTCCACCAATGGAACACTCTCACACACTAAAACACGAGAGAGAGAGAGAGAGAGAGAGAGAGATGAGAGAGAGATGGTGCTCGGGCTGCTTTGAAGTGTATCGTTAATGATCAAGCAAACATAAATATATATATGTAAGAAAGGGAGAGAGGGGGGAAGGGGGTGCTTGTTGCACTAATGCCTTCTTACAAATCTGTCATGACAAATCAAAGTGAGATTAGTATTTGTTCAACATAGCTTGCGTAAATTTCACCACAACACATCACAAGAAAAGCCACCCCAATCACTGTCTTAAGGCCAGGGGAGTCCTCTCCACCCTGTCGCCCTCTTACAGTATGTGGGATTTATGGCTAGATTGATGACAACACCAGAGACAAGCTATCAAGAACTTAACAAAAAACACCAAGATACTTACGCATCATTGTTGCCCATTACTTCACGTTGGAAGGGAGACAAAGTATCCAAGCTTAGTCCAAATCCACCCTCCTTGATTCAGCAAATGTTGGGCTTACACTAGTAGGAGAAATGATAGATTTCCTACTCTCAATTGAATGATCACTCTCTCTCTTACAATGGCATAGAGCTCCCTTGCTAATCCCCTATTACAACACATGCACATGCATAAGACAATGAGCTTCCACTCACGAGCTCCTTCTAGAGAGGTTGAGCTTGTCTTCTCAAGCTATAGCATAGTGCTGTTGCTTATGGCTCCCCCTTTTTGTGCTAGCTACACCCTCCTTTTATAGCAATTTTGAAGGCTAGGGTTACTCCTCTAACCATGGTTGGGTTAGAATTTCAGCAATTTATCTAATTTCTTTTCCTTGGAATTATCAAGAAGTTGGTTGGGAAAGAGAGAGGAGAGAAATGGAGGTGATAGGACTTTTCATAGTGGGTTAGTGTTAGTAGAGTTAGTATTAATTTACAAATGGAATTGGATATTTACAATGGGAGTATCCATGTAGGATACGAATAAGGAAGAAAAACTCTTAAGAGGTAAGAAAAGGTGGATTTCTTACAAGGTTGATTCTCCAAGTGTCTTGAGTAGGGCCAATTTTGACGCTTGTTGACGGTCCACTAGCTTTGACGTTACATTTTTTCTCCACTCTTGACCTTCCTTGAGAGACAAGGTAATTGAAGCTGAGTACTCAACCACCATGATGCTGTCTTTTAAGAGAAGAGGCTGAATTTTGTGGTTTTTTTGATAGATATGGGTAATTTGGAGGAGGAAAAATGAGACTAGGTGGTCAATTTTGGAATGGAATTGTGTGTGGGAGGTATGAGTTCACCATGGTTTCTCTTATTCTTCAAGGTTGAGGAGAAGGTGAGTAGGGTGCAGAGAGGAGTGGTGAGAGAGGTGGGGATGATGAGTGGAGAAGTGTGTGTGAAAGAGGAAAATGATAAAGTGGAAGAGAGAGTGTGGCTGCATAACAAGGGAAAATTGGGGTCCACTAAGAAAATCATAGCTCACAGCTCGTAGCTCAAAAAAATATGAGGCAAAAGTTCAGCTCACGAGCTACAACTTTTGTTTGTATCACCTTTTCAAATTCGGAGAGCAAGTGAACTTTAAAAATTCAGCAAAACCGACCGTTTTTTTCCACTGCACAAGGTCCTTGTGGGGTCCTTCTTTGGATGATTCCTTTGAATACCTCCAAGAGTGAGCCCTCCATAGTGCATGTATGCATGCCACCTACCCTTGACCTTATTTGGTAGGTCTATAATTGAAGATATTGTTGAGATCATGATATAAGTGAATAGTACAACTAAGAAAATCAAATATTGAGGGGTCTAAAAAATATGTACATGTCAAATATAAATAATATAAGTGGAAAAAATATAAAGGGGTCAAAAGAAATCTCTCTCATTATGAGGCTACCATAAAAAGATAAATATTGTTGGTGTTCTAATTTTTTAGAAAAAAAACAAAATAGATGTAGGAAGGGAAAAATCACAATAGTGAAAAAATATACACATAAATAAAACTAGTTTTTTTGGATTTTTGTTGGGGTGGAGTTACACCAAATATAAGAGAAGCTTACATGAAAATATTTCTATATGGAATAAAGAGTATGAAAAATGGTAAGAAAAAATTGTGGTAATGGTGAGGCAATGTACAGAGCATAAATAACACACACGTAGGTAGAAATATTTAAATAAATACCAAAATAATTATGAAAAAAACTTTTATTTAGGCCCTATATACAAAGAAATATTTTCATACGCATGGGCCATAATATACTTATATTTTATTTTTTATTTTTTTTTTTGGCTCAACTAGCCCAATGACTAGCTAATTGAGGGTTTTTTTAAGAAGATATGGGAAAAGTCTCGTGACTCATGCACGCCTATGTACAGTGAAATGGTAGGGATAGCCACAGTGTTGGGTGATTTTGGTAGGGTGAGGTAACTCACTGTGGCAATTACAAAGAGCCAAAAAACGGCTATCAATACGATTAGCCTCTATGGAAAGACAGGTGCCAAGAAGCTATATAATATGGACACAAGGAAACGATTGGAGGATCTCTATGAAGATGAGGATGAGTCTAGTGATAAAGACTATTCCACAGTGTCTGACGAGGACAGTGATAACACTACCTGCATTGATGAGGATGCTGATGTTGCATTTCTTTTGATGGATAAAGAAATCCAGGAGTCTGGTTTAGTTGCATTTGCAAATGAGGTTGAAGATGAAAGTGAAGGGCCTTATGAAGTGATTGAAGGGCTGATGCAAACTAAGGTTGAGTTGTCAAAGAAGCAGGAATTGATGACACAAATGATCAGTGCAGACCTCTCAGCCATGGAGAAGAAGATATATTTACACATGCTAGCTAGTTTTCCTGATTTGTTCATTACTTCATATGAAGAGATCAGAGGGTTCAAGGGCGAAGAGATGCATATAGAGCTGAAAGAAGGTGCTAAGCTTGTGCGGCAAAGGCTAAGAAGGATGGTTCAAGAGCAAATGGAAGCCTTGCAGGAAGAGGTACACAAGTTATTGAAAGCAGGGTTCATAGTCCCTGTGGAGACTATAGAATGGGTGTGTCCAGTAGTAGTAAGTCCAAAGAAGGATGGGAAGTGGAGGATTTGTTTAGATTTTTAACCCTTAAATGAAGCCACAAAGAAGAACCCATATCCTCTTCCATTCATTGATCAGATCTTGGATTCAGTGTGATAGGTTATGAGACGTACAGTGTGTGTGATGGTTTTTCAGGCTATTATCAATTAAAGATTTCTCTTAAAAACCGAACAAAGACAACTTTAATTACGCCATGGGGCTGCTATTGCTACACAATATTTCCATTTGGGTTGTCAAATAGACCTTCCTTCTATCAAGAGAGAGAAAATTGGGTATTGGAACCATTCATTAGTAGTTGTGTTAAAGCTTTTATGGACGACTTCTATGTCTACAGCAGTAGGGCTGAACACCATGAGAAGTTGCAGATGGTATTGGCTTGATATGATGAATGTGGAGGACAACTAAATCCAAAGAAATTTCATCTAGCACAGCCAAGGGTGAAGTTATTGGGCCATATGGTGTCAGAAAATGGCATTGAGGCTGATCTAGACAAGGTTAAGTCTATTATTCTTCTTCCATCGCCTACAAGTACAAAGCAATTGGCAACCTTTATACAAAACATGAAGTACATGGCACGGTTTATTCCATTGTCTTCACAGCTCCTTTATCCATTACAACAAGTGGCAAGTCATGATCCATTGCAATGGGATGACGAGTGTGAAGAGGTGTTTCAAGAGGTCAAATAGGTGTTGGGGGTCTGTCAGCCATGCAGGCTCCTGATTGGGAGAAAGTGTTTTATGTAAATCCATCAGTAGGGGATGATGCCATTGGATCCAGGCTATTGCAAAAGGGGAATGGCAGCCATTATATGAGGCCAGCGTATTGTGCAAGCCGAGTGAATCCGGTAGCAGAGAGAAAATTCTCGGAAGTAGAGCTAGTGATGGCCAGTGTGATATTTGCTTGTCGACGATTTCATCATTACTTGCTACCACGACCTTTTGTTCTCTTGACAAGTTATGCCTTTTTTCCATAGTTAATTAATGGCACTAACATGTCAAATGTGGTGAAGAAATGGGTGACTGAGCTGCAAGAGTTTGAGTTCTCTTTTTTAGTGGAAGACAGTACAAGAGCTACCCTAGCTGATTTGTTGACTTACAAGGAGAATCCCCTTCTTCTTAAGGAAGAGGTGGTGAGAAAGGTAGTTAGAATAAGTGTCACAGATTAGCAATGCACATGTGTTGTTCTTTGATGGCTCATACAGAAAGAGCCATGATGCGGCTTCATGGGGTATAGCACTTTATGATCCAGAGGGGAAGCTAGTATGCAAGAGAGGGTTCAAGTTGGATGCGCATAGTAACAATGAGGCTGAATATGCTACATTGGAAGCTGGATTACACATTTTTTTGAAGCATGGGGTTAGAAGGTTGAGCATAAAAGGTGATGCCTTGTTAGTTGTGAAGCAAGTGTTGGGTGTGTGGAAGAGCAAGAACACCTCATTGAAGGAAATGTGCTTCAAAATTAAAGGCCTGTTAAAAAAGTTTGAGGCATGGAGCATCAGACACATTGAACGTGCTCTAAATGGAGAGGCACATGAAGCAGCTCAAAGCATGATTGGGGAGCTATTTGTGTTGAGGACCACTTTACCTCTTTATCATGGCCGGGAAAGTTTGGCTCAAGAAGAGGAGTTTTTGCTAACAGGAATCATTCCAAAGGAGATTCAGAAGTCGAAGAAGTATGGTTTTGTGAGTAGAGCATACATGTATAAATTAATTGGTGATGTCTTGTACATGAAAGGGGTTGATCTCGTGTTGAGACGTGTACCTTGGCGGGAGGAGCTTTACAGAGTGTCGGAAGAGAATCATGAAGGTGCATGTGGCGGACATTTTTCTCTAAAGATCACCTTGCATAGGATCTTGCAAGAGGGGTATGTATGGCCTAGTTTGCACAAGGATGTTCACCATCGGTGTATGTCTTGCAATAGGTGTCAAGCATTTGGGAAGAGAGTGTTGAGGCCAGAGCTACGAAAAACCATTATGGCATTTGATGTGTTTGAAAAGTGGGGGATTGATGCAATAGGCCGGTTACCTATCACAAGCAGGGGCAAAAGCTATATTTTGACGACAGTGGACTATCTCTCTAGCTGGGCAGAGGCTATAGCAGTAAAACAGATCACTGCAAAGGATGTGGCAAAGTTTGGGGTGCCATTGGAGCTACTTTCATATAAGGGGCCAGGATTTAGAGCTAAACTGCTAGACTTTTTATGTGCAAATATGAAGATTAGGCACCAACATACCACTCCTTATTATCTGCAGTGTAATGGCTTAAATGAAAGATTCAATGGTGAGTTGGTACAAATTCTTTCGAAAGTGACAGAGCACCAAGGAAAGAATTGGGATTTGGAATTGTCTAGTGCATTATGGGCTTACCGTACTTCGGTGAAGACAGGTACAGGGTTTACTCCATTTCATTTGGTGTATGGAAATGAAGAACTATTGCCTGTGGAGGTAGAGTTGCCTGCAGACAAGATGCTAGAGAAGTTACTTGGGCCGCCTAGTGATGCATTCAAAGAGAGGCTCTTACAGTTACAAGAGGTTCAACTGGATAAAATGAGTGCATTGGAACATTATGGGCAGATGCAGGATAAGGCTTTGGCAAAGATAAATGAAAAGGTCAAAAGGAAGGGTATCAAGAAGCATGAATTGGTTTTACGGTACAACAGTAAGCTGGACAACACCTTCCAAAACAAGTTTCAGATTAAGTGGGAATGCCCTTTCAAGGTAGTGGAGTGTTTTCCGAAAGGTACATATCAGCTGGCTAACCTGGATGGTGTTCTACATAAGTCAAGGGTAAATGGATTGCGTCTTAAATTATATCATGCCAGGTTAATGATGGTGGAGCAAGATGAGCTGTCTGTGGATCAAGCAATGTTGGTGAAGGATGAGGAGACTTGTGACGCTGCGAGTCCCATATCGCTTTTTGTTGCTGCTGATCATGAATGATCTAGCAGGCTACGGGATGTGCAAATTATGTCAGGAGTTTTTTGGAGCAAGGGTTTGTGCATATGTACATACACATGCATGGTGCATCAAATAAAGGATTGCCCATTTTCTAGAGCCAGGTGGTTATGTGGGGCCCACATGTGTATAGGTAAGACAGCATGTACATAGTGCATCGATTTTCATCGTTACCAGTACCAGTGTGTTTTTTCTACAATAATGAGGAGTTGGTAGCGCTTAAAAATTCTCGAGGACGCTATTCGCGGACCGACGACATGAGGTAAGCAGGTGCGTCAGATGACATCTAGTGGCGTCAGGAGGAGGAATGGGGTCAATACTTGCACATGGATAAGTACGGACACAACGTGGGTGTTTTCTTGTGATACTTATGCAGAAAGTTCATCATGAGGACCATCTTTTGGGTCCACTTCACGTGGTTTCAAGACACATTATTGGAAAAAACTGAGTCCCAGGTGTGCAGATGGATGCAACAGTGTGACAACATTGCGCTGCAACCTCAATTTTTGGCCTGTTCGGGGTCCGTTTGAGGTCATCTAAAAGGCCAAGAGTGCCCAACTAATAAATCTAAGTGCGGGAACTGAAGAAAAAGAGAGAAGACTAGAAAAAACGTGGAGAAGAGAGGAGGAACAACCGCAGGTGTGTTTTTGGGGTTTTTGGAGCTTGTTTTGGCCGAGCACTTTGACATTGTAGACTAGGGTTTTGGGCCGTTCCGGACGCGATGGTGCTGTCCATTTTGCCAAATTCCTCACTTCTGCTGATTGTATGTGGAATATTTTACCCATATTGTGTGAGATGTTTGTCCCCTTGGTGTATCTAAATATCATAAGTTCTCCTCTCTGTGTGGAGTGCGTAAACGGGTAGTTTCTCTCCTCTCACTCCATAGGTGTGTTTCCTGTCTTGGCCAGGTGTGTTGTGTAAGCTGAGTGGTGCCCCCTAGTGTGTGTGTGTATCATTCCAAGAGTGTGTGTCGGGTCATTATAGAGGCGCTGTGTGTGTTTTCATCCCGCTCACACCGTGCTTGTTGACTAAGGTTCCGCTTGAGGTGCTTGTCATGCTTGATGACTCTTGCAACAACAATGTGCATAATGTAGTAAAACTTGACAACTTTAGGATTTCCTTGGGTCATAAGTATCCAAGTACTAGCAAAAGTCTTGGTAGAATCTGGTAAGGCATCAAGAATAGAGTGCGCAAGGGAACTGTCTGAAATGACTTCACCTATAGAAATAAGTTGCTCATTGATATCCTTGACACGTGCAACAAAACTGTCCATATCATCTTCCTCATGCATAATCTTCGATTTTAGCTCTTTACGCAGCAAAGCAATTTTAGGCTCATTGCGGCTTGCATAAAGACCTGCTTGAATATCCCAAGCCTGTTTTGCAGATTTGGTTGAATGAATGTGAGGAGTAATGGTGCGCTTCACAGACAACGCAATCAACACGTGAACTACACATCCATTACATCCCAATGAGCTTGTTCTATCATAGGCAAAACAACTCTAACAGCAGCAATCCTTGCAGAAAGACTTGCAACATCCTCAATATTGCCTACATCCTCAGAGCCAGGACGTACATCAATGCCCTGCAAAATATTCCAGACGCCCTTTTCCACAAGAACATGTTGCATCATGTAGCGCATATAGGGTAATTGTCTCTATTCTGTCTTTCCTCAACAAACATCTTGAACACATTTGTGATGTTGTCAGCCATGGAAAATGCCTACACCTGATGTGAAAATTGCCCGAAATGACGATAAGCTGAGTGATACCACTATGTTCTATATAGCACAACCCGTGGTAGACTATATGGGACTTGTTATGTAGTATTTGGCACTAAACAAAATTCGCCACAAAATAACAACATTGCCTATGCACACCTAGCTGTAGTGGAAAAGGAGGCGGCAATGAACCCGAATAAAAAATATGAGGAAACTGAGCTCTACAAGATCTCCCAAAATTTATGTCAACCTGCAAACGCTCATCAAAGCTCACAAAAATAAAAGAAAGTGCACAGGCATGTGCTGGAGCTTCTGGTGACTAAGCTCGGGAGGATGCAACCTGCTTTGATACAATTGTTGGAATTATGGTTGTAGAGAAACACACACAGCTTGGAGAAGAAAGGAAGCTCAAGGCACACAACTGAGAGTGTGTTACTTAGTGTCCAATGGAAATATGGATAGCCCTAGAACAAATCGGTGTATATACAATGCACGGGGGGGAAAACTCCTAAAGGGGGCAAAAATGCCCCGGTGGTCCTAGTGTGTTCACAGACATCACTACCATATGTATATGGTAACATAAACAACTTTGATAATGGCACATATCAGTTGGCTGATTTGAGTGGTGCAAAGCATAAATATTATGTTAATGTTTATAGACTGAAGCAATACTTGGCAGGTTTGATGACAATCATGACAGATGAGATGCTATCAATAGAGGAAGACACAGTGGAGACATTTGAGAATGTAAATGAGGTTTCTGGGAATGAGGTGCAACATTTGTTCACCCTAGGAACCTCCGCTTGTCATGAATGATCAAGCAGGCAAGAGGGGGTTGGCAAGCTATGTCATGCATTTTTTGGATGAGCATAAAGTCACTAAGTCATGCCAAAAAGCTTGCCCACCAGCCTCATGTATATATGTGTACATAGCCCTGCAAGTCTTGGAAGTGACCCTGTAAAAATCCCTGTACAAAGGTATGATTTTCCAAGATTGAATGCTGATGTTTTGGGTTTTTTAAGTCTCCAAGGCATGGATTTTATTAATTATTTTCAGCCGTGCTTTAATATAGCTTGTGACTCGGACTTGTACATCATGAATTATGAGCATCTGAAGCAGGCGGTCTCAACTTAGAAGGTGATTGTAGGTGCATGCGACAAGGGCAACCGGGACAACTTGGGGATCTAGGATTAAAAATGCTGAAAACTAATATTTTTGGAGATAGCCGAGCTGATGGCTTTGAGCCCTGTCTTACGATGCTTCATTCGGTGATCGAAGCAGCAAGTTATGCCGCGGGGAAAGTTGTCCGAGAAGTTCTTATGCCTAGGAATAGAGGTGAAATGTTTTCGGCTTGGGAGGAATGAGGAGGAGGTTTCCATGTGGCAGGGATATTATCCCACATGAAAAGTGAAAAAGGGAAGGTGGGGGTATATAGGGCACATTGGGTGCCCATTACAAGTGTATCAAAGGGACAAGAGCTCTCTCAAGGCTTGGCTATGGGGCCTCGTGGGCTCATGGGGAGGGAGATGGCACATTTTTGGAGTTGACACTACCTGGGTAGGTGCCCGGCCACTTATTTTGGTCCCCGGCCACTTGCCCCCACCCCATTTCCAAAGTGTCACAGATAGCTCATTTTTTGGCCAAACAAGGCCTAAAAAGAGCCAATTAAAGGATGCCTGAGGAGAGAATCTTGTCGACTAAGAAGAGAGAGAAAACCCTTGGGGATAAAAAATAAGAAAGCTCCCATTTTAATAGCTGCAACTCCTGCACAAATTCCAGAGAGCTCATTTTTTAGCATGAAAGAGTGCACCCCCAACTTGGAGCGGCCATAACTCTTTCATCCTTCATGTGTTTTTTGTCTATGGATATCCTAAAGACCGCGTTTTGTACAACGTTTGGCCTTTACGAATATCTAGTCATGCCTTTGGCTTGACTAATGCACTAGCCATGCTCAATCGTTTAATGGAGAAAACCTTTAGACCCTACCGCAAATTCACTGGGATATTATCATCTATTCCAAGTCCTTGGAGGAACACAAGCAACATCTTCAAGTGATTTTTCAAGAATTGAGGGCGAACAAGATTTTTATCAATCAAAATAAAAGTAAATTTTTCCTTCAAGAGATTCAATACTCAGGCCATATTATCTCTCAAGATGGTATCCATATGGATCCATCAAAGTTGGAGGTAATAAAAGCGTGGCCTTATCCAAGGAATCTACATGAGCTAAGAAGCTTTATTGGTATGTGTGTATACTACAGACGCTTCAAGGAAAAATTTTCTCAAATAGCAGGACCATTACATGACTTAACAAAGAAGAACGTTAACTATTCATGGACTACTAAGGAGAAAAATTCCTTTGACAAGCTCAAAGAGAAGCTTAACCTCAAAAGCATACTCATCTCATGGAAGATAGATCATTCTTGCTTCAAGAAGGGCATGACATAGCATATGAGAGCCGAAGGCTCAATACGGATGAACGATCCTTGGGCATTTATGAGAAAGAGCTTTTAGCTATTCTACATGTCCTAGACACATGGCAGCAATATCTCTTGGGGACTCCATTTTCTTTTTTTATTGACCACCAAAGTCTCAAGTACTTCATGACGCAAACCAAGCTTTTTGACAAACATATGAGGTGGGAAATTTTTTTTTTGCAATTATATTTTTATATTGCACACATTGCTAGTAAGCACAATGAAGTGGCCGATGCACTTTCACGATGACGGTGTCTATAGCAACTCACAATGATCTATCTTCTATGATGGATGAGTATGCTATTGGCCCTGACTTTAAGGACATAATGTTAGCCCTTGCTTTGGGGAAGAAAGAGGAACCATTCACCTTGCATGATGGTTATCTTCTCCATGGCAATAGGCTATGTGTTACCATCTCCTTTCGTGACCCATGCTCCTCCCTATGCGGGGCATAGGGGCATTAAAACTACTCTTCGAGGAGTAGAGACGTACTTGTATTGGTCTACCGTAAAACTGGACATACAAGAGTATGTTTCAAAATGTGTGGTATGCCAGAATACCAGGTATGATAGAGGGAAGCAACCTAGATTACTCGAGCCATTGCAAATCCCTAATTCATCATGGGAGAGTTTATCCATGGATTTTATCTTTGGATTACCCAAGTCTACCCATGGAAATACAGGAATATGAACAATAGTCGACACGTTTAGCAAGCAAGAACACTTTATTCCTGTCAAAAAGACTATTAAGGCACACCAAATGGCAACTCTCTTAATATCCCAGATTTTCAAACACCATGGATTGCCAACATGCATCGATTTAAATAGAGATCCTAGAATGACTAGTAATTTTTGGAAAGGTCTCTTTAAAATTCTAGGTACAAGATTTAGTTTCTCTTTGGACTATCACCCACAAATGGATGGCCAAGTAAGATAGCCAGGGATTTCATTAACGTAATCACGATCAAGTGATTACGTCAATAACTCTAGTATTTACATTAAAAAATCCTGTGATCCCGTTAATTGTCAACGTGACTTTGATTTTGACCTGCAAAAACCTATAGAGCCGGTTAGCCCTCTGGATTTTCCATTTCTCCTTGCGGGGCCCGCCGGGTATATGCAGTAGCCCGGCGGGCCCATCGAGAAAATTAAAAAGGCCGGCGGGAGTAACGATATATAGTAAATAGTGTGCTAACCCCGGTCTTTTATCTAGGCAAATCCTTGGGGAGTGTCATCTCCTTGTGAACTAACCTAAGGTTACAGAGTCACAGGTCCTTTTTTTGGGCCAAACGTGATTCTTAATTCGGTAACCACTTCTAAAAAATCTTAATTAGTTTACCGACGTAAAGGTACAAAACCAAAACAGCTGAAAACTTGGAGAATCATGCTCATTGTGAATAAGCCATTGGTTCAAACGAGGATTGTAATTGGTTTAAGAAGATGAGCATATATAAATGACGAGTCGATAGTCAAGGGTCGGATGTCTTATACTAGTGTACCGGGCATATAAATATCCTTGAAGTCTTGCATTTGAGTTTATTTACACTTGTCACTCCACAATATAAGAGCTAAAAATTCTTGATTGGGTTAAAATAGCTTTTATATACTGAAATGGTTGCATGGGTGGGCTACATTTCTTCATTGGGTACAAGTAGTCCTCAATTGAGTGATTATACTGAAGATTTATTTGCATTAGATCATGCATTGGTTTATACAAAGAGTGCATTATGTATTACAATAGATTATTAGTGCATGAAATGACCAATCATATATTTTATTTCTTTCATTTGTTTTTCTCTAGCAAATGAAATTAGATGTGTCTTATTGTTTGCAAATCAAAGCGGACATATAAATAATCAATATAATAATAATTGCATAGAGAGATTCATAGCATTGTTATAGTTAGTATTCCATGCATAGACTACATTGCAATGTGTATGGTTACTCACAATATAGGTGATCAATATGTGAATTGACTAGCGTGCATTGAAAATCTCATATTGTGCATCATGGTTACTTTCATATTGAATGGGTTTTAAATTATAATATATATTGAAAATAAGAAAAATGTTTCAAAAACTGAACATCTTGTTCTTTTATCTTCAGTTTTAATTTAAAAGCAACGGAGCAAAATGTGGGCACAAGTGGTATGAAGAAGCCAAAGAATAAAAAATCTCTTGGCAAAGAGTGGGATTATGCTTACAACATATGCGACCGATATATGGAGTGGCAATGTAAATTGTGTCACACAACAAAATCAAGTGGTGCACCATGTATTAGGGATCATTTTCTGGGTAGCACTAAAAACAATTGTAAGAAATGTGAACATCCTTAGGCACCTGCAGTTGCAAAGTGTTTGAGAGAAGAGCTTGCCAAAAAGGCTGGCAAGAGACACGAGATATATAGCTCTATGGCTTCGAGTCAAGAGTTCCCAGACCCAAATATTAACTCCGTTGATCCTGTAGTGACGCCAACTAACCTTGGAGAGCAAACTGCGCAAGGAGAGAAAATTCTAGGCAGTGTTCCTTTTAAACATCACAATGAAGGTGGACTTTATCAAATGCATCAAAAATCATTACATCAAAGCTTTCGAGTGCAGTCTCTAAAAGAAGCACAAACAGATTCTTGAAAATCCTGAAGAGCTGAAAGAATCTGTAGTAGAGAAGGAGTGGTGATTATCATTCTCTGGCAAACAACAAAACATTTTGGTTAAGTATTTTCATGCAAGGTGGAAGAGCGCTCATAGTCCACTCCATAGTGTTGTTTACATGCTCGATCCAAAGTATTGGAATTTAGATTTGATGTCCAATACAGAGGTGGTAGGCGATTTCTATCACGTGGTCAACACGTTCTACTTCAACGTTCATGACCGAATTGATTGCATCAAAGAAATGAGTGTATTTAGATTAAAAGAAGGTCCTTTTGTGAATGATTTTGTACAGGTAATGGCAAAAGAGCAACGTGCATAGAAGTGGTGGATGATGAATGGTGGAGAGCGTTACTCTACCTTACATCCCCTTGCAATGAAAGTACTCGCACAATGTGCAACAAACTCAAGTTCAGAGAGAAACTGGAGTATGTACAAGTATGTTCACAAAACTATTCGCAACAAACTATTAGCAAACAGAGAAAAAAATTAGTGTATATGTTTTGCAACAAAAAGATACTGAATCACATCGAAAATGCTGGTTACAAGGAGGAAATTCCAACCTGGTTGTATGATTGTCAAAACAAAGATGAAGAAGAGTTCAATGTTGGTGTATCTCAATGCACTGTAGACGAAATAGAAGAGAATTTGATAATAGATGTGGAGGTTGAATTATAAGGAGAACCACAACACTGAGACTTAGAACCAGATAACAACTCAACTAATTCAATATAGCTTGAGAGTAGAACGAGTAAATATCAAAAACCATTGTAAAAGACCTTGTATTCAAATGTGTTTTGTCAATCTCAATTGTGTTGCCCTGAAGCAGCATCTCACTCATCAAAGAGATTTCTAATTGTGCTAGGAGTATCTGGGAAATATTGCTTGAATTTATATTTGTTTGCCATGCCAAACATAATATATATTCCTTGTGAAGAGATTGCATCTCGACTACTATTTTAGATCAAATGAATATGACAAACTAAATGATAATCATAACCACATGTCAATTTATAATATCCACTCCATCCATCAAAATTCTTATAGCAAATTGGACATTGGGAAGATGAGGATGCATCTGAAGTAGACGAGGGGACCAACTCCGGATGCATGACAAGGTGGTTGATGTGTGTCCCTTGTACAGGTGTTGGATTCACTCACTGTGTCAAATTTTGAACGTCCTGACTTAAACGGTGAATGCTTTTCTCCATCCGGACTTGTGAGGGTTGGGGTGTCTATCTAGCTATAGAAAGCCGTGTTATTTTTGCATCTTTCCCTCCCAACTGTTCGTGTAAATATCCTTCTCTCTTTTTAACTGTAGGTCGGTTCCTTCCACTATTAATGCCATCTCATCTCGTGTGAAAGTGACACAACTCTCCCTTAAATCATGAGTGGCAACAATTGTCTCCTTTGACGAGAATTCTAATGGTCGTTGTTGCACAAAGTGAACATATAACATTTTTGCAAAATATAGCACATAATCTACATTGTGTAGGGGATGGCCAAATAGATCCTCTCAACTTTATCTTTGATCGCGTCATGGTTGCACTTTAAAACCTTCCACCTTTCTTTCTTGATCTTTGTGTCCTCACATGACCATATTGTCTTAATCATGTCCTTTGTCACTTATTTATTGATCTCCTTTCATTGCATATGGTTTGGATCTGCCCACTTTGAGAGTCGGCGAGCAGTACGCATCGCTTGTTGTGCCAGAGACTTCATGCACTGAAATGCATTAACAGTCGCTTGTTGTTGATCATCAGGCAGTGATTGGGTGCCAATATCTTGTTCTTCGTTGGCCATTTTCTCTTAGATCTGCAATCAACAAATAAACAAATATCAATATCATTGGAAAATATAAATTCTCACTCATTGGGACACTGCGCAGAATCCACTAAAACAAACCACAACAAATGCTACTAATTGAACCATAGGGCAAATTTGAAATACTAGCAGTTAAATGACAAATTTGAGATGATGAAAGATAATTGAATCCATTAGGTGGACCACTTTAAACAGATAATAAACTTCCATAAAAAAACAATATCCTGGACAAGACATATATATAGAATAGAAATGTTTAAATCGGATAAAATGATGGTGCAAGTTCAATAAGTTGAATTTGGACAGCGTTATGGTCTGTCTTTAAATGTTCTTTGAAAAATATCAACACGTCACAAGCATTCCTTCTTTGGTACCACTCTTTTAACTTCACCCAACAATCTGCTTTAATCCAAATAGTCCCTCATAACATCTTCGTCCGAGTGGTGAAAATCTTCTTCTGGAAAATAGACTTTTCTGGCTGCACCCCAAAAATCTACCAGCATGTTGAATAGGTAGCCCAATGCATAAATGTCGCTTGCTTTTGTGTATGCATCTGTGCACCATGGATCGTATAGCTCGGGAGCAATCCACGATCGCTTAGCCATCTCGACATTCCATGCTCTCTGTGCATTCAAAAGTGCTTCGTCCGACTGGACACTTGGATGCAGATAATTATTTGTTGCATGCTTAGCTATTATTCTCAGCATCATACCCCAATCAATGACACCGATGCGGGGTTTATTGGCATGAGTAAAGTCCAACATTATGCTGAATGGGTGCAGTTCACTATGTACTATACTGGCCGAGTGGACAGCCGCAACGTCGTAGATTAAGGCATGAAAAATTGCTGGCATCTGCTCGATCACTGCTTTGATCCGCACCGTGTCTATTTCACTTACAGGAAGATTTGCTACAGGCAATGACCTCCAGCCGTGTTGTAGCCTATGCATGTTTCATCTGAACAATCCGTGAGCGAATGATAAGCGATAGATCACGTCGCCCACGGTACCCCCATTGTAGTATGGGAATATCGTGATCCAAGGAGCTTCTGTAGTAAACCCAATGCACCTTACAATGGAGGGGTGAAGCATTTGCATTCCTTGCTCTGTGTGAAAGCTGTCAAATTTCACCTCACCCTCCCTTGTAGCATTTTCCCACATATGTAATGTGGTATGGAAAAAATGAGATACCTTTGATGGTGTACAATGTGCACATACCGAAGGAGCTTGCTCCAATCCTCACACCTTCTACCAAGGCTTCATGAGGGATGTAGACAAGATGAGCGCACTTTGCATTCAAAGTAGTGCGCATGGTTGTGCCGGTGCCGCTGGCATCGGATCGACCTCCCAAAGCTGCTTGCACATCTTGGGCCATCTTCAATCTCTTGGCTAAGCGTGCTTGGTCCTGTGCTTTCACACGTTCATCCTTAACTTATGTTCTTTCCACAATTTATCCCAGAGCTCTAATTTTAACATGTCGTAGGCAGGTGGTATATCTTCCTTTAATTCTCTGCAACATACTTTCATATTGCCCAACACTGTCCTGACCTTGTGGCAGGGGTCAAATTCTTGTATCCCTGCTGGAAGCAACAACTCGTATTGGCCTTCAGGTCGCAACCTACACTCTGTGTTCTCCCATATAGCGCTAGTGATGTCTTTGATGTAGACATCGCTTTCACTAATATGTCGTATGCGATCAGCTGCACATGATGAGATTGCCAAAATGCATTCTTTACGAATGGCATGCATAGTACATTTCTTTTGATCTGGCATCATATTTGTATTGGACAATTAAAAAATAGCATATCAAATACAAATTCATGGTTGTGAATGACACTAACACTCTCACACTATCTCAAGTAAACTCTTAACCACCACTTGAAGACTTTAACAAATGTGCAAGGAAACATTGATAAAAATTTGAAAATAATCTTTACTTAAAATTGCAATCTGTTACACGTATAAAATGTAGTTCAAACAAGTGGTATATAAGAACTTAATTCAAATCTCACAATACATGTTAACAGACTAGCACATTTCAGCATATATTGAATTTTTAACTTATATTTTTCTTCGTGCGCACATACTAATTCAAACAAAGCACACACCGACTTAAAAACTTCAAAAACATTTAAAACATTGGAAGTATACAAATTGGACTAACAAATTGTGTTCACACACTCTTTTACATAGAATTTATGTAAATGTAGCAATCACAAAGCGATGATAATTGATGCTCTTTAAAAAGATACAAAATAATATTTAAAATGCAAATTGTGTGCATTTAGATTTTTTACAAAGAAGTTATGTAAATGAAGCATTAAAAATAGCCATAATGCTTGAGAGTCCTTTAAAAAGATTAAAAAAGAATATTAAACATGCAATTGTGTGCAAATACTTTTTTACATGTAATTTATATAAACGGAACATTTAAAATAGCAATGATGGATGAATAAAGTATTCTTTTGAATATGATTAGTTAGTATATAATTTCAAATGGACAGTTAAAAACAAAAAAATAAAACAATTCATACATTTTGTATATAAAATACTCTTCACAGCCACGTTACCGACCAAGTATTTCATATACTTAATACTTAAAAAATTAACTGCACATGCATATACAAATTATATAATGTTCGTACGGCTGGGTTAACAACATGAACTCTACATTTATGCAAACATAGATGCTTCTAGTAAACAACACTCTATTAGCCGCATTACCGATCGAGTGCCGTCTGAATCTAAGGAAAAACAATCGCCTGCATACGAACATCATATAGCCGCGTTACCAACCGATGCCCGTATGTTTTTTGGGAAAGGGGAAGGGAAGTTGACTTACCATAAGGATACAAAATTCGCCACGTTAGCGACGTAGTACCCAAACAGTAAGCCAATACTTACCACATTGAGGAAACCATCTTCCCAGCGTCACCGAGGTGATGCCCCCGTGATAAGAATTGTTCCGTAGAATAGCTTACACACACACTCCCATTGTGTGATAAGGTACCTTATTACTGTTGCGCACTGCGACGAAAGGCACGCTACCACACAACACATACTCGGATCGTGTGGTAAGGTACTCTATTGCTGCCGCGAACTGCGACGCAGAGCACGCTCCCACACGACCCCCTCTCTCCTCTCTCCTCTCAACATACCTGCAAAGGTGGTCAACGAGCTCTCTCTCTCTCTCTCTCTCTCACTCTCTCTCTCTCTCTCTCTCTCTCTCTCTCTCTCTCTCTCTCAAGAGGAAAGCTAGACCAAAAAAACACCAACGGGCCCGATCAGCCCCCCTATATATTACTATGCGAGCCCGCCGCACTTTTCAGTATTCGCGGCGGGCCCGTAGGGAAAATGATAAACCCCAACGTACCCGCCGGGGATACTGAAAAGCCCGTTGGGAATTTAGTGGGTTTGCAGGTCACCATTAACCGGGTTCTGTGTGATTATGTTTAGTGTAATCATGTAAATGTGTCAATAAGACCTTGTGATCACACAAAATTTGACGTAATTACGTAAATTTTAAATCCCTAGAGATAGCCAATCTTACAATTATTGATCTACTAAGACCTATGTTACAGAACTAAATCAACACTCACAATGGAAAAAGTACTTACCTCTTGTAGAGTATGCGTACAATAATACTATCCATACTTCTACGAGAAAAGCACCTTCTGAAACCATAGAGGGAAGACCTAAAAGTCCCTTGCTACTTAAAGTACATGGAAAAATCTTCGTTGTCGATGAGTATAGCCGTGATCTGCAAGAATCTCTTCAAAAGATTAAGGAGGCTATACCTATCTCTCAACAAAGGCAAAAAGTTGTTGTTGATAAGCACATAAGGACCTTAACGTTCAAATAAAATGATTGGGTCTTACTTAAGTTTCCCGCGGCTCGATTGAGGCAAATGACGGGAAAAAATCCTACGGGCCATTAAAAATATTATGCTAAACTAGCAAAAAGATACTACGGTCTTTTTCAAATTTTGAAGCCAATCAATGAGGTGGCTTATCAATTCAAGTTGCCCAACCATTGGCTCATACACAATGTTTTTCATGTGAGCCTATGTAAGCCTTAAAAGGAAAACCACCAGGTGAAGCAATCATTCCAGACCCTCTTGAAATCAAAGACCAAGAAGAGCTGCTACAACCCGAAGCTATACTTCAATACAAAGACAATGTACTACGACATGGTAAGACTATCTGACAATATCTTATTAAGTTCAAATATTATCCTTTTGAAGATGCTAGATGGATGCAAGGAATACAGTTTAAGGATAGTGTGAACCTTCAATGCTTACAATGCCACATTAGAGTAAGCAAATGTATATGTCTCTTTTAAATGATCAATGTTTCGGTCTTATTAGACTAGGTCTCTTTAATTTGTGAAAAAATTTAAGTAGTATGCATACTTAGAATCATATTTGTGATGACGATGTCTCTCAAACACCAAGTAGAATTTGCCACTCTATTTGGGAGAATGAAATGGACTAAAGAGCAGAGATTCTTGCGGCATCTATGTCTCCCAAGCACCAAATGGATTAGTCATCCATCTTAGAATGATGTCATAGGGTAAAACTAGATCCTCTACCCGCTAAGAAAAATTGACTAATGACTAAGGCTTTATCTCTTCTACCTCATAGTTGAGGACGACTATGATTTAAAGAGAGAGGTAATGTCATAAAATCTAATATCTAACCAACCCCAATGATTTCTCATTTTAAACTAATAATTTAATGTGGGATAATAAGCGGGAACAAGGGCTAGAATATAGACATGTGCTTACAGATCTATCTCAACACGGGGCCAATGGTAAAGGGGTCCAAATGAGAGATGGTATGTCAAAGAGCAAGGCTAGATAATGGAACTTAAAAGACCTTAGGTTTAGCTTCATTAAAGACCTCCAATGGTTAGTATTAAAAGTCCTTTGACCTTAGGAAAGCTAGGGTTGAGCTTGAGGTGGGAACCCAACGTAAGCTTGAGGTGATCTTCGTGATTGTTAACTAAGGTGCTTGACGTGCTTGTCATGCTTGATGACTAAGGTGCTTGTTATTCTTGATAACTAAGGTGATCGTCTTGCTTGATAATTAAGGTGCTTGAGATTCTTGTCATGCTTGATGACTAAGGCGCTTGAACTGCTTGTCATGCTTGATGAGGAAGGTGCTTGAGAAGCTTCCCATGCATGGGGAGTAAGGTGCTTGAGTTAAAAAGGGACCCTACAAAAGAGGGGGAAATCCCCAAAGCTAGAGGAATCTTTGACTTAACCTCCCACTCACCCAAAGGGAACCCCCTTTCTCAAGGTTCACATGGACACATGTCAAACTCTCCCTATGCTTAGCCACATGGTGTGCTTGAATCCTATTGGCTCGGCTAAAGAGGGGTCCAATGAGCTTCTAGTTTAATTCAACAAATATCTAGATATTTTCAAGCTCTCTCTCTCTCTCTCTCTCTCTCTCTCTCTCTCTCTCTCTCTCTCTCTGTCTCTCTGTCTCTCTCTCTCTCTCTGGGGTAAGGAGGACACTTTTCCAAAGACTACCCATGTACCCGAAATATGACTGGCTAGGGGGAGAGGGTTTTAATGAGCTTGAGGCATGAGCAAAAAGGAGGGCTCACCCAAAGCAAGCAAGGGCTATTCTTGGGAGGGTATACACCTCCCACACACTCATTTTGTTTCATTGATTCTCACTTGGTAAAAGAAAGAAACTCCATCTCCTTCTCCAAGCTTGTTGAGAAGTGAGAGTCTACACCAACACTCTTGGCTATGGAATGCAAATCCAACCAAGATGCATGATTCAATGCTTAAGCTTTCCATATTCTTCATCTTCATACTATGCTATCAAGAAGAGTGATGATAAGTGAGGAACTATTTCTTTCTCCTACGGAATGTTTCTTCTTCCTCTTCCCTACCCTCATTCCCCGCTAGCTCTCTCCTTCGAAGGTGTTTGAGGCCTTGGAATTGAGGCTTGGGATAGTTAATGCTTTCTACAAAGTTTATGTTATGCTCGTGATGCATGAAGTTTTCCATCTTCATTGCATCACCTAGGTCACAAGCCCAGTGAGGTCACCTAATAAAAATGTAACCTATCACGTGAGTTCAACAGAAGGGTATTTAAAGTTCTTGAAACTTACATAAATATATATGCAAAAGGGCATTATTTTTTCAAATTTGAAAAAAAATTACAGATTTTAAAAGAAAAGGGTACATTATATTGTTAACAAAATTCACTGATACGGGGTTTTACAAACATGTCTTGAATGCACTGATATCGTAGTTTTACACATAGTGAACCCCCGAGGTCACAAGGAACACAAAGATTGTATTGTACCAAGTCTCTCTTGATGGGAGAAACTATAATACAAATGCCTTCTAGAGGGGGGATTGGCAAATGTTGTCAGTTCTCTAAACTCTCTCTCTTGCAAAAGTATTGTTTCATGCCAAGTTAACTAATTACCATGTTTATGTAGCTACCATCAATTAAGTTCACCAACTATCAGGGGATTTAATGTTCAGTTAGTGAGCCGGGTTAGCACCGAGCTACTGGTTGTGGGATGCACAACACAAGAGAATTTGACACAAACTACACCTTAGAATCTTAAGTTGTTAAACTAAATGAGCTTAGAATTAGGATACAAAAGAAACTTCATTGTGATAGGCATGAAGTGCTCTAAACTCTGCCGAGATTCTGAGCAGATGTGCAAAAGCCAAAGCTTTATGGCCTCAATACACTTCCCTTGCTCTTCTCAACCCCTTCTGTGAGCACAAACTTGCCTTTCTTATCTATAGATGAACTTTCCCTGTAAACATGCTCGTGCTAAGCTCATAAAGTTTCTCCTCAAGTTTCGAACCCAGTTACCGTTGCAATTTTTTGAAATCTTATCGATACTCGGCTCTTTTGGTTTGCACTACCCCTTGGTTCCCTTTTGTAAAAAACAACTTTGAGTTTCAGTATAGATGGAAAAATGCTACTTCTGCAAGGTTTTCCATCACAAATTGGTAAAACTACCCGTTCCAATCCTCACTCTTTGCTCTCTTCACGTGCCTCAGAGCCATGCCTCAAGTGCCACTGCTCCTTCTCTCACCCTGGTCTTTTTTGCCTCAATGGGCGACTCTTGCCTGCTCGATATCCTTGCTTTCCTATCTCTCTCACTTGCACTCGCTCCGAAGCTTTTTCTTCTCTAATCTCATAGCACCCTGCTTGATCTTATTTCCCTTGTCTCTAGTCCCTATCGATGACGCTCCTCCTCTCGTTTTTTGATAGCAGCTCGGCCCTTCTCTGATCCATGCTGCACTCGGCACTCCCTTGCCCTTTTCTT
The DNA here is from genome assembly GCF_014529385.1 of Adiantum capillus-veneris. Classification (NCBI taxonomy): domain Eukaryota; kingdom Viridiplantae; phylum Streptophyta; class Polypodiopsida; order Polypodiales; family Pteridaceae; genus Adiantum; species Adiantum capillus-veneris. The sequence goes on along the minus strand of NC_140942.1, from coordinate 54,416,879 downwards.
TTTTTGCACCTCGTCTCCTGCTCCTCGGCTCACGGCGGCTCTCTTGTGCTCCCTACAATCAACGATGCTACACCTTATTATCCCCCCACCCTTGATAGCACGCTTTTCCACTTATTTAGATTCATAGTTTATTATAAATAAAGCAAGGATTTATTAAAAGCTTCATAGTATAAGCGGCATTTCACATTAAGCCCTTACTACAGCTCTCGGCCCTCGCTCTCTACTTCAATGTGCTCCAAGTTATACCATTCACGGACTTCGGCAACACTTTCAACTTATATCTCCGCCAAAGATTGATAAGCTCAAACTTGAAGCACAAGCTTAGTTAACAGCATTGGAAATAATTTCCATCCGACGAGACTGCCCTTCAAAACCTTGTTTACAACCACAAGAAAATATTTCTTTGTCACTGACTCCTCCTCACAAAGATAGTAGACATGTCATCCTCGGCACCAATTCTTCTATATCAGCACCTTGTGAACCGGTCCAAAGTCGAACAAGCAAGAAACCCAAACACACATCACCCTCGCAATGCATTGTACTAGTGTGAATCTTGAAAACATGTAAGGTACTTTCAAGCTCTAGCAAACCAGACTCTACTTTCCTGATCTAATTTTTGTCTCTGTTCATAGCCATAAGCGCTTTAATAACTCTCAGTAAGTTGTTGTTCTCAACAATAAACTCTGTCAAAAGTTCCTAAATAATAAATCATTGCCGAAATCACTAGACTAGCAAAAAACTGGGTTTCCAACTAGGGATGCGACGCATCATGACATCCACCCCCTATGAACCTGCGCATCCTCCGGCATGTGCTAACCATCTTCAGGTTTCTAATCTTCAAGTATCTTTTAGAGAATGCATCTCATCGTCTTCTTCGCATTCTCCAGAATCTATGTCACCCAGAACCACCTGTCCTTCACGCTTTTTGAATAATTTGATTCTCTTCCCTACAATGGGCATTTTAAGCTTGGCGCCATCAAGTTCTTTGAGCTTGTAAGTTCTGTTATCATAAACGTGCAGCAAAACATAAGGTCCAAACCATCTCTAATCCATTTTACGCATGGACGAATATTGATTTTTCAAACTGCTATCATAAACAAGTACCCAATATCCATCTTTGATAGTAGATGGTCTCAACCTATGCTTCTTGTCAAATGCAGCTTTGTTCTTCAACTGTGACTCCTTGAGCTTATCTATTGCCTAGTCAATGTCTTCTTGGCATCTTTCAACCTGCCGAATGCACATAGCAAGCAAATCTTCAATTGACATTTCTGATTCACATGGCAGTATGGTCCAAGAAACAATCATCTCTTTTGTAGGCATAATTGGCTTTTGCCCATACATAAGTTTAAATGGCATAAATCCTGTAACTGAGCTATGAGTAGTTCTATCAGCCCATAAAGCAAAAGGTGAAAGTTTAGGCCAATCATCAATTCGTCCTCTACAAGCCTTGGCCAAAGTTTTAACAAATAGGTGGATGCCCTCTTTAACTTTTTCCATTAACTTCTAGATTATATGTTGTAGGACGAGCCAACTTGATTCCCAATCGATTAAAGAACTCATAAGCTTCATCTCCATCTAATTATCCCCTATCAACAGTAATCTTTCCAATGCAACCATATTGGCAAATCACATCCTCAGGCAAAAACTTGCATACTGAACTTGTAGCTTTGGTACGCAAAGCTCTTCCTTCAACTTGGTTAGTGAGATCCTCTCCACCAAGAACAGTATACCTCATTTGCCAAATACCAACTGGCATAGTGATCAAATCTACAACCCACTTATAATGCATAGCCAATGGATAAGTAGGATATAACTTATCTCAATGTCGCACATTTGAATACTATTGACAAACCATCCAAGTCTCCACAAATCGAGCAATATCTTTGTACATGCCTTTCCACCAATAGTTGTCTTTAATCTTGGCAAAACTCCTCTATGTCTTGCCCAATAAAATTCTCATGAAACTCTTTGTGCTACAACATTGGATCTACACATCCAATCTCACTAGGCTGAAAAGCAAAGGCTTTACCATGTGTTTCAAGAATCTCTTGAAAGCACTTGACCTCCTCATAAGTAAGAAACCCTTCTTTGTCGATGACTACTTGCTTCAAGATCTCTTGAGTAAATTTGTGGCCAATGTTCTTGGGATCCCTTAGCTTCGATTGGTGTGAAGCTTTCTCGATAACCTCGTCACTTCCCTCTAGGAGAGGGGTAGCTACAAGCCTGACCTTCTTTGCAATAGTCTTGTACTTTGTATCCACCTATACTTCAAAAGCACCACCCAATTCTTTGCTTACCTCCGTTAGAATGTCATACATGTCCATCGGATGCACTCGCACAAATTCAATCCCACTTTGTAACCTACTCTTTCTCGATAACCTCAAGTTTTGACATCATATCCACATAAGAAACTTCCTCAAAGACTCCTGAGATAACATCACCATGTTCAAGTACATCACATCCACACAAATTACTTTTAGCACTTACCACATATTGCTTCTCCCACTTAGGTAGCTCCATGAACTTCCTGTATGAAACTGAACCTTCAGATGTTAGTCCCAGAACCTCCATTGCTTCAATGGTTTTCCAGTTTGTGGAGAAGATAAGTGATCCTTTTTCTTCCAAATCCATTTCATGTTAGGGTCCTTGCTCGAACATGCTCGTTTCTGTGTTTTGATCTTTGGAACCGTCTTTGGTAGTGTAGATGATGTTTTGGGCACCCATATTTGAATTGGCTTGTCCTTAAGCTGTGCTTTTGGTACCCAAATTTGCCTAACTCCTTGCATGCTACTTGTAACATTTTCTTGTCGATAGGATGGAGAAGATTGATTACTTCGTGGTTTGCTTTGCTGGTAACTTCCTTTCCATTCCTCCTTGCTTGGTGAAACTGGAACAATGAGTTGTCCGCCTTTAGGTGATAGCTTGTAGGTAATAGCTTGATTTGATTCGTATCCCAATCTAGTACTGCCTTGTATGTCCGCATCCATGAGATTCCAAGAATCATGGTCTCATTTATGTGTTCATCTGGTAGGCATACAAACTCATTTTTTCATGAACATCCATGTACTATCACATTCAAGTTGACTACTCCCAATGTTGGTGTTGGGTTCTTGTTGAACCCTTTAATAGTCACTACTCCTGCTGTCAAAGACTGATTCGTTGCTTTCTTGTACGTGGAATGACTGGCTCCATTTACTCTAGCTCCTACATTGATTAATGCATTTGTGCTATGGTTGTTGAGCTGTACTTTGATGTGAAGGTCCATTCCATCTAACCATTCATCATTTGTTGACACTGCATCTTTCGGCAATTCCCATTGTCGGTCAGCTATTTCCAAAGTGTTGATGGGAATAGGTATTTGTTGATTCTTGAAAGAAGTTTTTCTTTTGAGTACCAAAAGCCGAGGTTCTTCCTGGGCTTCATCAATTATTTGTTGTTTTATCTTTCTTTGCTTGGTTGCATGCATTCTTTCTAGCAACTCCTTGGTTAGTGGCAAATTGTACTTGTTTAATTGACATCCACTAATCTAATTAGCCACTGGTTCACCATCTAGGATGGATAGCTTAACTGCTCCACTTGGAGATACATCTTCACTTATAAACGGTCCGTTTTTCTTTTTCTTAAACTTGGGAATGTGTTGCTTAAGGGAATAGATTAAAACTAAGTCCCCTTTTTTGAAGATTTTCGTAATTAAATGAGAATCAAAAAATTGTTCTTGTTTCCGCTTTTGTGCATAGCTGTGAGCTATAGCAGTTAGCCTTTGCTCATCTAGCTTCTCTAAATCTTTAAGTCTCTCTGACAACTCATGTCCAAACCACTCAAGGTCTTTCGCTACCCTTAATGTCGGCAATAGAAACTCTATTGGCAGTATGGCATCAGGAACATACACAAGGTTAAAGGGTGTAGCATTCAAAGGTGTTTTGAATGAAACTCTATAAGCTCATAGAGCTGCATGGCGATTCATTTCCCAGTCTGTCCTTCCTGACTAACCACTTTAGTCAATACCGAGCTAAGAATTTTATTTGTATGCTCGGCTTGTCTCTTTGCTTGTGGGTGATAGGGAACTAATTTGTTATGGATGACCATAAATTCATTAAGCAAATACTCGATTACCTCATTGAGGAAATGAGTTCCCCTATCACTAAGAATTTCTATTGGTAGTCCATATCTTGTGAGCACATACTCATATAATAATGTGGCAGTGGTTCTGGCATATTATTTTGAGTTTCTTTAGCCTCGATCAACTTAGTCAAATAGTCCTTAGCTACAATGATATATTGAGCTTGGGTTCTATAAGCAGATGGCTGTATTGGCCCAACAAAGTCTATAACCCATTTTGCCAGGGCTCTAGCTCCCATCATTGGTCTTAAGGGCATGCTATCTACTCGTGTTGGCATCTTTGCTCGTTAACAAGAATCACACCTTTGAACATATTCTTTGGCATCTGCAAAAAGTGTTGGCCACCATATGCCTACCATTAAGATTTCTCTTGTGATGGTCTCACTAGAAAAGTGACCTCCAGCTAATCTAGCATGTGCTTGTTCTATAATCTAAATATATTCGTCTTCATTTGCACAAAGATGCAAATGTTGATCCTTATCTCTCTGATACAATTGGTTTCCAATAAGAGCATAGTCTCTTGCTTTTGTTTCAATTGCACTTTGATGATGTTTACTCATATCCTCAGGAAATGTTCGGCTCGATAAGTAAGTAACAAGATAGTTACTCCACTTAGGAGAGGGTGACATTTGAAACAATCTTACATGAGGTATGGGTGTCTATTTTTTACATTGAGGATAATCCATTACAAAAGATCGAACATCACTCCTCATAGTTGGTCAAAATACTCCAAGTGTCAAGATCATTTGCATTGTTTGATCTTCCACAAAGTGAAGTCCTACTATGGTAATATGTGTTTAACTTAGGTATTGGTTTTTCTCTTCAGGATTAATGCATAAGAACAATATTCCATCTCGGTTTCTTTTGTATAGTCTACTAGCTAGTTATTGATACATAGCCAATTGCTTGATTAATCCGATTGTAATAGGAAGTGGTATTTGTGAATCCACTTGAGCTATGGTCATCAATGATACCATATTTTCTGACCATTGAGGTATAATTTCCATGGAGAACAGATAGGCATCTGGTAGATCATCATCTACTCCTTTGGGTGATTCTCCTGAAACAATCCTTGACAAATGATATGCTCTTTGATGAGTGATGCCCTTTTTACAACCACAGTGAAATCAAATTCTAGAAGAATGATGAACCATCTCAATATTCTTCTTGTGTTGCATGGCTTGTTGACCAAGTACAATAAAGCTTGGTGGTCCACGAAGAACAAATATTTTTTTTCTAATAGGTAATGTCTATACTTTTTTAGAGCATAGACAATTCCTAATCCTTCCCTTTCAGTGGTGGTATAATTGTTCTCTGCCATGTTCAACTATCGGCTAGCATAAGAAATAGGAAAATCAATTTTCCCATCTCCTGGTTGAGCTAGTATACACCCAATGGCAGAATTGGAAGCATCTACATGTATGTGGAATATCTTATTCCAATCTGGTGCTTTCATATTGGAGCTGAAGTGAGAGCTTGCTCAAGCTTCATGAATGATTCTTCACATGCTTCGTTCCATTCAAAGTGTGTAATCAAGCTATATATGGGTTTTGCAATTATGCAACTATTGTTGGTCTAGGGGTAGTACCCAAAAAACCAAGTAGACAAAGGCCAATCTGTGTGTTCAATTTCATAAATGAATTCGGCTTCCTTTAGTTTTTCAATCTCTTCTTTGATCTTCTTGGAAAATGTCTCATTATATGTGTATGGCCTTTGTCTACTTAGTTTGTCATTATCTCTCATGGGTATGGTATGTTAACAAATTTTTGGATCAACACCCTGGAGATCCTTGTAAGGCCAAGCAAAGATATCTTGGTAGTCTTTGAGAAAGCTTAACAAAAGATCTTCTTCGTTGTCTGTTAGGTCATTTGCAATGTAAGCAAGCCTAGGCTCTTCTCCTTGTTCAGACAAATCTATCTTTTTCACGTTTTTAGGCCCTTCGTAGGACTTACCTTTTTTTCGTAGTTCTCTAACAAGTTGTTCGACTATGATTTTTTTATCTTGGAGAGTATATTTCTTGTAATGGGATGAAACACTCATTACATCATTACCATCCTCTTCCGTGGTTTCCATTTGGTCATATATATCTCCTTTAGAGATTTTTTCAGCTCTTGATATTTCTTTTTCCGCTCAACTTGTGTCATGGTTGGCTCCCTATCCTGTTTCTTCAGTTTTGCTTGAGTATCCTTCCTCGTTTTTCTCGATGTTTTTGATATTTTTGGCTTTTTGTTTGAAGGATATCTGCCAGTGATTTTGTCCTTGACACAATCATGTTCATCTATCTGCACTAGGAACTGAGTTCTACTAGAGACTGATGACATAGGTCTAGCTTTCACGTCTAACATCGAGTTCCAAGTTCTTGTATATTGTGAGCGCCTCCTCTCACTCTCTTCTAGTTCTATACACGCTCATAACAACCTCTCTCCTATGCTTGGGGAAAGGTAAGGGAGCATGATTCCATCATCTTGTTTGACCTTGTCTCTACTCACAACTTCATCTCAATGGAGTTGGCCACCAAGTTGGGCATTCAAGCTTTCAACATGGGAGATATTGCTACTTCCAATATAGCTTTCAAGGCACAACAAGCCTCTGTTACTCCCTTGATTGGGAAGTTGAGGCTTTATGTTCAAAGCTACATCAACAAAGAATACTTTTTCATCTCTCCTCTCCAACATGAGGACGCTATCCTAGGGGCACCATGGTTTAACCGCATGGCAGCGAACATGAAGTTCCCTAAAAGGATAATCTACTTTACTACAAGCAAAAGAACATGTATATAGATACTAGTGAGTCTGGTCATACTATGTCACTTTTAAATCATCTTGCTTTTGATAAATCAATGAAGAGCTCAGTTTTTACGTACATGATTTTTTTCAGAGTCCCTAAAAGGTCCTAATGTTTCATCAAATTTAAAGGGTAGGAATCAAGAAGATAGTTAGACTTGTCTAACTTTCTAAAAGGATTACAAGATGATTTAACAAATTGGTGACCATTAAATTGAGCTCCTACCAAGAAGCTAACCATCAAATAAGGATCTCGATAAGGAGGCTTGTTAGGTGGTGAGCTTCCTGGTAAAAGGATTTGGTGACCATCAAATTGAGCTCCTACCAGGAAGCTCACCACCTAACAAGCCTCCTTATCGAGCTTCCCAAGCTCAACCAGAGGAGATCATGAGGCAAGTACAAAATTTGGTTGAAAAAGGGATGATGAGGCCTACCTCCTCTCCCTTTTGTTATCCAATCCTTTTAGTATAAAAGAAAGATGGTACATACCGTATGTGTGTGGACTATCAAGCACTAAACCATATCACTATCAAAAACAAATTTTATGTGCCTCGGGGAGAAGATCTGTTTGATAAGCTACAAGGCTCTACCTACTTTAGTAGGATTGATGTTAAAAGTGTCTATCATCAAATAAGGATAGTGGATGAAGATATCCTAAAGACCTTGTTTTGTACAAAGTTTTGTCTTTATGAATATCTAGTCATACCTTTTCGCTTGACCAATGCACTAGCCATGTTCAATTGTCTAGCGGAGAAAATATTTAGACCCTACCGTAAATTCAATGGAGTGTTCTTTGATGATATCATCATATTCTCCAAGTCCTTGGAGAAACACAAGCAACATCTCCAAGAGATTTTTCAACATTTGAGGGAGAACAAGCTTTTTTCAACCAAAAGAAAAGGAAAATTTTACTTCAAGAGATTCAATACTAAGGTCATATTATCTCTCAAGATGGTATCCATATAAGTCCATAAAAGTTAGACGTAATAAAAGCATGAACTAATCCAAGGAATTACATGATCTAAGAAGCTTTATTAGTTTATGTGCATATATAGATGCTTCATAGCAAAACTCTCTCAAATAGCAGGACCATTACATGACTTAACAAAGAAGAACGTTATGTATTCATGGAGTGCTAAGGAGAAAAATGCTTTTGACAAGCTCAAAGACAATATTAGCTCCCAACCAATCCTCATGCTTCCGGATCTCTCAAATCCATTTGAGGTCCAATGTGATGCTTGTGCTGATTGCCTTGGAGCGGTCTTGCTTCAAGAAGGACATGCCATAGCATACGAGGGCCGAAGGCTCAATACAGATGAACAGATCTTATGCATTTATGAGAATGACCTTTTAGCTGCTCTACATGCCCTAGACACATGGAAGCACTATTTGTTGGGGACTCCATTTATTTTACAAACAGACCACCAAAATCCAACTACTTCATGACACAAACCAAGCTCTTTGACAAACAAATGAGGTGGGAAAATTTTATTTTGCAATTTCACATTGATGGTAAGCACAATCAAGTGGTTGATGCGCTCTCACGATGACTGAAAGTTAATGTGGTGTCTATAGCTACTCACAATTATATATCTTCTATGATAGATGAGTGTGCTATTGACCCAGACTTTAAAGATATAATGTTAGCCCTTGGGTTGGGGAAGAAAGAGGAACCAATTACCTTGCAGGATGGTTATCTTCTCCATGGAAATAGGATATGTATTATACACTCCCTTTGTGAGAAAGTCATGTATGAATTCCATGGTCCTCCCTATGCGGGGCATGTTGGAGCTATATATGGCTCACTCTACTGAACTTGGTCTCGCCCATATATTTGTATCTTGTCCTCGATATCAATCTAATCGTTGATTACGTTTTCTTGTTGATGACACCCTGAACTTCATCTCAATTTTTCTTGTTGTTCTGCTCAAAATTTAGAGAAACGGGAAAAGCGCAATGGAGCATAGCACAATGGAACTTTTCATCCAAAACTTGTTTGTCTCCTCGAGCTCTTCGATTTGAGTTCTAGGTTTGCGTCAATCGGAGTTCGCAGCAAAAAGTTATGCTGTTTTTACTGCAATTGAGCTTGACGCAGCTTTCTTCATCCTACTTCTTCGTGAAGCGTCCGCGATCGTTTTTCTTATTTTGGCGTTAACTTTTTCGAGAAGATTTAACTTTTTGTTATTCGTATTGTGGACGTCAATCTTGCGTCTCACGCCACTCTATTTTGAGGACTCGTTTATTATTAACGTCTCCTTTACCCTGCCTTTTTTGTTCATTCTCAATTGCGGCCTTCACCATATATGGTGTGCAGATTCTGCGATCTTATCTTATACGTCTTCTCGCAACAAGATATGGCTATGAATATTCTCGGCAACGGCTTTCCTTCTGGCCAGCGTTCTATTCCTCCTTTCCAAGGTCAAGGATTTCCAGGCTGGAAAGCAAAGATGTTGTTAATTCTTGAAGGCGATGAACTCTCCGATGTTGTTCTTGGAAATCATGTTTGTCCGCCTCGGCCTGTTGATACGGATAATGATAACGTGCTTATCACTGAAGGACCTATATTTGAAGATTGGAATGTTGCCTATACGGATTGGCAACGACGTGATAAAGCAGCTCGTCGGTATATTCTTTCTGCTCTTACTGATTCCCTTTTGCTTGATATGTATGAACTGCCTACTTCCCACAACGTATGGAAGTACCTTATTGCAAACTTTCAGAAGAAATCTATTACAGAAATACTTTATTTGAGAGGGTTGCTTAACAAGTTACAATAGGAAGTTGGTATTGCCATGACGGGACATATTGAATCTTTCAAATCTATTATTAATCAACTTGCTGCTGCCGGTGATCCTGTTCCACAAAAGCAACTGATTACACTTCTCCTTGATACGGTGAAGGACTCTTCCTATGATAACATTGTTACTTTTCTCTCTAATAAAGATGGTCTTGATTTTGACCAAGCTTGCATGTCTTTAATTGAATACTCTCAACGTCAAGAACGTTTGAATGCTGGTCACGATACAGCTATGATTTCACAAGAGCAGACTGAGTCACAACAGATGGAACGTGCTTTTTATGCTCGAAGGCGTCCATTTCAACGAGGAAACCATAGAGGTGGCCGTCGCGGTAATATTTTTTCTCGTCTCAGATTTCCTAATAAGCAATGTTCTTACTGCAACAGAAATGGCCATACTGAAGATGATTGTTGGGCACGTCAATATGATGAAGAACACAATATTACCACAAAACAACTTCGTTTATCTAGAGACTCTTCTTCTTCTTGTTGTGAATATTGTGGACGATCTCATCATCCCACTCATTTGTGCATACGCTACTAAACATCGAAACAATATTGTACCAGCAACAAGCTGCGTCCTATGTTCAGTTCCTCCAGACAGAATACTTCATGTACGTGATGGATCACTTTTTATTGTCGATTATGGTGCTACAGGAAATATGACATATCAGTCTAAGTGGCTCCATAACTATCATCCACTGCCAGTTTCAACGTGTTGTTTATCTTGCTGATGATACTACTTGTCAAGTAAAGGATATTGGAGACTTATATCTTGGTACCTTATCTTCTTCCACTCGAATTTTTCGAGGAGTATTACATGTACCAGATCTTCAACATAATCTTCTTTCAGTTGCTAGACTTATTGATCTTGATCTGTTTGTTGGATTTGATCATACCAAATGCCGAATTGAGAAAGATGGACAGACTATAGCCACTGCTCCTCGAAACGGTAATTTGTTTGAACTCTCTCTCAACGATGCTGCATCAAATATTGTCACTGCTCCAGCTAATCAAGATTGCAAAGTATGGCATCACCGTTTTGTTCATGCTGATTTCTCAAAACTTCTTGATCTTCAACGTCATGATCTTGTTCATGGCATGGATCTTAAAGCCCATCCCCATATGGGAATTTTTGAATTTTGTACTTTTGGTAAACACAATCATAAACCCTTTCCTCTTTCAAATACAACTCATTCTCATGACATATTGGATCTTGTTCATACTGATATATGTGGACCTCTACCTTCTTCAAGATCACAATATCGCTACTTCATTACTTTCATTGATGATTTCTCAAGGTATACGGCTGTATTCCTACTTAGACAAAAATCTGAAGCCTTATCTGTTTTTAAACAATTCCACAAGGCTGCGGAACTTCAAATTGGTCGTCGCCTTAAGAAGCTTCGTAGTGACAATGGAGGCGAAAATGTTTCTCAAGAGTTTGTGAGTTACTGTGCTGACAATGGAATTCATCATAAACACACTATTCCATTTTCGCCTCAACAGAACGGTGTTGCTGAATGAAAGAATCACACTATTCTCAATGCTGTAAGATGTATGCTGATCATTCTGGCTTATCTTGTGTTTTCTGGGCTAAAGCTACTTTGACAACACTATTTATTCAGAATCATCTTCCTACTACTGCACCCTCTGGTAAGATACCCATCACAGCATGGACATGTGACATTCCTTCTGTATCTCATTTTCGAACCTTTGGATGTATTGCTTATATTCATGTTCCCAAAGAAACACGAACAAAGCTTGATGCTCCTGGTCTTAAAGTTATTTTTATTGGATATTCTGACACTTCCAAGCTACAAATTCTATGAACCTTCCTCCAAGAAAGTAATTGTGAATCGTGATGCTACTTTTAACGAACAGCTTATGGGAGGCTCATGGTCCATGGATGATTCTGATGATACTAAATCATTGCTTCAGGCTTTTCCATTGCTTTCAGAAGATGAAACGCTTCCTATAGAGCAACTTTCCTCTTCATAACCATCCATTCCAAATGTTGTCAATGATGATATTAATATTTTTGTTGATCTGCCTATTGATTTTGAACATGGCTCATGTCATGTTTATCATGACGATATTGCTGATAATGCTTTTTCTACTTCTGAAGATCCCATTACTTATGATGAAGCTATCTCTTCACCACAAAAGGATCAATGGCAAGAGGCTATGGAAGCAGAGTACGATTCTCTTATCTCTAAAGGTACATGGATACTAACTGAATTACCTCTTGGTCGTACAGCTATTATGTTGAGATGTCGAGCTCTACACCTTGAGCTGGCATCCACCACGGGTCTTGGCCGCTTACGGCATTTACTCACTGGCGCGTTAGGTGACCGACACGGAGGATCTCTGCCAGTGATTCTACAGCTGGACTACACTTATAGTGCCAGCCTAGTACGCTTCTAGTGAGTTCACACTTAGTGACCGCATGTACATATGTGCTACTTTTCAGCTTTAGCACTTAGTCATTTTGTACTCTCTTTTCTGTAAAGAAGAAGAAGAAGCTTTCCATCTCTGTGTGCTTTGTGCTTGTCTTGCGTAGCTCTCTTGCATCCTCATTCTTTACATGGTATCAGAGCCTGGTGCAGGCAAGAGAGGCTAAGAGAGCAAGAGCATCACAATCCCTTCGTTCGCAATCCAAAGTGCAGTATACAGAGATTTACTGTACAAGTACAGTGGTTGTGAAACGCTTGATTGTGGACACTCGTTGAGTGTAGAAAGCGTTACAGGAACCACGATAGCAGGTTCAGCAGGTTTGCAGGTTTTTTCAGACTGCAGCTATTTTGTCTTGGTGCTTCAAGATGTCTGACGGTTTCAGTCAGATTGTTACTGAGAAGCTTGAGAAAAATAACTACCCTGCATGGAAGTTCAGAATAACAAATTTCCTAAAAGGAAAAGGTTATTGGGACTATGTAGAAGGAGACAATGAAAAGGAACCAGAGATTCCCGAGGCAAATGCTATAGCAGAACAAAGGAAAGATTTGAGGGACTGACAACAAGGCCAGAGCAAAGTGATGTATTGGCTTTCTATGAGCATCACAGATGGCATGATGGGCTATCTACAGGATGCTGAAACCCCCGCCATTGCATGGAAAAACTTAGGCAGAGTGTTCGAGGTGAACACCAAGGCCAGGAAGCTTCAACTAAAGTCGGAGCTAAATCAGGTTAAGAGGAACAACCTCTCCATCAAGAGTATCATTGAGGCTCTTGGATCTATTAAAGTCTCAGTGGAAGACGATGACATTGTCTGTGCATGCTTGGATGGTCTAGGAGATGAGTATGTACATTTTAGGTCTTCCATGAATACAAGAGACGACATCCCCGTGTTCCAAGATTTGATTTCTATGCTTATTCTTGAGGAGAAGAACCTTGACACATCTTCTTCTCATGGAAGAAATAATTCTGAACAGGCCTTCTATTCTAACTCCAACAGAGGTAGAGGTAGAGGTCGTGGCCGAGGCCCAAGGGGTTGCAGGGGCCAATTTCTGGAAGGTCAATCAAATCAAAACAATACAGGTGGCAGGGGAAACCAGTCTCAAGGCAGGGGGAGTCAAAGAGATCGTGGTGCAGGATCAAGCAGGCAGCAACATACTCCAGATAGTAGAGAATGTTGGACTTGTGGTGAAAGAGGTCACATGTCACGTGACTGTCCAAAGGGAAAAACAAGTAGAAAGAGAGAACAAGGCAACTATGCATCTACTAGCAGAGATGCAGATGACAGCAAAAACGAGCACATGTTTGTTATGCAGCATGTAATGAATACAATGACTGCAGAGAATTCCACCCAAGATGATGTTTGGTATGTGGATTTAGGTGCCTCTAATCACATGACGTCTCGTGGAGAGTGGTGTAGAGATATGCGCAAACCAGATGTGTCAGGCTATGTGCAGACAGGAGATGACACAGCTCACCCCATTGCTCATGTAGGGGACATACCTCTAAATACGAAGAGTGGGAAATCAAAGTACTTAGCAGATGTACTTCATGTCCCAAACATTACAAAGAATCTTTTTTCTGTTGGACAAATGGTTGAGCAGGGTTTGCAGGTTCGCTTCAATCCAAATGGCTGTTATGTAGAAGATTTCCAGAATGGCTGTAAGCTGATCACAGAGGGCAAATGTGTGGGCAGAATGTTTACGCTGAATGTAGACATGCCTGAGGTAAAAGCTGCATTATTTGCACAGGGCACAGGTTTTGTGGCTGATGTTTACATTTGGCACAAACGCATTGGCCATGTCAATGAGCAGAGATTGCGCAGCATGCAATCAAAACAGATTGTAAAAGGTTTGCCCAAATTCAAGGTGGATGGTATGCATAAAGTGTGTGCAGCATGCCAGTTTGGAAAATAGTCAAAGGGCTCATTTCCACATGAGCTCAATGTATGTAAAAATCCACTTGAGGTGGTGCACACAGATGTTTGGGGTCCAACCAATACTGCAAGTATACATGGTTGCAGGTATTATGTCTCTTTCATTGATGACCATACAAGGAAAGTATGGGTCTACTTCATGCGTAAAAAAAGTGAAGTGTTTGGTCACTTTCAAGACTTCAAAGTCATGATTGAGAAGGAGACAGATATGCAAATCAAGACATTGAGGTCAGTTGGAGGGGGAGAGTACTTCTCCAATGATTTTTCAGATTTTCTGCGAATGCATGGTATACACATGCAGTTTACATGCAGATATACTCCATAGCAGAATGGGGTCGCAGAGAGGAAAAACAGGCACATTGCAGAGGTTGCACGTGCATTGATGAATGAGAAGAACATGCCTCATCATTTCTGGGCTGAAGCTGTAAATACAGCTGTGTACATTATGAACAGGACACCTACAGCTGGGGTGCATGATGTAACACCTGACGAAAAGTTTATAGGTACAAAGCCTGATTTGGCACTCTTGAAAGTGTTTGGCTGCATAGCTTACGTGCATGTACTAGATGAGTTGCGTAGGAAATTGGATCCTAAAGCAGAGAAATGTATTCTTGTGGGATATTCCCTTGAACAAAAGGGGTACAGGTGCTACAATCCTACTACACGAGAATTACGAGTGAGCAGAGATGTAGTCTTTGATGAGATGAGCAGCTGGTACAGTAATGCACATGGCACTATTGGGGCTGATGTAAAAGATGATGTGGTTGTACAAAATGTGAGGCCACAGTCACAGGTTTTGAGTGGACCACAAGAGTCCTCTTCTCGTGGCTCTGTTGAGAAACCATGGAATGGTAGACTACGTACGCAGGTTACTCCACCAACAGGTACAAGGAATGTATCACGAAAAGGAAAGGAAAAGGTTGATGAACCTCCCTTTATGGCTTATGCATCATCAGGTTTTTCACATGTAGACATGGATTCAGATGGTTCTGAACAAAGTCTTGATGAGGAATTTGGAATTCCGGCTGTCAGGACACCTGGTGTAAGGAAAGTACAAGAAGATGCTAGAGGGCAAAGGAGTGACCCAGGACCGCGCAGATCTAATAGAGTCAGAAATCCAGTTCAGAAATTGACTTATGATGGGTATCTAGCGCATCACCAAGCCTACATGGCTAAGGTGATACAGGATGTGGAGCCCACATGTTTTGAGGATGCAGTTGGAAATGTGCATTGGGATGATGCAATGAATGAAGAGATGGCTGCATTGGAAGCAAATGACACATGGGAGTTGGTGCCATTGCCAAGTGGCAAGAAAGCTATTGGCTGTAAATGGGTGTATAAAACCAAGCATAAGGTTGATGGTAACATTGAGCGTCACAAGGCAAAGCTGGTCGCAAAGGGTTATGCACAGACGTATGGCATAAACTATGAGGAGACCTTTGCTCCAGTGGCAAAGATGGCGACTGTGAGAGCTGTCATAGCAGTGGATGCATCTAGAGGATGGATTATGCATCAAATGGATGTAAAGAATGCCTTCTTCAATGGTGAGTTGCAAGAGGAAGTGTATATGGATCAGCCACCTGGTTATGTTTATCCAGGTTACCCAGATTATGTATGCAGACTTCTCAAAGCTTTGTATGGGTTGAAGCAGGGCTCTAGAGCATGGTATGACAGGATTGCCAAGTATCTTGTCAGTATTGGTTTTAGGAGAGCTCATGCTGATCATTCACTCTATGTACGTGAGAGTGATGTGGGGATTGTGGTCATTACCACATATGTAGATGACCTTATTATTGTTGGTGACAATGCTATGGAGATTGACCATGTGAAGGGTCTTCTCAAACAGGAGTTTGAAATGAAAGATTTAGGCGAGTTGCGCTACTTTCTTGGCATTGAGGTGATCAGGACTCCAGAGGGTGTATGGCTATCACAGAGACAGTATGCTTTGGACATGTTGTCAAAGTATGGTATGGCTGATTGTAAGCCAATTTCTATTCCCTTGGATGTGAATGCAAAGCTGAGTGCAGAGAAGGGTGATGTTGTTGAGGATGTCAACATGTACAGGAAGATTGTGGGTAGTCTAATCTACTTGACTATCACAAGGCCAGACTTGAGCTACACAGTAGGCTTGGAGAGTCAGTTCATGCAGCTTCCGAGGAAGCCACATTTGGATGGAGTACGACGCACACTTAGGTATGTGCAAGGTACTCTTGACTACGCATTGTTCTATGCAGCAGATGCACCATTAGCATTGTATGGGTATACAGATGCAGATTGGGCAGGTAGCATTGTTGATAGGAGATCTACGAGTGGCTTCATGTTCTCTTTTGGGAGTGCTACTGTTACTTGGAGCAGCAAAAAGCAGCCTACGGTTGCTTTATCGAGCACAGAGGCCGAGTACAGAGGTGCAGCAGTTGCGGCTTGCGAGGTAGCTTGGCTACGCACATTACTTGAGGACTTGGGAGTGCAGGTGGACCAACAGATTTTCATCCATTGTGACAACCTCAGCAGCATGCAATTGGCTAGTAACCCAGTGTTCCATGCCAGGACCAAACACATAGAGGTCCATTACCACTACGTTCGAGAGCGAGTGTTGGCGGGCGACATCGACTTGGTCTACGTCAGCACAGAGGAGCAGATAGCGGATATCTTTACCAAGGCCCTCAGAGCTGAGAAGCTTCGACGTTTCCGGACTATGCTTGGACTCTGCGACATGCAGAGCTCGAGGGGGAGTGTTGAGATGTCGAGCTCTACACCTTGAGCTGGCATCCACTACGGGTCTTGGCCGCTTACGGCATTTACTCACTGGCGCGGTAGGTGACCGACACGGAGGATCTCTGCCAGTGATTCTACAACTGGACTACACTTATAGTGCCAGCCTAGTACGCTTCTAGCGAGTTCACACTTAGTGACCGCATGTACATATGTGCTACTTTTCAGCTTTAGCAGTTAGTCATTTTGTACTCTCTTTTCTGTAAAGAAGAAGAAGAAGCTTTCCATCTCTGTGTGCTTTGTGCTTGTCTTGTGTAGCTCTCTTGCATCCTCATTCTTTACATATTAAATGTAAGTGGGTGTATAAGAAAAAAGTAAAAGCAGATGGATCTTTTGACAAGTTCAAGGCGCGTTTAGTTGCAAAAGGTTACTTCCAAGTAGCTGGTGTTGATTATCAAGAGACTTTTTCACCAGTTGTTCACATTACAAGTGTTCGAGTTTTATTGGCATTTGCTGTTCCATTTGATTTAGAAGCTCATCAAATGGATGTGCGAACTGCTTTTCTTAATGGTGACTTGGAAGAGGAAATATATATGGAACAACTAGAAGGATTTGTTATTCCAGGTAAAGAAGACCTTGTTGCTCAACTCCATAAGGCACTATATGGTCTCAAAGAAGCTTCGCGAGCCTGGTATACAAAATTTGATCTTTTTCTCACCTCTAAAGGATTCATCTCTTGCTCGTCAGACCCCAACTTATACATAAAACGCCAAGGTAGCAGTTTTGTGATTCTTGCTCTTTATGTGGATGATACCATCCTTGTTTCCAATGATTTGGGATTTCTTCAGCAAGTGAAAAAGTTATTGTCTTCAGCATTCGATATGGTGGATCTTGGAGAGATTCACTCTTGTCTTGGCATTCAAATCCAACGGAACCGTACAAAAGGTATTTTATTCCTTCGACAATCAAAGTTTATTGCAGATACTATTCAAAAATTTGGTATGGAATCTGCACATTCAGCCAACACACCTTGTCTTGCGAGCTCTACGAAGAATACTTCTGACAATGGCGGTCAACTTGTCACAAATCAACCTTATGGTAGCTTGATTGGATATCGTCAGTTTGTTGGCATGAACACTCGTCCTGATATTCTGTTTGCTGCTAATTATCTTGGACAACATCTTGCATGTCCTTCTCTTAGGCATTGGTCTGCTGCAAAGCGTGTATTGAAATACTTGAAAGGCACTACAGATTTTGGTTTAGTCTATCGACGACAACTCACATCGGATTCTATGAAATCTCTTTATCTTTTGGGTTACACAGATGCAGACTTGGCAAGCTCACATTTATCTATGCGATCTACTAGTGGAAATTGCTTCTTTATAAATGGTTGTCTTGTTTCTTGGACCAGCAAGAAACAACGTTGTGTTGCAGTTTCTACGACTGAGTCAGAATATGTTGTGGCATCACTTGCAGCTCGTGAGTTGATTTGGCTTCGACAAATGCTGGTTGATATTGGTCACTCTCCTCTTTCTAGCACACCCTTGCGGTGTGACAACCAAAGTGCTATTAGTCTTGCAAAAGACTATGTCCAACATAATAAGTCAAAGCACATTGTTGTCCATTATCATTATGTCAGGTATGAAGTACGCAAAGGAACCATTATGGTTGAACACTGTCCAAGTGACTAGATGATTGTAGACATTTTGACCAAAGGCCTCAATGAGTCACGTTTCATCCTCTTGCGCTCGGAGCTTGGAGTTGCTTCGGCCTCACTCTTTCTAGATTAGCTTCTTTGCTATTGTAATAGCTTTGTACATATGACATTGTAATCTTTTAGGTACCATGCACTATGCACACTCCACATTTGCACCTTGTGATATCTAAGTCACTTGAATATTTGTACATAGATGCACAATTCACTTTCACATCATCACCGCTGGTTCATATTTCACATTGTATAGGGGCTTGGGTTTTTCCCTTGAACTCCCCAAGGGTTTTTTCATCCAAAGCTAGAGACCTTTGTTTGAGTGGGAGTGTTGGGGCTATATATGGCTCGCTCTACTGAACTTGGTCTCACCCATATATTTGTATCTTGTCCTCAATATGAATCAGTCTTTGGGAGCGTATATGGTGTGTCTCTTGTCTCGTCTCTCTCTCTCTTTCTCTCTACATCTCAAGAGCGCATAGAGGCATTCAGCCTACTCTTCAAGCATCTCTTGTCATCTCGCGTGGTTGATGCGGTATTATGTTGATATGCAATTGTAAATTGCTCCTTATTTTGCAAGTAACTGTGCGTTGTGCGCTGTCCAAGTAAACGCATAGTTGTGGAGGTTTGGGTGATAATTACGAACCTTGAAGTATTGCACTATGATTCTACAACACCACGTAGTTGCCGGGGAGGCGGGGGAGAGAGAGAGAGAGAGACATTTAACGTCGTAGGAGCAATCCAAAGAGAGAGAGAGAGATGAGAGAGAGAGAGAGACTTCTCTATAAGAAGAGATGTGGCCACTCATCAAGTTCCGCATGGCATGCAAAACTCAAAAGCGCTAATACTTTTCTCGATAATTGACAGAGAGAGAGAGAGAGAGAGATACAGACGCATTGATATTTGTAGGCACTCCTCCACTTTGAAGGGGATGGTAGCATCATTTGCTTGAATCTAGGTGGCTAATGAAGCCACATTCTGGGTGGGAGAGAGAGAGAGAGAGAGAGAGAGAGAGAGAGAGAGACAGAGAGAGAGAGAGAGAGAGAGAGAGGACCCTAAGGGTGATGTGGTTATTCTTGTGTGCATCCAAGGTGATGCATGTCACCTCACACATGGTCTCATACTTCAATCTAGCAAAAGGTGTATAACTTTATGCTAATCTGGATAAAAAACTTTAGGGTATTAACTGGTAGGCATGGATGAAAAGTATTCCTCTTGTACTGTATAACCCAGCAAGACTAGATCTGGAACCTCCATGCACTTTTGTTTGCACTTTTGACAACTAGTTTCCAAAAGCATATCCAGAAATTGATCGGGCCTATATTGCTTTGTTTTATTGAAATGCATTTTCATTATTCAAAGGTCCACTTTTGACACCTAGTTTCCAAAAGTATATCCTCGTGTTGCATGGAGAGGAAGAGATCTTAGGATGATTAATATTTTTCAAAAATACTTGCGTGGAGAGCATGTTGATTTGTGACATTTTCCCTTCAACAATGGGCAAGACTTAATTTATTACATTCTAGGATGGGCGGCATTTTATTGTCAAGAAAGATATTCCAAGAAGGGAATTATCCATGTTGACATTAGTCTAGTGTTCTTAAAACTTACATTCTTGCCATTCATTCTAATTTCTTTCACTACTCATTTCTCTTATAATTTTGATAGTTGAGGCCTTGATCTGGGTCAACAAGAATTACTGTGGATGTTATGCATTTCAATGTAGTTTTAAAGCTCACCTTAGACAAGAATTACGATGTTATGCATTTCAATGTAGTTTTAAAGCTCACCTTAGACAAGAATTACTGTGGATGTTATGCATTTCAATGTGTGTGTGTTGTGAGGGGTGAGGGATAAATGTATAGATAAATTCCATTATCATCCTCGAAAGTCAAATATGACCTCTCGGACAATCAAAAAAACATGTACAATAGAAGCTCCTCTATCTAAGAGGGTACAATGTATGCAATAACACATGTAGATGTTTTTTTTGGGGGGGGGGGAGGGGGGTGTTACAACAAAATTGCAACAAATGTTGCCTAGGGGGATAGGGGTGGCTAAGGGGGGGAGGTGGATGTTGGGTGGGTTTCCATGTGTGAAACTCCTCGATGATGGTTGTACCACCACGATAGACGACGTACTTACCTGCGGCCCGTGCATCTTGTACATTGTGTAGCTCTTGCTTCTTTATCTTGAGTTGGGTGGGGGCTAGAGCTTCGCTAATCCATATGGTTGTGCCCTTGAGAAGATGCATTTTCTTCAAGAGTGCTATGCGGTCCTCTTTGGTCTCCTTGGTTGGTGCGGGGATCTTGATCGACGAATTCGATGGTGGGATTGTCAAACTTGACTCATTGGATAGCATTGTTGAGCTTGGTTTAGGTAGTAGGAAAATCGTCATTCTCCTCCCACCAAGAGGAGGATAGCTCACTGATGCGCATAACCAATTCAAGGCCTTCCCTACGACGACGTTCTTGTAGGCACTCCTCCACTTTGAAGGGGATGGTAGCATCATTTGCTTGAATTTGGGTGGCTAATGAAGCCACATTCTGGAGAGAGAAAGAGAGAGAGAGAGAGAGAGAGAGGACCCTATGGGTGATGTGGTTGTTTTTGTGTGCATCCAAGGTGATGCATGTCATCTCACACATGGTCTCATACTTCAATCTAGAAAAAGGTATTGACCGGTAGACATGGATGAAAAGTATTCCTCTTGTACTGTATGCTTCTCTCTAGAGGCAATATCCTTAAAATGCTCTTGTCAAATGAGGGTTTTATTATACCCAAATGTTCATTTTATTTTAGTTTTATTAGTGGTTAATTACATCTTCAGTTTGTTATCGTTACCATGTTTGATTTTTTTCATCCACGATGGGTCTCAAGATGTGTATTAAGCATTTTCTTTTGTAGGGTGTTAGTCCAATCACAAGTGACGATTGCCGCTACGGTTGCTCATAATTAATTGGAATATTATGTCTATATTTTGTGTAATTTGAACATATTTACTATGTGGTGCTACATTTAAGGTGTTTTCTAGGAAAACTTGTTGATATTGAGCATTTTAACTTTGGCAGGTTATGGAGCTGCAAGCGAAGGCAATGGATGGAACAAGAGGGGTGATGTACAGCACATACGAGGCAGTGGCAGCACATCTGTGGAGGTGTAAGTCAAGGGGATGAGGGCTGATTGAGAAAAAAGAGACAAAGTTGTACCTAGCATTAGAAGGGAGAAGCCGATTGCAATTTGCCTTGCCAAGAGGCTACTTTGGCATTGCCATCTTCACTTCCACTCCCATGGCACAAGTCGGTGAGCTAGACAAAGGCCCACTAAGTGTGCGTGCCCAAAGGATTAGGGAAGCCATTGCACATATGGACAATGAATATTTACGATCAGCACTTGATTATTTGGAGCTTCAACCTGGCCTAGAGTTTCTTGTTCAAGGTGCCAACACCTTTGGTACTCCTAATGTTTGTATAACCTCTTGGACCCACCTTTCCATCCACGATTGCGACTTTGGTTGGGGCTGCCCCATCTTTATGGGCCATGTTGACATCCCATTTTAAGGCCTCGCTTTCATGCTTCCTCGCCCCTCTGGTGTTGGTGGCCTCTCCATTTCCCTTGCCCTTGCCTCCCACCACATATCCACCTTTGAGCAACTCTTCTCCCAGTTTTGATTGTCCCCATTGCCCCCACTACTCTTTTTGGTACTAAATGGGCATGCTAAATTTTGTATAAGTATTTTTAGCTGGCAAGGTCCTTTTCTTAATTCTCTAAAATTTATTCAATGTCAAAGCTTTACAAGATTGTCCTTACTATGCTTTTTTTTATTGAAATTTATTTTCATTATTCAAAGGTCCATTTTTGACACCTTGTTTCCAAATGCAAGAAAAGCATATCCACATGTTGCATGGAGAGGAAGAGATCTGAGGATGATTATTGTTAGCATGTTGATTTGTGACAAAAACTTAATATTGTCTACATTCTAAAATTACGAAAGTATGGGCTGCATTTTATTGTCAAGAAAGATATTCCAAGATGTTGACATTAGTCTAGTGTTGTTAAAACTTACATTCTTTCCATTCTTATAATCTTGATCATTGAGGCCTTGATCTGGGTCAACAAGAATTACTGACGATGTTATGCATTTCAATGTCGAGAGAGAGAGACTCAATGGAGATAAGTTGGATCACAATTGAGCATGGGCTTTGTCTTTTCCAGCCACAGCATGTGTGGAATAACCCATGTGATAGGCCATTTGAAATCAAGTGTAGATTCCTACCTTAGGATGATAATGTATATGGGGAGGTCCCACCCCTTGATCTCATCCTCTGTGAGTGCCTATATGCTATATTCACGTGAAAATATATTTTATAGGACAAATGCCTTTACAAGAGAATAATATCAAGGATGAGCTACTAAAAGAGATGTGAGTGATCCTTGGCCTCATGATTCAGTCTTTTTTGGGATAGCCCAAAAGCTTGGTCGAAGGTGATTCATTGTTTGAGCGGAGAAACCTTAAAAGGAAAAGGGTAGTGTGAGCGGAGAAACCTTAAAAGGACAACAGTAGTGTGTCCCTGGTGGGAAAGGGTTCGAGGCAAGGCTGACTCCTGTACTATGTTCTAGGTTCCCTATAGATAGGCGAGGGAGCCTATTTTATAGGAGGGGGTTGGGTGCAGGAAGGAACATAATTAGCTCCCATTTCCTTTCAATGGTATCAAAGCTCATACCATTATTCTTACGGGTGTGAAAAGGGCCCTTCAGGCTACTTCCAAGGTGATGCATGTCGCCTCACACATGCTCTCATACTTCAATTTAGAAGGTGTATAAAATTATGCTAATGTGAATAAACAAATTTAGGGTAATGATTGGTTGACATGTATGCAAAGTATTTCTCCTGTACTATAGACCCAACATAGAACCCAACAGGGCTAGATTTGGGAAGCTCCTTGCACTTTTCTTTGCAATTGAAAGGGAAGGCTTCTCCCTAGAGGCGTTATCCTTAGAATGCCCTTATCAAACAAGGTTTGTCTTTATGGATTCACAAAGACTATATCTCCATACTTGCACTCACTTTCCTAAACTGAACTTAATGCATGTCGTTCTGGTGGATCATGGCCAAATATTTTAGTTTTTTTGTGATTGATCACATATTCATTTTGTCATCATTACCATGTTTGATTTTTTCATGCACCATGGGTGACCCGATGTGTCTTGCTACATACCAAAGATGGCAACAAATGTATTAGCATGGGTCATCCTCGCTCCACTTTTTATTACCTAGTTCTAGCAAATGAATGAAAAGGTTTCTCTAAAAAGGAAATGGACATCCTTTGAATCCATTTACCTAGAAAGGGCTAGCCAAGGAATTTAGCCTATCTTCATGATGCAAAAGGATGATGAAAATATGTCAGTTTGATGGATGAAAACTACATGTATTAGTTTCAAACATATTAGTAGTTTGGCCATAGCTTCATTCTATCTTGATTACCATGTTGCATTTTGTCATCTACCATGGGTGAGGGGTAAGACTCAAAAGTAAGCTTGGACCTCTAGAAATGGAGTTCTATTTTCTGTGGTGCTGCATATTGCAACTTGCAACAACTATGGCAATCAAACAGACTTAATGGGGATGAGTCGGATCCTCCCTTCCCTTGATTCAGCATGGGCTTTGTCCTGTGCACCATCTCTTATGGCATGTGCACCATCTCGTTACCATTCACAGCATGTGTGGGATAACCCATGCGATAGGCCATTTGATATCAAATGTAGACTCCTACCTTAGGATGATGATGTACATGGTGATGTTCCACCCCTTGATGTCATCCTCTATGATTGCCTATAAACTTCATTCATCTGCAAAATATATTTTGTAGGCCAAATGCCTCTACAAGATAAGAATATCAAGGATGAGCTACTAAAAAGAATCAAATTTGGATGCAATAGATGAAGAAGAAGACGAGTTGAAAGGGAAGTGTAGTGGCAAATTGAAGAATTGATCAAGGAACACATATTGCATCTATATATGAGATGTGAGTGATCCTTGGCCTCATGATTGAGTCTTTTTTGGGATAGCTTAAAAGTTTGGTCCAAGGTGATTCATTGTTTGATGGGAGAAACCTTATAAGGACAAGGGTAGGGTGTTCATAGTGGGAAAGGGTTTGAGGCAAGTCCAACTAGTGTACTATGTTGTAGGCTCCCCTAAAGATAGGTAAAGGAGCATATAAGATAAGGGGGTTGGGTGCAGGAAGGAACAAAAGTAGCTCCCTTATCCTTTTAATGGTATGAAAGATCATACAAGTATTCTTAAGGGTGTGAGAAGGGCCCTTGAGGCTAATTCTAGCACTAACGCCTGACTTTGTCTACAAAAGCTATGGCATGAAACTAGTCTTGTCGTAGAGTAGAGGCATTGGTGAATTAGATTTTCTGGCCTATTGGTGGTACCAAAAGTCTGCAACACGCCAAGCTAAGTGTTTTATGATATAGCACCAACTTGCAATGAGGTCTATAGTGACAAGCATGGTTGTTTCTCTCTTAGAATCTACTTAAGGATGCCGCCATTGTGCTATGAGTGAGTTTTTTTAATGTGCTTTTGAGACCAAAATTGGATGTAAATTCCAAGGTGCATGAGGGATAGTGAAGATCACCATAGGTGCAAAAATACTAGGATCAACACATCCTATCTCATGTGGCTGTAGAGAAAAAGCCTTACCATGTCTTGATAAAAGTTTTGTAAAACACCTCTTCTCTTCTTATGTTAAAAACTCCCCACAATGAACCTTTCGTTCTTTTGGAGATTCCATTATGAAATTCTGTCCAATTCTTTTTAAATCTCTAGGATTTGGTTTGAAAGAGGTTTCTTCTAGCTTTTCCCCATAATTTGATGGTAAAGGCAAGGGCACTGGTCTTACTTTCTTTGCTACAATTTTGTACTCGGTCTCTACTTACTCTACTAGTCCCTATTCCCCAGAGAGATGTCCTTTAATGTTTTTGGTAGCTCTAATCATCCCCAACCATGAATAGTTTCTATTGGAAAGTTTCCCTTCATGTAAATAATCTTAAACATAATATTAATTTTGGAGCCATGATCTATGAATGCAACATATAGCTCTTCAAGGTCACCCACCTTGACCAAAGTTTCTTTTGCCGCTCTTTCCCAATGACTTTTACAGTAGTGTCTTTTATGTGAGGCATCATCTTCATCATCGTCATTCAAATATCTAACACAAATATCTATTCCACAAGAGTGGTAGCATCCTACCACATTATCATCACATTCCATGTCTTATACATGTATTTCTTGTGCGTTCCATGGCTCTCCTTTACCCTATGATTATGGAGGAATAGACTCAATAGGAGTCTGCCTCTTTCTTTTCATGATATCTATAATATCCTCATGGAAATCACGTCTAGCTATGCAAAGACCATCACCCAAAGTAAACTCAACATAACTATCCAAAATCCTTTCCTCCAATATCTCTTTGTCCTCTTGTCCTTTCATGACAAAACCACGAGGCTGTGTTACATTTACTTCCTCAAATATGTCACCATTCAAGAAAGTAGTAACAATTTCTAACTGATGTACATCCCAACCAAAACGAGTTGCCAATGCACCTAGAACACGAATAGTAGTCATACGACAATGGTAAACCCACTTTGTACCAATGGCCTTTTTAACAGCAGGCAAATTAAATAAAGTCCATGTGTCATTTTCTATAAGTGCGTCATATTCTGATTGCATGGCAGCCATCCAACTTTTTGAATTATGTGCTTCATCAAAAGACAGAGGTTCCTCAACATCATGTAAGCTAGACACAACCAAATCATAACAATATGATGTATAAGATGCATGGCCAGCGCCTGAACGAGTACGACTAGACAAAGGTGCATCCAATTCACTGTCACAGAATGTATGCACCAGCCATTTTGGCATACCTCTAGCCTACTCATTTTCAGACCTTTACTCATCAAGTACACTACGTACATCTTCATCAATTAATAGGGTGATCTGTAACATTTTTGATAACCCCCATAGGCTATACATTTCACTCATTGGAATTTACATTCAACTTTTACCATTCAAAAGAGGCAACAAAGTGTCATAAATGTCCTCTGAGATTACTGTCTCTAGTACATGACAACAAGGGCTGAAGAGAATCTTCCACAAAAACTACATCTCGTGAAACCAAAATAAGCTTTGTTTGCAGATGATACAACCTGTAACCTTTTCTTTCAGCAATATAACCAACAAAAATACATTTGACAACCTTATCATCCAATTTTTTGTGTTGTGTTTGTGGCACCAAAGCATATGCCAAACAACCAAAAACATCATGTGCTCAATAAAAGGCTTTCTATCATGCCATGCTTCATACGGGGTAATAGACTACAAAGCTTTCATAGGACACCTGTTAAGCACATAAGTGGCACACATGATGGCCTCAAGCCAAAAAGAATGCAGCAAAGCTTGATTTTTGACCATACATCATGCCATTTCCGTAAGTGACCTGTTTCTCCTCTCAGCAACACCATTTTGCTGAGGTGTATAAGGCAATGTACGTTGGTGTTTTATCCCATGACTAGCGAGAAATGCATTAAATTCATGAGACATATACTCCCCCCCTCGATCGGAGTGGAAATTTCATTTTCAACCATAGCCAAAAATTGTTTGAATCACATAAAATCTTTGGACTTCGCTTTAAGCGAAAATACACACGCATGTCTGGAGTAGTCATCAATGAAAGTCATGAAGTAAAGGTAATTGCCCAGGGACGGAGTTTGCATGGGCCCACAAACATCAATATGCACAAGCTGCAACCTACATGTGGCCCTAACTAAACCATCCTTTGGAAACTTTGAACGCTGCATCTTACCCAAAATACAGCCTTTACAAACATGTTTGACAGGTGCTTCAAGAGGCGGCAAAGAAGCAACTATATCATATTTCTGCAAACGCAGCAAACTAGCAAATTTCAGATGTCCAAAATGTGCATGCCACAATTTTGCATCTAAAATAGCCCTTGAATCTGCAACTGCATTTGCAAAATTTTGTCCACACTTTTCATACAAAGTGAGATTATATAGCCCACAACACAAAAAGCCAGATGCAACAATTTCATCACCAAATCTGAGATCATGAATTGTACATTTGGCATCCACAAATTTGACTACAAGTCCAAGTCTAGCAAGTGTGGATACACACAAAAGTTTCTTTTTGTTCCCAAGTACATAAAATGCATCAACAAGTGTGAAGGAACTGCCATTTGCAGCAGTAAGCACAATCTTTCCAACTCCCTGAACTGGATAAGAGGCATTGTTGGCACAAGTGACTAAATTCCCATAAGGGATAGACTCAAGAGAGGTGAACAATTCACGATGTGAGGTAATGTAATTTGTAGTACCACTATTGAAATACCACACATGTGAACCCCTAGCAATTGACATGCATGCATCATGGCCAACAGGATTGTAAGTGCACTCTGCACTAAAAGCCCATTGTGCATCAACATCAGAATCATAGTCTCCTTTCACAGAAGACTCAACAATGTCTGCATTTGTAGTGAAACAAGCATTTGGAGTTGAACCACCCTCTTTCTTCTTCGCCTCTTTGGTCTTCAACTTAGGACATTGCTTGATCAAGTGATCATTAGCTTTACAATAATGGCAACACATCTTCTTTTGCTTGTTATTACGAGAATTTCCAGAAAAATTGTTATCTACAGAATCATTAGGACCAGAAGTTTTGCCACTCGGAGCAGAACCATACGAAGTGGATGCATTGTTGTTACCACACTTTCTTTGAGAAGCAATAAAATCATGTTCAAGTGCACGCTGCCTAGTCCTTTTTTTTTTTTGGAAAGTGACTCTTGCAACAACAATGTGCATAATGCATCAAACTTGACAACTTCAGGATTTCCTTGGGTCATAAGTCTCCAAGTCCTAGTGAGAATTTGGTAAGGCATAGAGAACAGTCTGCACAAGGAAACTGTCTGAAATGACTTCACCTGCAAAAATATGTTGCTCATGCATAATCTTCAATTCACAGCTCTTTACGCAACAAAGCAATTTTAGCCTCATTGCGACTGGCATAAAGACCTGCTAGAATATCCCAAGCCTGTTTTGCAGATTTTTTTGAATTAATGTGAGGAGTAATGGTGCGCTTCACAGACAATGCAATCAACGCCTGAGCCTGTGCATCCTTTACATCCCAAAGAGCTTGTTCTATCGTAGGCAAAACAACTCTAACAGTAGCAATCCTTGTAGGAAGACCAACAACATCCTCTACATCACCTACATCCTCAAAACCCAGGATATACATCAATGCCCTGCACAATATTATATATGCCCTTTGACACAAGAAAATGTTGCATCATGTAAGCCCACATAGGGTAATTGTCCCCATCCAATCGGTCCTCATGAAACATCTTGAACACATCTGTGATGTTGTTAGCCATGGAAAATGCATGCACATGTGTGAAAATTGCTCAAAATGAGGAGAAACTAATTGAGACCAGCATGTGCTATATAGCACAATCCGCAGTAGACTATATGGACCCTGTTATGCAGTATTTGGCACTAACAAAAATTTTGCACAAAATGACAAAATTGTCTACGCAGACCTGGTTGTAGTGGAAACGGAGGTAGAAATGAGCCCGAATCAGAAATCAGAGCAAACTAAGGTCTACAAGTTCTCCCGAAGTTTTGTTGACCTGCGAATGCTCACCAAATCTTAGGACATTAGAGAAAGTGAGCAAGCGTGTGATGGAGCTGCTGTGCAACTAAGCTCGGGAGGACGCAACCTGCTCTGATACCAATTGTTGGAATTGGGGTTGTAGAGAAACGCACACAGCTTGGAGAAGACGAAGGAATCTCAAGGCACACAACTGAGAGTGTGTTACTTAGTGTGCAATGGAAAAATGGATAGCCCTAGAATGAATGGGCGTATATTCAATGCACAGGGGGAAAAACTCCTAAAGAGGGAAAAAATGCCCCGTCCATCCTAGTGTGTTCACAAACATCACTACCACGTGTATATGGTAACATCAACAAGTTTTATAATGGCACATATCAGTTGGCTGATTTGAGTGGTGCAAAGCATAAATATTTTGTTAATGGTTATAGATTGAAGAACTACTTGGGATGTTTGATGACAATCATGACAGATGAGATGCTATCAATAGAGGAAGACACTCTAAAGACATTTGAGAATGTAAATGAGGTTTCTAGGAATGAGCTGCAACAGTTGTTTACCCTAGGAACCTCTGCTTGTAATGAATGATCAAGCAGGCAAGGGGGGGTTCGCAAGCTATGTCATGCATTTTTTGGATGAGCATAAAGTCACTAAGTCATGCCAAAAAACTTGCCCACCAGCCTCATGTATATATGTGTACATAGCCCTGCAAGTCTTGGAAGTGACCCCATAAAAATCCATGTACAAAGGTATGATTTTCCAAGCTTGAATGTTGATGTTTTGGGTTGTTTGAGTCCCCAAGACATGTAGTTTAAATTTTTTTTTCATCCGTGCTTTATAACTTGTGAATCAGACTTGTACATCATGAATTATGAGCATCTCAAGCGGGCGGTATTAACTTAGAACGTGATTGCGGGTGCATGCGACAAGGGCAACTGGGACAACTTGGGGATCTAAGATTAGAACTGTTGAAAACTAACACTTTTGGAGATAGCAGAGGTGTAGTACTCCAAAATACTAAGTATGATAGAGGGAAGCAACCTGGATTACTCTAGCCATTGCCAATCCCTAATTTACCATGGGAGAGTATATCCATGGATTTTATGGATTACCCAAGTCTATCCATGGGAATAAAGGAATATGGACAATAGTCCACAAGTTGAGCAAGAAAGCACACTTTATTTCTGTCAAAAAAGACTATTGAGGCACACCAAATGGCAACTCTCTTAATATCCCAGATTTTCAAACACCGTGGATTGCCAACATCCCTCGATTCAGATAGAGATCCTGGAATGACTTGTAATTTTTGGAACCGTCTCTTTAAAAATCTAGGTACAAGATTGAATTTATCTTTGGACTATCATCCACAAACGGATGGCCAAAGTGAGATAGCCAATCTTACAATTTTTGATCTACTAAGACCTATGTTACCGAACTAGATCAACACTAACAATGGAAAAAGTACTTACCTCTTGTAGAGTATGCATACAATAATACTATCCATACTTCTATGGAAAAAGCACCTTCTGAAATCATAGAGGGAAGACCTAAAAGTCCCTTGCTACTTAATGTACATGGAAAAATCTTCATTGCCGATGAGTATCGTCGTGAACTGCTGTTGACCGCTCGGTCAACAACACAACATAACTCAAGTTTCGTAGCAAAGTCCTATCTTTTGCGAGTTATGAAATGCTGCAGATTATGGCTATAAACGTCATTTGTAATGAGTAGTTATTCTAGTTTCAGAAGCCGGGGTGCAATGGCACTTCCAGATTGTAAATACAAAGCCATTTGACCCTTTCAACCCCATTTTTGGTTAAACCTAAGGTAGCCTTAGTATATAAGGTACCTAGGTCATTTTGTAAGAGGAATTTTTATCATATTCAAAACATAGCATTGTCGTCTACTGTGTGTGAGAGAGAAAGAGAGTGAGCGTGAGATTCACCCTCTCGCTACGCCCGGCTCGCTCAACACATTGGAGATCCGACTGCACCATTGCGGTAGGCTCGAGGAGAGCTACGCGACAACGCCAAGCATTCCACGCGAGATAAAGCGCACACGTCGACGCATCTACGAGCTATTTGTGGCCGTAAGTGTATCAAACGATGTCTGTTTTTTGCGTGCTAGTAGTCTATAGAATCGTGGCGACATAAGCTACGCATAGGTACTCATAAATTTCAGCTTCGGGCACTTCCAAAATTCTCATCTGTCATCTAACGCGTTTTCTGCAGATGGGTTTAGAGTGAGGGTTTTGAGTGTAGAAGCTTAGGGAAAGGTGTATCCTAGTGAGGGGATGGTGTTGCTTAAGTTTCGTATGATTCTGGCATGATTAGGTGAGTTACCTTCCGTATGTGTGTATGCAGCTAGGTGATGTAGTTGAGAGCAGTGAGGTGCTTGATTATGGTTTAGTTGGCCTTCCAGAGTGTTGTATGTGTAGGATGGTCTCAACTTGACAAGCTAAAGAGATTTCCTCTGTGTGCCTATCGTGTCATCTGTGTCCTCGACTGACATTATGCTGATAGAGGTAGTGTTTGCATGCACTTCATGGGTGTGTGAGTCGCTCCCGTCCAACATTGGCTCCGCTCCCGGGGACACAAGGACCTAATTAGGTTTCCTACTAACACTCGTGTGATGGTTTCTTGATTTAGTTTCGGCGAAAGAAAGCGTTTTTCTTAAGTGGATCCGGAAGAGGGTATTCCGCGATCAAGTGGATGGTCAGGAAGCGTGTGTCTTGCCAAGGGTATGCGACTAGATAGGTTTAGTTAGGATTAGAGTAGTTGTTGGTGGTCGAGTGATTTGTGAGGTGATAAAAGCGTTTACTAGTCCGTGTGTGGTAGTGAAGCGTTTTTCTACTCATAGATGCAAAACCCCATATGATTTGTAGGAGTAGCTTTAGGTAAGTGATCTGATTCTGATCTAGAGCTATTCAACACTGAATTATTTGCTAAAGTGATTGATTGCATTTGAAATCACGGAAAAGTGTGCTTTTGAGGGTAAAAATGCATTAAACAAGCTTTTGTGGACATTTCTGTATGACTGATTGATGTTGTGCATATAAAAGAGCATTTGCAAGGGTTCTGTGAAGAAAACCTGCAATTCTGTAAACATAGACATCCTACCCGTAGGATGTCTCAAGGGGGTTCTGGAGACCAAATTTGAAAATTTTGACTTCACCAGTGTGTTCAGAAGGGGGGGGTTACCCTAAGTATACATTGAAACTAGAGTTTTGACCAACTCTTGACACCCAAAAGACCAAAGACGGAGTGTCAAAAACACGAAAATAAAAAACTTAAGATTCTGTGTACAATTTTGCATAAAAACTGCTAGGAATGCTTGAAAAGTAGTGCTCAAGACTTGGGGAGGCCTGTGGATGATTTTTGCCAAAAATTTCATTAGTAGACATCCTACGCGTAGAATGTCTCCAAGGCACTTTTGGCAGGTAATTTGGGGAAACCGAGGTTACCAGTGGGTTCAGAGGGTAGGTTTTACCCTAGTAACATATTGACTTGGGTGTTTTTTCCTATTTTTGTTGACCAAAAGCCAAAAGGCGGAGTCAGAAAACGTAAAATTTCAGAAAAGGCTTAAATTGAGTGATTTTTGCATGTTTTTGCAATTGTGAAGCATACCTGCACTTGCTGAGAGCATAAGGAAGCATCAGGGACACTTCAGTTTGAAAAAATCAGCAGTAGACATCCTACGCGTAAGATGTCTACAGGGTGATCAGGGCACTTTTTTGAAAATCTGAGATTACCAGTGTGTTTAGAAGGTAGGTTTTACCCTATTTTCACCTGGAAAGTGGAAATTTGACCATATCTTGACAGGATAAGACCAAAAGATGAAAATTGCCAGACATCTTACGCGTAGGATGTCTTCTATATGATTTTGGACTCTAAACAAAATTCTTAGCACACCACAGTGATCAGCACCTTAAGGAGAGTCTATGGTTCAAATTTGGGGCAATTATGTCTAATGCATAATTTTGAAACCAAAATTCTATTGTGACCATACCATGCTGTCAATAGCCTTAGATAAGCCTCCTAGGCAAATTTGGTCCAATATGGAGTTGATTTGACTTAGGAATTCATCAGAACAGACATCAGGCTTTTGAAACAGATTCTTGATCATTTGACCAACCTATAGGTGTCAGAATCAAAAAGTAAAAATAGCTGTGAGTTTAGCACATCAAGGGGAATCTATAGTGCAAGTTTGAGCTAAAACACAGCAAAAAGACATCCTACGTGTAGGATGTCTCCAGCTTGATTTAGGACTCCAAACCAACTTATGAGCACACCACTGTGATCAGCACATCAAGGAGAAGCTGGGGTGAAAATTTCAAGTCATTCTGAGCAAAAAGACATCCTATGCGTAGGATGTCTCAAGGCCATTTTTAGGTCCAAATGAAATTCTGAGCATACCATTGTGTTGCTGGACTTAAGGAGAGTCTCTGGACCAAATTTTGTTAAATTCTGAGCATATAGACATCCTACGCGTAGGATGTCTCTAAGCCAGTTTTAGGGTCCAACTGTAGTTTTGACCGTACAAAAGTGTTCACAATGTCACAGAGATCCCAAATCTTCTTTTAAAATTGAATTTGGACTCATTTTGACGGGTCTAAACTGCATTTCACTATTTTGGCCATAACTTTCACAAACGGTATCGGATCGGAAAAGTTTTTATATCAAAACGTAGCCTGAGAGTGGCTCTACAAATCTTAGAGCAAAACTTGATCTAAATGTATGCCATCAAAAACCATTTAGTTCAACTTTGAAAAAAAACGTTGTTTGAGGCCTCAAAATTCATCCAGAAGTTAGGGGTGTCTGAAAGCGACAATTTGCGAGAATTATGACGAAACGGTTGCGGTTTTGGACATAGTTTCGACTTTTCCCTAACCAAAGAACTTGAACACAGTGGACTAAGTCTACTTGAACCAAGCAAAATCTCTTAAGCCTAGAAATCAAGTCTACCCTAGATTCAAACGTAGCTTACACAAGCTTGGAGATCCCGACAATAGAGGAATATCCTCCCACAATGGATCTTCCAAGCTTACAATTGATAAAGACCCATCTTGTTGAGAGAGTTTGGATGATTGGTCATGAGAGTGAAGGACTATATAGATACATTGACGACAATGAGGTCAATCTTTATAGGTGCTCAGATCCATACCTAGAAGAGATAATGGATTACAAGCTCTTATATGTCTACACATACGGAGTCGACTGTCAATGGAGATCTATAGTTGTGGACAAGTATGGACGAGAATACAGAGTTGTAGAAAGCACAAATCCACAGATTGTACTAGAAAGAGGTGGATATTTGGTCAATGAAGGACCAAAAATGCCTCCACCAAACACGAGAATTCCTGTAGGAATTCCAAGAAGAGAGTCACCAAGATTCCCTTCAAGAGCGATAACGAGAGAAGGATTGGGAGAGTCTCTAGTTAGACTTGTAGACAATCGACGAGTTAGACCATCCCAAGTCCAGAAATGGGTAAACATAAAATACTCCGGAGATAAAGATCCGAGAGATCACGTAACGGCTTTTAGAAGAGTGATTAGAGCAGAGGAAGTTTCAGATTTTGCGACAAGATGATGCAGCTACAAGGTTCGACTCGGTGGAAAAATGGGATTTTGAGACCGTAGATGAGCTGTTTGAGGAGTTTATTGAAGAATTCTTGCCAAAAGGCATTGCTCACAACACGCTCTCATAAATCCATGGATTCAAACAGAAAGAGGATGAATTAGTACGCAAAGCATCATTACGACTCCAGAGATATGTTACGCTCTATCCGAGAGCGGAATTACCTACACAAGCACGACTGATGCTGATCCTTATCCAGGGAATGAGAGATGAGGGCCTTCAGAAGGATCTGCATATGATAAGGAGGATGACGCTAAACGAGTTGATCAAAGAAGCTCTTTATCTAGTGGATAACTATGAGGCATACAAAGAAACGTACTTAAAGAGTCAAGGAGATGACACATCCTCTCAGCACAGTGTTTCACAGATAAGTGAGTCCATTGCCAAGCCAACGGAACCTATTGATCAAGAAAAGCTTATCGACGACTTGGTCAAGAGGTTGATTCCTCTTGTAAGGTCTGATTCGGGAGAGCCGAAGTGGTGTGAAATTGAGAGAAAATGGACGAACCATACGGGGGAAGAGTGCTATTAAAGCATGGAAAATGCTAAGGAGACGTATGTACAGCCTATTCCAGAAGCACCTACTCCATCTAGATACATTACGGGGAATGCGCCAAGACCAGTAGGAGTTTTAAGGCCACAACTTGTCTTGGGACAATGACCTCCTCTGCCAGGTGCTAGAATGCAGGTAGACATGAGATACATGCCAATGATGGAAGCAACAAATAAACCCACTCCAGTACCAGCTACAATGTGGTATAGCAACCAAAGTGAGTACTACCCTTCGGAGCAACAAAATGTGAGAAAAACACATGGAGTGGTGAGGCCGGTACAACCTCCACCTCCTGGGTTTCAGTCAAAAGGTATGAAATGGATGAAAGGACATTGCGATTCATTGTAAATATCGGCTTATCTAGGTCAAAGCTTGCTTATAGCCAAGAGGAAATGCTAAAAGAATCTCTTCAACTAGAGATAGATTGTCACAAAAGCCCTGACAACCACTTGGTCAAACAACGTCCTCATACGGAGATCAGTGAAGTAAATGCCTATTGTCTTGGGTGTGGCATCACTCACTTGATCCCCGATTGCCCGAAAAACCCATACCAAATCAGGAAAATAACGACAAATGTATCATGGATTTTTCAGCTACCTAGTAGCTCAGAAAATGGAAATGTCGTACTAGTTCAAGTGGTTACGAGAGCACAAGCTCAAAAGAAAGCTGATGAGAATCCAGAGACAAAGAACACGGAAAGTGACACGAGTCCAAAGATAGATGATGGAACAAAGACAGACGCACCTAGTCAGAAAACCAAGAGCAAACAAAATAGTTGGAAAGCTAGAAAGACTAGGATGAAAGCACGCAGGGAACGAGAGAAAAAATCCCTAGCTGAGAAGCTTACTGAAGCTCAGGAGAAGATAAAACAACATGATGAAAAGGAGGCACCTTCTCTTACACAGATGGTTAAACCTCTAGAAGAACCATCCACGGATGAGAAACCGAGAAGTGCTAGTTCATGAGGATCTGTGTTGGCAGAGAAGGTTAATGAGACATTAGATGCCCTCTTGAAAGCCTATGAGGTGAGACTCAAAAACAACCAAACCAAAGAACACAGGTGGATGACATATCCCTATGCGGAACTAGAAAAGCAAAAAATTGAAATGTGCCAGAAAATGATTCAAACAGCCCAAGCTTTACTAGAACCACCACTTGCAAAACCTGAGGATGTGATCCGTTTCATGCCTACACAAGTAATCCCACCAAACGAGGAACTAAAAGAGCCAGATTCTAGTCATGAGCAAAGACCAAACCTCAAAGACCCAGCACTAGAACCAACGATAGTACTGAATACCATGGATAACTCTTTCGAGGGTTTTCACCAAGCTATACCTGAGGATTGTAAAGAGATAGATGGTCTTGACGAATTCTGGAAACAAGTCAGAGAGGCCAATGAAGTCGATG
Organism: Adiantum capillus-veneris; assembly: GCF_014529385.1. Taxonomy (NCBI): domain Eukaryota; kingdom Viridiplantae; phylum Streptophyta; class Polypodiopsida; order Polypodiales; family Pteridaceae; genus Adiantum; species Adiantum capillus-veneris. The sequence goes on along the minus strand of NC_140942.1, from coordinate 54,380,089 downwards.
ACCTAAGAAGACGAGTAGACAAGACTGGTGATGAACGAGGAGTGTTTCTACCACCAATAGAGGAATTTGAGATTGGATCTCAAATGAATCTAGACGTGCGATCGTATTGGGGCGACAAGGGATCTGTACAATCTATGGATAGTCAACCCCATTCGCTAAGAACACTACCGTCCGACATGGGAGAGTACGAGACCAAGTCAGATGTGGTTGCAGTCCCATTACAGAGATTGTCTCCCAACAAGGCCATCGATTCAAAGGGGCTAGTCGATATTCTATCTACCCCAGTCAGGTGTACAATAATGTTAGCTCAGTTGCTCAGAATAAGACCAAACATGTGGGATAATGTGGGTAAATGTCTAGAGAAATTTGGTGCAAAAACCCTAATGACTCGAATCGAGGAAGGCATCAAAGAGCTTGAAATGCCTCAACTAAGTACTAGGCTAGTGCCATTAAACAAGGTAGGCGAGTATTACAAGGGAGAAGATGGAAACACCACCCTTCCTATGGAATTCAATGGTGTAAAAACCATGGCAATCCTTGACAGTGGAGCTAGTGTGGCCATTGCAACCAAATAGGCTTGGAAAAAATGGGGAATACCTGCCTTGATATCCACACGAATGACCCTACAGCTTGCAGACGGACACAAGGAAAAGCCCCTAGGACTGCTAGAAAAAGTACTTGTTACTTCTTGTGGCATTGAATATGAACACACTTTTGCTCTTGTTGACTTTGGGAAGAAGAACAACTATGACATCATTCTCGGAAGACCATTCATGCGACAACTGCAAATGGTCCAAGATTGGGGTTATGACCATATATACCTGAGACATATGGAAACCATAACAAAGATAAACTTGAGGGACCATAGATATAGGGATGTGACGAGAACACAGGTTGAGGAGTTTGATTCCGCCACAGTAGCAGGATCAGAACTTCCAGCTTGGTTAGGTAAGCCTAAAGAACTGTGGATGTGTGGAGCTTCATAATGTGGTAGCTTCAAACGTTGGTGCAGCCAAAGTGTGTCGACTCTAGAAGATGGCATGGACAGGTGTGTATAGGCAAGCAGCAACATCGCAAAGGGATGGTGCAGCTAGGAAGTTCATGGAATGACAGGTGGCAGCGGAGGTGTATGCATGATGCGGCTTATAGGCCAAGAAAGGCTCCATGATGGGCTAGTTGGGGTAGCAGGTGGAACAGATGAAAAGTGCAGCCTTGGGATCCAGGAATGAAAAGTTTGAAGTGATGAAGGAATAGGTCCAAACGGCTCATCAAACCGAGCTACGGAGCCCAAGTTGTTGAAAGTTAAAGTTTTGATGGTTTGCACATTCTTGCCAGACAGGACAGCTGGGCACAGGTGGTCCAAGTGCAACTTGAGGCATACATGTGTCGAGCTCGATTTATGGACCCTACCTGTCTTTTCAAATTGTGGATCAGAGCCACAGTTTGCAAGATATGGTCAGTGGAAGTTGTTTCGGGGGTCGGGTCTGAGCCCACCGAGTCGCATTGGAGTGCATGCCATCTGGCATCTTCTGAGCCTCGACGAAGTTCTAGAGCAGAGTGTACACCATATGGATCTAGAAGGAAGTGACTACATGCCGAACGGAGTCCAGAGCGAGGAGATATAGCCGTCGAAAAAAATGGGAGCATTTGATCGGCTTAGATTGCAGATGTTTTTTTCCTTTTTTGAGAGCCCTGGTTCGAGGGTACCGAGAAGTAAAAAATGCAGGTAAAGAGAAGGTGATTGTTGCCAGGAAGATGGAGATTCACCCCGGCTTTGCGGCTTGGTAATAGGACATGGGAGCAGAGTATGGAGCTATAGAGAAGGAGGCCAAAAAAATGGTTTTTTTTAATATGGTTTTTTGGAGGATTTTGGATAGCCCAAGGGGCTTTGCTTGAGAAGGTGCCATGTGGCGCAAATTGCCCCACATGCACAGGCAACAGTTCCATTGACGGGGTATATGAGCAGGGGCGTGAAGTCCATAGAGAGTATGAGGAGGTGTGGAGAGCTCTTGTGAGCTCCGTGGCTATGGCGCGGTCCTGTGGGCGCTGTGCGCAAGCGTGGGGGTGGTGCCCGTGGGCGGCCGCATGACGGGGGAGTTTGGTGTTGACGGGGCAGGCAGCCAAGAGGCCGTGCCTGCGCGCCCATTCAAGGATAAAATTTTTGAGGGGAAGCCCCCCCCCCCCCAATAGCGACATCGCTATTGCATTGGCATAAGGGGAGGGGTCCCGCTGTAGTGAGCCGACAAGGGGTAGGTGAAGAGTAAGGCCAAGGATACTCAAGGGCCAAGCAGAAAGAAGTCCAGCCGGCCAAAGGGAAAGGGCCAATGTGTCTACCATGCAAAGGTTTCCAAAAATACACTAAGTCAAGTGTTGGCAATGCATAACACTTCTAAATAGAACTCCAAAGGGAATGCACGACATAGTATCACACCACCCTTTTTTCTTTTTTGGACTCCTATGCACACCCCTATAAAGGGTGCTTATGTTCATTTGTAAGGGTCTTTTTTTTGGGACCAATGTCTTTTGCCAAGGAGGGCTTTGGACCAAGGAGGGTTTTTTCTTGCCAAAGCTTGTGGAGCTTTTGTTTTGATTGTTGGCAGGATGTTGATTGTACATGCTACTGCCTACGCTAGTAGACGGTTCCCTTCTATTTCAGGCGTCATTCCCCCTTCCCCCTTCTCTTCTCTGCTTGTGTGCGTGTGTTTCCAAGTGTGTGTCGGCGTGTGTGCCCCCCCCAAGGTTTGTCGTGCAAAGAGAGATAGAGAGAGGGTGTGCGAGTACAGAAGGCTGTGAATTTAGCGGAGCGGAGTGACTGAGTCTGTCTGGTGCATTGCAAGGCGTATGTGCGTGCGGTTGTGTGAAAGCAGTGGTTTGCTTGCGGGTAGTGTTGAGTTTTGAAGGTGAACTCTAGTGGATTGGGGCGTTGTGTATACCCTGGGCTATAGTGAGGCATTGTGTTGTGGGCTGGGTGTGTTCCGCTTTCCCCCTCTCCATCTTCTGGTGCCCCCACTGAGGAGCTCTGTGATGCTCCAATTTGCGGTTGAAAGTGGTGTTTTTTTGCCAACAAAGAGGTTGGCTCACGGTCGAGATGTTTGATGGTCGAGATTGAAGCTGACAAAGATGGTGGAGCCAGGTTTTGGCCCCATATTTACGGGCGTCGAAGATCCCGAGGATTGGTTAGCAGATTTTGAATTATGGTTGTTGTTGATGCGTATGTCGATGGATGCGCAAAGATTACAGATGGTGCCGTTGTTGATGCGAGGATGAGCCAAGGTGTGGTTCGATGGCCTAGAGAGCAGTGATCGAGAATCATGTCAAAGATTGCAGAGTCAATTTCTGGAGCGGTTTCAAGAGGTGATCACAGCAGAAAAAGCCGTTGCAAAGCTGAAGGCGGTACACTAGGATATAAGTAAAGATTTCTCTATTTTCATTGAGCAGTTTGAAGCTTGTTGGAAGAAATTAGAGATTGCTACTAGGGTCAATAGCAATCAATCTTTGAAGCTGTCAAAGTTGTTAGAGTGCTTGCATCCGAGGATTAGGGAAAAGGTCGAAGATGGTGCCGATACCTATGAAGACATGGTCTATCTGGCAAAGATAAAGAGCAGAAAGGTGAAGCGGAAGTTGGAGTTGGGAATGCTAAAACCAGAAGATTATATGCCTGTTGCGGATGTGGCAAAGTGCTCTTTGGTCAAACCAAAGGTGGTTCCAGTTGTGCAAAATGCAAGGCCTGTGGAGGTATGACCTACTATTGGTTATGTTCCTTGGAGGTTTCCAGTTTGTGATGTGCATGTGCCGAGAGTGGAAGAGCTTGTCAACGAAGAGAAGCTCCATGTCGATGTGAACCAAGATGCAAAAGCGGTAGCAGATGTGGAGGTTACAGTACAGATTGAAGAGGTAAAGCATGGTCTTGTTGAAAGTTTTCATGAAATGGTAGCAGAATGCAATCGAGACGCAGATACGGAGGGTTCAAAAGCTGATGAAGAAAGTGAGCAAAGCTGTGAAGATGGTCGAGCTTTTGTAGAGCAACAGGTGGATGCATGTGCTGATCCAGAGTCAGTATATGATGCCGATGCCGATGATGATGCAAGCTCGATTTGCTGGGAGACAAGCAAGGAGGATAGTGCCGATGAGTATACATCCTATGACGAAGTGACGGAATCTAATGAACCTGAACTGATAAAGGTCAAGCTGCCCTCTTGTATGTTTGATGGTATGGTGATAGCACATGTGCAAGAAGAGCAGGAAACAGAGCAAGCCGAGATGTTTGATGAAAGCTAAAAGGTGAGGTCTAGACCTACAGATGATGAAATGCAGGTGAAGGTGGTATGTGGTGCCATGCTAATGGCTGTGTTGATGAAAGTAGCGGTGGAATGTGCCTTGGTGGTACAACATGTGCAGACTTTTGCCAAGAGAGATAAAGCGGCCGTGTCTATGGAAGAACTGGAGATGAATGCGGTAGAGAACGAGTTTCTCTCTTCCCTAGAGGAGCACGATGCGACGGTAGAAGAGGTGATTGAAGAGCAGGAGACTGAAGCTGGACAAAATGAAGTGCGGAGCGACCTTGAAGGGCCAATCGATGATGAAGGGCTTGATGACAGTGCAAGTAAGTTCGAAGAGGAGGTGCAAGAGAGCATGAAGCTAGTGCAAGAGATGTGTTCTATGTCTTATGAAAGAGGTTCCCAAGATATGTCCAAGCTTTCAAAAGAGGTATGCAACCCATGGTTGAAAGGTATGCTTGTAAGTGTAACTATGCAGTATGTTATCGATCAGATACGGAGTTCCTTTGAGAGGAGCTCTACTTTACATGGCTGGGAGGGAGGGTTAGAAGTGTTGGTTCATACATATGATGTGTTTGCAGAGCCATATAGGTTGATGAAGCAAGATGATGTTCGAAGAGATGCTAAAGTGCTATGGGCCTTTTATGTGCATGGATGGCTACGTGCTTGGGTAGGGCACTATTGGAGGTTGTTGCAAATGGATGAAAGTGAACAGAGCCAGGTGTTTGATCTAGGTGGAAGCTATGTTATGCAGGGGGTGGGACAATCCACTTGAAGGTTTAGGTGATAGAGTGCAATAAAAAATTGTATATATGGTTTGAGTTTTCTCATAATGTGTGCCAGGGTTTTGCAGTTTATAGTGAAATAAAGATTTTATGTGGTTGAGCATAAATGCTCAACAGGGGGGTGGGCAATGATGGTGCAACCAAAGTGTGTCGAGTCTAGAAGATGGCATGGACAGCTGTGTATAGGCAAGCAGCAGCATGGCAAAGGGATGGTGCAGCTAGGAAGTTCATGGAATGACAGGTAGCAGCGGAAGTGTATGCATGATGCGGCTTATAGGCCAAGAAAGGCTCCATGATGGGCTAGTTGGGGTAGCAGGTGGAAGAGATGCAAAGTGCAGCCTTGGTATCTAGGAATGAAGAGTTTGAAGTGATGAGGGAACAGGTCCAGACGACTCATCAAACCGAGCTACGGAGCCCAAGTTGTTGAAGGTTAAAGTTTTGATGGTTTGCAGATTCTTGCCAGACAGGGCAGCTGGGCACAGGTGGTCCAAGTGCAACTTGAGGCATACATGTGTCGAGCTTGATTTATGGAGCCTACCAGTCTTTTCGGATTGTGGATCGGAGCCACAGTTTGCAAGATATGGTCAGTGGAAGTTGTTCCGGGGGTCGGGTCTGAGCCCACCGAGTCGCATTGGAGTGCATGCCATCTGGCATCTTCTGAGCCTCGACAAAACTCTAGAGCAGAGTGTACACCATATGGATCTATCAGGAAGTGACTGCATGCCGAACGGAGTCCGGAGCGAGAAGATATAGCCGTCGCAAAAAATGGGAGCATTTGACCGGCTTGGATTGCAGATGTTTTTTTCCTTTTTTGAGAGCCCTAGTTCGAGGGTGCCGAGAAGTAAAAAATGCAGGTAAAGAGAAGGTGATTGTCATCGGGAAGATGGAGATTCACTCGAGCTTTGCGGCTTGGTAATAGGACATGGGAGCAGAGAATGGAGCTGTAGAGAAGGAGGCCAAAAAAATGGTTTTTTTTAATATGGTTTTTTGGAGGATTTTGGATAGACCAAGGGGCTTTGCTTGAGAAGGTGCCACGTGGTGCAAATTGCCCCACATGCAGAGGCGACAGTTCCATTGATGGGGTATATGGGCAGCGGCGTGAAGTCCATAGAGAGTATGAGGAGGTGTGGAGAGCTCTTGTGAGCTACGTGGCTATGGCGCGGTCCAGTGGGCGCTACGCGCAGGCGTGGGGGTGGCGCCTGTGAGCGGCCGCATGACGAGGCTGTTTGGTGTTGACGGGGCAGGCAGCCAAGAGGCTGTGTCCGCTGTCAAGAAATTAGCGGTCTTGCCGGGAAAGCATCGGGCTTATGGCTGTGAGAGTTTGTGAGAGAACTCAACAAAAACTATATGAAGGAATTAAACCATAGATGCCATGAAGACTAGGGTTTGGAAAGAAGTGCAATCAAAGAAGACCCACTATTTCTCTCTTGCACTCACACACACAAAGAAAGAACACAAAAGAGAATGTCAAAACAATACGAAAATGAAAACATCAAGGCTATGGTCATATCGTATCATGGGTAATATGAAAGGGTTAACAGATGAGTTAATGGCATTCAATCTTGGCTGGCCAAATAGGCTACGAATTGTTCTTTGGAATTGTAGTTTTGTGCTTACCATAATATATATATTTTGTCTAGTGATTGGGATTAATTGTATGTACAAATCCTCTTGGTTCATAGCAAGATAACTACGCTTACGTCAAAAGAAAAATTATAGTCTATGAGAGGTAGTATGATGGGATCCGGTGATAGAAGTATTTCATTAAGCGTTTCTGGGCCAAAGAGAAACACTATACGTTGTTGAAAGTGTATTTTTCGGCTAATCCATACGTTAATTCTAATAGATCGTACAGAGTGAAAGCGATAGAAATGATCATCATGTGGGTTATTCATCTAGGATAGTATGTGAGAAATGTAGATATGAGAGAAGTGAAGAGATGAGAAGTTTCCCTCCCAAACCCTATTCTTGCCCGTAGGCAATAAGGATACAGCGGGGAGAGATGTACCTGTAGCAAAGAGAACCTAGAGAGGATGAATTACTAAGAATGAGAGAGATAGGTTTGGTTAAGGAGATGAGATTAGATACATATATATATGTTGGATTAGAGATGAAAATGAAAACAACAAGAAATCAAGAAAACATCAATGTAGAACACATCTTACTTGAAACCCTTCGGCACCATTATTGATGGGAGAGAGAAGAAGAGGGGAGAATTCAACGTTGATTGATACACCAAGTACAACACCTTCTTTGATTAGATTTGATCTTCCAAGGTTAGCTTGTTGCAAGAATGGCTAGTCTCCCTCTAAGAGAAAGTGTAGGCTTGGGCTTATGTTAATGGCTAAGTACAATTAGGCATTACTACTCACTCCCTCAAGAATTCCTCTCATCAATAGCTTGAATTCTTGAGTTCCTTTTCAAGGAAGAAGAGGTCCCCTTTTATAGGTGAAGGGAACCCCCAAGGGTTTACACAAGAAGAGAGGAGCCAGTGTGAATAGAAATTGGAAAAGTTGGAAATGAGTTGTCCCTGCATGTTGTGGGCAGACTGGAGTCCAGTGTTTGGATCATATCTCCTCAACCGTGGCTCCAAATAAAAAAGTAAAAATAAGGGCAGAAACTTCAGCTCATTAGCTACGATTTTCATTTTAAAATCATTTTCCAATTTAATTTGGAACTTTGTGTAAAAAATTCATCAAAATAGGGTCCATTTATGTCAGCAAAAGTCTTCCTGTGGTCCCCTTAGCCTTGACTTTCATTTAATTCCAAAGGACACCTCATGCCATATGAAAGCATGAAATTGCTCCTTGACAAAGTTTTGTAATCATGCTTGCAATAATGCATTAAAATAAGTGTATCTTTGAAATCATGCCACCTAGTGTCCCACTAGGATTTGATTCCCTCCTAGTAGCTATTTAAAAAGAAATATAAGAAAAGTATAAAAAATACATAGAATATATATATATTGGAGTTTACCCTAGATATAGGATCTAGCTAGGGTGTGAGATGATAATGAGATAGTAGAAATAAAGAATCAATGCTTTTTGCCCCAAGTTAAAGAGGTGGAGCTATTGAGCTTTTCCCATAGTATTTTCTGATGGTAATGTAAAGATAGGTTACCCTTGAGAAAAATAATAGGATGAGATAGAAGGCTTATTATTATACTTAAATATGCATATGTACATTATAGGAAAGATAATTATGTATCTAAAAAGTTACAAGATAGATCTTGTAGCATGCGTTCCAACTATGTACGTGTCACAGCACCACACCGTGCGTCCATTCAAGGACAATATTTTTGAGGGGAAGGGCCCCCCCCAATAGCGACATCGCTATTGAATTGGCATAAGGGGAGGGGTCCCGCTGCAATGAGCCGACAAGGGGCAGGTGAAGAGCAAGGCCAAGGATACTCAAGGTAAGCCATGTGTTGGCAATGCATAACACTTCTAAATAGAACTCCAAAGGGAATGCACGACATAGTATCACACCACCCTTTTTTCTTTTTTGGACTCCTATGCACACCCCTATAAAAGGGTGCTTATGTTCATTTGTAAGGGTCTTTTTTTTGGGACCAATGTCTTTTGCCAAGGAGGGCTTTGGACCAAGGAGGGTTTTTTCTTGCCAAAGCTTGTGGAGCTTTTGTCTTGATTGTTGGTAGGATGTTGATTGTACATGCTATTGCCTACGCTAGTAGACGGTTCCCTTCTGTTTCAGGCGTCATTCCCCCTTCCCCCTTCTCTTCTCTGCTTGTGTGCGTGTGTTTCCAGGTGTGTGTCGGCGTGTGTGCCCCCCCCAAGGTTTGTCGTGCAAAGAGAGATAGAGAGAGGGTGTGCGAGTACAGAAGGCTGTGAATTTAGCAGAGCGGAGTGATTGAGTCTTTCTGGTGCATTGCAAGGCGTATGTGTGTGCGGTTGTGTGAAAGCAGTGGTTTGCTTGCGGGTAGTGTTGAGTTTTGAAGGTGAACTCTAGTGGATTGGGGCGTTGTGTATACCCTGGGCTATAGTGAGGCATTGTGTTGTTGTGTGCTGGGTGTGTTCCCCTTTCCCCCTCTCCAACATGAGGAATGTATCCTAGAGAGGGTTATAGAGGATATGGAGTATATCCCATAACCATTTCCTGAAGAAGAGTTAGAGCCTTTTGGATGGGAAAACATCTTGGCTACTCTAGACGTGTGCGCCACGAAGGATTCTCCCACAACAAAGTTTTATGATGAAAATGGCTATGATGTCGTTCCTTATTTTGCAGTAAGTGTAATCCAAGAAAACGAAGAGAACCAAACATCAACAAGCTCTCAAAATAAGGAGCAAACAAAGAAATGTGGAGAATGAAAAGATGAAGAAGACGACGAGTTCTATGACTCTGTAGAACACTTCGAGCTTCAAGAAGATCAACGACCCGGGAATCAATGTCATCGTTACACGAATAAAGTGCATCAAAAGTGTATTCCAAAGTCCTCAGTGAAGACACAACCACCACACGCATCCTCATACAGGGCTCCTAATAAGGATGCAAAAACCCAGCTAGGAGGAATACGACCAGAGCAACGAGCTAACAATGCTCTAATCAATGGACTAGAAAAGTCCTCCAAGAAACTAGCACCCAAGAGCAAACAGACAGTAACTTTCCACTACCAACCAAAAAATCAAGGGAAAGTACAAGAAGTCAACCTTGCTGAGGATAGTAGTGATAGTGATGAATCTTACGACATCCCCTATCATCAACTCAGGCCATCACTATCACCAACCCCTTCAGCAACAACAACCATGACAGGTCAAAAGAACAGGACAACAAGCCAAAGCCAAAAAGCTCGACAAATCTGGATACCAAAAAGCCAGATCGGCCAAAAACAGATATGGATCAAGATAACAAAGATCTCTAATGACAAATCACAAGATCCAACACCAAAACAAAAACAAGCAAAGCGTGCACGAACGGGTAAGAATATCACAAAATCGCAAGCTTTCACAACTCAGGTTTGGGCTCCAAAGAAGCTGATTCAAGCACAAAAAATTCAGGAATTCATTTGGATTCCAAAACAACCACAGTATCAACTTTCAAAGCCTGAATCCCGTCACCAACCAAGCGTACAAGGGCTGAAGCAAAGACCACTGTCGACTCACACAACAAAAAGGTGGATCCCAAAGAAGTCTCTTCAAACACAAACGAAGCACGGGCAAGTATGGGTTCCCAAACGAGCGTCAGCAACAAAACAACCAATAATCGCAAAGAAATGGGTCCCAAAGAAGAACAACAAAACTGCTATCAGTGCATCGCCACTTGAATTCTTACAATTCTTCCTACGATTACAATACAGTTAGAAGAGAGCAAGTCGCTTCAATCAAGCAACGATACAAGAGCTTCAAAGACCATTACATTGCTTAGAATAGGAAGCCTCTCCAACAAATGCCAATAAGAAAATTGCTTATACCCACATCTTGCACAACATAAATCTTTTCCATGCATTGACTGTGTATGCATAATAGGGCTACATTACAAGGCCTACATAGGCACAACTTTTACTTGCCCAAGCACAACACATACCCTTTTCGATACCCTGTCGTAAAGGATCACTGCAAATAGGAAGGGGGGAGGCATTCTGAATGCGGACCTAATATTATGACTATTAGAGGGCAACGTTTTGTGAGATGCATTAAAATTTTGTGTTTTATTGTGATAAATTTTTGACGAAATTTAGAGTATATGCCCTCATAGTAGTGTTACAGAGGAGTATGGGGACAAAATCCATATATGAGCCCCTAGGGACATGTGTATAGTGTACATAGCATTTAGATTTCTATTTGAATGATTTTTCTTTTGTTGAGTTTTTAAAAAAGATTTTCTTTGTTTATTATTAAGAATTTTTTTTTTAAAAATCCATAATCCACATGAAGAAAAGACTGACGAGAGGCCTGAGCACTACAAAGAGAAGAAGGTACAGGAAAACGATGAAACTTCACGAAGTATGGCTCAGCAGCCCCACTACAACAGCCGAAGAACTTGTCACAAAGCAGTGTCAACAGGCAACCGACAAGTCATACAAGTCAGAGTCGAGTAGCTACGCCACAAAATGAGTGAGGTGTTAGTCCCAAAGCTTCAAGTAATATTCTCTTTGGTCTAAGCAACTTAGCTATTCTAGGTACTGCTCAAGCTGGAAGAGTTGAGCATATTTAAGTTGTGTCGTTCATGCTGGTATAGGTGAGCAAAAGAGTCGAAGTCTAAATACTTAAGTCTGTTGAAGTGAAGGAGAAAGTCCAAAAGACACTCACGTACTGAGCACAGTGAGATACGAGTGGAGAAACTTCTACATCGAAAACCCTTCTTGGAAAGGTGGAAGCTATTGAGACATCTTTTGATGTCACATGTGCTACATTTATTCCTCAAAACACCCATCATCTCCTTCTTTCACATTGTATGATTTTGTTGAAAAATTTCTCATATGCATATAGAGTGTCCCATAATTGGCACTTGTATCAGGCACTCTTTCCGTGTTTCACCCAAGCACTCAACTTTTTATGAACATGTACTTCACCTTCAACTCCTCAACTCCAATAAGAGAGTATACCAAAGGCATTTTTTTCCCACCGGGTTTTTTCCCTTTGGTCATCCAGGTTTTAGACCCTAATCTAAAGACACCTATCACCATTCTCTTGTACATATTCCTTCTACATCAACAAAAAGGAAATGCTACTCAAATCATTTGACAAATGAATTGGAGCACCAATTTCAGATCATAGCATACTTCTCCTCAATGGCTAGTTGAAGAATGGCATACAATGACAAAGCTGCAGACAACACTAACAACATGATTGCACAGGAACAAATAAGTCCCCAATGAAGAAGAGCAGACATAAAAGTAATCAGAGGATCTCAAAAGATGAATGGTTATGATGATAGATGTCCGCTCTAATGGATCATAGTTCTTGTTGTGGTTCGACAAAGTTACAAGCAGTGCAACAAATGAAGCCAAAACGACAGCAAAGACCACATCGCCATCGACAATCAGGTCATGTCGGGGACAACATGAACGCAGAAGGGGGGAATGTTGACCGCTGGGTCAACAACACAACATAACTCAAGTTTCGTACCAAAGTCTTATCTTTTTCGAGTTATGAAATGCTGCGGATTATGGCTATAAATGTCATTTGTAATGAGTAGTTATTCTAGTTTCAGAAGCTGGGGTGCAATGGCACTTCCAGATTGTAAATACAAAGCCATTTGACCCTTTCAAAAACATTTTTGGTTAAACCTAAGGTAGCCTTAGTATATAAGGTACGTAGGTCATTTTGTAAGAGGACTTTTTATCATAATCAAAACTTAGCGCTGCCGTCTACTGTGTGTGAGAGAGAAAGAGAGTGAGCGTGAGCTTCATCCTCTCGCTACGCCCGCCTCGCTCAAAACATTGGAGATTTGACTGCACCATTGCAGTAGGCTCGAGGAGAGCTACGCGACAACGCCAAGCATTCCACGCGAGACGAAGCTCAAACGCCGACGCATCTATGAGCTATTTGTGGCCGTAAGTGTATCAAACGATGTCTATTTTTTGCTTGTTAGTAGTCTATAGAATCGTGGCGACATAAGCTACGCATAGGTACTCATAGATTTCAGTTTCGGGCACTTTCAAAATTCTGCTCTGTCATCCTACGCGTTTTTTGCAGATGGGTTTAGAGTGAGGGTTTTGAGTGTAGAAGCTTAGGGACAGGTGTATCCTAGTGAGGGGATGGTGTTCCTTAAGTTTCGTACGATTCTGGCATGATTAGGTGAGTTACCTTCCGTATGTGTGTATACGGCTAGGTGATGTAGTTGAGAGCAGTGAGGTTCTTGATTGTGGTTTAGTTGGCCTTCCAGAGTGTTGTATGTGTAGGATGGTCTTAGCCTGACAAGCTAAAGAGATTTCCTATGTGTGCCTATCGTGTCATCTGTGTCCTCGATTGACATTATGTTGATCTAGGTAGTGTTTGCATACACTTCATGGGTGTGTGAGTCGCTCCTGTCCAACACGTGCAAGAATCTCTACAAAAGATTAAGGAGGCTATATCTATCTTCTCAACAAAGGAAAAAATTTGATGTTGATAAGCACATAAGGGCCTTAATGCTCAAAGAAAATGATTCGGTCTTACTTAAGTTTCCCACGGCTCGATTGAGGCAAACAACGAGCAAAATTTCTACGGGCCATCAAAAATATTATGCTAAACTAGCAAAAAGATACTATGGTCCTTTTCAAATTTTGAAGCCAATCAATGAGGTGGATTATCAACTCAAGTTGCCCAACCATTGGCCCCTAGTCATTGTCCTCATGGGTTACTCCATCCCTTGCCCATTCCAACCAAACCATGGTCATCTATCTCCATGGATTTCATTGTAGAGCTACCCTTGTGACAAGGATTTGACTCCATTTTAGTAGTCGTGGATCGGTTTACAAAAATGTCACACTTCATTCCAACCACTTAAACCCTTACCAGTGAAGGTACGACCAAACTCTTTCTACAACATATGTATCGTTATCACGGATTTTCGGATGACATAGTTTCTGATCGAGGCCCACAATTCATCTCTAGATTTTGGAAAAGCTTATTCAAGCTACTCGGAGTACAAATCAACCTCTCCTTAGCCAATCACCCACAAAGTGATGGACAAACAGAGAGATTAAATCAAGTTTTGGAACAGTATCTCCGCTGTACTCTCAATTATCACCAGGATAATTGGGTCGAGCTCCTACCGCTAGCAGAATTCTCCTATAATAACAATTTTCATGCCTCCACCCGTCACACTCCATTCTTTGCTAATTATGGTCAACCCAAGCATCATATCCACAGACACTATCAAGTCAAGAATCCAGGTGCTATTTATCTTACACAACAATTATGTGCAATTCACAAAGAACTTACATTTCATATCAAAGAAGCTCAATCCAGCTATAAGGAAAGTGCATATCTCCATCGCATGCAGCATCCAAAATACAAAGAAGGGGATAAAGTGTGGCTCCTTCGACGCGATCTGCGTTCATCTCGACCTTGTCAAAAGCTTGATTATCGAAGGCTTCGCCCGTTTAAAATTATCCGTCAAGTCAATTGAGTCACCTATCGACTCCGATTGCCCTCATCCATGAAAATCCATCCGATCTTTCATGTCTCAGCCCTAGAACCTTGTCACACATCTAAGATCCCAGGAAGATCCCCACAACCACCTCCTCCGGTTGAGATTCAAGGACATGACAAATATGAGGTCGAGAAAGTCCTAGATTCTTGAGTTTCGCGTGGCTGGTTACATTACTTGGTGCATTGGAAAGGCTATGATGTTAGTGAACGAACCTGGTAACCAGCACACAATCTAGAACATTCATCTCTCAAAGTCCAATAGTTGCATCAACAACATTCATGGAAGCCCAACTCAAGGAACACCATTGCTCCTCGTGGAACTCGTCGCTAGAGGAGGGGGTAATGTCATGGATTCTTGAGAGTCAGTCGCTGCCTACATCACCGTCTATGTCATCGCTAGAAGGCTCTAGAAGAATATAAAAGGATCTAGAAGATTCTAGAAGTTCTAAAAGTATCAAGGATATTCTAGAAGTTTCTAGAAGCATGGAGAAGATTCCGAAAGAATCTACAAGTTTATGGAAAGCTCTAGAAAGCTGAAGAAGGATCTAGAAGGTTCTAGCAGAACTAGAAGGATAAAGAAGCTTCTAGAAGCTTGGATAATATTCCGAAAGAATCTAGAAGTTTTTGTAAAGCTCTAGAAATTTGAAGAACGATCTTGAAGGTTCTAGAAGAACTAAATGGATCAAGAAGGTTCTAGAATATTCTAACCTCTTCAAGAAGAACCTAGAAAGTCCTAACCTCCTCAAGTAACCTCCTCAAGCACTAGTATAAATAGGGATATTGGGCCACAAGCCCCTTAGTCTTGCCAACACCAGTTGTGAGGCTCCTATGAGGAAAAACCTCTTCTAGTTCTTGTCTTATGTTCAAGTCTCGTCCTTGCAATCAAGTCTTGTCTTGTACTCAAGTAATGTAATCCAAGTCTTGTATCTAGCTCTCTTAATAAAGTATTAAGTCTTGTAATCAAGATTAAGCTTATCATCGAGTCCCAAGTTCTTGTATATTGTGAGTGCCTCCTCTCGCTCTCTTCTAGTTCTATACACGCTCATAACAACCTCTCTCCTATTCTTGGGGAAAGGTAAGGGAGCATGATTCCATCATCTTGTTTGACCTTGGCTCTACTCACAACTTCATCTCAATGGAGTTGGCCACCAAGTTGGGTGTTCAAGATTTCAACATGGGAGATATTGTTACTTACAATATATCTTTCAAGGGACAGCAAGCCTATGTTACTCCCTTGATTGGGAAGTTGAGGCTTTATGTCCAAAGCTACATCAACAAAGAATACTTTTTCATCTCTCCTCTCCAACACGAGGATGCTATCCTAGGGGCACCATGGTTCAACCGCATGGCAGCCAACATGAAGTTCCCTAAAAGGAGAATCTACTTTACTACAAGCAAAAGAACATGTATATAGATACTAGTGAATCTAGTCGTACTATATCACTTTTAAATTATCTTGCTTTTGATCAATCAATGAGGAGCTCAGTTTTTACGTACATGATTTTTATTAGAGTCCCTAAAAGGTCCTAATGTTTCATCAAATTTAAATGGTAGGAACCAAGAAGAGTTAGACTTGTCTAATTATCTAAAAGGATTACAAGATGTGTTCATCGATGATATCCCTATGGACTTACCTCCAAAATGAGGGGATGATGACCATCAAATTGAGCTCCTACCAGGAAGCTCACCACCTAACAAGCCTCCTTATCGAGCTTCCCAAGCTCAACCAGAGGAGATCATGAGGCAAGTACAAAATTTGGTTAACAAAGGGATGATGAGGCCTAGATCCTCTCCCTTTTGTTATCCAATCCTGTTAGTATAAAAGAAAGATGGTACATACCATATGTGTGTGGAATATCGAGCACTAAACCATATCACTATCAAATAAAAAAATTATGTACCTCGGGGAGAAGATCTGTTTGATAAGCTACAAGGCTCTACCTACTTCAGTAGGATTGATCTTAACAATGTCTATCATTAAATAAGGATAGTGGATGAAAGACCGTGTTTCGTACAACGTTTGGTCTTTATGAATATCTAGTCATACCTTTTGGCTTGACCAATGCACTAGCCATGTTCAATTGTCTAACGGAGAAAATATTTAGACCCTATCGTAAATTCAATGGAGTGTTCTTTGATGATATCATCATCTACTCCAAGTCCTTGGAGAAACACAAGCAACATCTCCAAGATATTTTTCAACATTTGAGGGAGAACAAGCTTTTTTCAACCAAAAGAAAAGCAAAATTTTCCTTCAAGAGACTCAATACTAAGTTCATATTATCTCTCAAGATGGGTCCATGAAAGTTAGACGTAATAAAAGCATGAACTAATCCAAGGAATTACATGATCTAAGAAGATTTATTAGTTTGTGTGCATATTATAGACGCTTCATAGCAAAACTCTCTCAAATAGCAGGACCATTACATGACTTAACAAAGAAGAACGTTAAGTATTCATTGAGTGCTAAGGAGAAAAATTCTTTTGACAAGCTCAAAGAGAATCTTACCTCCCAACCAATCCTCATGTTTCCGAATCTCTCAAATCCATTTGAGGTCCAATGTGATGCTTGTGGTGATTTCCTTGGAGTAGTCTTGCTTCAAGAAGGCAATGCCATAGCATACGGGAGCCGAAGGCTCAATACAGATGAACGGATGTTATGCATTTATGAGAAAGACCTTTTAGGTGCTCTACATGCCCTAGACACATGGAAGCACTATCTGTTGGGGACTCCATTTATTTTACAAACAGACCACTAAAACCTCAAGTACTTCATGACACAAACCAAGCTCTTTGACAAACAAATGAGGTGGGAAAATTTTATTTCTCAATTTTATTTTCATATTGCTCACATCGATGGTAATCACAATCAAGTGGATGCACTTTCACTATGACCGAAAGTTAATGCGGTGTCTATAGCTACTCACAATTATATATCTTCTATGATAGACGAGTATGCTATTGACCAAGACTTTAAAGGGAATGTCAGCCCTTGGGTTGGGTAAGAAAAAGGAACCAATTACCTTGCATGATGTTTATCTTCTCCATGGAAACCGGATATGTATTAGCCACTCCCTCTGTGGGAAATTCATGTATGAATCCCATGGTCCTCCCTATGCAGGGCATAGAGGCATTCAACCTACTCTCCAAGGAGTAGAGACGTACTTCTATTGGCCTACCATGAAAATGGACATACAAGAGTATGTTTCAAAATTTGTAGTATTCCAAAAGACTAAGTATGATAGAGGGAAGAAACCCGGATTACTCCAGCAATGGCCAATTTCTAATTCACCATGGGAGAGTATATCCATGGATTTTATCTTTGGGTTACCCAAGTCTATCCATGGGAATACGGGAATATGGACAATAGTCAACAGGTTTAGCAAGCAAGCACACTTTATGCCTTTCAAAAAGACTATTAAGGTAGACCAAATGGCAACTCTCTTCATATATTAGATTTTCAAACACCATGGATTGCCAACATCCATCATGTCAAATAGAGATCCTAGAATGACCAGTGGTTTTTGAAAGGACTCTTTGAAAATCTAGATACAAGATTGAATTTCTCTTCGGCCTATCACCCACAAATGGATGGCCAAAGTGAGATAGCCAATCTTAGGATACTCGATCTACTAAAGACATATGTTACAAAAGTAGACCAACGCTCACAATGGGAAAAGTACTTACCTCTTGTAGAGTATGCTTACAATAATTTTTTCCATACTTATATGGAAAAACCACCTTTTGAAATCATTGAGGGAAGACCTAAAAGTCCCTTACTACTTAAAGTACATGGGAAGATCTTCACTGTCAATGAGTATAGTCGTGACCTACAAGAATCTTTTCAAAAGTTTAAGGAGGCTATCCATCTCTCATCAAAGGAAACAAGCTGCCACTAACAAGCACAGAAGGGCCTTAACGCTCAAAGAAACTTATTGGGTCCTACGTAAGTGTCTCAATGCTTGATTGAGGAAAACTACAGGGCTAAAATCCTATGGGCCATTGAAAGTATTATGCTAAACTAGAAAAAATATATTATGGTTCTTTTCAAATCTTGAAGCCAATTAATGAGATGTCCTATTAACTCAAGTTGCCCAACCATTGGCTCATACACAATGCTTTTCATGTGAGCCTCCTGAATACCTATAAAGGAGAGACACCAAGTGAGCCAATTATTGAATACCCTCCCAACATCGACAACCAAGAAGAGGTGCTACAACCCGAAGCTATCCTTCGGTATGAAGACAAGCTACTACGACATGGTAAGATTGTCTGATGGTATCTTATTAATCTCAAAAATTATCCTTTTGAAGATGTTAGATGCATGCAAGGAATACAGCTTAAGGATAGTATGAACCTTGTCAATGCTTACAATGCTACATTTGAGTAAGAAAATGTACAAATTTCTTTTAAATTACCAATGTTTTTGTCTTATAAGACTAGTTCTCTTTTTATTGTGCACAAATTTATGTAGTATGCATACTTAGAATCATGTTTGTGATGACAACGTCTCTCAAACACCAAGTAAAACTTGTCACTCTACTTGGGAGATGAAATGGACCAAAGAGTAGATATGCTTGCGGCAACAACGTCTCTCAAGCACCAAATGGACTAGTCATCCATCTTGGAATGATGCCATAGGGTAAAAAGGGATCCTCTACCCAATAAGGAAGATTGACTAATGACTAAGGCTTTATCTCTTCTACCTCATAGTACAGAACGACTATCGTTTCAAGAGAGAGGTAATCTCCTAAAATCTAGTATCTAACCAACGCAAATGATTTTCTCATATTAAACTGATCATTTAATATGGAAAAATAAACCGGAAGAAGGGTTATAATATAGAAATGTTCTTGCAAATATATACCAACATAGGGTCAATGGTAAAGGGGCCCAAATGAGAGATGGTCTATCAAAGAGCAAGGCTAGCCAAGGGACCTTAAAGACCTTAGGGTTAGCTTCATTGACGACGTCCAAAGGTTAGTGTTAAAAGTACTTTGACCTTAGGTAATCTAGGGCCGAGCTTGAGGTGGGAACCCTACCCAAGCTTGAGGTTCTTGTCGTGCTTGATGATTAAGGTGCTTGTCGTCCTTGATGACTAAGATGCTTGAGGTACTTGTCATGCTTGTCGACTAGCGAGCTTGAAGTGCTTGTGGGAACATTACCCAAGCTTGAGGTGCTTTGCCATGGTTGTCTCTCATAATTCAAAGGCATCCCTACAAAGGAGGGGGCGAGCCCCAAAGCTAGGGGGATGAGAGAACACACACACACACACACACACACACACACACACACAAGGTAATCCAAGCCTCAAAAGGCACCAAGGACATATGTCAAGCCCCTACCCATGTTACCCTCATGAAGTGCCGAAAGCCTATTGGCTAGCCTCTCAAGGGTTTCAATGATAATTTGGTTGATTTAATTGAATTTTTTTGCATTTATCAAGTCTCTCTCAAAGGGGAAAGGGGGACACTTATCCCATGACTACCCTTGTTTCTTGATATGCATTCTACATCTGATTGGCCAGGCTTGTTGGGGTCCAATGAGCTTCCAAGTTGAGCTAGAAGATGGGGTCAACCAAAGAAAGAAGGGGGGTTCTTAGGGGGTATACTCTCCCTCACACACTCACACACACTCTCATTGTGTGAAGTTTTCAAAGTGCAAGAGCTCCATCTCCTTCTCCAACCTAGTAGAGAAGTTGAGAGCCTACACCAACACTCTTGGCTATGGAATGCAAATCCAACCAAGAGCCATGCTTCAATGCTTAAGCTTGCCATCTTCTCCATCTTCATTACTATGATAATATGTCTGCTAGCAAGAAGAGTGATGATAAATGAGGAATTATTTTTTTCTTCTATGCTTGCTCTTCCGTACCCTCATTCCCCACTAGCTCTCTCCACCTTCGAAGGTGTTTGAGACCTAAGGATTGAGGCTTGGGATAGTTACTGCTTTTTACAAAGTTTATGTTATGCTTGTGATGCATGAAGCTTTCCATATTCATTGCATAACCTAGGTCACAAGGAACACAAAGATTGTATTCTACCAAGTCTCTCTTGATGTGAGAATCTATAACACAAACTCCGGTTGGAGGGGGACCGGATCCACATAAATCCAGTCCTCAATTGTTGTCAACTTCTCTAACTCTCTCTCTGCAAAAGTATTGTTCATGCCAAGTTAATTAAGTGCTATGATTATGCTGCTACCATCAATTAAGTCACCCTCTATGCTCTCAAAGTAGTCTCACAAAAATGCTCTCTTTAATTCTCCTAATTCCTCTACTCTCAATATTCATAGGCCATTTACATTACATAGAATATATCTTCTTTCTACAATCACCTAAGAAAACTTATCTAAAATTTTCCCTATACCCAAATTTTTTGATTGGTACCTTATAGAGGGGTTGCACATCATGGGTAAAGCGTAAAGAACCATTTTTAGTTGGATCTATCAACCAACTATTTGAATATGTAGCCTAAGTACAAATCTCCCATAGAATATATATCTCCCTTTCTGCAAATGCCTAGGAAAACTCATCTACAACTAGCCTTGTATCCAGATTCCTCATTTCTACCTTATTGATGGGTTGCATATCATGGATAAAACGTAAAGAACCATTTATCATTGGAACTGTGAAGAACCACCTATTTGTATACAGCGCATGGGAAGGGTCCATAATACCCTTCTTGATCTTTTTATTAAGAAACTCAACGAGTTTTAAAAAATGATTCTTTGAATCTGGAATAGGTAGAAAGTTCCAAGGTACATGAGAGATAGTAGAGACTCAAGAGTGAAGATTACTATAGAAACAACAATGGAAGGATCTCTACACCCTATCTGATGTGTCTGAAATGCAAAAAAGTTTCAATGTTTGGCATGAATTTCTTCAAAATATATTATTTTAGCTTTTGTCAAACTCTCATCACAACAAACCCTTAGCTCCTTCAAAGAATCATATGTAAACTTATGCCCACTCTTACTCCTATCTTCTGTCCTATTATAAACCTTTATCTTTCGCTTCAATTACTAAATAAGACCATTTTATACAATCTTAGGCGCTTCATTAGACCGTCCCAAATGCTTACTTGAAGAGAGAAAACCCTATTTGATGGCCTCACAAGCTCGCACATGAGGTAGACACACCACGCGTGGGACTACGCTGTAAAGTAGCCCCCTAGCTTGAGAAACCATGGCCACCGTTGTAAATGTGTCATTGTGATATATGCTTCTTTGGCTATTTTTGGATTTTCTTTATCAATATATTGCCATTTTCAGCCCAAGCAAACTAGGAAAGATCCCCAAATTTGTGAGAAACTTCCCTTGTCCTCAAATTACATGTTGAAACCCATGTGTCAAGCACGTTGGATACATTCTTTATAGATATACATGAAACTTGCTATTTTAAGAGGAGATCAACCGCATTAGACTTTCCAAGCAAAATGAGCGTGCCACTTCAAAACACTTGACAATTGTACATTCCTAAATCAAGTTAAGCATTTATTAAGGGCCTCGTCTCTCTAGTAAGTAATGTACACAGTTGGAACCATGGCAACCTCTCACACATATGACATTATGTACATTGTAGCATTTGGTCCCAGGTAGATATTTTATTTTCACATTATACACATGTCAACAACATCAAGTTTTGTGATGGCAGTGATATTGTACTATGCGTTTACTTGGACAACACAGTTAGACTATGGAGCACAGGGAACGGTTACTTGCAAAATAAGCATAAGGAGAGAAATGATGAGGAAAATGTAGCAGCAAAATGATGATGGAAAATGTAGCAACAATTTCGGGTCAAAGCAGTAACCAACCACGCGAGATGACGAGATATGCTCCATCAGATGCTCCATCAGGAGATGACGAGAGATGTCACAGTAGCACAGCACCATGCGAGAGGTGAAAAACGTCACGTGCGTCTTCATTATTTCGCAGCATGGCGTCAAGTAGCACAGCACCACGTAGTTGTCGGGAAGGTGTGGGAGAGAGAGAGAGAGAGAGAGAGAGAGAGAGAGAGATGAGAGAGAGGGTCTCTACGCCTTCTCTAAAGGAAGAGACGCGGCCACTCATCCAATTCTGCATGGCATGCAAAACTCAAAAGCGCTAATACTTTTCTCGGTAATTGTGTGTGTGAGAGAGAGAGAGAGAGAGAGAGAGAGAGAGAGAGAGAGAGACAGAGAGAGAGAGAGACGCATTGATATTTGAAGGGCTAGAGCTTTGAATCATGTTTACAATAAGTTTGTCTATGCTTTGCCAGCTACTTCTATAGAAGGACCCTTGACACAAAACATAATAGAGACGACTTCTTCTCTTATGAGGTTTTGGAGAAGGCACTAGTGCCCTTCTACCCCAGTGGCAGGAAGGCTCTTGAGGTCCTCAAATGATGGACGTATCCACCTTAATTGTATTGACGAGGGTGTGCTTCTTATCGAGGCAAAAATCGATGCCATTATCAATGACTTTGGTGATTTTGCACCACTCTTGCCCTTAAACAACATGTGCCTCATGTGACCTACACGGAAGAGTGACAGCATACTATGTAATTATTATGCACCATACTGGTTTATTTCGTAGTAGTAGTCGACACAAATAACCTATAGAGGTAACATTCTTTCAATGATGATGGGCCTCGCTTGGTGTGGGGATGGAGCACCATGTTTCTAATGGGATCTCCAGTACCGACTTCATCAACACATGGGCAGACATAGCAAAGGGGGGAAGGCATTCGACGTCATCCTTTTATCAACCGTACCCTTTTGCGGATGCGTGACCCATCTACACCAACATTTTCGCACATCGAGTATCAACCTCCCCCTTCACTATTGCCCTCTAGCAAATATGATCGCGGCACTGCAGTACAACCAAATGTAGTGGAAAAATGCAAGAACAAGCTCTCTTCACATCATAATCACAGTGGGCCTACAAATACGAACGACAATGTGGCCTGCAACCTTTTCTTCCTCACTCGAGCACATGTAAAAATTATGGTTGGTTGCTCAATTGCATAAGGTAGTGTTCATATGTCCCGTTTTATAGTGTATTTTTCCCAAAAATCTAGCATTTTGGTTATAGATGCCTATAGACATGATGTATTTTGGCATAAATATGGCTTGCCTCATTGCCTTAATCTTAAAAATTGAGATTATGACAATGCTTTGTTTTGAGCACTCCCAATCACACCCATGCAGAACTTCAACTCTGATGGCTAGCTCTTAGAATAAGTCTCAAGCATTTTCTTTTGTAGCGTGTTAGTCCAATAACAAGTGACGATTTCCGTTACGGTTGTTCATAATTTATTGTAATATTATGTTCATATTTTGTGTAATTTGAACATATTGTAACAAGACTTGATTTTGAGGTGTTTTAGTAATAAATTTTGTTTTCTAGCAAGTTTTTGTCGTTTTAAAGTTAGTCCACTGTGTAGAAGGATGTGTGGATTATTTTCGTTCGAATTTTTTTTTTGATCCGGAAGGCACTTTCTGGGGCATTTTTGAAGGCGTTAACGTGAGATTTTGAAAAAGTGATGTATGAAGCGATTGAAGCTTGCGTTATAAGGAACAACTTTGGTTCTTTGAGTCTTTAGAGATTTTGATGTTTTGATGCTCGTTGAGGGCCAAAGATCAAGAAAAAAGTTGGATTTGCTGTTTTTGCATCGTTTTTGTAGAAAATGCTCTTTTGCAGGTTGATTTTTAGCAAATCAGAGCAGGCTATGGAAATTTTCCATCACATAGCCGTCGAAGAGCGCAGAGAGGGCAACAAGATTGTGTGAGACGGACTTGGGCTGTTTTGGCTCCGTTTGGGAGTTATGTTCAGTTGAAGACAACTCAAAAATCTAACCTCTACGGATCGCTTCGCGATCACGTTTTTACCTTGTTCTCGTAGGTATATTGGCGCGCAAGTCGAGTCGACCGAACGCCAAAAATAGAAAAGCGGCTATTTTAAGAGGTCGCAGGCTTTTGGAGGAGAAAGGAGAATAGAAGGACGGGTGGTGCGTTTTGTGGGGATTCACCGATTTCTCTTCTGCGAGTGCGAGTGCGAGTGCGAGTGAGACGCTGCATGCAAGCGAATTGAAGCTCGGGGGTGGTCGAGAGGTTCGAGCTCCGTACAACGGAGTGCACCCATATATTTTGCTCCTCTGTTGTATCAAACACTATCAATACAAAGATTTCTTCCTCTGTTTTGCTATCTATCTCTATTATTCGGTTCCCGTGACACATATTCACTGTGTGGTGCTACATTTAAGGTGTTTTCTAGGGAAAATTGTTGATATTGAGCACTCTAGTTTTGGCAAGTTGTGGAGCTGCAAGCGAAGGCAATGAATGGAACAAGAGGGGTGACATACACCACATACGAGGCAGTGGCAACACATATGTGGAGGTGTGTGTCAAGGACACGCGGTGTCAAGAGTTTTTTGGAGCAAGGGATTGCGCATATGTTCATACCCATGCATGGTGCATCAAATAAATTATTGCCCATTTTCCAGAGCCAGGTGGTTACGTGGGGCCCACATGTGTACAGGTAGGACAGGGTGTACATAGTGCATCGATTTTCACTATCACTAGTACCAGTATGTTTTTTCTACAATAATGAGGAGTTTATAGCGCGTAAAACTTCTCGAGGAAGCTATCCGCGGGCCGACGACGTGAGGTCAACAGGTGCGTCAGATGGCATCTAGTGGCGTCAGGAGGGCGAACGGGGTCAGTACTTGCACGTGGATAAGTACAGATACAACGTGGGTGTTTTCTTGTGAGAGTTATGCAGAAAGGTCATCATTAGGATCACTTTTTGGGGCCACTTCACGTGGTTGCGAGACGCATTATTGGAAAAAGCTCAGTGCCAGGTGTGCGGATGATGCAAAAAGGTGACAACTATGCACTGCGAGGTCAGTTTTTGGCCTGTTCGGGGTCCGTTTGAGGTCATCTAAAAGGCCAAGGGTGACCAACTAATAAAGCTAAGTGTGGGAACTGAAAAAAGAGAGAGAAGACCAGAAAAAACGTGGAGAAGAGAGGAGGAACAGCCGCAGCTGTGTTTTTGCTCATTTTGGAGCCTGTTTTGGCCGTAAACTGCTCATCCGAGGTCGGATTTGAGCACTTTCACATTGTAGACTGGGGTTTTGGGCCGTTCCGGACGCGATGGCGTTGTCCATTTTGCCAAATTCCCCACTCTTTTCCTGCTGTTTTTCTGTGTAAGTTTCTCCTATGAGCAAAGTTTCTGCTCTATTTTGTGATTGTATCTGGCTTATTTTACCCATATTGTGTGAGCTATTTGCCCCATTGGTGTTGGCCCAAGCTCAATTGTATCTAAACATCAGAAATTCTCCTCTTTTGAGCTGAGTTTTTTGGGTGTGTGTGTGTGTGTGTGTGTGTGTGTGGAGTGGGCAAGTGGATAGTCTCTCTCCTCTCACTCCAGAGGTGTGTTCCTTGTCTCGGCCAGGTGTGTTGTGTAAGCCGAGTGGTGCCCCATAGTGTGTATGTGTATCTTCCCAAGAGTGTGTGTCGGGTCGTTATAGAGGCGTTGTGTGTGTTTTCATCCCGCTCACATTCTTTTGGCGCCCCCACGGAGGATCTTCTTCGAGTACCTTCTGCTTCGAGCTTCAAGCTTCGAGATTCGGGATTACAGGTTACAGGTTACAGGTTACAGGAACAGGTACAGGTACAAGTGATTCACACAGGTACAGGTAGCTGGAGTACAGTGATATACTAGCAGTGATGTCACTTGCAGTTGTTGTGGGTATGCATCACTTGGCGCCTATTTGAGCGCATTGTCTGCTGGATTGTACGTTACTTGTGGAAACTGCCATTGTACGCATTTGTGGAGCCATACTTGGTTGTATTTGGCAGTCCCAGCCATTTCTGAGACTTGGTCTAGAAGATAGTCATTTCTGAGACTTGACTATACGCGATTTGCATTAGCCTTCGTGTGAGGGTCGATAGCGTGAGGTTTTTATTGAGCTGGGGGATTCTCAAATGTGGAGATCCTTTCGGTGATACAGGTAGCTGGAGCACCCTTTTTGTGACCTCGCCATAGGCTATGTACTAGTGAGTCCTACTTGATGCTCGGGTTCTATTGTTGACAGTTTATGCATACATAGACAGTCTATATTTTGGGTTCCTACTGCTCTACTTCTGGGGAAACTCTATCGAAATTTTCCCAAGTTATGATGGCTGGTTTTTTGGTATTTTGAGCCATTTATGCTGTTATGCTGCTGAAATTTTGGCAAAATCAGAGGTTGAATCAGGTGTGTCTTCTTGGGAGCTTCATGGTTGGCTTTAATGGATGATCAAAATGGCGCTCAGTTCACTCCTTTTCATTTAACTCAAAGAATTCAGATTAGTGTTCATGTGTCCAGGAAGATCTTTTTCCAGCAGCGCATAGTCTTTATGTTTGGGCCAAGAAGATTGAGAGAGATCCTGGAATGTCCTTTGCCTGTTGTAATTCCGATGATCAACTATGAAAACTCATTTGATGTGCATGTGTTTGTTCTCATCTAAAGCTGAGCTCCATTGAGGTTTCTGGGGACTGGGTAGTAAAAAGTTTTGGGTTCTTGCACGTGTGTTCAAAGGGGTTCTACAAGCATTGTAACTTGGGTAGCCATGGCTTTCTCTTATCCGGAGTTTCATGGAAGAAGTGATGAAGATGTGGAAGAATTTTTGGAAAAGATGGAGGTTGCCTGCATTAGCAACCAGATTCATGACCCTGCGCAGATGTTACGCCTTCTCCAAATTTGTTTGAAGAATGATGCACGAGTTTGGTCTAAAGCATTTGAAGAGGAGTGGCGTGTGGCTGATCCACCTGTAAGGTTGAGTTGGGACAATCTACGAGCAGGGTTGGAAGTGGAGTTTGTGAAGATAGAAGATCCTGACAAGGTGTGGCAAGAAGTACAGGCTTTGGTGCAGAAGGAAGGTGAGCTAGTAGATGCGTACATACGTAAGTTTTCATTGGCATGGGAGCGAATGTGCAAGGCTTTAGCACCACAGGTACCCCCGCCTAACATGATGAAGAAGGACAGGTTCTTGGCTGTTCTTTGGGAGAATATACGTTGGAGAGTGGAGCTAAAGAAGCCTAGGACATATGAGGATGCACTAGAGGTAGCAAGGAACAAAGAGTGGAAGCTGAGGAAAATGAGCCAGTTAGGGGTGGAGTCTTTGCCAATGAGGTATGAATTTCAGCCTATAGAGTCTTTACAAGGGCGCATGTCAGGGGTTCATCATGAACCAGTGGTTCCTGTTACTACTCAGGTTATGCCAGCAGTGGTCACTACAGCAGTGCAAGATGATGGGCTAAGGCAAGACATGAGGCAAATGGTAGATTTGATGAAGAATCTCAGCCTAAACATGCTAGGTCAAGTGGGAAATAATCGAGGTCGAGGGAGGTATGCAAATCAGCCAGGAGGTGAAGAAAGACCTAGGAATGGTGTTGGACAAAGCAATGGTAGGTTTTGGAGGCAGACGCCCACCTGTTACAATTGTGGAGAGTTGGGTCACATCAGCCTGCAATGTGATAAGCCACCAAGGATGGGGGGAGACATGTATCCATTGCCAAGACAGGTGCTAACTAGGTCAAATGATTATGGCATCGAAATCAAGGGAGATGAAGGAACCAGTGGACTGACCCAGGAGGAAAAGGGAAAGACAAAAGTGCTAAGTGTAGTCACCTTGGAGAAGGCATCAAAGCTAGAGGATACATTAGTGATGCCTATTGGGAAGAGGACCACAGAGGATAAGGAAGGAAGAAGTGCCCCAGGTCCTAGTAAGAAGAAAGGAAAGAGCCATGAAGGTGAGGATGTCAAGGCCAAGAGGAAAAGGAGAGCTCGTCGAAAGTTTCATGTTTCAGATTTTCCACTAGGGGATGGGCAATTAAGCTATGACTTGAAGGAGGATCTGACGAGCAGGAAGGCAGATGTTACTTTTGGACAGCTTATAGAGATGGTGCCTAAGCTAAAGCGACAGTGGAAGAGGATGGTTAACCCAATGGAGAAAGAGCCAGAGAGAGGTTCAGTAAAGGTGTTGGCAATGGATGAGCTACCAGACATTTGTCCAATAGTAGATGTGTGGCATAAAAGGAAAAATTTGGGACAAGGTTATGTGGATGGCGGAGCCCAAATATGCGTCATAACACACTCATGCGTTGAGAAGATGGGTCTCACAGTGGCTGGGGTGTCAGGGTTTTGGATTAGATTGGCAAACCATCAAAAAGTAAAATGCTTGTGTGTTGTAAAGAGCTTAGAAGTGGAAGCATATGATGCAAAGGCAGTGGTTGATTTTCATGTGATGCCAGCAGGGTTGGGAGCATATCCTATTATACTGGGCAGACCATGGTTATGTGCAGTGGGAGCTGTTCAAAATTGGCGACATGGTACGATTAGCCTCTATGGAAAGACAGGTACCAAGAAGCTTTATAATATGGACACAAGGAAACTATTAGAGGAGCTTTATGAAGATGAGGATGAGTCTAGTGATGAAGACTCTTCCACGGTGACAGATGAGGACAGTGATAGCAATACCAGCAGTGATGAGGATGCTGATGTTGCATTTCTTTTGATGGATAAAGAAATCCAGGAGTGTGGTTTAGTCGCATTTGCGAAGGAAGTTGAAGATGAAAGTGAAGGGCCTTATGAAGTGATTGAAGGGCTGATGCAAACCAAGATTGAGTTGTCAAAGAAGCAGCAATTAATGACACAAATGATTAGTGGAGACCTCTCAGCTATGGAGAAGGATATATATTTGCACATGCTGGCTAGTTTTCCTGATTTGTTCATTACTTCATATGAAGAGATCAGAGGGTTCAAGGGCAAAGAGATGCATATAGAGCTGAAAGAAGGTGCTAAGCCAGTGCGGCAAAGGCTAAGAAGGATGGGTCAAGAGCAAATGGAAGCCTTGCGGGTAGAGGTGGACAAGTTATTGAAGGCAGGGTTCATAGTCCCTGTGGAGACCACAGAATGGGTGAGTCCAATAGTAGTCAGTCCAAAGAAGGATGGGAAGTGGAGGATTTGTGTAGATTTTAAACCCTTAAATGCAGCCACTAAGAAGAACCCATATCCTCTTCCATTCATCGATCAGATCTTGGATTCAGTGGCAGGTTATGAGAGGTACAGTGTGTGTGATGGTTTTTCAGGCTATTTTCAATTGAAGATTGCTCTTAAAGACCGCACAAAGACAAGTTTTATTACGCCATGGGGCTGCTATTGCTACACAGTATTTCCATTTGGGTTGTCAAATGGACCTTCCTTCTATCAAGAGAGAGAAAATTGGGTGTTGGAACCATTCATTGGTAGTTGTGTTAAAGCTTTTATGGATGACTTCTGTGTCTATAGTAGTAGGGCTGATCACCATGAGAAGCTGCAGATGGTATTGGCTCGATATGATGAATGTGGAGGACAACTAAATCCAAAGAAATGTCATCTAGCACAGCCAAGGGTGAAGTTATTGGGCCATATGGTGTCAGAAAATGGCATTGAGGCTGATCCAGATAAGGTGAAGTCTATTATTCTTCTTCCATCACCTATGAGTACGAAGCAATTGGCAACCTTTATACACAAAGTGAAGTACATGGCACGGTTTATTCCATTGTCTTCGCAGCTTCTTTATCCATTACAGCAAGTGGCAAGGCATGATCCATTGCAATGGGATGACAAGTGTGAAGAAGTGTTTCAAGAGGTTAAAGAGGTGTTAGGGGGGTTGTCAGCCATGCAGGCTCCTGATTGGGAGAAAGTTTTTTATGTAAATCCATCAGTGGGGGATGATGCCATTGGATCCATGCTATTGCAAAAGTGGAAGGGCAGCCATTATATGAGGCCAGTGTATTGTGCAAGCCGAGTGAAGTTGGTAGCGGAGAGAAAGTTATCGGAAGTAGAGCTAGTGATGGCCAGTGTAATATTTGCTTGTCGACGATTTCGTCATTACTTGCTACCACGGCCTTTTGTTTTCTTGACGAGTTATGCCTTTTTGCCACAATTAATTAATGGTATTAACATGTCAAATGTGGTGAAGAAATGGGTAATTGAACTGCAAGAGTTTGAGTTCTCTTTTCTAGTGGAAGATAGTACAAGGGCTACCCTAGTTGATTTGTTGACCTGCAAGGAGAATCCCCTTATTGTTAAGGAAGAGGTGGTGAGAAAGGTAGTTGAAGAAGTGCCACAGATCAGCAATGCACATGTGTTGTTCTTTGATGGTTCATACAGAAAGAGCCATGATGCAGCTTCAGGGGGTATAGCACTTTATGATCCAGAGGGGAAGCTAGTATGCAAGAGAGGGTTCAAATTGGATGCGCATAGTAACAATGAGGCTGAATATTCTACATTGGAAGCCGGATTACACATTTGCTTGAAGCATGGGGTTCGAAGGTTGAGCATAAAAGGTGATGCCTTGTTAGTGGTGAAGCAAGTGCTGGGTGTGTGGAAGAGCAAGAACACCTCATTGAAGGAAATGTGCTTCAGAATTAAAGGCCTGTTAAAAAAGTTTGAAGCATGGAGCATCAGACACATTGAACGTGCTCTAAATGGAGAGGCACATGAAGCAGCTCAAGGCATGATTGGGGAGCTATTCATGTTGAGGACCAATTCACCTCTTTATCATGGCCGGGAAAGTTTGGCTCAAGAAGAGGAGTTTTTGCTAACAGGAATCATTCCAAAGGAGATTCAGACGTCTAAGAAGTATGGCTTTGTGCGTAGAGCATACAGGTACAAATTGATTGGTGATGTCTTATACATGAAAGGGGCTGATCTCGTGTTGAGATGTGTACCTTGGCGGGAGGAGCTTTACAGAGTGTTGGAAGAGAAACATGAAGGCGCATGTGGTGGCCATTTTGCTCTAAATATCACCTTGCATAAGATTTTGCAAGAGGGGTATGTATGGCCTAGTTTGCACAAGGATGTTCACCATTGGTGTAGGTCTTGCAATAGGTGTCAAGCATTTGGGAAGAGAGTGTTGAAGCCAGAGCTACGAAAAACCATTATGGCGTTTGATGTGTTTGAAAAGTGGGGGATTGATGCAATAGGCCCGTTACCTATCACAAGCAGGGGCAAAAGCTATATCTTGACGACAGTGGACTATCTCTCTAGATGGGCAGAGGCTATAGCAGTAAAACAGATCACTGCAAAGGATGTGGCAAAATTTGTGTATGATGAAATATGTTGCAAGTTTGGGGTGCCATTAGAGCTACTTTCAGATAAGGGGCCAGGATTTAGAGCTAAACTGCTAGACTTCTTATGCACAAAGATGAAGATTAGGCACCAGCATACCACTCCTTATTACCCACAGTGTAATGGCTTAAATGAAAGATTCAATGGTGAGTTGGTACAGATTCTTTCAAAAGTGACAGAGCACCAAGGAAAGAATTGGGTTTTGGAATTGCCTAGTGCATTATGGGCTTACCGTACTTCGGTGAAGACAGGTACAGGGTTTACTCCATTTCATTTGGTGTATGGAAAAGAAGCACTATTGCCTGTGGAAGTAGAGTTGCCTGCGGTCAAGATGTTAGAGAAGTTGCTTGGGCCGCCTAGTGATGCATTCAAAGAGAGGCTCTTGCAGTTACAAGAGGTCCAATTGGATAGGATGAGCGCATTGGAGCATTATGGGCAGATGCAGGATAAGGCTTTGGCAAAGATAAATGAAAAGTTCAAAAGTAAGGGTATCAAGAAACATGACTCGGTTTTGCGCTACAACAGTAAGCTGGACAGCACCTTCCAAAAGAAGTTTCAAATTAAGTGGGAAGGCCCTTTCAAGGTAGTAGAGTGTTTTCCAAATGGCACATATCAGCTGGCTAACCTGGATGGTGTTCTACATAAGTCAAGGGTAAATGGGTTGCGTCTTAAGTTGTATCATGCCAGGTTGATGATGGTGGAGCAAGATGAGTTTTTTGAAGAGCGAGTGATGTCTGTGAGGGATGACGAGACCTGTGATGCGGCGAGTCTCATATCTCTCTTTGCTGCTGCTGATCATGAATGATCTAGCAGGCTAGGGGGTGGGCAAATTATGTCAGGAGTTTTTTGGAGCAAGGGATTGCGCATGTGTTCATACCCACGCATGGTGCATCAAATAAATTATTGCCCATTTTCCAGAGCCAGGTGGTTACGTGGGGCCCACATGTGTACAGGTAGGACAGGGTGTACATAGTGCATCGATTTTCACTATCACCAGTACCAGTATGTTTTTTCTACAATAATGAGGAGTTTATAGCGCGTAAAACTTCTCGAGGAAGCTATCCGCGGGCCGACGACGTGAGGTCAACAGGTGCGTCAGATGGCATCTAGTGGCGTCAGGAGGGCGAACGGGGTCAGTACTTGCACGTGGATAAGTACAGATACAACGTGGGTGTTTTCTTGTGAGAGTTATGCAGAAAGGTCATCATTAGGATCACTTTTTGGTGCCACTTCACGTGGTTGCGAGACGCATTATTGGAAAAAGCTGAGTGCCAGGTGTGCGGATGATGCAAAAAGGTGACAACTATGCACTGCGAGGTCAGTTTTTGGCCTGTTCGGGGTCCGTTTGAGGTCATCTAAAAGGCCAAGGGTGGCCAACTAATAAAGCTAAGTGTGGGAACTGAAAAAAGAGAGAGAAGACCAGAAAAAACGTGGAGAAGAGAGGAGGAACAGCCGCAGCTGTGTTTTTGCTCATTTTGGAGCCTGTTTTGGCCGTAAACTGCTCATCCGAGGTCGGATTTGAGCACTTTCACATTGTAGACTGGGATTTTGGGCCGTTCCGGACGCGATGGCGCTGTCCATTTTGCCAAATTCCCCACTCTTTTCTTGCTGTTTTTCTGTGTAAGTTTCTCCTATGAGCGAAGTTTCTGCTCTATTTTGTGATTGTATCTGGCTTATTTTACCCATATTGTGTGAGCTATTTGCCCCATTGGTGTTGGCCCAAGCTCAATTGTATCTAAACATCAGAAATTCTCCTCTTTTGAGCTGAGTTTTTTGGGTGTGTGTGTGTGTGTGTGTGTGTGTCTGTGTGGAGTGGGCAAGTGGATAGTCTCTCTCCTCTCACTCCAGAGGTGTGTTCCTTGTCTTGGCCAGGTGTGTTGTGTAAGCCGAGTGGTGCCCCATATTGTGTATGTGTATCTTCCCAAGAGTGTGTGTCGGGTCGTTATAGAGGCGTTGTGTGTGTTTTCATCCCGCTCACAGCGGGTTGAGTGAGAAACAAGAGACAAAATTGTACATAGCAATAAAAGAGAGGAGCCGATTGCAACCAGCCTTGCCAAGAGGCTACTTTGGCAATGCCATCTTCACTGCCACACCCATGGCACAAGTCGGTGAGCTAGGCAAAGGCCCACTAAGTGTGGGTGCCCAAAGGATTAGGGAGGCCGTCGCACGTATGGAGGATGAATATTTACTATCACCACTTGATTATTTGGAGCTATAACCTGGCCTATAGTTTCTTGTTCAAGGTGCACACACCTTTCGCACTCCTAATGTCCGTTTCACCTCTTGGACCCACCCTTCCATCCACGATTGCGACTTTTGGTTGGGGCTGCCCCATCTTCATGGGCCCTGCTGGCATCCCATTTGAAGGCCTCGCTTTCATGCTTCCTAGACCCTTTGGTGGTGGTGCCCTCTCCATTTCCCTTGCCCTTGCCTCCCACCATATGCCCACCTTTGAGAAACTTTTCTACCAGTTTTGACTGTCTCCATTGCCCCTAGTACTCTTTTTTTGTACGAAATGGGCATGCTAACTTTTGTATAAGTATTTTTAGCTTGCATGGTCCTTCTCTTAATTCTCTAAGATTGCTTCAATGGGCATGTGAGTTTCTCTCGTTTTAAAACACCCGTGTGATTCTTCACCTTGTTTGGCTAGCCAAAGCTTTACAAGATTGACCTTGCTATGCTTTTTTTTATTGAAATGCATTTTCATTAATTAAGGTCCACTTTTGACACCTAGTTTCCAAATGCAAGAAAAGCATATCCACATGTTGCATGGAGAGGAAGAGATCTTAGGATGATTAATATTTTTCAAAAATCCTTGCATGGAGAGCATGTTGATTTGTGACATTTTGCCTTCAATGTGTTGATTTGGGCAAGACTTCATTACATTCTAGGATTACAAAAGTATGGGCAGCATTTTATTGTCACGTAAGATATTCCAATCCATGTTGACATTAGTCTGGTGTTCTTAAAACTTACATTCTTGCCATTCATTTTAATTTCTTTCGCTACTCATTTCTCTTATAATCTTGATCGTCGAGGCCTTGATCTGGGTCAACAATAATTACTGTCGATGTTATGCATTTCAATGTAGTTTTAAAGCTCAGCTTGGACTTCACCTTGGATGTGTGTGTGTGTTGTGAAGGGTGGGGGGTAGATAGATAGATAGATTTCATTATCGTCCTCGGAGGTCAAATATGACCTATGGGACAATCAGTAAAACATGTACAATAGAGGTTTCTCTATCTAAGAGGGTACAACGTCTGTAATAACACATGTAGATGTTTGGGGGGGGTGGCTGGGTGGTGGGGTGGGGTGGGAGAGGGGCTAGCCCTGGGGGTGATACAACAAAATTGCAACAAATGTTGCCTAGGGGGATAGGGGTGGCTAAGGGGGAGGAGGTGGTTGTTGGGTGGGTTTCCATGTGCGAAACTCCTCAATGATGTGCGGCCCGTGCATCTTGTATCTTGTGTAGCTCTTGCTTCTTTATCTTAAGTTGGGTGGGTGCTAGAGCCTCGCTAATCCATATAGTTGTGCCCTTGAGAAGATACATTTGTTTCAAGAGTGCTATGCGGTGCTCTTTGGTCTTGAAAACAAGGCTCCTTGGTTGGTGTGGGGATCCTGATCGACAAATTCAATGGTGGGATTGTCAAACTTGACTCGTTGGATAGCATTGTTGAGCTTGGTTTACGTAGTAGGAAAATCGTCATTCTCCTCCCACCAAGAGGAGGGTAAGTCACCGATGTGCATAGTCAATTCAAGGCCTTCCCTATGACGACGTTCTTGCAGGCACTCCTCCACTTTGAAGGGGATAGTAGCATCATTTGCTTGAATTTGGGTGGCTAATGAAGCCACATTCTGTGGAGAGAACAAGAGGAATACTTTTCATCCATGCCTACCAATAAATACCCTAAAGGTTTTTTATCCAGATTAGCATAAAGTTATACACCTTTCTCTAGATTGAAGTATGAGACCATGTGTGAGGTGACATGCATCACCTTGGATGCACACAAAAATAACCACATCACCCTTAGGGTCCTCTCTCTCTCTCTCTCTCTCACTGTATAACCCAGCAAGGCTAGATCTGGAACCTCCATGCACTTTTGTTTGCAATAGAAACGAAAGGCTTCTCTCTAGAATACCCTTTACGTATGTCGTTCTGGTGGATGATGGCTAAATGTTTTAGTTTTATTAGTGGTTGATCACATCTTTAGTGTATTAAGCATTTTCTTTTGTAGGGTGTTAGTCCAATCACAAGTGACGATTGCCGCTATGGTTGCTCATAATTTATTGTAATATTATGTCTATATTTTGTGTAATTTGAACATATTTACTGTGTGGTGCTACATTTAAGGTGTTTTCTAGGAAAACTTGTTGATATTGAGCATTTTAACTTTGGCAGGTTATGGAGCTGCATGCAAAGGCAATGGATGGAACAAGAGGGGTGACGTACAACACATACGAGGCAGTGGCAGCACACATGTGGAGGTGTGTGTCAAGGGGATGAGGGCTGATTGAGAAACAAGAGACCAAGTTGTACATAGCAATAGAAGGGAGAAGCCGATTGCAATTAGCCTTGCCAAGAGGCTACTTTGGCAATGCCATCTTCACTTCCACACACATGGCACAAGTCGGTGAGCTAGACAAAGGCACACTAAGTGTGGGTGCCCAAAGGATTAGGGAAGCCATTGCACATATGGACAATGAATATTTACGATCAGCACTTGATTATTTGGAGCTACAATCTGGCCTAGAGTTTCTTGTTCGAAGTGCCCACGCCTTTCGTACTCCTAATGTCTGTATAACCTCTTGGACCCACCTTTCCATCCACGATTGCGACTTTGGTTGGGGCTGCCCCATCTTCATGGGCCCTGCTGACATCCCATTTGAAGGCCTCACTTTCATGCTTCCTAGCCCCTCTGTTGTTGGTGGCCTCTCCATTTCCCTTGCCCTTGCCTGCCACCACATGTCCACCTTTGAGCAACTCTTCTACCAGTTTTGATTGTCCCCATTGCCCCCACTACTCTTTTTGGTACTAAATTGGCATGCTAAATTTTGTATAAGTATTTTCAGATTGCAAGTCCTTCTCTTCATTCTCTAAAATTTATTCAATGGGCATGTGAGTTTCTCTTGTTTTCGAACACCCATGTGATTCTTCACCTTGTTTGACTAGCCAAAGCTTTACAAGATTGTCCTTACTATGCTTTTTTTTATTGAAATTTATTTTCATTATTCAAAGGTCCATTTTTCACACCTTGTTTCCAAATGCAAGAAAAGCATATCCACATGTTGCATGGAGAGGAAGAGATCTTAGGACGATTATTATTAGCATGTTGATTTGTGACATATTGCCTTCAACAATGCGCAAGATTTCATTGCTGCAAAAACTTAATATTCTTTACATTCTAAAATTACAAAAGTATTTTATTGTCTGGTGTTGTTAAAACTTACATTCTTTCCATTCATTCAAATTTCTTTCACTGCTTATTTCTTGAACTGGGTCAACAAGAATTACTGTCGATGTTATGCATTTCAATGTAGTTTTAAAGCTCCTGGACTTCAACTTAGGGCATGCATACATTTCATGGTATGATATTATACATATGATTGGATGTGTGTTGGGGGGTTTGGGGGGGGGGGGGGGGAGAGAGAGAGAGAGAGAGAGAGAGAGAGAGAGAGAGAGAGACCCTCAGGCTGATGTCACCTTAAATGATGCTAATGTTGACATGTATGAAAAGTATTCCTCTTGTATAACCCAACACTCTTTATTCGTCTTGTATTCCTTAGCACTCCTTGATCGTATGTCCATTTTAGGCTAGATCTGGGAAGCTCTATGCAATTTTCTTTGCAATAGAAATGGAAGGCTTCTCTCTAGAGGCATTATCCTTAAAATGCCCTTCTCAAATGAGGGTTGGCCAAGGAATTCGAATTGTCTTCATGGATTCACAAAGATTATATCTCCATACTTGCACTCACTTTCTTGAAATGAACTTAATGCATGTCATTCTGGTGGATGATGGCTAAATGTTCTAGTTTTATTACTGGTTGATCAATCTTCAGTTTGTCATCGTTACCATGTTTGATTTTTTCATCCACCATGGGTGCCGAGATGTGTGATGCTGCATGCCAAAGATAGCAACAACTATAGCAAAGATTGTAAGACCTTATTTTTGCAAAAACATAATATTGTTTATATTCTAAAATTACAAAAGTATGGTCAACATTTTATTATCAAGAAAGATATTCCAAGAAGCAGATTCTCAATGTTGACATTAGTCTGGTGTTGTTAAAACTTCCATTCTTGTGGTTCATTGAGATTTATTTCATTGCTCATTTCTCTTATATTCTTGATCATTGAGACCTTGATCTGGGTCAACAAGAATTACTATAGATGTTATGCCTTTCAATGTAGTTGTAAAGCTCAGCTTGGACTTTAAATTAGAGCATGAATAAATTCGATGGTATGATATTATACCTATGATTGGATGTGTGTGTGTGTGTGTGTGTTTGTGGGTGGAGAGAGAGAGAGAGAGAGAGAGAGAGAGAGAGAGAGTCAATGGAGATAAGTCTGATCATCCCTTCCCTCAATTGAGCATGGGCTTGTCTTTTGCACCAACTCTTAGGGTGTGTGCACTGACTCTTTTCCAGCCGCAACATGTGTTGAATAACCCATGTGATAGGCCATTTGAAATCAAGTGTAGACTCCTACCTTAGGATGATGATGTATATGGGGATGTCCCACCCCTTGATGTCATCCTCTGTGTATGCTATATTCAGGTTAAAATATATTTTATAGGACAAATGCCTCTACAAGAGAATAATATCAAGGATGAACTACTAAAAAAAAATCATATGATGCAATAGATGAAGAAGAAGACAAGTTGCAAGCAAAGGTGTAGTAGCAAATTGAAGAATTGACAAAGGAACACATATTGCTTGTATATGAGATGTGAGTGATCCTTGGCCTCATGATTGAGTCTTTTTTGGGATAGCCCAAAAGCTTGGTCGAAGGTGATTCATTGTTTGAAGGGAGAAACCTTAAAAGGACAAGGGTAGTGTGTCCCTGGTGGGAAAGGGTTCGAGGCAAGCTCACTCCTGTACTATGTTCTAGGCTCCCTATAGATAGGCCAGGGAGCCTGTTTTATAGGAGGGGGTTGGGTGCAGGAAGGAACATAATTAGCTCCCATTTCGTTTCAATGGTATCAAAGCTCATACCATTATTCTTACGGGTGTCAGAAGGGCCCTTTAGGCTAATTCCAAGGTGATGCATGTCGCCTCACACATGGTCTCATACTTCAATTTAGAAGAAGGTGTATAAAATTATGCTAATGTGAATAAACAAATTTAGGATAATGATTGGTTGACATGTATGCAAAGCATTCCTCTTGTACTATATAACCCAACAGGGCTAGATTTGGAAGGGGCTATGCACTTTTCTTTGCAATTGAAAGGGAAGGCTTCTCCCTAGAGGCGTTATCATGGATTCACAAAGACTATATCTCCATACTTGCACTCACTTTCCTAAAATGAACTTAATGCATGTAGTTCTTGTGGATCATGGCCAAATATTTTAGTTTCTTTTGTGGTTGATCACATCTTCATTTTGTCATCATTACCATGTTTGATTTTTTCATCCACCATGGGTGACCCGATGTGTGTTGCTACATACCAAATATGGCAACAACTATATTGGACATTAGTCATGTTGAGGAGGGAAGGTATTAGCATGGGTCATCCTCGCTCCACTTTTTATTACCTAGTTCTAGCAAATGAATGAAAAGGCTTCTCTCAAAAGGCAATGGACATCCTTTGAATCCATTTACCTAGAAAGGGCTGGCCAAGGAATTTAGCGTATCTTCGTGATGCAAAAGGATGATGACAATATGTGAGTTTGATGGATGAAAACTACATGTATTAGTTTCAAACATATTAGTAGTTTGGCCATAGCTTCATTCTATCTTGATTACCATGTTGCATTTTGTCATCTACCGTGGGTGAGGGGTAAGACTCAAAAGTAAGCTTGGACCTCTAGAAATGGAGTTCTATTTCTGTGGTGCTGCATCTTGCAACTTGCAACAACTATGGCAATCCACAGACTCAATGGGGATGAGTCAGATCATCCCTTCCCTTGATTCAGCATGGGCTTTGTCCTATGCACCAACTAGATTATGGCATGGGCACCATCTCTTTTCCATTCATAGCATGTGTGGCATAACCCATGCGATAGGCCATTTGATATCAAATGTAGACTCCTACCTTAGGATGCTGATGTTCCACCCCTTGATGTCATCCTCTATGATTTCCTATAGACTACATTCATCTGCAAGACATATTTTGTAGGCCAAATGCCTCTACAAGATAAGAATATCAAGTATGAGCTACTACAAAGGATCAAATTTTGATGCAATAGATGAAGAAGAAGATGAGTTGAAAGGGAAGTGTAGTGGCAAATTGAAGAATTTAAAAAGGACCGCATATTGCATATTTATGAGATGTGAGCTATCCTTAGCCTCATGATTATGTCTTTTTTGGAATAGCTTAAAAGTTTGGTCCAAGGTGATTCATTGTTTTATGGGAGAAACCTTATAATGACAAGGGTAGTGTGTCCATGGTGGCAAAGGGTTTGAGGCAAGTCCAACTAGTGTACTATGTTCTAGGCTCCCCTAAATATAGGTAAAGGAGCCTATAAGATAAGGGGGTTGGGTGCAGGAAGGAACAAAAGTAGGTCCCATATCCTTTTAATGGTGTGAAAGCTCATACAAGTATTCTTAAGGGTGTGAGAAGGGCCCTTGAGGCTAATTTTAGCACTAATGCCTTATCTATCTACAAAAGCTATGGCATGAAACTAGTCTTGTCATAGAGTAGAGGCATTGGTGAACTAGATTTTGTGGCCTATTGGTGGCACCAAAAGTGTGCACCACTCCATGTTGAGTGTTTTATGATATAGCACCAACTTGCAATGAGGTCTATAGTGACAAGCATGGGTGTTTCTCTGTTAGAATCTACTTAATGATGCCGCCATTGTGCTATGAGTGAGGTTTTTTAATGTGCTTTTGAGACCATAATTGGATGTAAATTCCAAGGTACATGAGGGATAGTGAAGATCACCATAGGTGCAAAAATACTAGGATCAACAAATCCTATCTCATGTGGCTGTAAAGCAAAAGCCTTACCATGTCTTGATAAAAGTTTTGTAAAACACCTCTTCTCTTCTTATGTTTATAACTCCCCACAATGAACCTTTAGTTCTTTTGGAGATTCCATTATGAAATTGTGTCTAGTTCTGTTTAAATCTCTAGGATTTTGTTTCAAAGAGGTTTCTTCTAGCTTTTCCCCAGAATTTGATGGTAAAGGCAAGGGCACTGGTCTTACTTTCTTTGCTACAATTTTGTTCTTGGTCTCTACTTACACTGCTAGTCCTTTATTGACATTGAATCCTTTCTCCTTTTCAAAAGCCTTAACATCATTTCATACATTTTGAGAGTGCACACTTTCACAATATGCCTTCCATCAATTGGTCACCGATTCCCCAAAGAGATGTCTTATAATGTTTTTGGTAGCTCTAATCATCCCCAACCACGAATAGTTTCTATTGGAAACTTGCCCTTCAGGTAAAGAATTTTAAACATAATATTAATTTTGGAGCCATGATCTATCAATGCAACATACAGCTCTTCAAGGTCACCCACCTTGACCAAAGTTTCTTTTGCCGCTCTTTCCCAATGACTTTTAGAGTAGTGTCTTTTATGTGAGGCATCATCTTCATCATCGTCATTCAAAACACTAACACAAATATCTATTCCACGAGACTGGTAGCATCCTACCACATTATCATCACATTCCATGTCTTATAAATGTATTTCTTGCGCCTTCCATGGCTCTCGTTTACCCTATGATTATGAAGGAATAAACTCAACAAGAGTATGCCTCTTTCTTTTCATGATATCTATAATATCCTCATGGAAATCACGTTTAGCTATGCGAAGAACTTCACCCAAAGTAAACTCAACATTACTATTCAAAATCCTTTCCTCCAATATCTCTTTGTCCTCTTGTCCTTTCATGACAAAACCACGAGGTTGTGCTGCATTAACTTCCTCAAATATGTCACCATTCAAGAAAGCAGTAACAATGTCTAACTGATGTACATCCCAACCAAAATGAGTTGCCAATGCACATAGAACACGAATAGTAGTCATACGACAAGTGGGAGCAAAAGTTTCTTCATAGTCTATGCCTTTCTGTTGCGCATAGCCTTTTGCAACAAGTTGAGCCTTATGGCGATCAACCTCACCATCCAGCTTGCATTTCAACTTGTAAACCCACTTTGTACCAATGGAATTTTTTCCAGGCGGCAATTCACATAAAGTCCATGTGTCATTTTCTATAAGTGCATCATATTCTAATTGCATGGCAGCCATCCAATTTTTTGAATTCTGTGCTTCATCAAAAGATAGAGGTTCCTCAACATCATGTAAGCTAGACACAACCAAAGCATAACAATCTGATGCATAAGATGCATGGCTAGAGCCTAAACGAGTACGACTAGACAAAGGTGCATCCAATTCACTGTCATGCAGTGTATGCACCAGCCATTTTGGCATACCT
Organism: Adiantum capillus-veneris; assembly: GCF_014529385.1. Taxonomy (NCBI): domain Eukaryota; kingdom Viridiplantae; phylum Streptophyta; class Polypodiopsida; order Polypodiales; family Pteridaceae; genus Adiantum; species Adiantum capillus-veneris. The sequence goes on along the minus strand of NC_140942.1, from coordinate 54,338,184 downwards.
CTAGCCTACTCATTTTCAGCCCTTTACTCATCAAGTACATCATGTACATCTGCATCAGTAATAGGGTGATCTGTGACATTTTTGAAAACCCCCTTAGGCTATACATGTGACTCATTCGAATTTACATTCAAAATTTCACCATTCAAAAGAGGCAAAAAAGTGTCATAAATGTCCTCTGAGATTACTGTCTCTAGTACATGACAACAAGGGCTGAATAGAATCTTCCACAAACACTACATCTCGTGAAACCAAAATACGCTTCGTTTGCGGATGATACAACCTGTAACCTTTTCTTTCAGCACTATAACCAAAAAAAATACATTTGACAACCTTATCATCCAATTTTTTGTGTTGTGTTTGTGGCACCAAAGCATATGCCAAACAACCAAAAACATCATGTGCTCAATAAAAGGCTTTCTATCATGCCATGCTTGATATGGAGTATAAGACTGCAAAGCTTTCGTAGGACACTTGTTAAGTACATAAATGGCACACAGGATGGCCTCAAGCCACAAAGAATGCATCAAAGCTTGATTTTTGACCATACATCGTGCCATTTTTGTAAGTGACCTGTTTCTCCTCTCAGCAACACGATTTTGCTAAGGTGTATATAGCAATGTACGTTGGTGTTTTATCCCACGACTAGCCAGAATGCATTAAATTCATGAGACTTTGGACTTCGCTTTAAGCGGAAATACACACGCATGTCTGGAGTAGTCATCAATGAAAGTCACGAAGTAAAGGTAATTGCCCAAGGACGGAGTTTGCATGGGCCCACAAACATCACTATGCACAAGCTACAACCTGCATGTGGCCCTAACTGAACCATCCTTTGGAAACTTCGAGCGCTCCATCTTAGCCAAAATACAGCCTTTACAAACATGTTTGGCAGGTGCTTCAAGAGGCGGCAAAGAAGCAACTATATCATATTTCTACAAACACAACGAACTACCAAATCCCAGATGTCCAAAATGTGCATGCCACAATTTTGAATCTAAAATAGCCCTTGAATCTGCAACTGCATTTGCAAAATTTTGTCCACACTTTTCATACAAAGTGAGATTATACAGCCCACGGCACAAAAAACCAGATGCAACAATTTCATCACCAAAACTGAGATCATGAATTGTACATTTGGCATCCACAAATTTGACTACAAGTCCAAGTCTAGCAAGTGTGGATACACATAAAATATTCCTTTTGATCCCAAGTACATAAAGTGCATCAACAAGTGTGAAGGAACTGCCATTTGGAGCAGTAAGCACAATCTTCCCAACTCCCTAAACCGGATAAGAGGCATTGTTGGCACAAGTGACTAAATTCCCATGAGGGATAGACTCGAGAGAGGTGAACAATTCACGATGAGAGGTAATGTGCTTTGTAGAACCACTGTTGAAATACCACACATGTGAACCTACAGAAATTGACATGCATGCATCGTGGACAGCAGGATTGTAAGTGCACTCTGCACTAAAAGCCCATTTTGCATCAACATCAGCATCATAGTCTCCTTTCACAGAAGACTCAACAATGGCTACATTTGTAATGAAACCAGCATTTGGAGTTGAACCACCCTCTTTCTTCTTGGCCTTTTTGGTCTTCAACTTAGGACATTGCTTGATCAAGTGATCATTAGCTTTACGATAATGGCAATGTATCTTCTTTTGCTCGTTATCACCAAAATTTCCAGACGAATTGTTGTCAGCAGAATCATTAGGACCAAAAGTATTGCCACTCGCAGCAGAACCATAAGAAGTGGTTGCATTGCTGTTACCACCCTTTCTTTGAGAAGCAATAAAATCCTATTCAACTGCACGATGCCTAGTCGTGTTTTGTTTTTGGAAAGTGACTCTTGCAATAGCAGTGTGCATAATGCATCAAAGTTGACAACTTCAGGATTTCCTTGGGTCATAAGTCTCCAAGTACTAGAGAAAGTCTGGTGAGAATCTGGTAAGGCATCAAGAACACTCTACACAAGGAAATTGTCTGAAATGACTTCACATCCAGAAATATGTTACTCATTGATATCCTTGACACCAGCAACGAAAGTTTCCATATCATCTTCCTCATGCGTAATCTTCGATTCACAGCTCTTTACGCAACAAAGCAATTTTAGCCTCATTGCGGCTTGCATAAAGACTTGCTAGAATATCCCAAGCCTATTTTGCAGGAGTAATGGTGTGCTTCACAGACAATGCAATCAACACATGAACCTGTGCATCCTTTACATCCCAAGGAGCTTGTTCTGTCGTAGGCAAAACAACTCTAACAGTAGCAATCCTTGTAGCAAGACCAGCAACATCCTCAACATCACCTACATCCTCGAAACCCAGGATGTACATCAATGCCCTGCACAATATTATAGATACCCTTTGACACAAAAAAATATTACATCATGTAATCCCACATAGGGTAATTGTCCCCATCCAATCTTTCCTCAACAAACATCTTGAACACATTTGTGCTATTGTCAGCCATGGAAAATGCATGCACCTGATGTGAAAACTTCTCGAAATGAGGAGAAACTGAGTGAGACCAGCACGTGCTATATAGCACAATCCGCAGTAGATTATATGGGACCTGTTATGCAATATTTGGCACTAACAAAAAATTTGCACAAAATGACGAATTTGCCTACGCACACCCTGGCTGTAGTGTAAACGGAGGCGAAATGAGGGCGAATCAGAAATCTGAGCAAAATCAGGTCTACAAGTTCTCCCAAAGTTTTTGTCGACCTGCAAATGCTCGCCAAAGCTGAGGACATCAAAGAAGGTGACCAGGCATGTGTTGGGGCTGCTATGCGACTAAGCTAGGGAGGATGCCACCTGCTCTGATACCAATTGTTGGAATAAGGGTTGTACAAAAACGCACACAGCTTGGACAAGACAAAGGAATCTCAAGGCACACAACTGAGACTGTGTTACTTAGTGTGCAATAGAAAAATGGATAGCCCTAGAATGAATGGGCGTATATACAATGCACATGGGAAAAAACTCCTAAAGAGGGATAAAATTCCCCGGCCATCCTAGTGTGTTCACAGACATCACTACCACATGTATATGGTAACATCGACAAGTTTATAATGGCACATATCAGTTGACTGATTTGAGTGGTGCAAAGCATAAATATTGTGTTAATGGTTATAGATTGAAGAACTACTTGGCATGTTTCATGACAATCATGACATATGAGATGCTATCAATAGAGGAAGACACTCTGAAGACATTTGAGAATGTAAATGAGGTTTTTGGGAATGAGCTGCAACAGTTGTTTACCTTAGGAATCTCCGCTTGTCATGAATGATCAAGCAGGCAAGGGGGGGTTGGCAAGCTATGTCATGCATTTTTTGGATGAGCATAGAGTCACTAAGTCATTCCAAAAGTCTTGCCCACCAGCCTCATGTATATATGTGTACATAGCCCTGCAAGTCTTGGAAGTGACCCTGTAAAAATCCATGTACAAAGCTATGATTTTTCCAAGCTTTAATGTTCATGTTTTGGGTTGTTCGAGTCTCCAAGACATGTATTTTAATAAGTATTTTCATCCGTGCTTTATAGCTCATGAATCCGACTTGTACATCATGAATTATGAGCATCTGAAGCGGGCGGTCTCAACTTAGAAGGTGATTGCGGGTGCATGCGACAAGGGAAATTGGGACAACTTGGGGATCAAAGATTAGAAAAATGTTGAAAACTAACATTTTTGGAGATAGCAGAGGTGTAGTATTCCAAAATACTAAGTATGATAGAGGGAAGCAACCTGGATTACTCCAGCCATTGCCAATCCCTAATTCACCATGGGAGAGTATATCCATGGATTTTATGGATTACCCAAGTCTATCCATGGGAATACAGGAATATGGACAATAGTCGACAAGTTTGGCAAGAAAGCACACTTTATTTCTATCAAAAAGACTATTGAGGCACACCAAATGGCAACTCTCTTAATATCCCAGATTTCAAACACCATGGATTACCAACATCCATCGATTCAGATAGAGATCCTGGAATGACTTGTAATTTTTGGAAAGGTCTCTTTAAAAATCTAGGTACAAGATTGAATTTCTCTTTGGACTATCATCCACAAACGGATGGCCAAAGTGAGATAGCCAATCTTACAATTATTGATCTACTAAGACCTATGTTACCGAACTAGATCAACACTGACAATGGGAAAAGTACTTACCTCTTGTAGAGTATGCATACAATAATACTATCAATACTTCTATGGGAAAAGCACCTTCTGAAACCATAGAGGGAAGACTTTAAAGTCCCTTGCTACTTAATGTACATGGAAAAATCTTTGTTGCCGAAGAGTATAGTCGTGACCTACAAGAATCACTTCAAAGATTAAGGAGGCTATATCTATCTTCTCAACAAAGGCAAAAAGTTGAAGTTGATAAGCACATCAGGGCCTTAACGCTCAAAGAAAATGATTGGGTCTTACTTAAGTTTCCCGCGGCTTGATTGAGGCAAACAACAAGCAAAAATCCTACGGGCCATCAAAAATATTATGCTAAACTAGGAAAAAGATACTATTGTACTTTTCAAATTTTGAATCCAATAAATGAGGTGGCTTATCAACTCAAGTTGCCGAACCATTGGCCCCTCTTCATTGTCTTCATGGGTTACTCCATCCCTTGCCTATTCCAACCAAACCATGGTCATCTATCTCCATGGATTTCATTGTAGAGCTACCCTTGTGACAAGTATTTGACTCCATTTTAGTAGTCGTGGATCGGTTTACAAAAATGGCATACTTCATTCCAACCACTAAAACCATCACCATTGAAGATACAGCCAAACTCTTTCTACAGTATATCTATCGTTATCATGGATTATCGGATGACATAGTTTATGATCGAGGCCCACAATTCATCTCTAGCTTTTGGAAAAGCTTATTCAAGCTACTCGGAGTACCAATCAACCTCTCCTCGGCCAATCACCCACAAAGTGATGGAAAAACAGAGAGACTAAATCAAGTTTTGGAACAGTATCTCCGTTGGACTCTCAATTATCACCGGGATAATTATGTCAAGCTCCTACCGCTAGCAGAATTCTCCTATAATAACAGTTTTCACGCCTCCACCCATCACACTCCATTCTTTGCTAATTATTGTCAACCCTAACAGGATATCCACAGACACTATCAAATCAATAATCCAGTTTCTATTCATCTTACACAAAAATTGTCTGCAATTACAAAGAACTTACAATTCATATCAAAGAAGCTCAATCCAGGTATAAGGAAAGTGCAGATCTCCATCGCATGCAACATCCAAAATACAAAGAAGGGGAAAAAGTGTGGCTCCTCCGACGTGATCTGCGTTTATCTAGAACTTGTCAAAAGCTTGATTATCCGTTAAGTCAATCGAGTCACCTATTGACTCCGATTGCCCTCATCCATGAAAATTCGTCCGATCTTTCATGTCTCAGTCCTAGAACCTTGCACACATCTAAGATCCCAATAAGATCCCTACAACCACCTTCTCCAATTGAGATTCAAGGACATGACAAATATGAGGTCAGGAAAGTCCTAGATTCTCGAGTTTCGCATGGCAGGTTACAGTACTTGGTGCATTGGAAAGGCTATGATGTTAGTGAACGAACCTAGGAACCAGCACACAATCTACAACATGCATCTCTCAAAGTCCAAGAGTTCCATCAACAAAATCCATGGAAGCCCTAGAACGGATGGGCGTATATACAATGCACGGGGGGGAAAAATGCCCGGTGGTCCTAGTGTGTTCACAGACATCACTACCACATGTATATGGTAACATAATCAACTTTGATAATGGCACATATCAGTTGGCTGATTTGAGTGGTGCAAAGCATACATATTATGTTAATGGTTATATATTGAATAAACGGTTGATGAAAATCATGACACATGAGATGCTATCAATAGAGGAAGACACTGTGGAGACGTTTGAGAATGTAAATGAGGTTTCTGGGAATAAGCTGCAATAGTTGTTCACCCTAGGAACCTCCACTTGTCATGAATGATCAAGCAGGCAAGGAGGGGTTGGCAGGCTATGTCATGCATTTTTTGGATGAGTATAAAGTCACTAAGTCATGCCAAAAATCTTGTCCACCAGCCTCAGGTATATATGTGTACATAGCCCTGCAAGTCTTGGAAGTGACCCTGTAAAAATCCATGTACAAAGGTATGATTTTTCCAAGCTTGAATGTTGATGTTCTGGGTTGTTTGAGTCCCCAAGACATGGATTTTAAGAAATATTTTCAGCCCTACTTTACAGCTCGTGAATCGGACTTGTACATCATGAATTATGAGCATGTGAAGCGGGCGGTCTCAACTTAGAAGGTGATTGTGGGTGCATGCGACAAGGGCAACTAGGACAACTTGGGGATCTAAGATTAAACATGTTGAATACTAACATTTTTTGAGATAGTAAAGGTGTAGTATTCCAAAATACTAAGTATGATAGAGGGAAGAAACCTGGATTACTCCAGCTAATGCCAATCCCTAATTCACCATGGGAGAGTATATCCATGGATTTTATGGATTACCCAAGTCTATCCATGGGAATACAGGAATATGGACAATATTCAACAAGTTTAGCAACAAAGCACACTTTATTTCTGTCAAAAAGACTATTGAGGCATACCAAATGGCAACTCTCTTAATATCCCAGATTTTCAAACACCATGGATTGCCAACATCCATCGATTCAGATAGAGATCCTGGAATGACTTGTAATTTTTGGAAAGGTCTCTTTAAAAATCTAGGTACAAGATTGAATTTCTCTTTGGACTATCATCCACAAACAGATGGCCAAAGTGAGATCGCCAATCTTACAATTATTGATCTACTAAGACCTATGTTACCGAACTAGATCAACACTGACAATGGGAAAAGTACTTACCTCTTGTAGAGTATGCATACAATAATACTATACATACTTCTATGGGAAAAGCACCTTCTGAAATCATAGAGGGAAGACCTAAATGTCCCTTGCTACTTCATGTACATGGAAAAATCTTTGTTTCCTATTAGTATAGTTGTGACCTGCAAGAATCTCTTCAAAAGATTAAGGAGGCTATATCTATCTCTCAACAAAGGCAAAAAGTTGCTGATGATAAGCACGTAAGGGTCTTAACGTTAAAAAAAAATGATTGGGTCTTACTTAAGTTTCCTGCGGCTCGATTGAGGCAAACGATGAGCAAAAATCCTATGGGCCATCAAAAATATTATGCTAACCTAGAAAAAAGATTCTATGGTCCTTTTCAAATTTTGAAGCCAATCAATGAGGTGGCTTATCAACTCAAGTTTCCCAACCATTGGCTCATACACAATGCTTTTCATGTGAGCCTACTTAAGCCCTACAAAGGAGAACCACCAAGTGAACCAATCATTGCAGACCCTCTTGAAATCAAAGACCAAGGAGAAGTGCTACAGCTCGGAGCTATACTTCAATATGAAAACAAGGTACTACAACATGGTAAGATTATCTGACAATATCTTATTAAGTTCAAAAAATATCCTTTTGAAGATGCATTTAATGTGGGATAATAAATGGGAACAAGGTTTAGAATATAGACATGTACTTACAGATCTATCTCAACATGGGGCCAATGGTAAAGGGTTCCAACTGAGAGATGGTATGTCAAAGAGCAAGGCTAGCTAATAGAGCCTAAAAGACCTTAGGTATAGCTTCATTCAAGACCTCCAACGGTTAGCATTAAAAGTCCTTTGACCTAGCTTGAGGTCGGAACCCAACCTAAGCTTGAGGTGCTTTCCGCTGTTAGGAGTTTTTTGGAGCAAGGGATTGTGCATATGTACATACACATGCATGGTGCATCAAATACAGGATTTCCCCTTTTCCAGAGCTAGGTGGTTATGTGGGGCCCACATGTGTACAGGTAGGACAGCATGTACATAGTGCATCGATTTTCATCGTTACCAGTACCAGTGTGTTTTTTCTACAATAATGAGGAGTTGGTAGTACGTAAAACTTCTCGAGGAAGCTCTCAGTGGGCCGACGATATGAGGTAAGCAGGTGCGTGAGATGGCATCTAGTGGCGTCAGGAGGCCGAATGGGATCAATACTTGCACGTGGATGAGTACGGACACAACGTGGGTGTTTTCTTGTGATACTTATGCAGAAAGGTCATCATGAGGACCATATTTTGGGTCCACTTCACGTGGTTGCGAGACGCATTATTAGAAAAAGCTGAGTGCCAGGTGTGCGGATGGATGCAACAGGGTGACAACTATGCGTTGCGAGGTCAGTTTTTGGCCTGTTCGGGGTCCGTTTGAGGTCATCTAAAAGTCCAAGAGTGACCAACTAATAAAGCTAAGTGTGGTAACTGAAAAGAAAAAGAGAAGACTAGAAAAAACATGGAGAAGAGAGGAGGATCAGCCGTAAGTGTGTTTTTGGGGTTTTTGGAGCCTGATTTGGCCGTAAACTGCTGATCCAAGGTTGGATTTGAGCACTTTGACATTGTGGACTGGGGTTTTGGGTCGTTCTGGACGCGATGGTGCTGTTCATTTTGCCAAATTCCTCACTTTTTTTTCTGTTGTTTTTGCTGTGTAAGTTTCTCCTATGAGCGAAGCTTCTACTCTAGTGTGTGATTGTATCTGGCATATTTTACCCATATTGTGTGAGCTGTTTGTCCCCTTGGTGTTGGCCCCAACTCATTTGTATCTAAATATCAAAAGTTATCCTCTTTTAAGCTGAGTTTTTTGAGTGTGTGTGTGTGTGTGTGTGAGTGTCTTTGTGTGTGGAGTGGGTAAACGGGTAGTCTCTCTCCTCTCACTCCATAGGTGTGTTTCCTGTCTCGGCTAGGTGTGTTGTGTAAGCCGAGTGGTTTCCCCTAGTGTGTGTGTGTATCATTCCAAGAGTGTGTGTCGGGTCATTATAGAGGCGCTGTGTGTGTTTTCATCCCGCTCACATTCTTTTGGTGCCCCCACGGAGGATCTTCTTCGAGTACATTCTGCTTCGAGCTTCAAGCTTTGAGATTCGGGATTATAGGTTACAGGTTACAGGGACAGGTATAGGTGATTCACATAGGTACATGTAGCTGGAGTACAGTGATATACTAGCACTGGTGTCACTTGCAGTTGTTGTGAGTATGCATCACTTGGCGCCTGTTTGAGCGCATTGTCTGTTGGATTGTACTTTACTTATGGAAACTGCCATTGTACGCCTTTGTGGAGCCATATTTGGTTTTATTTGGCAGTCCTAGCTATTTTTGAGACTTGGTATGGAAGATAGTCATTTCTATGACTTGACTATACGCGATTCGCATTAGCCTTCGTGTGAGGGTCGATAGCGTGAGGTTTTATTGAGCTGGGGGATTCTCAAATGTGGAGATCCTTTCGGTGATACAAGTAGCTGAAGCACCCTTTTCGTGACCTCTCCATAGGCTATGTACTAGTTATTCCTAATTGATACTCGGGTTCTATTGTTGGCAGTTTTGGGTTCCTACTGCTCTACTTCTGGGGAAACTTTGTCAAAACTTTTCTAAGTTATGATGGCTAGTTTTTTGGTTTTTTGAGCCATTTATACTGTTATGCCGCTAAAATTCTGGCAAAATCAGAGGATAAGTTAGGTGTGCCTTCTTGGGAGCTTCATGGTTGGCTTTAATGGATGATCAAAATGGCCCTCAATTCACTCCTTTTAATTTAACTCAAAGAATCTAGATAAATATTCATGTGTCCAGGAAGATTTATTTCCAGCAACGCACAGTCTTTATGTCCAATAGTAGATGTGTGGCATAAAAGGAAAAATCTGGGACAAGGCTATGTTGATGGCGGGGCCCAAATATGTGTGATAACACACTCATGCGTTGAGAAGATGGGTCTTATATGTTAGGAAATAAGACGTAGCTAAATAGATAATTGAGTAGATTACTTAATTAAGAAAGACAGATTTACATACACGAGATTATAGAGTAGAGAGAGAGAGAGAGAGAGAGTACACACGATATACGTGGTTCACCCAATGTGGGCTACGTCCACGGGAAAGCAGCCACTCAATGGCTTTAGTACTTCAAAACAAGAAGTAATTTACAAAGGGATTATACCCTTAATGGAGCTCCCGCCTTGCTTCACTCTCACCACCTCACACTCACCTTGTTGCATCAACTTCACACTATGAAATTGTGTGTAGAAATGACCTCCTTTTATAGGCCAAAAGGGCTGCCCTCTCTTATGAGAGACAGCCATGTGTAGCCGCCCTTGTGGGAATAAGTCCAAATCGGACCCTCCAATCCGCCCATGTGTGGCCGCCCTTGAGAAGACAAGTCCGCTATTGAATTCGGCCACCGGCCACCGGCCATTGACTTCCGACCACCGGCCACCGGCCATTGACTTCCGACCACCGGCCATAGGCCATTGACTACCGGCCACCGGCCAACCGACTGGTTGTTTTCCGACCACTTTCCCGCCGCCGTCCGGCCATAATATTCCGGCGAAAAAAAATTTTGCCCCTGATTCTTGTCCGTGAAAATTTGCCCCTGATTCTTGTCCGTGAAAATTTTGGTTTCCGGTGAGTGATTTTCCTTCACGCACGATGGCTTCTCCTCATAATGGGGGCCTTACAAATGTGCGCTTTTACCACTGAAAATTACAAGGGTAAATCGGGCTCCATACTTAACATTATAGTGATTGGGGTGTCAGGCTTCTAGATCAGATTGGCAAACCATCAAAAAGTAAAATGTTTGGGTGTTGTAAAGAGCTTAGAAGTGGAGGCATATGATACAAAGGCAGTGGTTGATTTTCATGTGATGCCAGCACGGTTGGGAGCATATCCTAATATACTGGGTAAACCATGGTTACTTGCAGTGGGAGCCGTTCAAGATTGGAGACGTGGTACGATTAGCCTCTATGGAAAGACAGGTGCCAAGAAGCTATATAATATGGACACAAGGAAACGATTGGAGGATCTCTATGAAGATGAGGATGAGTCTAGTGATGAAGACTATTCCACAGTGTATGAGGAGGACAGTGATAGCACTACCATCAGTGATGAGGATGCTTATGTTTCATTTCTTTTGATGGATAAAGAAATCCAGGAGTCTGGTTTAGTTGCATTTGCAAATGAGGCTAAAGATGAAAGTGAAGGGCCTTATGAAGTCATTGAAGGGCTGATGCAAACTAAGGTTGAGTTATCAAAGAAGCAGGAATTGATGACACAAATGATCAGTGGAGACCTCTCAACCATGGAGAAGAAGATATATTTACACATGCTGGCTAGTTTTCCTGATTTGTTCATTACTTCATATGAAGAGATCAGAGGGTTCAAGGGCAAAGAGATGCATATAGAGCTGAAAGAAGGTGCTAAGCCTGTGCGGAAAAGGCTAAGAAGGATGGTTCAAGAGCAAATGGAAGCCTTGCAGGAAGAGGTAGACTACAGAATGGGTGAGTCCAGTAGTAGTAAGTCCAAAGAAGGATGGGAAGTGGAGGATTTGTTTAGATTTTAAACCCTTAAATGCAGCCACTAAGAAGAACCCATATCCTCTTCCATTCATTGATCAGATCTTGGAGTCAGTGTGACAGGTTATGAGAGGTACAGTGTGTGTGATGGTTTTTCAAGCTATTTTCAATTAAAGATTGCTCTTAAAGACCGAACAAAGACAACTTTCATTACGCCATGGGGCTGCTATTGCTACACAGTATTTCCATTTGGGTTGTCAAATGGACCTTCCTTCTATCAAGAGAGAGTAAATTGGGTATTGGAACCATTCATTGGTAGTTGTGTTAAAGCTTTTATGGACGGCTTCTGTGTCTACAGCAGTAGGGTTGAACAACATGAGAAGTTGCAGATGGTATTGGCTCGATATCATAAATGTGGAGGACAACTTAATCCAAAGAAATGTCATCGAGCACATCCAAGGGTGAAGTTATTGGGCCATATGGTGTCAGAAAATGGCATTCAGGCTGATCCAGACAAGGTTAAGTCTATTATTCTTCTTCCATCGCCTACGAGTACAAAGCAATTGACAACCTTTATACAAAAAGTGAAGTACATGGCACGGTTTATTCCATTGTCTTCACAGCTCCTTTATCCATTACAACAAGTGGCAAAGCATGATCCATTGCAATGGGATGACAAGTGTGAAGAGGTGTTTCAAGAGGTCAAAGAGGTGTTAGGGGGTCTGTCAGCCGTGCACGCTCCTGATTGGGAGAAAGTGTTTTATGTAAATCCATCAGTAGGGGATGATTCCATTGGAGCCATGCTATTGCAAAAGGGGAAGGGCAGCCATTATATGAGGCCAGTGTATTGTGCAAGCCGAGTGAATCTGGTAGCAGAGAGAAAATTCTCGGAAGTAGAGCTAGTGATGGCCAGTGTGATATTTTCTTGTCGATGATTTCATCATTACTTGCTACCACGACCTTTTGTTTTCTTGACGAGTTATGCCTTTTTTCCACAGTTAATTAATGGCACTAACATGTCAAATGTGGTAAAGAAATGGGTGATTGAGCTGCAAGAGTTTGAGTTCTCTTTTTTAGTGGAAGACAGTACAAGAGCTACCCTAGCTGATTTGTTGACTTACAAGGAGAATCCCCTTCTTGTTAAGGAAGAGGTGGTGAGAAAGGTAGTTAGAATAAGTGCCATAGATTAGCAATGCACATGTGTTGTTCTTTGATGGTTCATACAGAAAGAGCCATGATGCAGCTTCAGGGGGTATAGCACTTTATGATCCAGAGGGGAAGCTAGTATGCAAGAGAGGGTTCAAGTTGGATGCGCATAGTAACAATGAGGCTAAATATACTACATTGGAAGTTGGATTATACATTTGTTTGAAGCATGGGGTTAGAAGGTTGAGCATAAAAGGTGATGCCTTGTTAGTTGTGAAGCAAGTGTTGGGTGTGTGGAAGAGCAAGAACACCTCATTGAAGGAAATGTGCTTCAGAATTAAAGGCTTGTTAAAAAAGTTTGAGGCATGGAGCATCAAACACATTGAACGTGCTCTAAATGGAGAGGCACATTAAGCAGCTCAAAGCATGATTGGGGAGCTATTTGTGTTGAGGACCACTTTACCTCTTTATCATGGCCAGGAAAGTTTGGCTCAAGAAGAGGAGTTTTTGCTAATGGGAATCATTCCAAAGGAGATTCAGAAGTCGAAGAAGTATGGTTTTGTGCGTAGAGCATACATGTATAAATTGATTGGTGATGTCTTATACATGAAAGGGGATGATCTCGTGTTGAGACGTGTAACTTGGCAGGAGGAGCTTTACACAGTGTTGGAAGAGAATCATGAAGGCGCATGTGGCGGACATTTTTCTGTAAAGATCACCTTGCATAAGATCTTGCAAGAGGGGTATGTATGGCCTAGTTAACACAAGGATGTTCACCATTGGTGTATGTCTTGCAATAGGTATCAAGCATTTGGGAAGAGAGTGTTGAAGCCAGACCTACGAAAAACCATTATGGCGTTTGATGTGTTTGAAAAGTGGGGGATTGATGCAATAGGCCCGTTACCTATCACAAGCAAGGGCAAAAGCTATATTTTGATGGCAGTGGACTATCTCTCTAGCTGGGTAGAGGCTATAGCAGTAAAATAGATCACTACAAAGCATGTGGCAAAGTTTGTGTATGATGAAATATGTTGCAAGTTTGGGGTGCCATTGGAGCTACTTTCATATAAGGGGCCAGGATTTAGACCTAAACTGCGCAACTTTTTATGTGAAAAGATGAAGATTAGGCACCAACATACCACTCCTTATTATCCGCCGTGTAATGGCTTAAATGAAAGATTCAATGGTGAGTTGGTACAAATTCTTTCGAAAGTGACAGAGCACCAAGGAAAGAATGGGGATTTGGAACTGCCTAGTGCATTATGGGCTTACCGTAATTCGGTGAAGACAGGTACAGGGTTTAATCCATTTCATTTGGTGTATGGAAATGAAGCACTATTGCCTGTGGAGGTAGAGTTGCCTGCAGACAAGATGCTAGAGAAGTTACTTGGGCCGCCTAGTGATGCATTCAAAGAGAGGCTCTTACAGTTACAAGAGGTTCAACTGGATGAAATGAGTGCATTGGAACATTATGGGCAGATGCAGGATAAGTCTTTGGCAAAGATAAATGAAAAGGTCAAAAGTAAGGGTATCAAGAAGCATGACTTGGTTTTACAGTACAACAGTAAGCTAGACAACACCTTCCAAAACAAGTTTCAGATTAAGTGGGAAGGCCCTTTCAAGGTAGTGGAGTGTTTTCCGAATGGTACATATCAGCTGGCTAACCTGGATGGTGTTCTACATAAGTCAAGGGTAAATGGATTGCGTCTTAAATTATATCATGCCAGGTTAATGATGGTGGAGCAAGATGAGCTGTCTGTGGATCAAGCAGTGTTGGTGAAGGATGAGGAGACTTGTGACGCTACGAGTCCCATATCGCTTTTTGTTGCTGCTGATCATGAATGATCTAGCAGGATAGGGGATGTGCAAATTATGTCAAGAGTTTTTTGGAGCAATGGATTTTGCATATGTACATACACATGCATGGTGCATCAAATAAAGGATTGCCCATTTTCGAGAGCCAGGTGGTTATGTGGGGCCCACATGTGTACAGGTAAGATAGCATGTACATAGTGCATCGATTTTCATCGCGGATAGTATTATTGTATGCATACTCTACAAGAGGTAAGTACTTTTCCCATTGTCAGTGTTGATCTAGTTTGGTAACATAGGTCTTAGTAGATCAATAATTGTAAGATTGGCTATCTCACTTTGGCCATCCATTTGTGGATGATAGTCCAAAGAGAAATTCAATCTTGTACCTAGATTTTTAAAGAGACCTTTCCAAAAATTACTAGTCATTCCAGGATCTCTATCTGAATTGATGGATGTTGGCAATCCATGGTGTTTGAAAATCTGGGATATTAAGAGAGTTGCCATTTGGTGTGCCTCAATAGTCTTTTTGACAGAAATAAAGTGTGCTTTGTTGCTAAACCTGTTGACTATTGTCCATATTTCTGTATTCCCATGGATAGACTTGGGTAATCCATAAAATCCATGGATATACTCTCCCATGGTGAATTAGGGATTGGCAATAGCTGGAGTAATCCAGGTTGATTCCCTCTATCATACTTAGTATTTTGGAATACTACACCTTTGCTATCTCAAAAAATGTTAGTATTCAACATGTCTAATCTTAGATCCTCAAGTTGTCCTAGTTGCCCTTGTCACATGCACCCGCAATCACCTTCTAAGTTGAGACTGCCCGCTTCACATGCTCATAATTCATGATGTACAAGTCCGATTCGCGAGCTATAAAGCAGGGCTGAAAATATTTCTTAAAATCCATGTCTTGGGGACTCAAACAACTCTGAACATCAACATTCAAGCGTGGAAAAACCATACCTTTGTACATGAATTTTTACAGGGTCACTTCCAAGACTTGCAGGGCTATGGACACATATATACATGAGGCTGGTGGACAAGCTTCTTGGCATGACTTAGTGACTTTATGCTCATCCAAAGAATGCATGACATAGATTTCCAACCCCTACTTGCCTACTTGATCATTCATGACAAGTGGAGGTTCCTAGGGTGAACAACTGTTGCAACTTATTACCAAAAACCTCATTTACATTCTCAAACGTCTCCACAGTGTCTTCCTCTATTGATAGCATCTCATCTGTCATGATTTTCATCAAACGTGCCAAGTATTTCTATAATCTATAACCATTAACATAATATGTATACTTTGCACCACTCAAATCAGCCAACTGATATGTGCCATTATCAAAGTTGATTATGTTACCATATACATGTGGTAGTGATGTCTGTGAACACACTAGGACCACCGGGCATCTTTTCCCCCCGTGCATTGTATATACGCCCATCCATTCTAGGGCTTCCATGGATGTTGTTGATGGAACTCTTGGACTTTGAAAGATGCATGTTGTAGATTGTGTGATGGTTCTTAGGTTCGTTCACTAACATCATAGCCTTTCCAATGCACCAAGTAGTGTAACCTACCATGCGAAACTCGAGAATCTAGGACTTTCTCGACCTCATATTTGTCATGTCCTTGAATCTCAACTGGAGGAGGTGGTTGTAGGGCTCTTCCTGGGATCTTAGATGTGTGCAAGGTTCTAGGACTGAGACATGAAAGATCGGATGGAATTTCATGGATGAGGGCAATCGGAGTCAATAGGTGACTCGATTGACTTAACGGATAATTTTAAACGATCCAAGCCTTAGATAATCAAGCTTTTGACAAGGTCCATATAAATGCAGATCACGTCGGAGGAGCCACACTTTATCCCCTTCTTTGTATTTTGGATGTTGCATGCGATGGAGATCTACACTTTCCTTATACCTGGATTAAGCTTCTTTGATATGAATTGTAAGTTCTTTGTAATTGCAGATAATGGTTGTGTAAGATGAATAGAAACTGGATTCTTGATTTGATAGTGTCTGTGGATATCCTGTTAGGGTTGACAATAATTAGCAAAGAATGGAGTGTGACGGGTGGAGGCGTGAAAACTGTTATTATAGGAGAATTTTGCTAGCGGTAGGAGCTTGACATAATTATCCCGGTGATAATTGAGAGTCCAACGGAGATACTGTTCCAAAACTTGATTTACTCTCTCTGTTTGTCCATCACTTTGTGGGTGATTGGCTGAGGAGAGGTTGATTTGTACTCCGAGTAGCTTGAATAAGATTTTTCAAAAGCTAGAGATGAATTGTGGGCCTCGATCAGAAACTATGTCATCCGATAATCTGTGATAACGATAGATATACTGTAGAAAGAGTTTGGCCATATCTTCACTGGTGATGGTTTTAGTGGTTGGAATGAAGTATGCCATTTTTGTAAACCGATCCACGACTACTAAAATGGAGTCAAATACTTGTCACAAGGGTAGCTCTACAATGAAATCCATGGAGATAGATGACCATGGTTTGGTTGGAATGGGCAAGGGATGGAGTAACCCATGAAGACAATGAAGAGGGGCCAATGGTTCGGCAACTTGAGTTGATAAGCCACCTCATTTATTGGCTTCAAAATTTGAAAAGTACCATAGTATCTTTTTCCTAGTTTAGCATAATATTTTTGATGTCCCGTAGGATTTTTGCTCGTTGTTTGCCTCAATCAAGCCGCGGGAAACTTAAGTAAGACCCAATCATTTGCTTTGAGCGTTAAGGCCCTGATGTGCTTATTAACTTCGACTTTTTGCCTTTGTTGAGAAGATAGATATAGCCTCCTTAATCTTTGAAGTGATTCTTGTAGGTCACGACTATACTCTTCGGCAACAGAGATTTTTCCATGTACATTAAGTAGCAAGGGACTTTAAAGTCTTCCCTCTATGATTTCAGAAGGTGCTTTTCCCATAGAAGTATTGATAGTATTATTGTATGCATACTCTACAAGAGGTAAGTACTTTTCCCATTGTCAGTGTTGATCTAGTTCGGTAACATAGGTCTTAGTAGATCAATAATTGTAAGATTGGCTATCTCACTTTGGCCATCCATTTGTGGATGATAGTCCAAAGAGAAATTCAATCTTGTACCTAGAATTTTAAAGAGACCTTTCCAAAAATTACATGTCATTCCTGGATCTCTATCTAAATCGATGGATGTTGGCAATCCATGGTGTTTGAAATCTGGGATATTAAGAGAGTTGCCATTTGGTGTGCCTCAATAGCCTTTTTGATAGAAATAAAGTGTGCTTTCTTGCCAAACTTGTCGACTATTGTCCATATTCCTGTATTCCCATGGATAGACTTGGGTAATCCATAAAATCCATGGATATACTCTCCCATGGTGAATTAGGGATTGGCAATGGATGGAGTAATCCAGGTTGCTTCCCTCTATCATACTTAGTATTTTGGAATACTACACCTCTTCTATCTCCAACAATGTTAGTTTTCAACATTTTTCTAATCTTAGATCCCCAAGTTGTCCCAGTTTCCCTTGTCGCATGCACCCGCAATCACCTTCTAAGTTGAGACCGCCCGCTTCAGATGCTCATAATTCATGATGTACAAGTCGGATTCATGAGATATAAAGCATGTATGAAAATACTTATTAAAATACATGTCTTGGGGACTCGAACAACCCAAAACATGAACATTAAAGCTTGGCAAAATCATACCTTTGTACATGGATTTTTACAGGGTCACTTGCAAGAATTGCAGGGCTATGTACACATATATACATGAGGCTGATGGGCAAGATTTTTGGAATGACTTAGTGAGTCTATGCTCATCCAGAAAATGCATGACATAGCTTGCCAACCCCCCCTTGCCTGCTTGATCATTCATGACAAGCGGAGGTTCCTAGGGTTCCTCAAATCATCCAACTGATATGTGCCATTATAAAACTTGTCGATGTTACCATATACATGTGGTAGTGATGTCTATGAACACACTAGGATGGCCGGGGCATTTTATCCCTCTTTAGGAATTTTTTCCCATGTGCATTGTATATACGCCCATGCATTCTAGGGCTATCCATTTTTCTATTGCAAACTAAGTAACACACTCTCAATTGTGTGCCTTGAGATTCCTTTGTCTTGTCCAAGCTGTGTGCGTTTTTGTACAAGCCCAATTCCAACAATTGGTATCAGAGCAGGTTGCGTCGTCTGGAGCTTAGTCGCATAGCAGCCCTAGCACATGCCTGCTCACTTTTTCTGATGTCCTGAGCTTTGGTGAGCATTCGCAGGTTGACGAAAACATTGGGAGAACTTGTAGACCTCAGTTTGGTCAGATTTCTGATTCGGGCTCATTTTTGCCTCCGTTTACACTACAGCCAGGTCTGCGTAGGCAATTTCACCATTTTGTGCAAATTTTTTTGTTAGTGCCAAATATTGCATAACAGGTCCCATATAATCTACTACGGATTGTGCTATATAGCATGTGCTGGTCTCACTTAGTTTCTCCTCATTTCGAGCATTTTTCACATCAGGTGCATGCATTTTCCATGGCTGACAATAGCACAGGTGTGTTCAAGATGTTTGCTGAGGACAAATTGGATGGGGACAATTACCCTATGTGGGATTACATGATGTAATATTTTTTTTTGTCAAAGGGCATCTATAATATTGTGCAGGGCATTGATGTACATCCTGGGTCTCGAGGATGTAGGTGATGTTGAGGATGTTGTTGGTCTTGCTACAAGGATTGCTACTGTTAGAGTTGTTTTGCCTACGACAGAACAAGCTCCTTGGGATGTAAAGGATGCACAGGCTCATGTGTTGATTGCGTTGTCTGTGAAGCACACCATTACTCCTCACATTCATTCAACAAAATCTGCAAAATAGGCTTGGGATATTCTAGCAGGTCTTTATGCCAGCCGCAATGAAGCTAAAATTGCTTTGTTGCGTAAAGAGCTGTGAATCGAAGATTACGCATGAGGAAGATAATATGGAAACTTTCGTTGCTGGTGTCAAGGATATCAATGAGTAACATATTTCTGGATGTGAAGTCATTTCAGACAATTTCCTTGTGTAGAGTGTTCTTGATGCCTTACTAGATTCTCACCAGACTTTCTCTAGTACTTGGAGACTTATGACCCAAGGAAATCCTGAAGTTGTCAACTTTGATGCATTATGCACATTGCTATTGCAAGAGTCACTTTCCAAAAACAAAACAGGACTAGGCATCGTGCAGTTGAATAGGATTTTATTGCTTCTCAAAGAAAGGGTGGTAACAGCAATGCAACCACTTCGTATGGCTTTGCTGCGAGTGGCAATAATTTTGGTCCTAATGATTCTGCTGACATCAATTTTTCTGGAAATTCTGGTGATAACGGGCAAAACAAGATGCATTGCCATTATCGTAAAGCTATTGATCACTTGATCAAGCAATGTCCTAAGTTGAAGACCAAAAAGGCGAAGAAGAAAGAGGGTGGTTCAACTCCAAATGCTGGTTTCACTACAAATGCAGCCATTGTTGAGTCTTCTGTGAAAGGAGACTATGATGCTGATGTTGATGCAGAATGGGCTTTTAGTGCAGAGTGCACTTACAATCCTGCTGTCCACGATGCATGCATGTCAATTGCTGAGGGTTCACATGTGTGGTATTTCAATAGTGGTGCTACAAAGCACATTACCTCACATCGTGAATGGTTCACCCCTCGAGAGTCTATCCCTCATGGGAATTTAGTCACTTGTGCCAACAATGCCTCTTATCCGGTTTAGGGAGTTGGAAAGATTGTGCTTACTCCTCCAAATGGCAGTTCCTTCACACTTGTTGATGCACTTTATGTACTTGGGATCAAAAAGAATCTTTTATGTGTATCCACACTTGCTAGACTTGGACATGTAGTCAAATTTGTGGATGCCAAATGTACAATTCATGATCTCAGTTTTGGTGATAAAATTGTTGCATCTAGATTTTGCAAATGCATTTGCAGATTCAAGGGCTATTTTAGATTCAAAATTGCGGCATGCACATTTTGGACATTCTAAATTTGGTAGTTCGCTGCGTTTGCAGAAATATGATATAGTTGCTTCTTTGCCGCCTCTTGAATCACCTGCCAAACATGTTTGTAAAGGCTATATTTTGGCTAAGATGGAGCGTTTGAAGTTTCCAAAGGATGGTTCAGTTAGGGCCACATGCACGTTGCAGCTTGTGCATAGTGATGTTTGTGGGCCCATACAAACTCCGTCCTTGGGCAATTACGTATACTTCGTGACTTTCATTGATGACTACTCTAGACATGCGTGTGTATTTCCGCTTAAAGCGAAGTCCAAAGTCTCATGAATTTAATGCATTCTGGCTAGTCGTGGGATAAAACACCAACGTACATTGCTATATACACCTTAGCAAAATCGTGTTGCTGAGAGGAGAAACAGGTCACTTACAGAAATGGCACGATGTATGGTCAAAAATCAAGCTTTGATGCATTCTTTTTGGCTTCAGGCCATCATGTGTGCCATTTATGTACTTAACACATGTCCTACGAAATCTTTGTAGTCTATTACTCCATATGAAGCATGGCATGATAGAAAGCCTTTTATTGAGCACATGATGTTTTTGGTTGTTTGGCATATGCTTTGGTGCCACAAACACAACACAAAAAATTGGATGATAAGATTGTCAAATGTGTTTTTGTTGGTTATAGTGCTGAAAGAAAAGGTTACAGGTTGTATCATCCACAAACAAAGCGTATTTTGGTTTCACAAGATATAGTGTTTGTGGAAGATTCTGTTCAGCCCTTGTTGTCATGTACTAGAGACAGTAATCTCAGAGGACATTTATGACACTTTGTTGCCTCTTTTGAATGGGGAAAGTTTGTATGTAAATTCCAATGAGTCACATGTATAGCCTAAGGGGGTTTTCAAAAATGTCACAGATCACCCTGTTACTGATGCAGATGTACATGATGTACTTGATGAGTAAAGGGCTGAAAATGAGTAGGCTAGAGGTATGCCAAAATGGCTGGTGCATACACTGTGTGACAGTGAATTGGATGCACCTTTGTCTAGTCGTACTCATTTAGGCGCTAGCCATGCATCTTATGCATCAGATTGTTATGCTTTGGTTGTGTCTAGCTTACATGATGTTGAGGAACCTCTATCTTTTGATGAAGCACATAATTCAAAAAATTGGATGGCTGCCATGCAATCAGAATATGATGCACTTATAGAAAATTACACATGGACTTTATGTGAATTGCTGCCTGGAAAAAATGCCATTGGTACAAAGTGGGTTTACAAGTTGAAATGCAAGCTGGATGGTGAGGTTGATCGCCATAAGGCTCAACTTGTTGCAAAAGGCTATGCGCAACAGAAAGGCATAGACTATGAAGAAACTTTTGCTCCCACTTGTCGTATGACTACTATTCGTGTTCTATGTGCATTGGCAACTCATTTTGGTTGGGATGTACATCAGTTAGACATTGTTACTGCTTTCTTGAATGGTGACATATTTGAGGAAGTTAATGTAGCACAACCTCATGGTTTTGTCATGAAAGGACAAGAGGACAAAGAGATATTGGAGGAAAGGATTTTGAATAGTAATGTTGAGTTTACTTTGGGTGAAGTTCTTCGCATAGCTAAACGTGATTTCCATGAGGATATTATAGATATCATGAAAAGAAAGAGGCATACTCTTGTTGAGTCTATTCCTTCATAATCATAGGGTAAACGAGAGCCATGGAAGGCGCAAGAAATACATTTATAAGACATGGAATGTGATGATAATGTGGTAGGATGCTACCAGTCTCGTGGAATAGATATTTGTGTTAGTGTTTTGAATGACGATGATGAAGATGATGCCTCACATAAAAGACACTACTCTAAAAGTCATTGAGAAAGAGCGGCAAAAGAAACTTTGGTCAAGGTGGGTGACCTTGAAGAGCTATATGTTGCATTGATAGATCATGGCTCCAAAATTAATATTATGTTTAAAATTCTTTACCTGAAGGGCAAGTTTCCAATAGAAACTATTCATGGTTGGGGATGATTAGAGCTACCAAAAACATTATAAGACATCTCTTTGGGGAATCGGTGACCAATTGATGGAAGGCATATTGTGAAAGTGTGCACTCTCAAAATGTATGAAATGATGTTAAGGCTTTTGAAAAGGAGAAAGGATTCAATGTCAATGAAGGACTAGCAGTGTAAGTAGAGACCAAGTACAAAATTGTAGCAAAGAAACTAAGACCAATGCCCTTGCCTTTACCATCAAATTCTGGGGAAAAGCTAGAAGAAACCTCTTTGAAACCAAATCCTAGAGATTTAAAAAGAACTGGACACAATTTCATAATGGAATCTCCAAAAGAACTAAAGGTTCATTGTGGGGAGTATTTAACATAAGAAGAGAAGAGGTGTTTTACAAAACTTTTATCAAGACATGGTAAGGCTTTTGCTTTACATCTACATGAGATAGGATTTGTTGATCCTAGTATTTTTGCACCTATGGTGATCTTCACTATCCCTCATGTACCTTGGAATTTACATCCAATTATGGTCTCAAAAGCACATTAAAAAAACTCACTCATAGCACAATGGTGGCATCATTAAGTAGATTCTAAGAGAGAAATACCCATGCTTGTCACTATAGACCTCAGTGCAAGTTGGTGCTATATCATAAAACACTCAACATGGAGTGGTGCACACTTTTGGTGCCACCAATAGGCCACAAAATCTAATTCACCAATGCCTCTACTCTACGACAAGACTAGTTTCATGCCATAGCTTTGGTGACAAAGTAAGGCACTAGTGCATAGAATTAGCCTCAAGGGCCCTTCTCACACCCTTAAGAATACTTGTATGAGCTTTGACACCATTAAAAGGATAGGGGAGCTACTTTTGTTCCTTCCTGCACCCAACCCCCTTATCTTATAGGCTCCTTTACCTATATTTAGGGGAGCCTAGAACATAGTACACTAGTTGGCCTTGCCTCAAACCCTTTCCCACCATGGACACACTACCCTTCTCCTTATAACGTTTCTCCCATAAAACAATGAATCACCTTGGACCAAACTTTTAAGCTATTCCAAAAAAGACTCAATCATGAGGCTAAGGATAGCTCACATCTCATATAGATGCAATATGCGGTCCTTTTTAAATTCTTCAATTTGCCACTACACTTCCCTTTCAACTCATCTTCTTCTTCATCTATTGCATCAAAATTTGATCCTTTTTAGTAGCTCATACTTGATATTCTTATCTTGTAGAGGCATTTGGCCTACAAAATATGTCTTGCAGATGAATGTAGTTTATAGGCAATCATAGAGGATGACATCAAGGGGTGGAACATCACCATATACATCATCATCCTAAGGTAGGAGTCTACATTTGATATCAAATGGCCTATCGCATGGGTTATGCCACACATGCTATGAATGGAAAAGAGATGGTGCACATGCCATAATCTAGTTGGTGCATAGGACAAAGCCCATCCTGAATCAAGGGAAGGGATGATCCGACTCATCCCCATTGAGTCTGTGGATTGCCATAGTTGTTGGAAGTTGCAATATGTAGCACCACAGAAATAGAACTCCATTTCTAGAGGTCCAAGCTTACTTTTGAGTCTTACCCCTCACCCAGGGTAGATGACAAAATTCAACATGGTAATCAAGATAGAATGAATCTATGGCCAAACTACTAATATGTTTGAAACTAATACATGTAGTTTTCATCCATCAAACTCACATATTGTCATCATCCTTTTGCATCACGAAGATAGGCTAAACTCCTTGGCCAGCCCTTTCTAGGTAAATGGATTCAAAGGATGTCCATTGCCTTTTGGGAGAACCCTTTTCATTCATTTGCTAGAACTAGGTAATAAAAAGTGGAGCGAGGATGACCCATGCTAATACCTTCCCTCCTCAACATGACTAATGTCCAATATAGTTGTTGCCATATTTGGTATGTAGCAACACACATCGGGTCACCCATGGTGGATGAAAAAATCAAACATGGTAATGATGACAAAATGAAGATGTGATCAACCACAAAAGACACTAAAATATTTGCCCATGATCCACCGGAACGACATGCATTAAGTTCATTTTAGGAAAGTGAGTGCGAGTATGGAGATATAGTCTTTGTGAATCCATGAAGACAATTCAACTTCCTTGGCCAAACCTTGTTTGATAAGGGCATTCTAAGGATAACGCCTCTAGGGAGAATCCTTCCCTTTCAATTGCAAAGAAAAGTGCATAGAGCTTCCCAAATCTAGCCATGTTGGGTTATATAGTACAAGAGGAATGCTTTGCATACATGTCAACCAATCATTACCCTAAATTTGTTTATTCACATTAGCATAATTTTATACAAGAGGAATGCTTTTCATGCATCAAGTCCTTCCTCCTCTTAGGGTCCTTGAAGCCTTACCACCAAGTGCATACCAAGAGAGAGGTGGTCCAAAATTTGAAAAGCATCCCTCACCATAGTGCAAGTTGAAGGATAAGGAATGTGTATGTACACACAGTGGGTGACCAAACACTGGACATCCGGCCCTGGGAAAAGGTGCAACACCTTTATCCCAACAAACTCCCACTTAAAGGCAATGCCTCGATGAGCGGGACCAACTAAACTACTAGTATGTACAAGAAAAAAGGTGAGAGACTCTCTCAACTTTTGCCCACTGCGTCACTCAATTGATCTACATGCAGTCGTATCGGCTCTTGTGAAAAGTGAGCATGTGTATCTATGCTACATGTATCCTACACACGAGCTCAAGCTCGGGGGGTTCACCGTTCAGTATTCCCAGCTTATATAACGTGTGTTCTTGGGGTATTAAAAAAACCCCTCTTTTAACATGTCTAAATGAATAAAATGCCTCCTTATTTTAGGACTTTTTTTCCAAAATTGAATATAAAAGCCCCTTATTGCCTAAAATTTTTGAATTTTAAAACCCCTCCTATCGAACTCATGTATGTGAGTTATACATAAACATCATTGCATAGTGCACCCCCCTGAGCACACAAATCTGTATGGTCTATAAAGCTCCACAAAACATCATGCTAGTGTTAGTCATCGTACGATGCTGTGACGTTCTGCCTCCACAAGGGGAAACTGCGACAGGATGCAAGGTTTTTGAAATAATCACTGCTCGAGAAAATTTAATGGAATTTGCTATCATCTTGGGTGTAGGTTATCAGGGGAAAATGTCCTAATTGTTGATGCTTTGGTTGATATGCATGCTGATGTTGCGGATGGAAAAGCTTTGATCAATATGTATGCTAATCATTTACTAGTTTCATGGCATTGACGAAGATGTGGCACTTGGAAATGATTTGATTAATATGCAAGCCAAATGTTATTCCTAGCAATACCTTGGTTGATGTGTATGCCAAATATTGTGATTGGCGAGTCTTTGTTAGGTATAAAGTTGAGCTGGACACTGGTTGGTTGATATCTAGGCCAAATATGGTGCTTTGGCAATGCCTTAGTGTGTATTCATGCCAAATATGGTGTACTTTAGAGGGAAATAAGTGCTTGAGGAGAATCTTGTTTGGAATGTCATCTCTTGCAGTGCATTGAAAGCGGGATATGTTGGAGGATTTGTTCTTGATACTACAGTGGTTGATATGTAAGCCTGATGTGATGATTGGCAATGCTTTGGCTAGTATGTATGCAAAATGTTGCATTTGTCTATGCTTTGTTCTATACGTATGCTTAATGGGAATCCCTTACAAAAGCACATTAAGTTTTTGATGAGCTTGCTGTCAAATTTCATCTCTTTGCAATGGGTCCATTGAAGGATATGCCCCACATGGAACTGATGAGGATGCTTTGGCAATGCCATGATTGGTACATAAAATAGATGTTGTGGTTGGTGATGCTTTGATTGATAAGTATGTCAAATGCGGTGTGCTTTGAAAGGCACAGACTCGCTTGAGGAGCTTCTTATTCAGAATCCAAAGGGAAGACCTTCCTCCAATGCTTTTGTCTAAGCTTGCACTTTGAAAGTGAGCAGCCTTACAAGGAATTGATGTGGGTGAGAGAATTAACGATGAGATTATTTCTTGAGGCCCATCAAAGAAACAAATTGTGCTCAGCATTGCCTTGGTCGATATTTAAGCTAAGAGGTGGCCGCCCAAAGGCTAATGGGCTAGCCACCCAAGTTATATTGGGCTAAGTGTGAAGAGGGGGTGAGAGGCCATAATGGTGTGAGCAACGAGTAGAGGCTACACAAATGCATGGTGAAGCTCATAGTATGTAAAACATAGTATGTAAAATGATGCTCATATGATGTTGGGTGAGAAGACAAAGATCAGCAGCAGTTCATGGCACCCCTTTTCATTGGTTCAAGCAGCACAGGAAATGATGCATCCCATCAAGCTGAGTGGCACATCATCATAGTGGGTCATATGTCAGCCCCTCTCTCGACAAAGCTCAAAATGAGCTCGCACTTTCCTTCTCTCTACTATGTGAAGCATGCGGCGGGGAGGCAAGAAAGGGTGTGGTGAAGGAGATTCGAGGGGGAAGGAAGCTAAGGAGAGGATCACGGAGGTCTTCAAGCTCAATCGCCCCCCCCCCCCCCCCCCTCTCTCTCTTTTTACTTAAAAAATCAAGAAAAGGAGTTGAACGATTCTCTCCCCCTATCTTGCTAGATGAACCTCGACTAGAGTGCAAGCCTTTGAGGAGGTCTTGATGGAAGGCTACAATGTCTCTCTTGGAATTAATGAGAGTGTCCAGGATGGCATGAAGCCAGGGAGATAGCATAGGGTGTGGCGAAGGATACGAAAGAAGAATGATATGAAGGGGATATAAGAGTGTTCTCTTCCTCTCTCAATTTGAAGAAACAAGGGATACCAGGGAGAGCTCAACTTCGAGTTGGTGTTCTCTGTCTCTTGAATCAAAGAAGCAAGCTCATGAGTAAAAGCAGGGCTTCACGATTTCTCTCGATCTCTCTCTCTACCATATTAGGGAGATACAAGGTCATCAAAGTGCGGAGGATCTAAGCTAGACATGTTTGAAGAAGTAAAAAGGATTGAAGAGCAATTTTCATGGCAAAGGTGCAAAAAGACTAAATTATTGGGTTGATATTGGCTATTAATTTCTTGGGATTTGGGAATTGAAAGCTAACAAAGAGTGCTATGTGCTCAAGGACTTCAGGAAAAGAAGGGTTAGCTCATCAACAAATAAATGATTGCCATTGTTTGAAGCCAAAGACAAAGCCAAAATATGTTTATTGAGGATCTCAAGTACATGCGGCTATGAGGGCTTGGACATGCAATGGGAAGAATCAAAGATTATGTGAGGCTTGAGGTAGCCTGGGTAGAGTGGACAAAAGAGCCATCCACCTTAGTAGCATGGTACACATGCCTAATCTAGCACACCTTTGATGTAGAACACAGTATGATACTCTGAGCAAGATGGAGGAGAAGCAGTACTTAAAGGTGAGCTTATTATTTTGAGCTCACTTAGTTTCCATTTCAGTATTTCCAAATAGTAATTTCTTAGTCTATGAGCATAGTGAAGGATTCCTTTGTGTGAGATCCTTGCTGATTAAGATATCAAGTAAGATCAGATCATTTTGGGTATTAGCTTTATACCTCCTTCTTCTCTGAGTGAGTGGGTAAGTAGGATATACCAGCACTGAACTTGGAAGTTTGAAGTTTCAAACCACTCTGACATGACAATGAACAATGTGGTTGGACCATCTGAGGTATCATACCAATTAGTTTATGCTTAATTTATTCTCTAAGATATTGAGCAGTGACTAAACTTGGTAAATGGGCATGCATGGTCTATGCATGGTAATTATTGGTGCAAGGATACCAAGTTGGATGCATGGTTTAGCTGGGATGAATGTCGTTATCAAGGAAATCTCGCAGAATTAACCTTTCTCAGAAGAAAGATTTTAGGAAAAATGCCACATCACTAACGGTGCCGTGACTGTGAGAGCTGAAGGAACGTTCTATAACATGAATATTAGCACTTTGAGCTCCTCTAGGAATGGATACAAAGCCTAGTCCTATGGTCTACTAGTGCAATCTCGTGTTGTTCCAACCGTATATTCGAGGCTTTGAGGCCACTGATTAGGTTTTCCACACTTCAAACCCTTACTAGGGATTGTGTAATGAAGTTATGAAGCTTTCATGAAATGGCTACAACAAAGAATTGAAGAGTGTGTTTAGGGCTTTTATCGAGGCGAAAGAGCACTGCAACTATGGAATTCGGAGAGAGGCTACACCATATCATTGCAAACACAAGAGTTTTAAGTAGATCTTGGATTCTTTTCAAAGTAAAGCTTTTATGGTTGGAGTTTTGTTCTTTTTGAGTGTGTTTCTAGCTCCAAATCTTCTACGAGTTGCTTGATTTGTTGTGAACTCTCACAGTCAGTGTAATGGAAATGGCCTATAAACTTTGAAGGTAGCAAAATTAGGAAATATTTAGATTAAAGCACTTTTGTGAGATTATTTTGTGAGCATAGCGGTGTCGTGATGCTTCACATCTCTAGTTGGAAACCCAATTTTTTGCTAGTTTAGTGATTTTTGAAATGATTTATTATTTAGGAACTTTTGATAGAGTTTATTGTTGAGAATAACAAGTTACTGAGAGTTATTAAAGCACTTATGGCTATGAACAGAGACAGCAATTGGATCAAGAAAGTTGAGTTTGGTTTGCTAGAGCTTGAAAGTACCTTATAGATTTTCAAGATTCACACTAGTACAATGCATTGCGAGAGCGACGTGTGTTTGAGTTTCTTCCTTGTTTGACTTTGGACCAATTCACAAGGTGCTGATACAGAAGCTTTGGTGCCAAGGATGGCATGTTTTCTATCTGTGTGAGGAGGAGTGAGTGACAAAAAAAGATTTTCTTGTGGTTGTAAACAAGGTTTTGAAGGGCAATCTCATTCAATGACAATTATTTCTAATGCTGTTAACTAAGCTTGTGCTTCAAGTTTGAGCTTATCAATATTTGGCCAATATATAAGTCCATGAACGGTGTAACTTGGAGCACATTGAAGAAGAGAGCGAGGGTCGAGAGCTGCGGTAAGGCTTAGTGTGAAATTTCTCTTATACTATGAAGCTTTCAATAAATCCTTGCCCCCAACATCTTTGGTGAGCCCGACCTAAAGCGAGCTGGGGTGGGACTTGGTAGCATAAGATGTCGACACCATAGGAAGTAGCAATGCAACATAAGATGTAGCAGTTTACAGCCTATATGCAGCAGCAACAGGCTTCTCAGCAGTAGCAGTGCCAACAAAGTGAACGTATTCGTTACGCGAGGTATACAATAACTGAAAAGCTGCAAAGATTTGAAGGTCGTGATATTTCAAAATTTTTTATTGTTTATGAACAATCTATGGAGTATTATGGAGTTAATTAATGATCATGACTCAGTGGAAGGTTGTTAGCAATAAGCTAACACCGATATCATTTTTCGGAGCTTCCATGTAAAAACTCATTGTTCCAGTTGCACCAAGCAAGGAGGAATGGAAAGGAAGTTACGAGCAAAGCAAACCACGAAGTAATCAATCTTCTCCATCCTATCGACAAGAAAATGTTACAAGTAGCATGCAAGGAGTTAGGAAAATTTGGGTACCAACAGCACAGCTTAAGGACAAGCCAATTCAAATATGGGTGCCCAAAACATCATCGACACTACCAAAGACGGTTCCAAAGATCAAAACACAGAAACGAGCATGTCCTAGCAAGGACCCTAACATGAAATGGATTTGGAAGAAAAAGGAGCACTTATATTCTCCACAAACTGGAAAACCATTGAAGCAATGGAGGTTCTGGGACTAACATCTGAAGGTTCAGTTTCATACAGGAAGTTCATGGAGCTACCTAAGTGGGAGAAGCAATATGTGGTAAGTGCTAAAAGTGATTTGTAGGGATGTGATGTACTTGAACCTGGTGATGTTATCTCAGGAGTCTTTGAGGAAGTTTCTTATGTGGATACGATGTCAGAACTTGAGGTTATCGAGAAAGAGTAGGTTACAAAGTGGGACTGAATTTGTGCGAGTGCATCCGATGGACATGTATGACATTCTAACGGAGGTAAGAAAAGAATTGGGTGGTGCTTTTGAAGTATAGGTGGATACAAAGTACAAGACTATTGCAAAGAAATTCAAGCCTGTAGCTACTCCTCTCCCAGGGGGAAGTGACGAGGTTATCGAGAAAGATTCACACCAATCGAAGCTAAGGGATCCCAAGAACATTGGCCACAAATTTACTCAAGAGATCTTGAAGCAAGTAGTCATCGACGAAGAAGGGTTTCTTACTGATGAGGAGGTCAAGTGCTTTCAAGAGAGTCTTGCAACACATGGTAAAGCCTTTGCTTTTCAGCCTAGTGAGATTGGATGTGTAGATCCAAATGTTGTAGCAGCTATGATTATCTTTACCATTCCACATACGCCATGGAATTTCCTTCCTATTCCTGTTCCTAAACCCATATGCCAAAGCTTATTGACTTGTTAAATGAAAAGATACGTATGGGTATTTTGGATCCATCTTGTGAACCCTTATTCTAATCGATGGTTCATTGTCCCAAATAAGAATGGAGCCTTGCAGTTTATTCAAGAGATGCAACCGGTAAATAAGGTAACAATTCGCAATGTTGGCACAGGTCCAATTGTGGACGAGTTTGCAAAAGCTTTTGCAGGTAGGGCTATATACTCCATTGGTGATGTTTACTCAGGTGATTAGCTTTGGAGAGTAGGGATCTCACTACTATGCGTACTCCACTTGGGTCGGTAAGGATGTGCACTTTATCTCAAGGTGCAACAAATTCTGTTGCTCACATGATGAATGGCATGAATAAAGTGTTAAGAGAATTCATTCCTTACATTAATATGCCTTTTATTGATGATTTTTCAATCAAGGGTTGTGAAGAAGGTCTAAAAGACTAGGTAAAAGATCAGAAGGGGTGCCGAAGCTTTATTACTCAACATATTGCAGATTGTGAAGCTATTCTATCTAAACTTGAAGAGGTAAATCTAACACTTTCAGGTCAAAAATCAATTTTTGGTGCCAAAGAAATGACGATGCCCAAGCCCAGCTAAGGTGAAAGCAATACAAAGGACAAAGAATTCATGCACATCAGTTATTGAAGTCCGTTATTTTGGGTGCTTGCATGTTTTATCGTATTTGGTTGCCTCACTTTGCTCATGTTGCAGAAGTACTTTTACCAGTTATTAAGAAGAGGAAAAATATTTGTGTGGGAAGATGCTCATACAAAGGCCATCAAAAAATTGAAGAAGATGCTTTTGGAAGCTCCTACTTAAGGAAGGTTGATTATAAATATGGAAGGCCAGTGATTTTGACGGTTGGCACTAGTCTGACAGGCATTGGATGGGCTATTGGTCAAAATGATGAAGATGGTCATAGATATGCTATTCAGTTTGGTGCAAAGGTTCTTAACACTCGTCAACAAAGTTATCCATAAGTTAAGAGAGAGCTTTGGGGTGTGGCTACTGCTCTAAAGTCTGACAAGGAGTATTTTATTGGAGCTTCCGTTGTAGTGGAGATTGATTGTTTGCCATAGATAGGAATGATAAAAAATTGCTCCACTATGGATATTGCTATGTTACGGTGGATAGCTTTCATTAAGTCTCTTGATCTTGAATTCTGTCATATTGTAGGAAGGAACAATCCGGTAGAAGATATGTTATCAAGAGCCAAGTATGAAGATGAGGAGGAGATGCTTACATAGAGTGATGATGTGGGCTTAATTAACACTAGGTTGGTAATGGGACACTTTTATGTCCTGGGACACTTTTATGTCCTGTTAAGTGACCATTTTCCTTGAGATATGTCAAGAGTTTCAAAATGGATTTTGAGGTGCTCTCTGTCTATAAATTTGTCTCATGAGCTGAAAAAAACTTGTCATTTTTTTGGAATATGAATTCCATCTTTAACCTTGTCCTTGCACAACATTTCACAACCTAAACTGTGTGAAAAAACGGGTCCTGTTTTTGGATTTTTTTAACTTTTTGCAACTATACCACTCTAGAATTCATGTTTGTGAGGTCTATAATGCTAGAGAACTATCTTTAGTAGTCCTCAACATGTCTAGATGCTTCTAGGGAGAAATAAATGTTAAAGTGGTAAGGTATGACCAAATTACAAAAATTGTCAAATCCTGTTTTTTAACCAATTTTAGCTCTTCTATGATTTTTTTGGTGGCTTTCATGATATCCAAATGTAGTTTTTATTTTCTTTGTCGCATATTGTAACATAAATCTAATATTCCTTGAGTTTTGGGGCACCTAATACCCTATTTTGCATAGTAGACCACGATGGTTGATTTTTTCAATTATAGAAGAAAACGAAACATTCTAGTATATCAAGTATAGATTTTTCAATATTGTTACTTTCTTGTGACAACTACATGCATTTTGTAGGTAGTAACCATATCTAGTCATAAGGATCAAATTTGGCTAGATATTGAATAGTTTATATGGGATTCTACAACTCATAATGTTGAACCCAGGTTTTTCATGTTTGCTGTATTTAGCACTTCATCTTTGTCCCCAAGATTCCCCTTGGTAAGAGATGTTTTATTCTTTTGACATGCTCCATGGCTCCTTATGAACCTAAAGGACAATAGGGAACTAAGAAAACATGCATATATTATTTGTATTGAGCGTGGCTATAGAAACTTTAATGATAGGTTTGCAGAATGGTAAAAATTCAACTTTTTTGTACCTATTTCTTTTGGCAAAACAAAAAATAGTGAGTGAGAAGCAATCATATGTTCTGATCACCAACCCATTGAAGTTAACTAGGGAATTTATCTCAAGTCCTACAAAAATCCCTAATCTTATTTTGATGCAACAAAACATGAGAAATGACTGTTTTGATGAAAATGTACTGGTCCATCAACTTTGGAGGCTTGGTGTGACCAAAAGATGAGAAATTTTACAAGTTTCTTATTTTTTCCATGTGTAGTAGGCCTTGAACTATAACCTCATGAAAGGATTTTACAAAATGAGTGGATCTACTATGGTTTTGGAGGTTTTTTTCAAAACCTTGAAAGAACACTTTTATGTCCTGTTAGGTTACCAACCTAGTGTTAAAGTTTTATACTTTTTCTCATTTGCATGCAACCTATAGTGCTCTTGCTTGTGTTTTCGAAGCTTTTTCAGAGAAGATGTACCATAGAGAGTGGCTTTTGATAGGAAGTTATCTCAACCCTCTCACCAAGCAAGAGAAATGGAGTGACCAAGAATACAGGAGGATAGAAAAGAAATCTTATGGCTATTTCCTTAAGATGGGCACTTGTGGCAGCAGCCAGAACATCCAAAGGATTACCACAACGAGTAGTATGTGACAAATCAAAACAAAAATAGGTAATTAAAGAGTTTCATGAGAATTTTATGGGGCAAGACATAGAGGAGTTTGGCCAACATTTGCCAAGATTAAACACAGCTATTGGTGGAAAGGCATGTACAAAGATATTGCTCAATTTGTGGAGACTTGGATGGTTTGTCAATAGTATTCAAATGTGCGACATCGAGATAAGTTATATCCTAATTATCCATTGGCTATGCATTATAAGTGGGTTGTAGATTTGATCACTATACCAGTTGGTATTTGGAAAATGAGGTATATTGTTCTTGCTAGAGAGGATCTCACTAACCAAGTTGAAGGAAGAGCATTGCGTACCAAAGCTACAAGTTCAGTATGCAAGTTTTTGCCTAAGGATGTGATTTGCCAATATGGTTGCATTGGAAAGATTACTGCTGATAGAGGAGAATTAGATGGAGATGAAGCTATGAGTTCTTTAATCGATTGGGAATCAAGTTGGCTCGTCCTACAACATATAATCTAGAAGGTAATGGAAAAAGTTAAAGAGGGCATCCGCCTATTTGTTAAAACTTTGGCCAAGGCTTGTAGAGGACGAATTGATGATTGGCCTAAACTTTCACCTTTTGATTTATGGGCTGACAGAACTACTCATAGATCAGTTACAGGATTTATGCCATTTAAACTTATATATGGGCAAAAGACAATCATGCCTACAGAAGAGATGATTGTTTCTTGGACCATACTTCCATGTGAATCAGAAATGTCAATTGAATATTTGCTTGCTATGTGCATTCGGCAGGTTGAAAGATGCCAGGAAGACATTGACCAGGCAATAGATAATCTCAAGGAGGCACAGTTGAAGAACAAAGCTGCATTTGACAAGAAGCATAGGTTGAGACCATCTACTATCAAAGATGGATATTGGGTACTTGTTTATGATAGAAGATTGAAAAATCAATATTCGGCCATGAGTAAAATGGTTAAGAGATGGTTTGGACCTTATGTTGTGCTGCACATTTATGATAACAGAACTTACAAGCTCAAAGAACTTGATGGCACCAAGCTTAAAGTGACCATTCTAGGGAAGAGAATCAAATTATTCAAAAAGCGTGAAGGACGGGTGGTTCTGGGTGACATAGATTCTGGAGAATGCGAAGAAGATGATGAGATGCATTCGCTAAAAGATGCTTGAAGATTAACAACTTGAAGATGGTTAGCACATGCCGGAGGATGCGCAGGTTCAGAGAGGGTGGATGTCATGATGCGTCGCATCCCTAGTTGGAAACCAGTTTTTTGCTAGTGTAGTGATTTTGGCAATGATTTATTATTTAGGAACTTTTGACAGAGTTTATTGTTGAGAATAACAACTTACTGAGAGTTATTAAAGAGCTTATGGCTATGAACAGAGACAACAATTGGATCAAGAAAGTTGAGTTTGTTTTGCTAGAGCTTGAAAGTACCTTACATATTTTCACGATTCACACTAGTACAATGCATTGCGAGGATGATGTGTGTTTGGGTTTCTTGCTTGTTCGACTTTGGACCCGTTCACAAGGTGCTGATATAGAAGCATTGGTGCTGAGGATGACATGGCTGCTATCTTTGTGAGGAGGAGTCAGTGACAAAGAAATATTTTCTTGTGGTTGTAAACAAGGTTTTGAAGGGCAGTCTCGTCGGATGGAAATTATTTCTAATGCTGTTAACTAAGCTTGTGCTTCAAGTTTGAGCTTATCAATCTTTGGTGGAGATATAAGTTGAAAGTGCTACCGAAGTCCATGAATGGTATAACTTGGAGCACATTGAAGTAGAGAGCGAGGGCCGAGAGCTGTAGTAAGGGCTTAATGTGAAATGCCGCTTATACTATGAAGCTTTTAAAAAATCCTTGCTTTATTTATATTGAACTATGAAGCTAAATAAGTGGAAAAGCGTGCTATCAAGGGTGGGGGGATAATAAGGTGTAGCTTCGTTGATTGTAGGGAGCACAAGAGAGCCGCCATGAGCCGAGGAGCAGGAGACGAGGTGCAGAAAAAGAAAAAAGCAAGGGAGTGTCGACTGCAACATGGATCAGAGAAGGGCCGAGCTGCTATCAAACAACGAGAGGAGGAGCATCATCGACAGGGACTAGAGACAAGGGAAATAAGATCAAGCAGGGTGCTATGAGCTTAGAGAAGAAAAAGCTTTGGAGCGAGTGCAAGTGAGAGAGATAGGAAAGCAAGGCTATGGAGCGGGCAGGAGTCGCCCATTAAGGCAAAAAGACCAGGGTGAGAGAAGGAGCAATGGCAGTTGAGGCACGGCTCCGAGGCACGTGAAGAGAGCAAAGAGTGAGGATTGGAACGGGTAGTTTTACCAATTTGTGATGGAAAACCTAGCAGAAGCAACATTTTTTCATCTATATTGAAACTCAAAGTTGTTTTTTTCAAAAGGGAACCAAGGGGTAGTGCAAACCAAAAGATCAGAGTATCAATAAGATTTCAAAAAATTGCAACGATAACTTGAGGAGAAACTTTATGAGGTTAGCACGAGCAGGTTTACAGGGAAAGTTCATCTATAGATAAGAAAGGCAAGTTTGTGCTCACAAAAGGGGTTGAGAAGAGCAAGGGAAGTGTATTGAGGCCATAAAGCTTTGGCTTTTGCACATCTGCTCAGAATCTCGGCAGAGTTTAAAGCACTTCATTCCTATCACAATGAAGTTTCTTTTGTATCCAAATTCTAAGCTCATTTAGCTTAACAACTTAATATTCTAAAGTGTTGTTTGTGTTAAATTCTCTTGTGTTGTGCATCCCACAACCAGTAGCTCGGTGCTAACCCGGCTCACTAACTGAACATAAAATCCCCTGATAGTGGGTGAACTTAAGTGATGGGAGAACCATAAACATGGTAATCAGTTAACTTGGCATGAAACAATGCTTTTGCAAGAGAGAGAGTTTAGAGAACGTGACAACATTTGAGGACCGAATTTATGCGGAGCCAATCCCCCCTCCAGAAGGCATTTGTATTATAGTTTCTCCCATCAAGAGAGACTTGGTACAATACAATCTTTGTGTTCCTTGTGACCTCGGGGGGTTCACTATGTGTAAAACTACGATATCAGTGCATTCAAGACATGTTTGTAAAACCCCGTATCAGTGAATTTTGTTAAGAATATAATGTACCCTTTTCTTTTAAAATCTTTAAATACCCTTCTGTTGAACTCACGTGATAGGTTACATTTTTATTAGGTGATTTCACTGGCCTTGTGACCTCACCGGGCTTGTGACCTAGGTGATGCAATGAAGATGGAAAACTTCATGCATCACGAGCATAATATAAACTTTGTAGAAAGCATTAACTATCCCAAGCCTCAATCCCAAGGCCTCAACATCTTCGAAGGTGGAGAGAGCTAGCGGGGAATGAGGCTAGGGAAGAGGAAGAAGAAACATTCCATAGGAGAAAGAAATAGTTCCTCACTTATCATCACTCTTCTTGCTAGCATAGTATGAAGATGAAGAAGATGGAAAGCTTAAGCATTGAAGCATGGATCTTGGTTGGATTTGCATTCCATAGCCAAGAGTGTTGGTGTAGGCTCTCACTTCTCAACAAGCTTGGAGAAGGAGATGGAGTTTGTTTCTTTTACCAAGTGAGAATCAATGAAACAAAATGAGTGTGTGGGAGGTGTATACCCTCCCAAGAATACCCCTTGCTTGCTTTGGGTGATCCCTCCTTTTTGCTCATGCCTCAAGCTCATTAAAACCCTCTCCCCCTACCCAATCATATGCACCATGCATTTCGGGTACATGGGTAGTCTTTGGAAAAGTGTCCTCCTTACCCCACATAGAGAGAGGGAGAGAGAGAGCTTGAAAGTATCTAGATATTTGTTGAATTAAACTAGAAGTTCATTGGACCCCTCTTTAGCTGAGCCAATAGGATTCAAGCACACCATGTGGCTAAGCATAGGGAGAGTTTGACATGTGTCCATGTGACCCTTGAGAAAGGGGGTGCCCTTTGGGTGAGTGGGAGGTTAAGTCAAAGATTCCTCTAGCTTTGGGGATTTTCCCCTCCTTTGTAGGGTCTCTTTTTAACTCAAGCCCCTTACTCCCCATGAATGGGAAGCTTCTCAAGCACCTTCCTCATCAATCATGACAAGGACTTCAATTACCTTAGTCATCAAGCATGACAAGAACCTCAAGCACCTTAATTATCAAGCACGACGATCACATTAGTTATCAGGCATAACAAGCACCTTAGTCATCAAGCATGAAAAGCACGTCAAGCACCTTAGTTAACAAGCATGAAAATCACCTCAAGCTTACGTCTGGTTCCCATCAACCCTAGCTTTAACCCTAGCTTTCCTAAGGTCAAAGGACTTTTAACACTAACCACTGGAGGTATTTAATGAAGCTAAACCTAAGGTCTTTTAAGTTCCATTAGCTAGCCTTGCTCTTTGACATACCATCTCTCATTTGGACCCCGTTACCATTGGCCCCGTGTTGAGATAGATCTGTAAGCACATGTCTATATTCTAGCCGTTGTTCCTGTTTATTATCCCACATTAAATGATTAGTTTAAAATGAGAAATCATTTGGGTTGGTTAGATATTATATTTTATGACATTACCTCTCTCTTTAAATCATAGTCGTCCTTAACTATGAGGTAGAAGAGATAAAGCCTTAGTCATTAGTCAATTTTTCTTAGTGGGTAGAGGATCCATTTTTACCCTATGACATCATTCTAAGATGGATGACTAATCCATTTGGTGCTTGGGAGACATAGTTGCCGCAAGCATCTCTGCTCTTTAGTCCATTTCATTCTCCCAAATAGAGTGACGAATTCTAGTTGGTGTTTGAGAGACATCGTCATCACAAACATGATTCTAAGTATGCATACTACTTAAATTTTTGCACAAATTAAAGAGACCTAGTCAAATAAGACCGAAACATTGATCATTTAAAAGAGACATGTACATTTGCTTACTCTAATGTGGCATTGTAAGCATTGAAGGTTCACACTATCCTTAAACTGTATTCCTTGCATCCATCTAGCATCTTCAAAAGGATAATATTTGAACTTAATAAGATATTGTCAGATAATCTTACCATGTCGTAGTACATTGTCTTCGTACTGAAGTATAGCTTCGGGTTGTAGCACCTCTTCTTGGTCTTTGATTTCAAGAGGTTCTGGAATGATTGCTTCACCTGGTGGTTTTCCTTTTAGGGCTTACGTAGGCTCACATGAAAAACATTGTGTATGAGCCAATAGTTGGGAAACTTGAATTGATAAGCCACCTCATTGATTGGCTTCAAAATTTGAAAAAGACTGTAGTATCGTTTTGCTAGTTTAGCATAATATTTTTGATGGCCCGTAGGATTTTTGCCCATCATTTGCCTCAATCGAGCCGCGGGAAACTTAAGTAAGACCCAATCATTTTCTTTGAACGTTGAGGGCCTTATGTGCTTATCAACAACAACTTTTTTCCTTTTTTGAGAGATAGATATAGCCTCCTTAATCTTTTGAAGAGATTCTTGCAGATCACGGCTATACTCATCGACAACGAAGATTTTTCCATGTACTTTAAGTAGCAAGGGACTTTTAGGTCTTCCCTCTATGATTTCAAAAAGTGCTTTTCTCGTAGAAGTATCGATAGTATTATTGTAGGCATACTCTACAAGAGGTAAGTACTTTTTCCATTGTGAATGTTGATTAGGTTCTGTAACATAGGTCTTAGTAGATCAATAATTGAAAGATTGGCTATCTCCAGGGATTTAATATTTACGTAATTACGTCAAATTTTGTGTGATCACAAGGTCTTATTGACACATTTACATGATTACACTAAACATAATCACATAGAACCCGGTTAATGGTGACTTGCAAACCCACTAAATTCCCAACGGGCTTTGCAGTATCCCCGACGGGCACGTTGGGGTTTATCATTTTCCCTACGGGCCCACCAGGAATACTGAAAAGTGCGGCGGGCTCGCAGAGTAATATATAGGCGGGCCTGATCGGGACCGTTGGTGTTTTTTTAGTCTTGCTTTCATCTTCAGAGAGAGAGAGAGAGAGAGAGAGAGAGAGAGAGAGAGAGAGAGAGAGAGAGAGAGAGAGAGAGAGAGAGAGAGAGAGGGAGATAGATAGATAGAGAGAGAGATAGATAGATAGATAGATAGAGAGAGAGAGAGAGCACTCGTTGACCACCTCTGCAGGTATGTTGAGAGGAGAGAGGAGAGAGGGGGTCGTGTGGGAGTGTGCTCTGCGTTGTAGTTCACAGCAACAGTAGAGTACCTTACCACACGATCTGAGTATGTGTTGTGTGGTAGCGTGCCTTTTGTCGCAGTGCGCAACAGTAATAAGGTACCTTACCACACAATGGGAGTGTGTGTGTAAGCTGTTCTACGGAACAATGGTTATCACGGGGGCATCACCTCGGTGACGCGGGGAAGATGGTTTCCTCAATGTGGTAAGTATTGGCTTACTGTTTGGGTACTACGTCGCTAACATGGCCAATTTTGTATCCTTATGGTAAGTCAACTTCCCTTCCCCTTTCCCAAAAAACATATGGGCATCGATTGGTAACGTGGCTATATGATGTTCGTATGCACGCGATTGTTTTTCCTTAGATTCAGACGATACTCGATCGGTAATGCGGCTAATAGAGTGTCGTTTGCTAGAAGCATCCATGTTTGCATAAATGTAGCGTTCAGGTGGTTAACCTGGCCGTACGTGTTGGGGTATAAAGCCCAATGTGGTCGCCTAGGTAAGTGGGCGGGCCGCCAGGTATGTACACATATTCTTTTGTAAAAACCTAATAAGAACTCACTATGCTCTACACATTACAGTAGAGCGAGTTCACCATATCGTCGTGCTCTTCTTCTCGCACTCTCTCTCGCGTCGCACTTCCACCCGTACTCCTTCAATTGGTATCAGAGCTCAGATCGAGGCTCGGGGCAGCACTTCAGGAGGCTAGAGTCACCAACTCAGATTGGAGTGAAATTCGACAGGCAAAGACACGGCCCCAAATATTGTGGGGGAGCCTGTAGAGCTTGGTGTGCTCAGAATTTCATTCTGAGGTCATCTCGGTTACCGTTCGGCTCTGACAAAGGTCTGCGCAGGCCATTTTCGACTATGTGCTCTCAACGGGTGCAGATCCGACTCTGCAAATTTGGGGTTTATCGGCCTACGACTGCAGGTGATGAGGATATCGACACTCCCAGAGTGTTGATTTGTGGCTGTCTACACATCGAAGGACGGCTCACAATTCTTGGAGGCCTATCACATACGACACGGGCGCATCTACACACAGACTGTAGGCGGCATCCACTATTTCATCAGGTAGCTTGTGTTTGCTGCTTGATATTCCAGATTTCATCTTGACATTGCAGGTACTTCCACATGGGATGTATTGTCAGAGATGATGTATGTCTGTTGAGGGTTTGCTGGCTGTGAGTCACGCAGCAAACAACCGCCGCAGCGGTTACAGCATGTAGTGGGAAATTTGTGGATGTATGACTTTGTGGGAAGTCTATGTACTGTCAGATTTACTGCAGCCTTTGTTGAGGGTTGAGTGAGGTTTTATTGAGTTGGGGGATTCTCAAATGTTGAGATCCTTTCGGTGATACAGGTCTTAAAGCGATCCCTCGAGCACCCTTAGATAGGCAGCTAGGATGTATTGACTGTGAGTTAGACAGTTGGGATTGCATATTTGCTTTACTACCGTTGAGGCATTGTCGCAGTCTATGCTTACATGACAGTGATAGGACAGTCAGAGACAGTACAGGTGCAGGACAGGTTTACCCACAGCTTACAGTGTCAGAGAGACAGTGTTTTTGAGCTGTTTATTGGTCTTTTTTTTAGTACACCAGAGCCATTTTACAAAGGAGACTCTGCCAAAATTTATGCAGAATCTGAAGCTTTCTTGGTTCATTTGACAGGTTGATATTGGTTCAGAGGTCAGTTTACAAGGGAAACTCTGCCGAATTTTTCCCAGGAAAGTAAACTACTGTGAAGCGTAGCTATGGCTGGATCACAGTACACTACTCTTTACAATATCAAGAAGCTGGATGGAACCAATTTCCCATTGTGGAAGCTGCAGATTCGACACGTGTTGGTACAAAAGAAGCAGATAAAACCTATAAAGCTCAAGGGGATAAAACCAGAAGATATGGACGAAGATGAATGGAGCGAAATGGATGAATTGGCACTTTCTACCATTATGGTGACTTTGGCAGAAAACGTTTACTTCAATGTAGCAGACGAGATGTCGGCTCATCAAGCATGGTTAAATCTGAGTGATCTTTATGAGAAGCAGAGTGCAGCTTCACAGGTATACTGGCTTAAGAAGCTTGTTGACTTGAAGATGAAAGAAGGGACACCTATGTCCAATAATCTGAATGAATTCAACACAATCTATAGTCAGTTGTCAG
The DNA here is from genome assembly GCF_014529385.1 of Adiantum capillus-veneris. Classification (NCBI taxonomy): domain Eukaryota; kingdom Viridiplantae; phylum Streptophyta; class Polypodiopsida; order Polypodiales; family Pteridaceae; genus Adiantum; species Adiantum capillus-veneris. Next base: position 54,296,143 of record NC_140942.1, on the reverse strand, counting down.
CTCAAGGTGTCAAGTTTGATGAACCTGTTAGAGCTATGCTCCTGTTGATCACATTGCCGGAAAGTTGGGACACTTTTCGCACAGCTTTGAGTAATTCTGAACCTCTAGATGGTTTGAACATAGCAGGTGTAGAAGGAAGTCTGCTTACTGAAGAAACCAATAGAAAGACAATGGACAAAGGCAAAGGAACAGCCTTAGTTGTCAGGGGAAGGACCAAAGAAAAGTACAAAGGTGGAAAGAGGAATTAGTCTCGTAGCAAGTCCCGCAATGCTAAAGGCAAGAGTGACATAGAATGCTACCATTGTGGCAAGAAGGGTCACATGAAAAGAGACTGCAGAGAATGGAAAGCAGAAAAAGGCAAAGAGAAAGTTGAAGACCATGGTGAGAAGAACAAGTCCTCAGTGAAGATTCAAGAAATAAATGTGACAAACACTGTTGCAGAGGATGACAGTCTAGTGTCAGGAGACATCTACTTCTTGAAGAATACAATGGACTCAGCTTTTCTTACAGCATCTGATGGAAATGCACTAAGTGACTGGATTATAGACTCAGGGGCATCACTTCATGTGTCTCCAAACAAGGAGTGGTTTACTTATTATGTGACCACTAAAGATCATGTTCGGCTAGGCAATGGGTAGACATGTGAGATCTTAGGTGTTGGAGATGTTCAATTGAAGTTTCATAATGGCTCTTCTTTCACGCTGAAGAATGTGAGACATGTTCCCGCAATTACAAAGAGCTTGATCAGCACAGGTTTACTTGATGATGCTAGCTACGTCACCACTATTGGACAGAACATGTGGAAGATATCCAAGGGTTCTATGACAGTAGCACATGGAGTAATGTCTGGAGGAATTTACATGATTTATGTATCAAATGTCTCTAAAAATGTAATCAATGTAACCGAGCAGCCGAACATTTCTTTGTGGCATAGCCGGTTAGGACATATGTCCAAGAAGGGAATGGAAATCTTGTCTCGTTCTGGTTATTTGCCTGGCTTTTCATTTAATGATTTTGAATTCTGTGAACATTGTCTGTATGGTAAGCAAACACAGCAGCCACATAAGCATAGAAGTAGTAGAAGAGATACACAGTTGGCACTTGTTCGTAGTGATTTGTGTTGACCTATGCCTAACCTATCTCTAGGGGGAGCTTCTTACTTTATGAAATTTATAGATGATTACTCGAGGAAAGTATGGGTTTACTTTCTCAAGCACAAGGATGAAGCGTTTAGTGTTTTCAAAACGTTTGTGACAGTTGTGGAGAATCAGAGTGGCAAGAACCTTAAATGCTTACGCACTGACAATGGTGGAGAGTATGTTTCAAAGGCCTTTCCGGACTTTTGTGAGTCAAAAGGTATAAAACGTGAACTTACTGCTCCTTACAATCCTCCTCAAAATGGTGTTGCTGAGAGGATGAATAGGACCATACAAGAGAAGGTCAGAAGTATGTTGTCTAATGCACAACTGCCAAATGGGTTTTGAGCTAAAGCTGTATCAACAGCTGTTCATCTTGTAAATAGATCTCCTAGCAAGGTTTTGCAGAAGGATTCAGTGCCAGAGATGGTATGGTCAGGCAAAATGCCCTCATACAAGAATCTCAGAGTCTTAGGCTGTGAGGCATATACTCACGTTCCAAAGGAATTTAGGAACAAACTTGAGCCAAAGAATAGAAAGTGCATCTTTCTAGGCTATGGTATTTCTGGTGAGATGGGGTATAGACTTTGGGATCCCGAATCCAGAAAAATAGTCTGCAGCAATGATGTTTTCTTTAATGAATCCAAATATCATTCTAAACCAGAGAGGGTTGAGGAGATTAGAAGAGTTGTCTTCCAAGAAGATGGACCTGCACGTGCAAGACAAAATGTCAGGGCTCAAGAAGAGCAAGGACATGATAGAGTGGAACCACAGGTTGTGGCTGAGCCTGAGCCACCTATTGTGCGTAGATCTGGACGTGTCACGCGACCTCCTGATAGGTTTGTTCCATCTATGAACTATGTCATGTTGATTGATTGCAATGAGCCTTCATGTTACAAGGAAGCAGTGCAAATGAAGGACTCCGAGAATTGGCAATTGGCCATGCAGTCAGAGATGACAGCTCTGCATAAAAACCAGACATGGAAGCTAGTTAAATTACCACGGGGCAAAAAGGCTCTACCCTGTAAATGGGTTTACAGGTTTAAGATCACCACTCATGATAGTCAGCCAAAGTACAAAGCAAGGCTTGTTGCCAAGGGCTTTAAGCAAGAACAAGGCATTGACTTTGATGAAGTCTTCTCTCTGGTGGTCAAGATGACTACATTGAGATGCTTTCTTGCATTGGTTGCCATATTAGATTTGGTGTTGCACCAAATGGATGTCAAGACAGCGTTCTTGCATGGTGATTTAGATGTGGAAATTTACATGCAGCAGCTAGAAGGGTTTGTTGAGAAAGGCAAGGAAGATTGGGTATGCCAGTTGTTAAAGAGTCTTTATGCCTTAAAACAATCACCGAGGGCATGGTACCATAAACTCCACAAGTTTATGCTTTCTCAAGGCTACAAACGTAGTGAGTTCGATCACTGTCTATATACAAAGAAGGCTAAGGATGGCAGTTGGCTAATCCTTATTTTGTATGTGGATGACATGTTGATTGCTGGCAAGCACTTGGAAGAAATTTCAGCTTTGAAGTCAAAGATGGCAAAATCGTTTGACATGAAAGACATGGGTGAGGCAAGTCATATACTTGGTATGCGCATTGAGAGAGACAGATCAAAGAAGTTGATTTGGTTATCTCAAACAGAGTATATTGACAAGGTTTTGCAACGTTTCAATATGGAGAAGGGAAAGGCACTGAGTGTTCCATTGCCACCATATGTGAAACTTAGCAAACAAGATTGTCCTGTGTCTGAGGAAGAACAGGCTGAAATGGATAAGATTCCATATGCGGCTGCAGTGGGTAGTTTGATGTATGCAATGATTGCTACTCGCCCAGACATTGCATTTGCAGTGGGAGTAGTAAGTCGATACATGTCAAACCCAGGCAAGAAACATTGGGAGACAGTGAAAGGAATATTGAGATACCTGAAAGCTACAAAGAGTATGCGTATATGCTATGGGAGTCAGGAGCTAAGTGTAAAGGGTTTTACAAACTCAGATTATGCAGGTGACTTAGACAACCGAAGGTCTACGTCAAGGTATGTCTTTACATTGGCTGGTGGAGCAGTATCATGGCGTTCTAGATTACAAGATTGTGTTACTCAGTCTACTACAGAGGCTGAATATGTTGCAGCATCAGAGGCATGCAAAGAATCAATTTGGCTTAATCGACTAGTAACAGATTTGGGAATCAAAGAAGAGATGCATGTGTTATATTGTGATAGTCAAAGTGCTATACAATTGGCTCGCAATCCAATTTATCACTCAAAGACAAAGCATGTGGATGTGAAGTATCATTTCATCAGGGAAATGCTCGAGGATAAGCAACTTCAGCTTGTCAAAGTTCACACCACAGAAAATCCTACTGATCTACTTACAAAAGGACTTCCCTCAGAAAGCTTTGCGCATTTTCGCAAGCAGTTAGGTGTAGGGTAGTACATCACTTCTCTACATCTCTTGTATATTAGCTTGTATAGTAGCTTCTCTCACACTTAAAGTACCACATTGGACTTTAAGTGGGAGGTTGTTGGGGTAGAAAGCCCAATGTGGTCGCCCAGGTAAGTGGGCGGGCCGCCAGGTATGTACACATATTCTTTTGTAAAAACCTAATAAGAACTCACTATGCTCTACACATTACAGTAGAGCGAGTTCACCATATCTCCGTGCTCTTCTTCTCGCACTCTCTCTCGCGCCGCACTTCCGCTCGTACTCCTTCAGTACGAACATCATATAATTTGTATGTGCATGTGCAGTTAATTTTTTAAGTATTAAGTACATGAAATACTTGCTCGGTAACGCGGCTGTGAAGAGTATTTTATATACAAAATGTATGAATTGTTTTATTTTTTTGTTTTTAAATATCCATTTGAAATTATATACTAGCTAATCATATTCAAAAGAATACTCTATTCATCAATCATCGCTATTTTAAATGTTCCGTTTATATAAATTACATGTAAAAAAGTATTTGCACACACATTGCATGTTTAATATTCTTTTTTAATCTTTTTAAAGGACTCTCAAGCATTATCGCTATTTTTAATGCTTCATTTACATAAATTCTTTGTAAAAAATTTAAATGCACACAATTTGCATGTTAAATATTATTTTGTTTCTTTTTAAAGAGCATCAATTATCATCGCTTTTTGATTGCTACATTTACATAAATTCTATGTAAAAGAGTGTGTGAACACAACCTGTTAGTCCAATTTGTATAATTCCAATGTTTTAAATTTTTTTGAAGTTTTTAAGTCGGTGTGTCCTTTGTTTGAATTAGTATGTGCGCACGAAGAAAAATATAAGTTAAAAATTCAATATATGTTGAAATGTGCTAGTCTGTTAACATGTATTGTGAGATCTGAATTAAGTTCTTATATACCACTTGTTTGAACTGCATTTTATACATGTAACGGATTGCAATTTAAAGTAAAGATTATTTTCAAATTTTTATTAATGTTTCCTTGCACATTTGTTAAAGTCTTCAAGTGGTGGTTAAGAGTTTACCTGAGATAGTGTAAGAGTGTTAGTGTCATTCACAACCATGAACTTGTATTTGATATGCTATTTTTTTATTGTCCAATACAAATATGATGCCAGATCAAAAGAAATGTATTATGCATGCCATTCGTAAAGAATGTATTTTGGCAATCTCATCATGTGCAGCTGATCGCATACAACATATTAGTGAAAGCGATGTCTACATCAAAGACATCACTAGCGCTATATGGGAGAACACAGAGCGCAGGTTGCGACCTGAAGGCCAATACGAGTTGTTGCTTCCAGAAGGGATACAAGAATTTGACCCCTGCCACAAGGTCAGGACAGTGTTGGGCAATATGAAAGTATGTTGCAGAGACTTAAAGGAAGATATACCACCTGCTTGCGACATGTTAAAATTAGAGCTCTGGGATAAATTGTGGGAAGAACAGAAGTTAAAGATGAGCGTGCGAAAGCAGAGGACCAAGCAGGCTTAGCCAAGAGATTGAAGATGGACCAAGATGTGCAAGCATCTCTGGGAGGTCGATTCGATGCCAGCGGCACCATCACAATCATGCACACTACTTTGAATGCAAAGTGCGCTCATCTTATCGACATCCCTCACGAAGCCTTGGTAGAAGGTATGAGGATTGGAGCGAGCTCCTTCGGTGTGTGCACATTGTACACCATCAAAGGTATCTCATTTTTTCCATACCACATTACATATGTGGGAAAATGCTACAAGGGAGGGTGAGGTGAAATTTGACAGCTTTCACACAGAGCAAGGCCCTCCATTATAAGATTCATTGGGTTTATTACAGAAGCTCCTTGGATCACGATATTCCCATACTACAATGGGGGTACCATGGGCGACATGATCTATCGCTTATCGTTCGCTCACAGATTGTTCAAATGACACATGCACAGGCTACAACACGGCTGGAGGTCATTGCCTGTAGCAAAGCTTCCTGTAAGTGAAATAGACACGGTGCGGATCAAAGCAGTGATCGAGGAGATGCCATAAATTTGTCATGCCTTAATCTACGACGCTGCGGCTATCCACTCGGCCGGTATAGTACACACTGAACTGCACCCATTCAGAATAATGTTGGACTTTAATCGCACCAATAAACCCCGCATCGGTGTCATTGATTGGGATATGATGCTAAGAATAATAGCTAAGCGTGCAACAAATAATTATCTGCATCCAAGTGTCCAGTCAGACGAAGCAGTTTTGAATGCACAGAGAGCAGGGAATGTCGAGATGGCTAAGCGATCGTGGATTGCTCCCGAGCTATACGATCCATGGTGCACAGATGCATACACAAAAGCGAGCGACATTTATGCATTGGGATACCTATTCAACATGCTCACAGATTTTTGGAGTGCAGCCAGAAAAGTTTATTTTCAAGAAGAAGTTTTTCACCACTCGGACGAAGATGTTATGAGGGACTATTTGAATTAAAGTAGATTGTTGGATGAATCTAAAAGAGTGGGACCAAAGAAGGAATGCTTCCGACGTGTTGATATTTTTCAAAGAATATTTAAAGATAGACCATAACACTGTCCAAATTCCACTTATTGAACTTGCACCATCATTTTATCCGATTTAAACATTTCTATGATATACATATGTCTTGTCCAGGATATTCTTTTTTTTATTGAAGTTTATTATCTGTTTAAAGTGGTCCACCTAATGGAGTCAATTATCTTTAGTCATCTCAAATTTGTCATTTAACTGTTAGTATTTAAAATTTGTCATGTGGTTCAATTAGTAGCATTTGTTGTGGTTTGTTTTAGTGGATTCCGCGCAGTGTCCCAATGAGTGAGAATATATATTTTCCAATGATATTGATATTTGTCTATTTGTTGCTTGCATCTCTAAGATAAAATGGAAAATGAAGAACAAGACATTGGCACCCAATCACTGCCTGATGATCAACAACAAGCAGCTGTTAATGCACTTCAGTGCATGAAGTCTCTGGCACAACAAGCGATGCGTACTGCTCGCCGACTCTCAAAGTGGGCAAATCCAAACCATATGCAATGAAAAGAGATCAATAAAGAAGTGACAAAGGACATGATTAAGACAATATGGCCATGTGAGGACACAAAGATCAAGAAAGGAAGGTGGAAGGTTTTAAAGTGCAACCATGATGCGATCAAAGATAAAGTTGAGAGGATCTATTTGGAGGTTTATGGCCATCCCCTACACAATGTAGATTATGTGCTATATTTTGCAAAAATGTTATAAACAACGACCGTTAGAGTTCTCGTCAAAGAAGACAACTGTTGCCACTCATGATTTCAGGGAGAGTTGTGTCATTGTCACACGAGATGAGATGGCATTAATAGTGGAAGGCACCGACCTATAGTTAAAAAGAGAGAAGGATATTTACACGAACAGTTGGGAGGGAAAGATGCAAAAATAACACGGCTTTCTATAGCTAGACAGACACCCCAACCCTCACAAGTCCGGATGGAGAAAAGCATTCACCGCTTAAGTCAGGACGTTCAAAATTTTACACAATGAGTGAATCCAAAACATGTACAAGGGACACACATCAACCACCTTGTCATGCATTCGGAGTTGGTCCCCTCATCTACTTCAGATGCATCCTCATCTTCCCAATGTTCAATTTGCTATAAGAATTTTGATGGATGGAGTGGATATTATAAATTGACATGTGGTTATGATTATCATTTAGTTTGTCTTATTCGTTTGATGTAAAATAGTAGTCAAGGTGCAATCTGTTCACAAGATATTCCACAAGGAATATATATTATGTTTGGCATGGAAAAAAAATATAAATTCAAGCATGCTTGCCCAGATACTCCTAGCACAATTAGAAATCTGTTTGATGAGCAAGATGTTGCTTCAGGGCAACACAATTGAGATCGACAAACTATGTACTATCACGAGTATGAAGCATTGTAATTACTCAAAACACATTTGAATACAAGGTCTTTTACAATGGTTTTTGATATTTACTCGTTCTACTCTCAAGCTATATTGAATTAGTTGAGTTGTTATCTGGTTCTAAGTATCAATGTTGTGGTTCTCCTTATAATTCAACCTCCACATCTATTATCAAATTCTCTTCTATTTTGTCTACAGTGCATTGAGATACAACAACACTGAACTCTTCTTCATCTTTGTTTTCACAATCATACAACCAGGTTGGAATTTCCAGCTTGTAACCAGCATTTTCGATGTGATTCAGTATCTTTTTGTTGCAAAACATATACACTAATTTTTTTGCTCTGTCTGCTAATAGTTTGTTGCGAATAGTGTTGTGAACATACTTGTACATACTCCAGTTTCTCTCTGAACTTGAGTTTGCTGCACATTGTGCGAGTACTTTCATTGCAAGGGGATGTAAGGTAGAGTAACGCTCTCCACCATTCATTATCCACCACTTCCATGCACGTTGCTCTTTTGCCATTACTTGTACAAAATCATTCACAAAATGACCTTCTTTTAATCTAAATAGACTCATTTCTTTGATGCAATCAATTCGGTTCTGAACGTTGGAGTAGAACGTGTGGACCACGTGATAGAAATCGCCTACCACCTCTGTATTGGACATCAAATCTAAATTCCAATACTTTGGATCGAGCATGTAAGCAACACTATGGAGTGGACTGTGAGCGCTCTTCCACCTTGCATGAAAATAATTAACACTAGAATGGTAACCTAACAGGACATAAAAGTGTCCTTTCAGGGTTTTGGGAAAAAATTCCAAAACCATAGTAGATCCACTCATTTTGAAAAATCCTTTCATGAGCTTATAGTTCAATAACTACTACATATGGGAAAAATGAGAAACTTGTAATTTTTCTCATCCCTTGGTCACTACAAGCCTCCAAAGTTGATGGACTAGTGCATTTTGCCCAAAACAACAATTTCTTACGATTGATTGCATATAAATAAGAGTGGGGATTTTTGTAGGACATGAGATAAAATGCCCCGTTAACTTCAGTGGGTTGGTGACCAAAGAATATGGTTTATTTTACCTCACCAATTTTGTTTTGGGCAAAAAAATAGGTACAAAAAAGTTGCATTTTTGCCATTCTGCGGACCTATCATCAAAGTTTCTATAGTCACGCTCAATGCAGATACTATATACATGTTTTCTTAGTTCCTTTTGGGCCTTTGGATTCAAAAGGAGCCATGGAGCATGTCAAAAGGATAATGAATCTCTTACAATTGGAACTTTGAGGGCAATGATAAAGTGCTAAATATAGCAAACATGAAAAAACTGGGTTTAGCATTATGACCTCTAGAAACCCATAGAAACTACTCAATATCTAGCCAAGTTTGTAGTCTATGATTAGATATGGTTACTACCTACAAAATACACACAATTGGACTAAGAAACTAGCAATATTGAGAAAGTTATACTTGCTACTCTAAAATGTATCATATTCTTAAGCAATCAAAAAACTCAACCATCATCATATACTATGCTATATAGAATATTAGGTCCCCCAAAACTCAAGGAAGATTAGCTTTATGTTATACATTACACTTACACAATCAAAATTGAATTTGGATATCAAGAAAGCCACCAAAAAAATCATAAAAGTGCTAATTTTGGCCAAAAAACAGGATTATGCAATTCTTGTAAATTGGTCATAACTTTCAATTTTAACACTTAGATCTCCCTACAAGCATCAAAACATGTTGAGAACTATTAAGGAATAACCTCTAGCCATCTAAACCTCACAAACATGAAGTTTAGAGTGGTATAGTTGCCAAAAATTGAAAAAAAGCCAAAAATAGGACCCGTTTTTTCACACAGTTTAGGTTCAAAAATGTTGTGCAAGAGTAAGGTTAATGGTGAGATTGATACTTTTAAAAAAATGCTAAGTTTTTTCAGCTCATAAGGCAACTTTGTGGATATATTATATCACCTAGAAATTCATTTTCATACTCTTCAAATAATTCAAGCAATTAAATGGTCATTAGCAGGACACAAAAGTGTCCAAGGACATAAAAGTGTCCTGTTACCATTCTAGTGCTAACCAAAATGTTTTGTTGTTTGCCAGAGAATGATAATCGCCACTCCTTCTCTACTATAGATTCTTTTAGCTCTTCAGGATTTTCAAGACTCTGTTTGTGCTTCTTTTAGAGACTGCACTCGAAAGCTTTGATGTAATGATTTTTGATGCATTTGACAAAGTCCACCTTCATTGTGATGTTTAAAAGGAACACTGCCTAGAATTTTCTCTCCTTGCGCATTTTGTTCTCCAAGGTTAGTTGGCGTCACTACAGGATCAGCGGAGTTACTATTTGGGTCTGGGAACTCTTGACTCGAAGCCATAGAGCTATATATCTCATGTCTCTTGCCACCCTTTTTGGAGATCTCTTCTCTCAAACACTTTGCAACTGCAGGTGACTGAGGATGTTCACATTTCTTACAATTGTTTTTAGCGCTACCCAGAAAATGATCCCTAATACGTGGTGCACCACCTGATTTTGTTGTGTGACAAAATTTACATTTCCACTCCATATATCGATCGCATATGTTGTAAGCATAATCCTACTCTTTGCCAGGAGATTTTTTATAATTTGGCTTCTTCATACCACTTGTGCCCACATTTTGCTCCGTTGCTTTTAAATTAAAACTGAAGACAAAAGAACAAGATGTTTAGTTTTTGAAACATTTTTCTTATTTTCAATATATATTATAATTTAAAACCCATTCAATATGAAAGTAGCCATGATGCACAATATGAGATTTTCAATGCACGCTAGTCAATTCACATATTGATCACCTATATTGTGAGAAACCATACACATTGCAATGTAGTCTATGCATGGAATAATAACTATAACAATGCTATGAATCTCTCTATGCAATTATTATTATAATGATTATTTATATGTCCACTTTGATTTGCAAACAATAAGACACATCTAATTTCATTTTCTACAGAAAAACAAATGAAAGAAATAAAATATATGATTGGTCATTTCATGCACTAATAATCGATTGTAATAGATAATGCACTCTTTGTATAAACCAATGCATGATCTAATGCAAATAAATCTTCAATATAATCACTCAATTGAGGACTACTTGTACCCAATGAAGAAATGTAGCCCATCCATGCAACCAATTCAATATATAAAAGCTATTTTAACCCAATCAAGGATTATAGCTCTTATATTGTGGAGTGACAAGTGTAAATAAACTCAAATGCAAGACTTCAAGGATCTTTATATGCCCGGTACACTAGTATAATACATCCGACCCTTGACTATCGACTCGTCATTTATATATGCTCATCTTCTTAAACCAATTACAATCCTCATTTGGACCAATGGCTTATTCACAATGAGCATGATTCTCCAAGTTTTCAGTTGTTTTGGTTTTGTACCTTTACGTCGGTAAACTACTTAAGTTTTTTAGAAGTAGTTACCGAATTAAGAATCACGTTTGGCCCAAACAAAGGACCCGTGACTCTGTAACCTTAGGTCAGTTCACAAGGGGATTTGCCTAGATAAAAGACCGAGGTTAGCACACTATTTACTGTATATAATTACTCCCTTCGGCCTTTTTAATTTTCTCGATGGGCCCGCCAGGCTACCGCATATACCCGGCGGGCCCTGCAGGGAAAAATGAAAAATCGCGGCGGGCTAACCGGGTCTATAGGTTTTTGCAGGTCAAAATCAAAGTCACGTTAACAATAACGTTTAATTTAAATACTAGAGTTATTGATATAATCACATGATCGTGATTACGTTAATGAAATCCCTGGCTATCTTACTTTGGGCATCCGTTTGTGGGTGATAGTCCAAAGAGAAACTCAATCTTGTACCTAGAATTTTAAAGAGACCTTTCCAAAAATTACTAGTCATTCTAGGATCTCTATTTAAATCGATGGATGTTGGCAATCCATGGTGTTTGCAAATCTGGGATATTAAGAGAGTTGCCATTTGGTGTGCCTTAATGGTATTTTTGACAGGAATAAAGTGTGCTTGATTGCTAAACCTGTCGACTATTGTTCATATTCCTGTATTTCCATGGATAGACTTGGGTAATCCAAAGATAAAATCCATGGATAAACTCTCCCATGATGAATTAGGGATTGGCAATGACTTGAGTAATCCAAGTTGCTTCCCTCTATCATACTTGGTATTTTGGCATACCACACATTTTGAAACATACTCTTGTATGTCCACTTTTACGGTAGGCCAATACAAGTACGTCTCTACTCCTGGAAGAGTAGATTTAATGCCCCTATGCCCCGCATAGGAAGGAGCACGGGATTCCTACATGAATTTCTCACGAAGGGAGATGGTAACACATAGCCTATTGCCATGGAGAAGATAACCATCCTGCAAGGTGAATGGTTCCTCTTTCTTCCCCAAAGCAAGGGTTGACATTATGTCTTTAAATTCAGGGCCAATAGCATACTCATCCATCATAGAAGATAGATCATTGTGAGTTGCTATAGACACCGCATTAACTTTTGGTCGTCGTGAAAGTGCATCGGCCACTTCATTGTGCTTACTAGCAACGTGTGCAATATAAAAATAAAATTGCAAAAAAAGATTTACCCACCTCATATGTTTGTCAAAAAGCTTGGTTTGCGTCATGAAGTACTTGAGACTTTGGTAGTTAGTAAAAAAAAAAAAATGGAGTCCCCAAGAGATATTGCTGCCATGTGTCTAGGACATGTAGAATAGCTAAAATCTATATAAAAGCTATTTTAACCCAATCAAGGATTATAGCTCTTATATTGTGGAGTGACAAGTGTAAAATAAACTCAAATGCAAGACTTCAAGGATCTTTATATTCCGGGTACACTAGTATAAGATATCCGACCCTTGACTATCGACTCGTCATTTATATATGCTCATCTTCTTAAACCAATTACAATCCTCATTTGGACCAATGGCTTATTCACAATGAGCATGATTCTCTAAGTTTTCAATTGTTTTGGTTTTGTACCTTTACATCGGTAAACTAATTAAGATTTTTTAGAAGTGGTTACCGAATTAAGAATCACGTTTGGCCCAAAAAAAGGACCCGTGACTCTGTAACCTTAGGTCAGTTTACAAGGAGATGACTATACCCGACACTCGGATACACTCCCCAAGGATTTGCCTAGATAAAAGATCGGGGTTAGCACACTATTTACTATATATAATTACTCCCTCCGGCCTTTTTAATTTTCTCGATGGACCCGCCGGGCTACTGCATATACCCGGCGGGCCCCGCACGGAAAAATGGAAAATCTAGAGGGCTAACCGGCTCTATAGGTTTTGCAGGTCAAAATCAGAGTCACATTAACAATTAACGTGATCATGCAATTTTTTAATTTAAATACTAGAGTTATTGACATAAGCACTTGATCGTGATTACGTTAATGAAATCCTTGGCTATCTTACTTGGCCATCCGTTTGTGGGTGATAGTCCAAAGAGAAACTCAATCTTGTACCTAGAATTTTAAAGAGACCTTTCCAAAAATTAGTAGTCATTCTAGGATCTCTATTTAAATCGATGGATGTTGGCAATCCATGGTGTTTGAAAATCTGGGATATTAAGAGAGTTGCCATTTGGTGTGCCTTAATAGTCTTTTGACAAAAATAAAGTGTTCTTGCTTGCTAAACCTGTTGACTATTGTTCATATTCCTGTATTTCAATGGATAGACTTGGGTAATCCAAAGATAAAATCCATGGATAAACTCTCCCATGATGAATTAGGGATTGGCAATGCCTCAAGTAATCCAGGTTGCTTCCCTCTATCATACTTGGTATTTTGGCATACCACACATTTTGAAACATGCTCTTGTATGTCCACTTTAACGGTAGGCCAATACAAGTACGTCTCTACTCCTGGAAGAGTAGTTTTAATGCCCGTATGCCCCGCATAGGGAGGAGCATGGGATTCCTACATGACTTTCTCACGAAGGGAGACGATAACACATAGCCTATTGCCATGGAGAAGATAACCATCATGCAAGGTGAATGGTTCCTCTTTCTTTCCCAAAGCAAGGGCTGACATTATCTCTTTAAATTCAGGGCCAATAGCATACTCATCCATCATAGAAGATAGATCATTGTGAGTTGCTATAGAAACCATCGTCGTGAAAGGGCATCGGCCACTTCATTGTGCTTATTAGCAACGTGTGCAATATAAAAATAAAATTGCAAAAAAAAAATTGCCCACCTCATATGTTTGTCAAAAAGCTTGGTTTGCGTCATGAAGTACTTGAGACTTTGGTGGTCAATTAAAAAAAAAAAGGAGTCCCCAAGAGATATTGCTGCCATGTGTCTAGGAGATGTAGAATAGCTAAAAGCTCTTTCTCATAAATGTCCAAGGATCGTTCATCCGTATTGAGCCTTTGGCTCTCATATGCTATGGCATGCCCTTCTTGAAGCAAGAATGATCTATCTTCCATGAGATGAGTATGCTATTGACCCTGACTTTAGAGACATAATGTCAGCCCTTCCTTTGGGATAAGAACTCATTCAAGCTCAGTGCCCATTAGTACAAGGAAGAGGTGTGCCCCACTCAGGTCTGCACAAGCCCGCTCGGTTGCATGTATCTCGTGCCCACACTGGGCGAGATTGCTCCAAGGCAATCACCGCAAGCATCACATTGGACCTCAAATGGCTTTGAGATATCCGGAAGCATTAGGACTAGTTGGGAGGTAAGCTTCTCTTTGAGCTTGTCCAAGGAATTTTTCTCCTTAGTAGTCCATGAATAGTTAACGTTCTTCTTTGTTAAGTCATGTAATGGTCTTGCTATTTGAGAAAATTTTTCCTTGAAGCGTCTGTAGTATACACACATACCAATAAAGCTTCTTAGCTCATGTAGATTCCTTGGATAAGGTCATGCTTTTATTACCTCCAACTTTGATGGATCCATATGGATACCATCTTGAGAGATAATATGACCTAAGTATTGAATCTCTTGAAGGAAAAATTTACTTTTCTTTTGATTGAGAAAAATCTTGTTCGCCCTCAATTCTTGAAAAATCACTTGAAGATGTTGCTTGTGTTCCTCCAAGGACTTGGAATAGGTGATAATATCCTAGTGAATTTGCGGTAGGGTCTAAAGGTTTTCTCCATTAAACGATTGATCATGGCTGGTGCATTAGTCAAGCCAAAGGCATGACTAGATATTCATAAAGGCCAAACGTTGTACAAAACGCGGTCTTTAGGATATCCATAGACAAAAAACACATGAAGGATGAAAGAGTTATGGCTGCTCGAAGTTGGGGGTGCACTCTTTCTTGCTAAAAAATAAGCTCTCTGGAATTTGTGCAGGAGTTGCAGCTATTAAAATGGGAGCTTTCTTATCTTTTATCCCCAAGGGTTTTCTCTCTCTTCTTAGTCTACAAGATTCTCTTCTCACGAATCTTTTAATTGGCTCTTTTTAGGCCTTGTTTGGGCAAAAAATGAGCTGTCGGTGACACTTTGACTAGGAAATGGGGTGGGGGCAAGTGGCCGAGGACCAAAATAAGTGGCCAGGCACCTACCCACGCAGTGTGAACTCCAAAAATGTGTCATCTCCCTCCCCATGAGCCCACGAGGCCCCATAGACAAGCCTTGGGAGAGCTCCTTTCCCTTTGATACACTTGTAATGGGCACCCAATGTGCCCTATATACCCCCACTTTCCCTTTTCCACTTTTCATGTGGGACAATATCCCTGCCACATGGAAACCTCCTCCTCATTCCTCCCAAGCCCAAAACATTTCACCTCTCTTCCTAGGCATAAGAACTTTTCGGAGAACTTTCCCCACAGCATAACTTGCTGCTTCGATCACCGAATGAAGCATTGTAACACACGGCTCAAAGCCATTAGCTCGGCTATCTCCAAAAATATTAGTTTTTAGCATTTTTAATCCTAGATCCCCAAGTTGTCCCGGTTGCCCTTGTCCCATGCACTTGCAATCACCTTCTAAGTTGAGACCGCCTGCTTCAGATGCTCATAATTCATGATGTACAAGTCCGAGTCACGAGCTATAAAGCACGGCTGAAAATAATTAATAAAATCCATGCCTTGGAGACTTGAACAACCCAAAACATCAACATTCAAGCTTGGAAATCGTACCTTTGTACATGGATTTTTACAGGGTCACGTCCAATACTTGCAGGGCTATGTACACATATATAGATGAGGCTAGTGGGCAAGCTTTTTGGCATGACTTAGTGACTTTATGCTCATCCAAAAAATGCATGACATATCTTGCCAACCCCCCCTTGCCTGCTTAATCATTCATGACAAGCGCAGGTTCCTAGGGTGAACAACTGTTGCACCTCATTCCTAGAAACCTCATTTACATTCTCAAATGTCTCCACAGTGTCTTCCTCTATTGATAGCATCTTATCTGTCATGATTGTCATCAAACATGCCAAGTATTTTTTCAATCTATAAACATTAACTATTATTTATGCTTTGCACCACTCAAATCAGCCAACTGATATGTGCCATTATCAAAGCTGTTTATGTTACCATATACATATGGTAGTGATGTCTGTGAACACACTAGGACCACCGGGGCATTTTTTCCCCCTTTAGGAGTTTTCCCCCCCGTGCATTGTATATACGCCCATTTGTTCTAGGGCTATTTATCTTTCCATTGCACACTAAGTAACACACTCTCAGTTGTGTGCCTTGAGCTTCCTTTGTCTTCTCCAAGCTGTGTGTGTTTCTCTACAACCCTAATTCCAACAATTGTATCAGAGTAGGTTGCATCCTCCCGAGCTTAGTCACCAGCAGCTCCAGTACATGCCTCTACTCTTTCTTTGATTTTTGTGAGCTTTGATGAGCGTTTTCAGGTTGACATAAATTTTGGGAGATCTTGTAGAGCTCAGTTTCCTGAGATTTTTGATTCGGGCTCATTGCCGCCTCCTTTTCCACAACAGCCAGGTGTGCATAGGCAATGTTGTTATTTTGTGCAGAATTTTTGTTAGTGCCAAATACTACATCACAGGTCCCATATAGTCTACCACGGGTTGTGCTATATAGCACATAGTGGTATCACTCAGTTTATCGTCATTTCGGGCAATTTTCACATCAGGTGCAGGCATTTTCCATGGCTGACAACATCACAAATGTGTTCAAGATGTTTGCTGAGGAAAGACAGAGGACAATTACCCTATATGCGCTACATGATGCAACATGTTCTTGTGGAAAAGGGCGTCCGGAATATTGTGCAGGACATTGGTGTACGTCCTAGTTCTGAGGATGTACGCGATGTTGAGGATGTTGCAGGTCTTGCTGCAAGGATTGCTGCTGTTAGAGTTGTTTTGCCTACGATAGAACAAGCTCATTGGGATGTAACTGATGCGTAGTCTCATGTGTTGATTGCGTTGTCTGTGAAGCGCACCATTACTCCTCACATTCATTCAACCAAATCTGCAAAACAGGCTTGGGATATTCAAGCAGGTCTTTATGCAAGCCGCAATGAGGCTAAAATTTCTTTGCTGCGTAAAGAGCAAAAATTGAAGATTATGCATGAGGAAGATGATATGGACAGCTTTGTTGCTGGTGTCAAGGATATCAATGAGCAACTTATTTCTGCAGGTGAAGTCATTTCAGACAGTTCCCTTGTGCACTCTATTCTCGATGCCTTACAAGATTCCACCCAGACTTTTGCTAGTACTTGGATACTTATGACCCAAGGAACACTACAAGAGGTTGTGTGCTCTTGTGACGCTGTTAGCGACGGAAATACACTGGGTTTTTATAACCCCCGGCGTCGCTAAAACCGTTGCTACGAGAGCGTCGCTATATGCGTCGCTATATAGCGACGCTCATAGAGACGCTCATAGCGACGCATATAGCGACGGTTACACAGAAGACTATAGCGACGCTACAGAGCCATAAATAGCGACGCTTATAGCGACGCCCGAGAGAATTGTTTTTTGGTGGCAGGGCATTGAATGCCCTGCCATCCATCAACCATATTGTACTTGATTCACTTTTTAAAAAAAGTGCAAGGGTAGATAATAGACCCAAAATAGTCACCCTCAAGACGCATTGTTTGCAAAATTGACAATTGTACACATCATAGGCAAAATGAATTGATTGGCAAATGTAATAATGACAATTGTACAACATCATAGGCATAAATAATTGATTGGCAAAAGGAACTGCGGTGACAAATGTTATAATATACATGGTTCAAAAAGACGTATAAAATCCGTCTCATGATACATAAGCTATGAGAAACCCTAAACTAATGCTATCTAGCTACGGCTAAACTGACGTCGTCTAGTCAGACGTCTCATCGCGTCCAAGCGGCGTATCTGTCGGATTCTGCAAAAAAAGACAATAAGACAGCTTTCAGTAAGTATAAACATATAACGACATTTATAAAACAATACAAAAAATAAAAAAGAGTAAACCCTAATACTAACCATGCCGCCGCGAGAACTGAGAATGTCCATTAGGGCGTTTAAGTCCTTCCTGCCTGCGTACTCGCCCTCGTACGGTGTGGGATCACGTCCTGTCATCGACCACTGTCAAAACATACAAAGATTTCATTATGTTAGAATTAAAAAACTCATAAACCCTAAACTATCGAACATAAAGAGCAACGTGAAAACACTTACAAAATCGGCCTCAAATGATGCCCATCCACCGCTCCCCAAGTGGTGCGAGCTCCCTGCCTCTACTCGCGCTCTGGCTGCATCCTTTTGTTGCTTCCACTTGTCGGGATTCTCGCGCGCTGCTTTCTTCGCATTCTTCCAATCTTCTTTGGCCAGCCAATCTTGCCTGTTCCACCCATTCTTGATTGCTTTTTGCACTTCGGAACGCTTGTGTTTGCAGTATTCGCGCATTCGAATCTTCATCAGGTCTTCATTAAAGCGCTGATCCCGTGTTGGAACGGGAAACTCATCATGAAGTATGCTGATGACTCTATTTTTTAAATCACTTGGTACTTCACTCCATTTGTTTAGTATGTAGTGTCTAAACAGCTGAGAGCAAAGACCACGCATGCGCGAGATCACCTTCTTGCCATAATCATCCATGATGATGCCGCCGCTGATGTCGACAGAGTAAGGCAAGCCCTCTGGCCGGTGACCGGTGAACCTGGGTGTCCCGGCAGGGGTCTCTAGCGGCGTGTCGATGGGGGTACGGACGTCAGGTGTCTCCACCGGCGTCTGGGCCCCGAAGCGAGGAGTGTCGAGTGGGGTGGCTCCTGGCGGAGTAGGTAGAGGTGTGTAGCTTCTAGGAACAGTCAACCGTGCAAAACCTGGCGTAGATGGCGATGCTGTGGCTGGTGTGGGGCCGGGCAAAGAAGGGGAGGGTAAAGAGCCTCGCCGAACACGAGGCGGTGTGGAGGCATCGGTGGCGGAATCCCCACAACAACCGCCACCGCCACCACTAGAGCGCCGGTGTCACACTCGTCTCGTCGACGTCGAAGCTTCGGAGCGCGCCGAATGCTCTGAAAGAGAGGGAGATGCGGATGGAATAGGAACGCGCGATGATGCGCCAGAGCGATGACGCTCCACGTACCAGTGTCTCTCCTGCGGTGACAAAGAAGAAAGAAACTCCTCATCATCCATACCTGCATTAAACACACGAATATTTAAACTTAATATTCAATGAATAGAGTAGACAATGACGCAAAGACCATTAAATACAATGGCATAATGACGCATATAAATACAATGACGCAATGAATTGAGTGATAGAAGAGGCAAGTCAAAAACTCAAAATTTTCAATCAAAAGATGTGAGCGCGAGTAGAAAAGAGCGTTATACACCATGGAAGGTACTTAGAGAGCCAGAGCTTTTACAACACGGAGCAAAATTGTTCAAATACAATATTTGTGGCTTTAAGAGATCTCTCTCTCATCCTCGCATAACTCAGCATAACTTCCTATATCTATATAGAGCTCTCCGTTTAAACACATATCCTCTGTTTCATTTTGTAGCTCCTCTGCATGCACCCCATATAGAGTAGTAGCATCTTGATGCTCGTTTGGCACCACCGCAGCGGCTTCTGATTGAGCATCTTCTCTGATCTCCTCCATTGATGTTGTTGTGATTGGCACATGGTAGCCTTCATACGTCCTTGCACTATGAGGGGCTACCTCTATGACGTACCACTAGTTTGATGTAGACTTTGTAGGATGAAATATTACCTGCCAGAGCCACATAACTTACATGAGAGCTTTCAAGCACATAACTTGTAAAAGGGGGATGTTAACTATTTACATACTTACTTGTTCACAATGCTCGGGTAGTACGAAAGTGTCTCTTAGGTCAGTCCATTTCTTAGTAGAATCCACCTCAAGAAAACCAGATCAAAGCATTCCGTCGTCCTGTGTGTCGGCTTATATCCACCACCTCTATGCCAATCCACAATTGTTGTAGCTCTTCCAATAGTGGACGAAGATACACATCCATATTCCCCACTTTATATCGCCCTGGCACAATCAAGCTTAGCCATAGGTGCCCCTTCTTCGTAGTCAACCACGGGGGAATGTTGTAGTTGACGATGACAACGGGCCATACACTGTAAGATGTTGATCTTTGACCAAATGGATTTATGCCATCCATAGCCAGGCCTAAGCGCAAATTTCGAGCTTCCCTGGCAAAATCCGACCATGTTCCATCTATATGTTTCCACACTACGCAATCTGCAGGAATTCGTAGCACACCATCCGAAGATTTATTCTCCTCATGCCATGATGCTAGGGCGGCCATGGACTTACATTCGAAGAAATGCTTGATGCGAGGAAGTAGAGGGAAATGTCGCAAAACCTTTTGTGGAATTTTTGTCCCGTGGAGATCTACTCGATATCTTTCGGAATCACATTTCGGACACTTCTCCATGTCTATGTATTCCCCTCTGAAAAGAATGCAGTCATTAGGACAAGCGTGGATAGAATTGGAATCCATCCCCAAGTTTCACAAAATCTTTCTTGCTTCATCTTGGGAATCTGGCATCACATTGTCAGCTGGTAGTATGTGCTCTTTCAGCAATCTACACAACATAAAAGTATGATACAGTCGTGTAAAAATCTATCAGATCATTATACATTTAGAGTTTTATTAAAGTAAACTAATTGTAATAGATCACCTGAAAAGCACTGTGACGCTAGTGTCACTCCATCCAAACTTTGCCTGCATGTTGAGAAGAACCAGGAGTGCTTTCAATCTAGACATACGTGCTCCATTATACAATGGCGTATCGGCTTCACTTTTCATATCATCATAGATAAGCCTTTCTGAATCCATGATCGTCTCGATCATTTCATCAATCTCGGGCTCAAACATTGCCTCGTTGGGAATGTGCCCTACATGATCATCCCCTGAGCTGTCAGAGGCTACATCTTGTGGCCTCACATATGCTGCTTGACCAAAGCGCCTGCGAACACGTCGATTGGGTTGCAAGATTGCTGCTTGTTGGCCAGCATCAGAGTCCGATGAGTTATAATTGGCAACAACTCGATCTATAATAGATGGATCGAACTCGCCAAATTCACGAACGTGCTGCAAAGAAACACGTCTTGTCCGTCGCACAGCATGCTTGCATTGATTACAAGGACATAAGACCCTCGTTGAGAGATAGGTGTTTCGGTTGGACGGTCCCACATCCTCGTCGCTACTCATAATGAGGATAAAAAACTTATAACCTGGACAACAAATTTAATATTCTATTGGCATTCTTCGTCTTATCTCTCTCTCTCTCTCTCTCTCTCTCTCTCTTTACCTCACATTCTCTAGTCATGTCCAATCCCCGCACACCTCGGTCTAGAGGTGCACGGAGATCAGAACCACCGGGTTATAATCTCGTCTTTATTGGTCAATACAGCATCTTAACATCTTTTCACAGTAGATCTTTTCACTGTTCGTCTAACTCTAAACCCTAAACCGTAAGTAATTCTTGCGTGGACTCGATCTAACGTAAATAAGCGTAAATCTAAATAAACGTAAATCTAACTAAAAATAAACCTAAATCTAATTTAACGTAAGTCTACATCTAACGTAATCTTTAACGTCTTTTGGGATAGTTTCCTACGACGTTAAAACTCTCTACTTCTTTTGTGTGTGTGTGTGTGTGTGGGTAAACCTAAATAAACCTAAGTCTAATCTAATATAACATAAATCTAAATCTAACGTAAACATATTATGTTATATTAAAAACAAAGAACTAAACTAACAGGGATTATAAGAACCTTAAAACTGATTTAACACATAATTTTTCACATAACTCGGCAAGAGTTGGCATTCTCATCACTAAAGATGTGAGAGTTAACTTCCGGCGGTGACGCTGCCTCATCTCCATCCACATCTGACGACAGCAATTGGCCCTTTAGACCGTTCTTGCTCTTGTTACTAACTTTGAAGTTGCTGTTGAATGACTAGAGGTTGTCTAGATGGTCATTGTGTCGGGGATGTAGTGACTCTTGCCGCCCTGAAGATCCACCTTCTTCCCTATCTTCTGAAGACATTTCACCAGTACTTTTGGATCGACGGAGCCCACCATGAGTGAAGGCAGCAATACCCTATATTCCATTGAGGGTTTTCTTCACCCGCTTCATGCAGGCATCGCAGTCTATGGAGACCTAAATCTAATCTAATATAACGTAAATCTAAATCTAGCGTAAATAAACGTAAATCTAGTTAAAAATAAACCTAAATCTAATTTAATGTAAGTCTACATATAACCTAATCTTTAACGTCTTTTAAGATAGTTTCCTACGACGTTATAACTCTCTTCTTCTTGTGTGTGTGCGCGTGTGTGGATGTGTGTGCCAATAAAAAGAGATAAATGGTATAACCTTTCTATCACCCATGCCAAGTATGATAGACTGATTATGCCATATCCCTCTTGAATAATAGGTCTTGAGTTCATCTCCTCGTCGGCTAGATCTTTAGTTCTTTTAATTTTAATTAGTTTCCTACGACATTAAATTAGTTTTTCTCTCTTTCTCTCTCAATGTGTGTGCGTTTTTTTGGATCGTATGCATGTTTTCTCTCTCTTTTCCTCTCTCAATGTGTGAGTTTTTTGTTTATGCATGTTCTCTCTCTCTTTTCCTCTCTCAATGCATGCGTTTTTTGTTTATGCATGCTCTCTCTCTCTTTTTCTCTCTCAATGTGTGTGTGCATTCTTTGTTTATGTATGTGTGTGTGCGTTTTTGTTTTTGTTTGTACTCTCTCTCTCTCTCTCTCTCTCTCTCTCTCAAAAACACTATGTGTGTGTGTGTATGTGTGTGTGTGAGAGAGAGAGAGAGGGAGAGAGAAAGAGGGGAAGGGAACATGAGAATGAGGAGAGGGAAGGAGCATACCTGGCTCTCCTTCCTCTCCGCGCGTGTGTGTGTGTGTGTGGAGAAGAAAAAGAGAGAGAGAGAGAGAGAGGGAGAGAGAAAGAGGGGAAGGGAACATGAGAATGAGGAGAGGGAAGGAGCATACCTGGCTCTCCTTCCTCTCCTCGTGTGTGTGTGTGTGTGTGTGTGTGTGTGGAGAAGAAAGAGAGAGAGAGAGAGAGAGAGAGAGAGAGAGAATGAGGGAGAGCATTACCTGCTCCTTGCTTGAGGACGCCGAAAAACTCAGATCTGAGATATGAGTTTTTGGGCGCGCTCGGTTATTTTTTTAGCCCAACCGGCGTCGCAAATTTCTTTGTAAATTTGCGAGGCTCATAGCGACGCCGGGATTTTTTTTTTGAGCGTCGCTGTGTGAGCGTCGCTAATATGAATAGCCTCTTGTAGTGGAAATCCTGAAGTTGTCAAGTTTTGATGCATTATGTACATTGTTGTTGCAAGAGTCATCAAGCATGACAAGCACCTCAAGCGGCACCTTAGTCAACAAGCACGGTGTGAGCGGGATGAAAACACACACAGCGCCTTTATAATGACCCAATACACACTCTTGGAATGATACACACACACACACTAGGGGGCACCACTCGGCTTACACAACACACCTGACCGAGACAGGAAACACACCTATGGAGTGAGAGGAGAGAGACTACTCGTTTACCCACTCCACACAGAGAGACACTCACACACACACACACACACACACACTCAAAAAACTCAGCTCAAAAGAGGAGAACTTCTGATATTTAGATACAAATGAGCTTGGGCCAACACTAAGGGGGCAAACAGCTCACACAATATGGGTAAAATATGCCAGATACAATCAGAAGAAGCTTCGCTCATAGGAGAAACTTACACAAAAAAATAGTAGAAAAAAGTGAGGAATTTGGCAAAATGGACAGAACCATCGCGTCCGCAACGGCCCAAAACCCTAGTCTACAATGTCAAAGTGCTCAAATCCGACCCTGGATGAGCAGTTTATGGCCAGAACAGGCTCCAAAAACCTCAAAAACACACCTGCGGCTGTTCCTCCTCTCTTCTCCACGTTTTTTCTGGTCTTCTCTCTTTTTTTTTCAGTTCCCACACTTGGATTTATTAGTTGGGCACTCTTGGCCTTTTAGATGACCTCAAACGGACCCCGAACAGGCCAAAAACTGACCTCGCAGCGCATAGTTGTCACCCTGTTGCATCCATCCGCACACCTGGCACTCAGATTTTTCCAATAATGCGTCTCACAACCACGTGTAGTGGACCCGAAAGATGGTCCTTATGATGACCTTTCTCCATAAGTATCACAAGAAAACACCCATTTTGTGTCCATACTCATCCACGTGCAAGTATTGACCCCATTCGGCCTCCTTACGCCACTAGATGCCATCTGACGCACCTGCTTACCTCATGTCGTCGGCCCGCGGATAGCGTCCTCGAGAATTTTTAAGCACTATCAAATCCTCATTATTGTAGAAAAAACACACTGGTACTGTTAACGATGAAAATCGATGCACTATGTACATGCTTTCTTACCTGTACACATGTGGGCCCCACATAACCACCTGGCTCTGGAAAATGTGTAATCCTTTATTTGATGCACCATGCATGTGTATGTACATATGCACAATCCCTTGCTCCAAAAAACTCCTAAAATAATTTTCACATCCCCTAGCCTGCTAGATCATTCATGATCAGTAGCAGCAAAAAGCGATATGGGACTCGCAGCGTCACAAGTCTCCTCATCCTTCACCAACACTGCTTGATCCACAGATAGCTCATCTTGATCCACCATCATTAACCTGGCATGATATAATTTAAGACGCAATCCATCTACCCTTGACTTATGTAGAACACCATCCAGGTTAGCCAGCTGATATGTACCATTCGGAAAACACTCCACTACCTTGAAAGGGCCTTCCCACTTAATCTGAAACTTGTTTTGGAAGGTGTTGTCCAGCTTACTGTTGTACCATAAAACAAAGTCATGCTTCTTGATACCCTTACTTTTGACCTTTTCATTTATCTTTGCCAAAGCCTTATCCTGCATCAACCCATAATGTTTCAATGCACTCATTCTATCCAGTTGAACCTCTTGTAACTGTAAGAGCCTCTCTTTGAATGCATCATTAGGCGGCCCAAGTAACTTCTCTAGCATATTGACTGCGCGCAAGCAACTCTACCTCCATAGGCAATAGTGCTTCCTTTCCATACACCAAATGAAATGGAGTAAACCCTGTACCTGTCTTCACCGAAGTACGGTAAGCCCATAATGCACTAGGAAATTCCAAATCCCAATTCTTTCCTTGGTGCTCTGTCACTTTCGAAAGAATTTGTACCAACTCACCATTGAATCTTTCATTTAAGCCATTACACTGCGGATAATAAGGAGTGGTATGCTAGTGCCTAATCTTCATCTTTGCACATAAAAAGTCTAGCAGTTTAGCTCTAAATCCTGGCCCCTTATATGAAAGTAGCTCCAATGGCACCCCAAACTTGCAACATATTTCATCATACACAAACTTTGCCACATCCTTTGCAGTGATCTGTTTTATTGCTATAGCCTCTGCCCATCTAGAGAGATAGTCCACTGCCGTCAAAATATAGCTTTTGCCCCTGCTTGTGATAGGTAACGGGCCTATTGCATCAATCCCCCACTTTTCAAACACATCAAACGCCATAATGGTTTTTCGTAGCTCTAGCTTCAACACTCTCTTCCCAAATGCTTGACACCTATTGCAAGACCTACACCAATTGTGAACATCCTTGTGCAAACTAGGCCATATATACCCCTCTTGCAAGATCTTATGCAAGGTGATCTTTAGAGCAAAATGTCCGCCACATGCGCCTTCATGATTCTCTTCCAACACTCTGTAAAGCTCCTCCCACCAAGGTACACGTTTCAACATGAGATCAGCCCCTTTTATGTATAAGACATCACCAATCAATTTATACCTGTATGCTCTATGCAAAAAACCATACTTCTTCGACTTCTGAATCTCCTTTGGAATGATTCCTGTTAGCAAAAACTCCTCTTTTTGAGCCAAACTTTCCCGGCCATGATAAAGAGGTAAAGTGGTCCTCAACACAAATAGCTCCCCAATCATTCTTTGAGCTGCTTCATGTGCCTCTCCATTTAGAGCACGTTCAATGTGTCTAATGATCCATGCCTCAAACGTTTTTAACAGGCCTTTAATTCTGAAGCACATTTCCTTCAATGAGGTCTTCTTGCTCTTCCACACACCCAGCACCTGCTTCACAACTAACAAGGCATCACCTTTTATGCTCAACCTTCTAACCCCATGCTTCAAAAAAATGTGTAATCCAGCCCCGGGGGATTCACTGTGTTTTTCCGTATGGTACCACGTGAGTGTACAATAGGGGGGTTCTTAGATTTTGTAGATAAGCGTATACAATAGGGGTAGCCCCTCATTATTTCATACTCATACCGTACACATAAAGGAGGGAGGGGGAGGAGGGTGGTTACATTGGGGCTCCATTCAACTACCTGAGCCACCTTAAATACATCAGTTAGCCTCTCTCTCTCTCTCTCTCTCTCTCTCTCTCTCTCTCTCTCTCTCTCTCTCTCTCTCTCTCTCTCTCTCTCTCCGCATCGATAATACTTTCATTGCGTGGTGAAAGTAAGGGAAAAATTGAAATTCTCTTGTTTTTTTGGTCAAAATTAGAAGCTTTTGTCGATAATTACATTAAAACTTATGTAAATTTCCTTGTTTTCTTAAATCCAAGCTCAAACCCCTCTAATTTGTCAAAATACCCTTCAAATTTTTAAAATTCCCAAAGTACCCATGCATCTATTTTGGTTGGAGTGATCAATCTTTTCTAATTTTTATTCCTTTTTTACAATTGAGATGCTTTTTTTAGTGGTTAGCATGTAATTTGTCACATATTACCTCACAGAACAGGTGATTATGTCCACAAAGATAACACATTAGTGTAGTCATCAACAAAATGTCAATCATTGAAGAACAAGAATATATCCTAATTCCTATCTATCCTGCAATACATTGGCTAGAGAGAGAGAGAGAGAGAGAGAGAGAGAGAGAGAAGAAGAAGAAGAAGAAGAAGAAGAAGAGGAGAGTTTTAACATCATAGGAAACTATCCCAAGATACCTTAAAGATCTAGCCGACGAGGAGAGTTGAACTCAAGACCTGTTATGAGAGAGAGAGAGGGGGGGGGGGGGGGGGGGGGGTTGGAGAATGTTAAAGCTGGTATTTATTATGCTAGTTCAAATGTAGAAATGACATATGTGAGAACATAGATTTTCACTCTATATTTGTTTCACCACCTTTCATGGAAATGAACTACACCAAATACTTGGACAATACTATAGTGCTCAAAGGGTGTCGGGTACAACTTTACCTATTTAGCTCTTCAAAAGTTAACGCTTAAATTAACTTCTCTATCAGTTGGAACAAATTATTACCTTCAGTTTGATGACACCATTCCATGAAACAATAGTTAGTCTAGTAATGGTTCCTTTTTTTATAAGATCCCATTACCATATTAGAAAAGCTCAAAATATTGTCCAAGCCTTCAAATTTCTCATCAATCCAGCAAATAACGACAATATTATAGGATCATGTTTAACCTTGCCTCTCTTGGCAAACTATGCACATCAAGGTTGCCTCAATCTCTCTCTCTTACTCTGCTAAATCTATTTCTCTCTCTCTCTCTCTCTCTCTCTCTCTCTCTCTCTCTCTCTCTCTCTCTCTCTCTCTCTCTCTCTCTCTCTCTCTCTCTCTCTCTCTTTCTCTCTCTCTCTCTCTCTCAAATTTGTCTTCATCTTTGGAGACCTCTACCTTTCTCAAAAGTGTGCTTTACATCGATTGAAGAAAGGCACCAACCAACCTTTCATGTGCCAAAAGGGTGACAACCGACCTCCCCTACATGTGACCCCTACTGGCTCCTCAAAAAAGAAAATAGCCCCGAATATTCCCTTCTCCCTTGCCTCTATGTGAGCTCCTCCTCCCCTCCTTGGGCAACCTACCTCCCCACTTTCCCCCTCCTCCTCCTGCCTCCGTTCCCCTCCTCTCACTCCCCCATTCTGATGGCACAGGCCTGTTGTTAAGCCTTCTGTTACCTCCCTAACCTAGAAGGTTTCAAAACTCCAACCCTAACTTTCTTATTAGAGCATCATAGATCCCTTTCTTCTCCAAAATAACACAAGCCATTCTCTAAGATTTTTCTATTTTTATTTGCCTCCCAGCTATGGCAGAGGTGAGGGCTGAAGGTTTCTGCAAGGTTGAGAACTTAGAAAGTGTCGAGCAACGGTGATCCACCTTCCCCAGAGTCCTATCATGCACCCTACGCAAGGGAATATATATATATATATATATATATATATATATATTTTTATGTATATATATATATATATATAGAGAGAGAGAGAGAGTCCTCCTCTACAGGTGATTAGCCATGATGTACTCCACCACCCTTCTATAGGGTTCTGTTCATGCAATCCCTTGAGTGCCAAATGGCATCTTACCTTTCCTAGCACATTATTTTTATCTACCTATTTTTTATTCAACCTTCTTTCTAATGAAGCATCTCCAGTCATTCTGTCTAATAAAGCATTAAAAAGGATTGGGTACACCCTAATTCCTTTTGATAGAGCGAGAAATCGGCCAGTTTTCATAACCTCTACAGCAGTAGAGCTCCAGGTCGCCATAGCCAAGTAGCTTCTTATCTACTTCTCTCTCACTCTCCTCTCAGCCTTGCCAAGATGCGTGAGATCTTGCATGTGCAGGGGGCCAATGCGGCAAATAGCGACTGGCTTTGCTTATAATTGGGAGAGAGAGATAAGACGATAAATACAAAGAGAGGTCTGTGTTCGGGACGTCCATGATGAGAGATGCCCCAAGCCTTTGATCCATTCTTTGTCTTTCACATTCTAGCTGAGCGAGCTGCATAGGGCTAGAAGCTCCGTGAGGTTGTGAACTTGTGAAAGAGAGAGTGGGTATGTGACGTACATGAGAGATGCTGATGAATAATGACACCACTGCTCAGTTGCATTACTCAGGCATTCATATGTTCCCTGAAAATACGGGAATATCTTCCTTAATGAGTCGCAGAAATTTTGGAATGATCGCAATGTTTACATGATTACATTGTAAAGTCCAGAAGAAACATAAGGTTCAGAGTGCACTACTGACAGATCATGTCATCTGCTTGTACTCAAGAGTATAGTTTGACCGATGGAAACACCTGAGGTTACTCAACAAAGAGAAATGGCTTTCATAGTTAATTGGTCTCTTGTGAATTAGCCACTGCACATGTGATTTATTAGAGCTTGATAAATCCACGGAGGGCCCCAACATCTTCAAGCACAATGGAGAAGGACATAGTAGCAGCCCTCCTCCTGCGTTTCAAGCCTCACATGCAGAAAATGGCATGGTGAGTGCAAACTTTGCTCCTGCAAGGTGAAACTACCAATCTGTGTTGTGTTATGCGTGCGTGCGTGCATGTGTTTTCCTCTTCTTGACGTTTCCCACCAGTA
The DNA here is from genome assembly GCF_014529385.1 of Adiantum capillus-veneris. NCBI lineage: Eukaryota > Viridiplantae > Streptophyta > Polypodiopsida > Polypodiales > Pteridaceae > Adiantum > Adiantum capillus-veneris. Next base: position 54,266,719 of record NC_140942.1, on the reverse strand, counting down.
AAGCATTACGAAAATAATGTGTGTGTGTGATATGTTTATCTTCAATTGCCTCCTTCAATATAGCCTGCAATATAGTTGTACAAGACTGATCACAGGGTTTGTATTCTTGGGCATCAAAATTAATGCATACACTGAGAAAGTAATGACAATATGATTGATTGGGAGACTAGTCATCTCTCTCGAGAACATTTCTGATGATTTTGTGTATGTATGATGCTGACAGATAGAGCGCATCACAGCTATGGCAGCCAAGTACATTGGTGACGGTGGGCGACATTTTCTGCCTCTTCACCAATAGGGTCAGGAAGCCCACTAGATGCAGCATTGCAGCTCCCACTCCCCACAATGGGAGGAGGGGCTCCATCGACCGAGCCAACAATTGCAGAAATAGCGGCACCGCCTTTTGGATTGACAGAAGCCGAAAAACCCTTGGTAGTAGAATTGGCAGTGGCATCTATGGAAGAGCTTTTACAGGTGGCTCAAGCTGGGGAACCCTTGTGGGTAGCTGGTGGTAGTCAAAAGCCTGGTGCTGTCCAGGTGATGGAACAAGAGGTATACCTTCAGAGATTCCCAAGAGGGATTGGGCCCACGCCTCTGGGCCTCACTTCCAAGACTTCCTGACACACAGGACTGGTCATCATGACTTTTACTTTTCTGGTGGAGTCTTTTATGGATGCGGTATGTTTCATATTCAGGTGCATGCATGGTTTCATAAGGCTGGCACTCTTTCTTTCAGTGTAAGAATGCAGATGGCTAGGTTGATACTAGGTTGAATATTGCTTGATTAAGAATTGAAGAGTTTTGGTCATATTTCTGCTCTACTTATTTGATTTGATGGCACCACATTGGTCTTAGCCTCAGTTGATCCCATGGCTGGAATCTTATTTAATATAGCTTAACCGTTTCTCGTTTCCAGAATCGTTGGGCTGCAATGTTCTCTTCGATTGTCTCAAGGGTAAGAATGGTGGAGGTCCTTTCAACGGGGGTTGCTGGAACTTATGATGGGGCTATTCAACTAGTAAGTGAACTTGTAAAGAGATGAGTATGTATCTGCTATTATATAATGTCAAGAACTTCTTCTAGTGCAGCCTATGTAGAATCTTTTGATAACCGAGTGTGGTTGGTATTGTCTAGAATCTTCTCTTGTACAAATAGGTACTTGGTATGGTGGACTGGTTCAATGGACAGTGTTCGAAGAGGCCCCTATGAGAAAATCTTCTGCCTTGATAACTTCGTCTTTGGCCAGTCCGGAGCTGGCAACAAGTGGGCCAAGGGTCACTACACCAAAGTCGCGGAGCTCATTGATTTTGCCCTTGACGTTGTCCGCAAAGAGGCTGAAAACTATGAGTGCCTTTAAGATCTCATTCTATCGTTCTTTATTCTATTTTATTATGTGAAATGTTGTTCGTCATGCCTTCTTTGCCATTTCTCCGATGGTACAGTTCCATTTATGTCTGGTATAATGATTCTGTTATCAATTTTGTTTATATTTGACAATGTAGCTAGCCTCAATCGTCTTGTTTCAAAATAATGTTCACATATTTTCTCAATGAAGGTTTTAAGAACAATGTTCAGATCTGTCTTCAATGAAGGTTGTCAGATTTCTCTAAGTGAAATTTCCATCGCTGCTGTTCTAACTTCTCTAGCTTCGTAGTATCCCCCCTCACTTGGCAGACATTGGCTTTAGATCTACGCTCACCACTCCCAGCCAGTGCTGGATTCCAAATTTGTTTCAAGTTAGCAAGGCTTTGCCACAAACTCTTTCTTCAATTAATGTTGATCTGTAAATTGTATATTTTTTCTATGCTTGAGATGTTTGTCTATACGCTATGATGCAATCTTTTGTAGTGGAAAAAGCCTCAATGTCTTTATCATTGTGTCATTAATCCTACCGAACTGGTTGATGGTGTGTTGTATACTTGGAACGTCGGGTTTTTTCTTTATGTTGTAGCTACATCTCATAAAAAAGCTAGCTTTTCTCTATTGATCAATTAAATCTGTGACTGCTTTCTTTGAGGCCTTTGTTTTGTAGTTCAAGTTTGCATTCTCAACAGCTTCCTTGGGCCTCATTTTATTAAGCTTCCTATTTTTAGACTTCTTCGGCAAGGATGATGACGATGCAAGGAGGAGTGCTGACACTCACGATGGGAGGCCAACACCTTGCAAGCGAAGCGATTGCCAGACGAAGGGTGGGTTCTCAGTTCACTTTAGGCATGACTCATTTTTAACTGCTCAATGCCCTTAGGCTTTAGCTATGGCGTTCGAGTCCTGACCTGCGAATCCGTGATGTTTAGTCTTGACGTCCAGAACTGCTAGAGCTGGTGTTCGATCCTGTGCTGGCCTCCCATCGTGTGTTGACACTCATGATGGGAGGCCAGCACCTTGCAAGCGAAGCGATTGCCAGACGCAGGGTGGGTTCTCAGTTCACTTTAGGCGTGACCCTGCTCAATGCCCTTAGGCTTTAGCTATGGCGTCTGAGTCTTGATCTGCTAATCAGTGACATTTAGTCCTGACGTCCCGAATTGCTAGAGCTGGCGTCCGAGTCTCGACTTCTTCCAACACAGCCGCCAACGTTGTTGAGTCCCTGAGCCTCTCGTTGTCTATTCAATGCATTAAATCGGCGTTTAGATCATAGTTTGAAGCATCTATCGGTAGTTACACTAAATCTTGTCACATTTTGTCAAATGTTTTCAAGGCAAGCTCAAAATCTAGCTTAGATTTTGCAAGTTAGTGATACTTACAATTTTGGGTGGTAGTGTTGTGTTAACTCAATAAAGAATGTACTTAATCTCAAACTAGATTTGTGAGATCATAGCGTTAAAGATTTTAAGATCGTTAATTTCTTTTACATGTAGCTACAAATTTTATAGTCTCAATTTCTCACATGGTCATATGGCTTGACCGGGTGTGTTATCTTGAGCTATAGTTTCTTGCCAAGACACGTTTAGAATACCTTGGGTTTATGTGTTACACATACACAATGTTTTTATTTTGTATATATTACAAATATAGACACGTCTACCATACGTTGGGTCTATGTGTCACACATACACAATGTTTTTATTTTGTATATAATTACAAATCTAGTCTCAATTTGTCACATGGTCATATGTGCGCATCCAACTTGAACCCTCTCTTGCATACTAGCTTCCCCTCTGGATCATAAAGTGCTATACCCCCTGAAGCCGCATCATGGCTCTTTCTGTATGAGCCATCAAAGAACAACACATGTGCATTTCTAATATGTGGCACTTCTTCAACTACCTTTCTCACTACCTCTTCCTTAACAAGAAGGGGATTCTCCTTGTAAGTCAACAAATCAGCTAGGGTAGCTCTTGTACTGCCTTCCACTAAAAAAGAGAACTCAAACTCTTGCAGCTCAATCACCCATTTCTTCACCACATTTGACATGTTAGTGCCATTGATTAACTGTGGCAAAAAGGCATAACTCATCAAGAAAACAAAAGGTCGTGGTAGCAAGTAATGACGAAATCCTCAACAAGAAAATATCACATTGGCCATCACTAGCTCTACTTCCGAGAATTTTCTCTCTGCTACCAACTTCACTCGGCTTGCACAATACATTGGCCTCATATAATGGTTGCCCTTCCCCTTTTGCAATAGCATGGCTCCAATGGAATCATCCCCTACTGATGTATTTACATAAAACACTTTCTCCCAATCAGGAGCCTGCGTGGCTGACAGACCCCCTAACACCTCTTTGACCTCTTGAAACACCTCTTCACACTTGTCATCCCATTGCAATGGATCATGCTTTGCCACTTGTTGTAATGGATAAAGGAGCTGTGAAGACAATGGAATAAACTGTGCCATGTACTTCACTTTTTGTATAAAGGTTGCCAATTGCTTTGTACTCGTAGGTGATGGAAGAAGAATAATAGACTTAACCTTGTCTTGATCAGCCTCAATGCCATTTTCTGACACCATATGGCCCAATAACTTCACCCTTGGCTGTGCTAGATGACATTTCTTTGGATTTGGTTGTCCTCCACATTCATCATATCGAGCCAATACCATCTGCAACTTCTCATGGTGTTCAGGCCTACTGCTGTAGACACAGAAGTCGTCCATAAAAGCTTTAACACAACTACCAATGAATGGTTACAATACCCAATTTGATCTCTCTTGATAGAAGGAAGGTCCATTTGACAACCCAAATGGCAATACTGTGTAGCAATAGCAGCCCCATGGCGTAATGAAAGTTGTCTTTGTTCAATCTTTAAGAGCAATCTTTAATTGAAAATAGCTTGAAAAACCATCACACTCACTGTACCTCTCATAACCTATCACTGAATCCAAGATCTGATCAATGAATGGAAGAGGATATGGGTTCTTCTTGGTGGCTGCGTTTAACACTAGAATGGTAACCTAACAGGACATAAAAGTCTTTCAGAGTTTTGGGAAAAATTTCCAAAACCATAGTAGATCCACTCATTTTGAAAAATCCTTTCATGAGCTTATAGTTCAATAACTACTACATATGGAAAAAATGAGAAACGTGTAATTTTTCTCATCCCTTGGTCACTACAAGCCTCCAAAGTTGATGGACCAGTGCATTTTGCCCAAAACAACAATTTCTTACGGTTGATTGCATATAAATAAGAGTGGAGATTTTTGTAGGACATGAGATAAAATGCCCCGTTAACTTCAATGGGTTGGTGACCAAAACATATGGTTGCTTTTACCTCACTAATTTTTTTTTGGGCAAAAAAAATAAATACAAAAAAGTTGCATTTTTGCCATTCTGCGAACCTATCATCAAAGTTTCTATAGTCACGCTCAATACAGATACTATATACATGTTTTCTTAGTTCCCTTTGGGCCTCTGGATTCAAAAGGAGCCATGGAGCATGTCAAAAGGATAATGGATCTCTTACAATTGGAACCTTGGGGGCAATTATAAAGTGCTAAATACAGCAAACATGAGAAAACTAGGTTTAGCATTATGACATCTAGAAACCCATAGAAACTACTCAATATCTAGCCAAGTTTGGAGTCTATGATTAGATATGGTCACTACCTACAAAATACACACAATTGGCCTAAGAAACTAGCAATATTGAGAAAGTTATACTTGCTACTCTAAAATGTATCGTATTCTTCAGCACTAAAAAAACTCAACCATCATCATATACTATGCTATATAGCATATTAGGTCCCCCAAAACTCAAGAAAGATTAGCTTTATGATATAGATCAGTTACACAATCAAAATTGAATTTGGATATCAAGAAAGCCACAAAAAAAATCATAAAAGTGCTAATTTTGGCCAAAAAACAGGATTATGAATTTCTTGTAAATTGGTCATAACTTTCAATTTTAACACTTAGCTCTCTGTACAAGCATCAAAACATGTTGAAAACTATGAAGGCCTAACCTCTAGCCATCTAAACCTCACAAACATGAAGTTTAGAGTGGTATAGTTGCCAAAAATTGAAAAAAAGCCAAAAACACGACTCGTTTTTTCACACAGTTTAGGTTCAAAAATGTTGTGCAAGAGTAAGGTTAATGGTGAGATCGATACTTAACACAAAATGCTAAGTTTTTTTCAGCTCATAAGGCAACTTTGTGGATATATAGCACCTAGAAATTCATTTTCATACTCTTCAAATAATTCAAGCAAAATGGTCACGTAACAGGACATAAAAGTGTCTTGTTACCATTCTAGTGTTAAGGGTTTAAAATCTAAACAAATCCTCCACTTCCCATCCTTCTTTGGACTTACTACTACTGGAATCACCCATTCTGTAGTCTCCACAGGGACTATGGACCCCGCTTTCAATAACTTGTCTACCTCTTCCCGCAAGGCTTCCATTTGCTCTTGACCCATCCTTCTTAGCCTTTGCCGCACAGGCTTAGCACCTCCTTTCAGCTCTATATGCATCTCTTTGCCCTTGAAACCTTTGATCTATTCATATGAATTAATGAACAAATCAGGAAAACTATCCAGCATGCGTAAATATATCTTCTTCTCCATGGCTGAGAGGTCTCCACTGATCATATGTGTCATCAATTCCTGCTTCTTTGACAACTCAACCTTAGTTTGCATCAGCCCTTCAATCACTTCATAAGGCCCTTCACTTTCATCTTCAACCTCATTTGCAAATTCAACTAAACCAGACTCCTGGATTTCTTTATCCATCAAAAGAAATGCAACATCAGCATCCTCATCACTGTTGGTAGTGCTATCACTGTCCTCGTCAGACACTGTTGAATAGCCTTCATCACTAGGCTCATCCTCATCTTCATAGAGATCCTCCAATCATATCCTTGTGTCCATATTATATAGCTTCTTGGCACGTGTCTTTCCATAGAGGCTAATCGTACCACGTCTCCAATCTTGAACGGATCCCACTGCACGTAACCATGGTCTACCCAGTATAATAGAATGTGCTCCCAACTGTGCTGGAATCACATGAAAATCAACCACTACCTTTGCATCATATGCCTCCACTTCTAAGCTCTTTACAACACCCAAACATTTTACTTTTTGATGGTTTGCCAATCTGATCTGGAAGCCTGACACCCCAATCACTATAAGACCTATCTTCTCAATGCATGAGTGTGTTATCACACTTATTTGGGCCCCGCCATCAACATAGCCGTGTCTCAGATTTTTACTTTTATACCACACATCTACTATTGGACAAATTTCTCGTAGCTCATCCATCGCCAACACCTTCACTGAACCTCTCTCTGGCTCTTTTTCCATTGGATTAACCATCCTCTTCCATTGTCTCTTTAACTTCGGCACCATCTCTATAAGCTGCCCAAAAGTAACATCCTCTTTCCTGCTCGTCAGATCCTCCTTCAAGTCATAGCTTAGTTTCCCATCCCCTAGTGGAAAATTTGAAACATGAAACTTGCGACGAGCCCTCCTTTTCCTCTTGGCCTTGACATCCTCGCCTTCATGACTCTTTCCCTTCTTCTTACTAGGACCAGGGGCACTTCTTCCTTCCTTTTCCTTTGTGGTCCTCTTCCCAATAGGCATCACTAATGTATCCTCTAGTTTTGATGCCTTCTCCAAGGTGACTACACTTAGCACTTTTGTCTTTCCCTTTTCCTCCTGGGTTAATCCATTGGTTCCTTCATCTCCCTTAATTTCGATGCCATAATCATTGGACCTAGTTAGCATCTGTCTTGGCAATGGATACATGTCTCCCCCCATCCTTGGTGGCTTATCACATTGTGGGCTGATGTGGCCCAACTCTCCACAATTGTAATATGTGGGCGTCTGCTTCCAAAACCTACCATTTCCTTGTCCAACACCATTTCTAGGTGTTTCTTCACATCCTGGATGATTTGCAAAACTCCCTCGACCTCGATTATTTCCCACTTTACCTAGTATGTTTCGGCTGAGATTCTTCATTAAATCTACCACTTGCCTCATGTCTTGCCTTAGCCCATCATCGTGCATTGTTGTAGTGACCACTGCTGGCATAATGTGAGGAGTAACAGAAACCACTAGTTCATCATGAACCCCTGACATGCGACCTTGTAAATAATACATAGGCTGAAATTCAGACCTCATGGGCGAAGGCTCCACCCCTAACTGGCTCATTTTCCTCAGCTTCCAGTCTTTGTTCCTTGCCACCTCTAGTGCATCTTCTTATGTCCTAGGCTTCTTTAGCTCCACTCTCCAACGTATATTCTCCCAAAGACCAACCAAGAATCTATCCTTCTTCATCATGTCAGGCGGGGGTACCTGTGGTGCTAAGGCCTTGCACATCCTCTCCCATGCCAATGAAAACTTGCGTATGTATGCATCTACTGGCTCACCTTCCTTTTGCACCAAACCTTGTACTTCTTGCCACACTTTTTCAGGATCTTCTATCTTCACAAAATCCACTTCCAATCCATGCCTTAGATTGTCCCAACTCAATCTTCCAGGCGGATCAGCCACACACAACTCCTCTTTAAATGCTTTGGACCAAACTCGCGCATCACTCTTCAAAAAATTTGGAGAAGGCGTAACATTTGCGCAGGGTCATGAATCTCGTTGCTAATGCAGGCGACCTCCATCTTTTCCAACAATGCTTCCACATCTTCATCACTTCTTCCATGAAACTCCGGATAAGAGAAATCCATGGCTACCCAAGTTACGATGCTTTGAAAACCCCTTTAAACACACGTGCAAGAACCCAAAACTTTTTACTGACTCAATTCCTAGAAACTTCAATGGAGCAGAACTTTAGATGAGGATAAACACATGCACATCAAATGAGTTTTCATAGTTAATCATCGGAATTACAATAGGCAAAGGACATTCCAGAATCTCTCTTAATCTTCTTGGCCCGAACATAAAGACTATGCGTTGCTGGAAAAAAATCTTCTCGGACACATGAACATTTATATGGATTCTTTGAGTTAAATGAAAAGGAGTGAATTGAGGGCCATTTTGATCATCCATTAAAGCCAACCATGAAGCTCCCAAGAAGGCACACCTAACTTATCCTCTGATTTTGCCAGCATTTTAGCGGCATAACAGTATAAATGGCTCAGAAAACCAAAAAACTAGCCATCATAACTTGGAAAAGTTTTGACAGAGTTTCCCCATAAGTAGAGCAGTAGGAACCCAAAATATAGAGTATATATGTATGCATAAACTGCCAACAATAGAACCCGAGTATCAATTAGGAATCACTAGTACATAGCCTATGGCGAGGTCACGAAAAGGGTGCTCCAGCTACCTGTATCACCAAAAGGATCTCTACATTTGAGAATTTCCCAGCTCAATAAAACCTCACGTTATCGATCCTCACACGAAGGCTAATGCAAATCGTGTATAGTCAAGTCTTAGAAATGACTATCTTCCAGATCAAGTCTCAGAAATGGCTGGGACTACCAAATAAAACCAAATATGGCTCCACAAAGGCATACAATGGCAGTTTCCACAAGGTACAATCCAGTAGACAATGCGTTCAAACAGGCGCCAAGTGATGCATACCCACAACAACTGCAAGTGACACCACTGCTAGTATATCACTGTACTCCAGCTACATGTACCTATGTGAATCACATGTACCTGTCCCTATAACCTGTAACGTGTAACCTGTAATCTGCAACCTGTAATCCCGAATCTCAAATCTTGAAGCTCGAAGCAGAAGGTACTCAAAGAAGATCCTCCGTGGGGGCACCAAAAGAATGTGAGCGGGATGAAAACACACACACACCGCCTCTATAATGATCCGACACACACTCTTGGAATGATACATACACACACTAGGAGGCACCACTCGGATTACACAACACACCTGGCCGAGACAGGAAACACACCTATGGAGTGAGAGGACAGAGACTACCCGTTTACCCACTCCACACAGAGAGACACTCACACACACACACTCAAAAAACTCAGCTCAAAAGAGGAGAACTTATGATATTTAGATACAAATGAGCTTGGGCCAACACCATGGGGGAAAACAGCTCACACAATATGGGTAAAATATGCCAGATACAATGAGTAGAAGCTTCGCTCATAGGAGAAACTTACACAGCAAAAACAGAAAAATAAATTGAAGAATTTGAAAAAATGGATAGAACCATCGCGTCCATAATGGACCAAAACCCCATTCTACAATGTCAAAGTGCTCAAATCCGACCTTGGATGAGCAGTTTATGGCCAAAACAGGCTCCGAAAACCCCAAAAACACACTTGCGGTTGTTCCTCCTCTCTTCTCCACATTTTTTCTAGTCTTATCTTTTTATTTTCAGTTCCCACACTTAGCTTTATTAGTTCTCTCACTCTTGGCCTTTTAGATGACCTCAAACGGACCCCGAACAGGCTAAAAACTGACCTCGCAACACATAGTTTTCACCCTGTTGCATCCATCCGCACACATAGCACTCAGCTTTTTCTAATAATGCGTCTCACAACCACGTGAAGTGGACCCAAAATATGGACCTTATGATGATCTTTCTCCATAAGTATCATAAGAAAACACCCACGTTGTGTCCGTACTCATCCACGTGCAAGTATTGACCCCATTCGGCCTCCTGACACCACTAGATGCCATCTGACGCACCTGCTTACCTCACGTCGTCGGCCTGCGGATAGCTTCCTCGAGAATTTTTACGCATTACCAACTCCTCATTATTGTAGAAAAAACACACTGGTACTGGTAACGATGAAAATCGATGCACTATGTACATGTTGTCCTACCTGTACACATGTGGGCCCCACATAACCACCTGGCTCTGGAAAAGGGGCAATCCTTTATTTGATGCACCATGCATGTGTATGTACATATGCACAATCCCTTGCTCCAAAAAACTCCTAACAATGGCAAGCACCTCAAGCTTAGGTTGGGTTCCGACCTCAAGCTCAGCCCTAGCTTGCCTCAAGGTCAAAGGACTTTTAACACCGTTGGAGGTCTTGAATGAAGCTACACCTAAGGTCTTTTAAGCTCCATTAGCTAGCCTTGCTCTTTGAAATACCATCTCTCAGTTGGACCCGTTTACCATTGGCCCCATGTTGAGATAGATCTGTAAGCACATGTCTATATTCTAAACCTTGTTCCCATTTATTATCCCACATTAAATGCATCTTCAAAAGGATAATTCAATGTACATTAAGTAGCAATAGACTTTTAGGTCTTCCCTCTATGATTTTAGAAGGTGCTATTCCCATAGAAGTATGGATAGTTTTATTGTATGCATACTCTACAAGAGGTAAGTACTTTTCCTATTGTCAGTGTTGATCTAGTTCGGTAACATAGGTCTTAGTAGATCAATAATTGTAAGATTGGCTATCTCACTTAGGCCATCCGTTTGTGGATGATAGTCCAAAGAGAAATTCAATCTTGTACCTAGATTTTTAAAGAGACCTTTCCAAAAATTACTAGTCATTCCAGGATCTCTATCTGAATCAATGGATGTTGGCAATCCATGGTGTTTGAAAATATCGGATATTAAGAGAGTTGCCATTTGGTGTGCCTCAAAAGTCTTTTTGACAGAAATAAAGTGTGCTTTGTTGCTAAACCTGTTGACTATTGTCCATATTCCTGTATTCCCATGGATAGACTTGGGTAATCCATAAAATCCATGGCTATACTCTCCCATGGTCAATTAGGGATTGGCAATAGCTGGAGTAATCCAGGTTGCTTCCCTCTATCATACTTAGTATTTTGGAATACTACACCTTTGCTATCTCAAAAAATGTTAGTATTCAACACGTCTAATCTTAGATCCCCAAGTTGTCCTAGTTGCCCTTGTCGCATGCACCCGCAATCACCTTCTAAGTTGAGACCGCCCGCTTCACATGCTCATAATTCATGATGGACGAGTCCGATTCACGAGCTATAAAGCAGGGTGGAAAATATTTCTTAAAATCCATGTCTTGGGGACTCAAACAGCCCAGAACATCAACATTCAAGCTTGGAAAAATCATACCTTTTAACATGGATTTTTACAGGGTCACTTCCAAGACTTGCAGGGCTATGTACACATATATACATGAGGCTGGTGGACAAGATTTTTGGCATGACTTAGTGACTTTATGCTGATCCAAAAAATGCATGACATAGCTTGCCAACCCCTCCTTGCCTGCTTGATCATTCATGACAAGTGGAGGCTCCTAGGGTGAACAATTGTTGCAACTTATTCCCAGAAACCTCAGTTACATTCTCAAATGTCTCCACAGTGTCTTCCTCTATTGATAGCATCTCATCTGTCATGATTGTCATCAAACGTGCCATGTATTTCTTCAATCTATAACCATTAACATAATATTTATGCTTTGCACCACTCAAATCATCCAACTGATATGTGCCATTATCAAAGTTGATTATGTTACCATATACATGTGGTAGTGATGTCTTTGAACACACTAGGACTACCGGGGAATTTTTTCCCCCCGTGCATTGTATATACGCCCATCCATTCTAGGGCTTCTATGGATGTTGTTGATGGAACTCTTGGACTTTGAGAGATGCATGTTGTAGATTGTGTGTTGGTTCCTACGTTCGTTCACTAACATCATAGCCTTTCCAATGCACCAAGTACTGTAACCTAACATGCGAAACTCGAGAATCTAGGACTTTCGCGACCTCATATTTGTCATGTCCTTGAATCTCAACCGAAGGAGGTGGTTGTAGGGCTCTTCCTGGGATGTTATATGTGTGCAAGGTTCTAGGATTGAGACATGAAAGATCGGATGGATTTTCATGGATGAGGGCAATCGGAGTCAATAGGTGACTCGATTGACTTAACGGATAATTTTAAACGGTCCAAGCCTTCGATAATCAAGCTTTTGAAAAGGTCCAGATGAATGCAGATCACGTCGGAGGAGCCACACTTTATCCCCTTCTTTGTATTTTGGATGCTGCATGCGATGGAGATCTGCACTTTCCTTATACCTGGATTGAGCTTCTTTGATATGAATTGTAAGTTCTTTGTAATTGCAGATAATTGTTGTGTAAGATGAATAGCAACTGGATTCTTGATTTGATAGTGTCTGTGGATATCCTGTTTGGGTTGACCATAATTAGCAAAGAATGGAGTGTGACGGGTGGAGGCATGAAAACTGTTATTATAGGAGAATTCTGCTAGCGGTAGGAGCTTGACCCAATTATCCTGGTGATAATTGAGAGTACAGCGAAGATACTATTCCAAAACTTGATTTACTCTCTCTGTTTGTCCATCACTTTGTGGGTGATTGGCCGAGGAGAGGTTGATTTTTACTCCGAGTAGCTTGAATAAGCTTTTCCAAAAGCTAGAGATGAATTGTGGGCCTCGCTCAGAAACTATGTCATCCGATAATCCGTGATAACCATAGATATACTGATAGCCGTTTTTCGGCTCTCCATAATTTTCATAGTAAGTTACTCCACCCTACCAAATTCACCCAAACATTGTGGTTACCCTCACCCTTTCACTATATATAGGTGCGTGCGAGTTAGGGGACTTTCCCCATATCTCCTTACTGAAATAAAAAAACCTCAATTAGCTAGTCATTGGGCTTGTTGAGCCAAAAAAATAAAAAATATAAAAAATATAAGTATATTATGGCCCATGCGTATGTAAATATTTCTTTGTATATAGGGCCTAAATAAAAGATTTTTTCATAATTATTTTGGTATTTATTAAAATATTTCTACCTAGGTGTGTGTTATTTATGCTCTGTACATTGCCTCACCATTACCACAATTTTTCTTACCATTTTTTCATACTCTTTATTCCATATAGAAATATTTTCATGTAAGCTTCTCTTATATTTGGTGTAACTCCACCCCAACAAAAATCCAAAAAAACTAGTTTTATTTATGTGTATATTTTTTTACTATTGTGATTTTTCCCTTCCTACATCTATTTTGTTTTTTTTCTAAAAAAATTAGAACACCAAAAATATTTATCTTTTTATGGTAGTCTCATAATGAGAGAGATTTCTTTTGACCCTTTTATATTTTTTCCACTTATATTATTTATATTTGACATGTACATATTTTTTAGACCCCTCAATATTTGATTTTCTTAGTTGTACTATTCACTTATATCATGATCTCAACAATATTTTCAATTATAGACCTACCAAATAAGGTCAAGGGTAGGTGGCATGCATACATGCACTATGGAGGGCTCACTCTTGGAGGTATTCAAAAGAATCATCCAAAGAAGGACCCCACAAGGACCTTGTGGAGTGGAAAAAAACGGTCGGTTTTGCTGAATTTTTAAAATTCACTTGCTCTCCGAATTTGAAAAGGTGATACAAACAAAAGTTGTAGCTCGTGGGCTGAACTTTTGCGTCAAATTTTTTCATATTTTTTTGAGCTACGAGTTGTGAGCTATGATTTTATTAGTGGACCCCAGTTTTCCCATGCTATGCAGTCACACTCTCTCTTCCACTTTATCATTTTCCTCTTTCACACACACTTCTCCACTCATCATCCCCACCTCTCTCACCACTCCTCTCTGCACCCTACTCACCTTCTCCTCAACCTTCAAGAATAAGAGAAACCATGGTGAACTCATACCTCCCACACACAATTCCATTCCAAAATTGACCACCTAGTCTCATTTTTCCTCCTCCAAATTACCCATATCTATCAAAAAAACCACAAAATTCAGTCTCTTCTCTTAAAAGACAGCATCATGGTGGTTGATTACTCAGCTTCAATTACCTTGTCTCTCAAGGAAGGTCAAGAGTGGAGAAAAAATGTATCGTCAAAGCTAGTGGACCGTCAACAAGCGTCAAAATTGGCCCTACTCAAGACACTTGGAGCATCAACCTTGTAAGAAATCCACCTTTTCTTACCTCTTAAGAGTTTTTCTTCCTTATTTGTATCCTACATGGATACTCCCATTGTAAATATCCAATTCCAATTGTAAATTAATACTAACTCTACTAACACTAACCCACTATGAAAAGTCCTATCACCTCCATTTCTCTCCTCTCTCTTTCCCCACCAACTTCTTGATAATTCCAAGCAAAAGAATTAGATAAATTGCTGAAAATCTAACCCAACCATGGTTAGAGGAGTAACCCTAGCCTTCAAAATTGCTATAAAAGGAGGGTGTAGCTAGCACAAAAGGGGGGAGCCATAAGCAAGAGCACTATGCTATAGCTTGAGAAGCCAAGCTCAACCTCTCTAGAAGGAGCTCTTGAGTGGAAGCTCATTGTCTTACGCATGTGCATGTGTTGTAATAGGGGATTAGCAAGGGAACTCTATGCTATTTGTAAGAGAGAGAGTGTTCATTCAATTGAGAGTAGGAAATCTATCATTTCTTCTACTAGTGTAAGCCCAACATTTGCTGAATCAAGGAGGGTGGATTTGGACTAAGCTTGGATACTTTGTCTCCCTTCCAACGTGAAGTAATGGACAACAATGATGCGTAAGTGTCTTGGTGTTTTTTGTTAAGTTCTTGATAGCTTGTCTCGGGTGTTGTCATCAATCTAGCCATAAATCCCACATACTGTAAGAGGGCGACAGGGTGGAGAGGACTCCCCTGGCCTTAAGATAGTGATTGGGGTGGTTTTTTTCTTGTGATGCGTTGTGGTGAAATTTACGCAAGCTATGTTGAACAAATACTAATCTCACTTTGATTTGTCATGACAGATTTGTAAGAAGGTATTAATGCAACAAGCACTCTCTCCCCTTTTTCTCTCTTTCTTACATATATAACTGTGTTTGCTTGATCATTGCCGATACGTTTCAAAGCAGCCCGAGCACTATCTCTCTCTCTCTCTCTCTCTCTCTCTCTCTCTCTCTCTCTCTCTCTCTCTCTCTCTCTCTCTCTCTCTCTCTCTCTCTTTACGCGTCCTAGTTCGCATCCAAAACTAGGTGGTGCCCCAAATTTGTGTAGGGTTAGGTTGCGGGTTTGTGTGTGTGTTTGTTGTTTTTCCAACCCCAACCCAATTGAGCAGCACGGGAGCCTTGAAGGGTGTCTAGAGGTTGCTCTTCTTGTTGCCTGCCCCGGACCGCTTCAAATTGGTGCCCCCACGGAGAAACAGGCTTGTGTATGTTTTGTGAAGGCTCAACCTTTAGCATAATCAAGTAGCTTGCATGAATCACGAGAATTTGTATGATCCCTTCATTCCCATTGCAAGGCAAAAGGTACACATAATTGTTAGTATTAAGTTGCAATTTCAGCGAGTAATTCGTAGAATTTTAGGTCCTCTTAGGTTAGCCGAGATAAACACTTCCGTAAATCCTTTTATTTTGCCTCTCATTAGGTACGATATTAGCTTGGACGTCTATATTTTTGTGTTATTTTAAGCATTAGGACATGCATAGGCCATGGATAATGGCCCAAGAATAGAGGTTTTTCCCTTTCATTTTACTCCACACATTAGAATAAACGTTGCAATTAGTAGAAAGATCCATTTTCAACATCGAATGGTGTTCATGTTTGGTGCCCAAAGAGTAGGAGAAATTCTTACATCACCAAACCCTGTCATTCTACCTCTCATCAACTACCACACTTCTTTTGATGTACATGTGTTCATTTTATTTTAAAATGAAGTGCAGCCCGGCAAAATAGTGTGTATGTTTGTTTTTTCTTTGTCCAAGTTGTTACAAGAAACAAAAAAACGATCATTTGTTCTAACTGGGAATGTGTGTGCAGTGAAAGTTCAATCCTTAGAGATCTAGCTCTATTACCAATTGAGTTGCAGGAGCAAGTAGTAAGGCGTCTCCCTCATAACAAGAGGGTGGTGAAGTCAAGAAGGAGCTCCTAGTCAATTGCTACTTTCTCACGGCCTTCGACGAGCATGAAGATCTAGTTTTTATACAAACCGCTTGTGCGTTGGGAATTGTAGAGCAAGTGCAATTTATCACTTGGGACGTGGTTGCTCTTTTGGATCCAGAAAATGAAGTTCTAGAGATTTCTGTTTATCGCCTTAGCTTTGAAGAATTTCAACCCTTCTTAGAGCTCATCAATAGTCTACCTTTTTGTTTTGATCAAACAAATCGAGACCTTATTGAAGCTTGGATAGCTGAAGAAGAAAACCTAGAGTGGTATTTTCTTACTTCTTCATTTGCAGGCGAGTGGTTCTAAATCTCTATTGTATCCCTTATCGTAACTCGTGTTGTAATCTTTCATAATAATGGAGAGCCAACGCCAAATGTCTGGATATCCTCTTTTCTTTGGAGAGCCTGGAGAGGATGCAGAATTATTTTTAGCAAATTTCAAGATGTCTTGCCGTATCAAGAGGATAGTAACCGATCAAGAACGTGTAGAATTGTTTGAGGTGGTCCTTAGGAAAGATGCTAGTACTTGGTTTGACTCTTTGCCTGCGGAAGTTAAGGGGAATTACACAGAAGTTTTGAATCATTTTAAGAGATACTTCTTTGATCCCCAAAACACTCAAAAACTATGGCAAGACATTGTTTCTCATAAGCAAAAAGACTTAGATGACTACTACTTGTACAAGCAAGAGTTTCTACGTCTTTGGGCTCTATGGATACGAAATGTTGCTAACCCTGGTGATGGTGCAGAATTTTGAAAGAAGGAGAGGTTCATAGCCGGAATCTTTCCTGACTTTAAGGTAAAAGTTGAGGCGGGTGCACCTGCTACCTTTGATGCAGCTGAAACTAGGGCTGCTGAGAAATATAGGAAACTCAAGTGCTTAAGGGGAGAGGTTCCAATAGAAGGTCTTAGACCCAAAGGTAACTCACAAGCATCAACATCGAGGGAGCTTCCTGAGGTAACGGCGGAAGTAATTGAGAAATTAAACGAATCTTTAAGCAGCCTGTCAATTCACCTTCCACAAGCTGTAGGTCCAAAGGGACAAGCAAAGAAGTCTGAAGAGCGAGATCCACGACCTAGGAGAGTCTTGCAATGTTGGAATTGCGGAGAGTCTGGACATGGGATGTATAATTGTCCTTGGCCCCGTGGGGAGCCAGGGAGACCTAACTTGAATTACCCAGTGATGAATGCAGGTGAAGGAACTGGTCAACAACCAAGGCTTCTACAAAGACCAAATGGACCAAGACCACCTCCACAAGGGGTAGAAGGAGTTCCACCTTTGCCAGATCCAAATGTGCATGTGGTAGAGGTGACAAACTCAAATGAGGTTGACATGGAATCCAATGGCATTAAGCATGGCCGAGGGAAAGGTAAAGAGAAAGAAGGAGTCACATCACAGAGTGACCATGGACAAGGCAAAAAGGCAAAGGAGACCAAGGAAACCAAGAGGACTCGACGTCGTATCAACCTCCAAGACTTCCCTCTTGGACATGGTATGGCTCCATACAACTTGTTGGAAGACATGAGAGGTAAGGGTCCTGATATTTCATGGCCTCAATTTCTTGCATTATGTCCACAAGTTAGGAGGGATTTAACAAGGGCAGTTAGCACTAGGAGAAAGGTAAAAGAGAGTGTGCCTGTTGTAAAAATTGCACAAGCTGAAATGAATGAGGACATTACACCGGTGCTAGACTGTTACATCAAAGGAAGATTGGTTAGGAAAGGTCTAGTGGATGGGGGTGCACAAATTTGCATCATGACAGAGGGACTCATGCAAAGACTAGGCATGCACATCCATGAGACACCTGAAATCAAAGTGAAAATGGCAAACAATAGCAAGGCTAGGTGTGTAGGCATTTGTAAAAATGTCTTTGTAGAGGCCTTTGGCATTAAGAAAGCGGTGGATTTTTATGTTATGTCGACCAAGGGAAGTGGTTATCCATTTATCCTAGGAAGACCATGGCTAATGAAAATGCGAGCTTTGCAGGATTGGGAGAGTGGGAAATTAATTTGCAGGAATGACAATCATAAGAAGGTTGTCTTTGACATGAAGGAGCAACGCCAAGAGGAGCTCCATGAAGAATCATCTCAAAGTGATACGGAAGAAGGTTGGACCGATAGCACTTTAGAAGAAGAAAGTAGCGGCAGCATTACTGAAGAGGAGTCTTCCATCGAAGTCATGGGGGTAAGGTTTAAGCCAAGCAACCAAGAGACCTCTTGTCAAGGCTTGGAGGAGGTAGGTCCTCAAGAGAACGAAGGTGTTCAACATGAAGGGATGCTGGAAGGTATGCTATCAACAACACTTACAAAGAATGAAAGAGAGGAGTTCAAATGTGTGCTAAGGAAGTTTCCTAGTACACTGTGTGTGATGGCTACTCAGGTTACTTTCAAATAGGGATTGCATTGGAGGATCAATTGAAAACAACCTTTATCACTCCTTGGGGTTGTTATGCTTTTAGAGTCATGCCATTTGGTGTGACAAATGCTCCTGCAACATTCCAACGTTTCATGAACATGGTGTTTCAAGCATTCTTTGGAAAGTCAATTAGGGTGTTCATTGATGATTTCTGTATTTATAGCTCAAAATCATTGCATCTACAAAGGGTAGAAGAAGGTTTAAAGAAGCTCTACGATATGGGAGGTCAACTCAACCCCGACAAGTGCCACATAGGTGAGGATGAAGTGATCTTGCTCGGTCACAAGGTTTCCTATAAAGGCATTGAGGTGGATCCTTCAAAGGCAAAGGCTCTTATTGAGCTCCCATCACCGAAGAGTCTTAAGGAGGTCATCTCTTTCATTCAGAAGGTGAATTATATGTCACGCTTCATTCACTTAGCCTCGGAGTTGCTTCATCCTTTGCAAAAGTTGACACAACAAGTAGAATTTGCATGGTCTGATGAGCTTGAAGAGTATTTTTGTAACATTAAAGTCATTTTGTCAGAGCTACCAACACTCATGTCTCCTTGTTGGGAGTACACATTCTTTGTTAGCTCTAGTGTTGGAAGGGAAACAATTGGTGTTGTGTTGCTACAACAAGATCCCCACAGTACAAGGATGCGACCCATCTACTTTGCTAGTAGGGTCATGAATGCTTTGGAGAGAGACTACACAGAAGCAGAACTCATGATGCTTTCTCTCATGTTTGCGGTGAGAAAGTTTAGATCCTACCTGCTACCAAAACCTTTTGTAATTCTCACTGCAGAAAATTTGTTCCCTTGGGTGTCATCTCAAATGAATCTTAGTACTAGGATCTCAAAGTGGATTATGGAGTTGCAAGAGTTCCAATACTCTTTCAAGGTAGAAGATAGTGTGCGTGCACAATTGGCAGGTATTCTCACTTATAGGGTACATGAGAAGGAAATTAAGGTGCCTCAAGTAAAGACCCTACCATTGCCACCACCAAAAAGTATTCCTAATGCTTTTACCTTGTTCTTTGATGGAGCTTTTCGTCGAGCCACAGGGAAAGCAGGGGGAGGGCTAGTATTGCTCAACCCAAGTGGAGAGGTGGTCATGAAAGAGAAGGTCAATCTACCATGTTCAACTAGCAACAATGAAGCAGAATATGACACACTACTTCATGGTTTAAAAATATGTATTGGCCATGGTATACAACGTCTCATGGTAAAAGGGGATGCACTTCTCATTGTGAAGCAGATTTTAGGCATATGGGCATGCAAAAATGAAAGACTAAGGGCCAAAGTTCATACCATCCGTAGGCTATTTAATCAATTTGAGGAGGTGCAATTATATCATATTCCTAGGAAACAAAATGAAGATGCTGATTTACTTGCACAACAAGTCGTTGCATGTGTAAAGAAAGAAGTGAAGGTCATCATGGTGGCGGCTGCTGTGAAGGAACTGAGGTACCAGGGATTGGAGTCATTGGCTCCCATCATTGGCTACATTTTGGAGGGTGAGTTTCCACCAGACTTCACAAAAGCTCAGAAGAGGCGACTCATGAAGAAGGCAAGCGCATATCTCTTCCTAGAAGGCTCCCTCTATCAAAGAGGGAAGGATCAAGTGTGCAGAAGAGTACCAACTATCGAGGAAATTCCAGCCATTCTAAAAGGTTTGCATGAAGAGGCATGTGGTGGTCATTTTGCCCAAGAATCAATTGTGAAGAAGATTTTTCTTGCGGGGTATGTTTGGCCAAGCTTGCATGTGGATGTTCAACATTGGTGTAAAAGCTGTCACAATTGTCAAATAAATGGAAATAGAAGATTGGTGCATGGCCCGAGGCAAATAGTGCTTGCAAATGGACCCTTTGAAAAGTGGGGCATTGATGCTATGGGTCCTCTGCCTAGGACAAAAAATGGTAAACTCTACATTCTAGTGGCTGTAGACTATATGACTAGGTGGGTGGAAGCACAAAGTGTGGCAAAGGTAAATGAGAGGACAGTGAGCAAATTCGTCTACTCTCACATTTGTTGTAGATTTGGCACACCTTTGGAGATTGTTTCTGATAATGGTCCAGGGTTTAGAAAGGGATTGCTCACAGAAGTCTGTGAAGAACTTCGCATTCTACATCGTCACAGTACACCCTACTATCCCCAATCAAATGGTTTGGTAGAAAAAGCTAATGGTGTCATTGCAGGCATCATTAGAAAGATGGTGAAAAACAAGACAAAGTTGTGGGA
Source organism: Adiantum capillus-veneris (assembly GCF_014529385.1). Classification (NCBI taxonomy): domain Eukaryota; kingdom Viridiplantae; phylum Streptophyta; class Polypodiopsida; order Polypodiales; family Pteridaceae; genus Adiantum; species Adiantum capillus-veneris. Next base: position 54,245,877 of record NC_140942.1, on the reverse strand, counting down.
TGACTTCTTGGATGGTGCCTTGTGGGCGTATCGAACCACATATAGGGAAGCCACGGAGTTCACACCATTTCACTTGGTCTATGGTCAAGAGGCTTTACAGCCAATTGAACTAAGCATTCCAACAATGCGACTTCATGGCAAAGGAGCACAAGATGATCAAGAGGTATGGATGGATCGACTTCTTACGTTAGTGGATCTTGAGTGGAAAAGAGAAGCAGCATATGAGTGCTACAAGAGGAAAGCCACACAAGCGAAAGAAACGCACGACAAGAAACTGAAGGACAAAGGCATCAAGGAAGGAGAGCTTGTGCTAAGGTATGACAATCGACTTGACAATCGTTTTGATGCCAAGTTTGAAACTAGATGGCAAGGGCCATATATAGTCAAGAAGGATTTCAATTCTAGTTACTATCAGCTTATGGACTTGAATGGTAAAGAACACTCCAGGAAGGTAAACGGGTATCACTTGAAGCCCTATTTGAGTCGCCTTCTACCAAAGGATCTACCAAAGATCTGTCCAAAGGCCGCTGTCTCATGTAAGTATTGTTACATGAAGCATGAGTGTAACTTCAGCTAAAATTCTGAAAGGCCAAACAATGAAGATCTCGTCAAGGACTCTGAAGCACCCTCTTTGGAAAAGATGCTCTATGATGGTACATGAATATACCATCATCCTGGGGGAGGGCTAATGATAGCCGTTTTTCGGCTCTCCATAATTGCCATAGTAAGTTACTCCACCCTACCAAATTCAGCCAAACATTGTGGTTACCCTCACCCTTTCACTGTATATAGGTGCGTGCGAGTTAGGGGACTTTTCCGATATCTCCTTACTGAAATAAAAAACCCTCAATTAGCTAGTCATTGGGCTAGTTGAGCCAAAAAAATAAAAAATATAAAAAATATAAGTATATTATGGCCCATGCGTATGTAAATATTTCTTTGTATATAGGGCCTAAATAAAAGATTTTTTCATAATTATTTTGGTATTTAATAAAATATTTCTACCTAGGTGTGTGTTATTTATGCTCTGTACATTGCCTCACCATTACCACAATTTTTCTTACCATTTTTTCATACTCTTTATTCCATATAGAAATATTTTCATGTAAGCTTCTCTTATATTTGGTGTAACTCCACCCCAACAAAAATCCAAAAAAACTAGTTTTATTTATGTGTATATTTTTTTACTATTGTGATTTTTCCCTTCCTACATCTATTTTGTTTTTTTTCTAAAAAAATTAGAACACCAAAAATATTTATCTTTTTATGGTAGTCTCATAATGAGAGAGATTTCTTTTGACCCTTTTATATTTTTTCCACTTATATTATTTATATTTGAAATGTACATATTTTTAAGACCCCTCAATATTTGATTTTCTTAGTTGTACTATTCACTTATATCATGATCTCAACAATATTTTCAATTATAGACCTACCAAATAAGGTCAAGGGTAGGTGGCATGCATACATGCACTATGGAGGGCTCACTCTTGGAGGTATTCAAAAGAATCATCCAAAGAAGGACCCCACAAGGACCTTGTGGAGTGGAAAAAAACGGTCGGTTTTGCTGAATTTTTAAAATTCACTTGCTCTCCGAATTTGAAAAGGTGATACAAACAAAAGTTGTAGCTCGTGGGCTGAACTTTTGCGTCAAATTTTTTCATATTTTTTTGAGCTACGAGTTGTGAGCTATGATTTTATTAGTCGACCCCAATTTTCCCATGCTATGCAGCCACACTCTCTCTTCCACTTTATCATTTTCCTCTTTCACACACACTTCTCCACTCATCATCCCCACCTCTCTCACCACTCCTCTCTGCACCCTACTCACCTTCTCCTCAACCTTCAAGAATAAGAGAAACCATGGTGAACTCATACCTCCCACACACAATTCCATTCCAAAATTGACCACCTAGTCTCATTTTTCCTCCTCCAAATTACCCATATCTATCAAAAAAACCACAAAATTCAGCCTCTTCTCTTAAAAGACAGCATCATGGTGGTTGATTACTCAGCTTCAATTACCTTGTCTCTCAAGGAAGGTCAAGAGTGGAGAAAAAATGTACCGTCAAAGCTAGTGGACCGTCAACAAGCGTCAAAATTGGCCCTACTCAAGACACTTGGAGCATCAACCTTGTAAGAAATCCACCTTTTCTTACCTCTTAAGAGTTTTTCTTCCTTATTTGTATCCTACATGGATACTCCCATTGTAAATATCCAATTCCAATTGTAAATTAATACTAACTCTACTAACACTAACCCACTATGAAAAGTCCTATCACCTCCATTTCTCTCCTCTCTCTTTCCCCACCAACTTCTTGATAATTCCAAGCAAAAGAATTAGATAAATTGCTGAAAATCTAACCCAACCATGGTTAGAGGAGAAACCCTAGCCTTCAAAATTGCTATAAAAGGAGGGTGTAGCTAGCACAAAAGGGGGGAGCCATAAGCAAGAGCACTATGCTATAGCTTGAGAAGCCAAGCTCAACCTCTCTAGAAGGAGCTCTTGAGTGGAAGCTCATTGTCTTATGCATGTGCATGTGTTGTAATAGGGGATTAGCAAGGGAACTCTATGCCATTTGTAAGAGGGAGAGTGTTCATTCAATTGAGAGTAGGAAATCTATCATTTCTCCTACTAGTGTAAGCCCAACATTTGCTGAATCAAGGAGGGTGGATTTGGACTAAGCTTGGATACTTTGTCTCCCTTCCAACGTGAAGTAATGGACAACAATGATGCGTAAGTGTCTTGGTGTTTTTTGTTAAGTTCTTGATAGCTTGTCTCGCGTGTTGTCATCAATCTAGCCATAAATCCCACATACTGTAAGAGGGCGACAGGGTGGAGAGGACTCCCCTGGCCTTAAGACAGTGATTGGGGTGGTTTTTTTCTTGTGATGCGTTGTGGTGAAATTTACGCAAGCTATGTTGAACAAATACTAATCTCACTTTGATTTGTCATGACAGATTTGTAAGAAGGTATTAATGCAACAAGCACTCTCTCCCCTTTTTCTCTCTTTCTTACATATATAATTGTGTTTGCTTGATCATTGCCGATACGTTTCAAAGCAGCCCGAGCACTATCTCTCTCTCTCTCTCTCTCTCTCTCTCTCTCTCTCTCTCTCTCTCTCTCTCTCTCTCTCTCTCTCTCTCTCTCTCTCTCTCTCTCTCTCTCTCTCTCTTTACGCGTCCTAGTTCGCATCCAAAACTAGGTGGTGCCCCAAATTTGTGTAGGGTTAGGTTGCGGGTTTGTGTGTGTGTTTGTTGTTTTTCCAATCCCAACCCAATTGAGCAGCACAGGAGCCTTGAAGGGTGTCTAGAGGTTGCTCTTCTTGTTGCCCGCCCAGGACCGCTTCAATACTATAGAAAGAGTTCGGCCGTACCTTCTCTGGTGATGGTTTTAGTGGTTGGAATGAAGTATGCCATTTTTGTAAACCGATCCACGACTACTAAAATGGAGTCAAATCCTTGTCACAAGGGTAGCTATACAATGAAATCCATGGAGATAGATGACCATGGTTTGGTTGGAATGGGCAAGGGATGGAGTAACCCATGAAGACAATGACGAGGGGCCAATGGTTCGGCAACTTGAGTTGATAAGCCACCTTATTGATTGGTTTCAAAATTTGAAAAGGACCATAGTATCTTTTTCCTAGTTTACCATAATATTTTTGATGGCCCGTAGGATTTTTGCTTGTTGTTTGCCTCAATCGAGCCGCAGGAAACTTAAGTAAGACCCAATCATTTTCTTTGAGCTTTAAGGCCCTTATGTGCTTATCAACATCAACTTTTTTCCTTTGTTGAGAAGATAGATATAGCCTCCTTAATCTTTTGAAAAGATTCTTGCAGGTCACGACTATACTCATCCGCAACGAAGATTTTTCCATGTACATTAAGTAGCAAGGGACTTTTAGGTCTTCCCTCTATGATTTCAGAAGGTGCTTTTCCCATAGAAGTATGGATAGTATTATTGTATGCATACTCTACAAGAGGTAAATACTTTTCCCATTGTCACTGTTGATCTAGTTAGTCACATAGGTCTTAGCAGATCAATAATTGTAACATTGGCTATCTCACTTTGTACCTAGATTTTAAAAGAGACCTTTCCAAAAATTACAAGTCATTCCAGGATCTCTATCTGAATCGATGGATGTTGGCAATCCATGGTGTTTGAAATCTGGGATATTAAGAGAGTTTCCATTTGGTGTGCCTCAATAGTCTTTTTGATAGAAATAAAGTGTGCTTTCTTGCCAAACTTGTAGACTATTGTCCATATTCCTGTATTCCCATGGATAGACTTGTGTAATCCATAAAATCCATGGATATACTCTCCCATGGTGAATTAGGGATTGGAAATGGCCGGAGTAATCTAGGTTGCTTCCCTCTATCATACTTAGTATTTTGGAATACTACACCTCTGCTATCTCCAAAAACGTTAGTTATCAACATTTTTCTAATCTTAGATCCCCAAGTTGTCCCAGTTGCCCTTGTCGCATGCACCCGCAATCACCTTCTAAGTTGAGACCGCCCGCTTCAGATGCTCGTAATTCATGATGTACAAGTCCGATTAATGAGATATAAAGCACGGATGAAAATAATTATTAATATACATGTCTTGGGGACTCGAAAAACCCAAAACATCAACATTAAAGCTTGGAAAAATCATACCTTTGTACATGGAGTTTTACAAGGTCACCTGCAAAACTTGCAGGGCTATGTACACATATATACATGAGGCTTGTGGGCAAGCTTTTTGGCATGACTTAGTGACTTTATGATCATCCAAAAAATTCATGACATAGCTTTCCAACCCCCCCTTGCTTGCTTGATCATTCATGTCAAGCGGAGGTTCCTAGGGTAAACAACTGTTGCAGCTCATTCCCAAAAACCTCATTTACATTCTCAAATGTCTTCAGAGTGTTTTCCTCTATTGATAGCATCTCATTTATCATGATTGTCATCAAACATGCCAAGTAGTTCTTCAATCTATAACCATTAACACAATATAGTTCTTCAATCTATAACCATTAACACAATATTTATGCTTTGCACCACTCAAATCAGTCAACTGATATGTGCCATTATAAAACTTGTCGATGTTACCATACACATGTGGTAGTGATGTCTGTGAACACACTAGGACAGCCGGGGCATTTTTTCCCTCTTTAGGATTTTTTTCACATGTGCATTGTATATACGACCATTCATTCTAGGGCTATCCATTTTCCTATTGCACACTAAGTAGCACACTCTTAGTTGTGTGCCTTGAGATTCTTTTTTCTTGTCCAAGCTGTGTGCGTTTTTGTACAACCCCAATTCCAACAATTGGTATCAGAGCAGGTTGCGTCCTCCCGAGCTTAGTCGCATAGCAGCCCCAGCACATGCCTGCTCACTTTCTGTGATGTCCTGAGCTTTTACGAGCATTGGCAGGTCCACAAAAACTTTGGGAGAACTTATAGACCTCAATTTGCTCAGATTTCTGATTCGGGCTCATTTCCGCCTCCGTTTACACTACAGCCAGGTCTGCGTAGGCAATTTCGTCGTTTTGTGCAAAATTTTTATTAGTGCCAAATACTGCATAACAGGTCCCATATACTCTATTGCGGATTGTGCTATATAGCACGTGCTGGTCTCACTCAGTTTCTTCTCATTTCGAGCGGTTTTCACATCATGTGCATGCATTTTCCATGGCTGACAATAGCACAGATGTGTTCAAGATGTTTGCTGAGGACAAATTGGATGGGCACAATTACCCTATATGGGATTACATGATGTAATATTTTTTTGTGTCAAAGGGCGTCTATAATATTGTGGAGAACATTGATGTACATCCTGGGTTTCGAGGATGTAGGTGATGTTGAGGATGTTGCTGGTCTTGCTACAAGGATTGCTACTGTTAGAGTTGTTTTGCCTACGACAAAACAAGCTCGTTGGGATGTAAAGGATGCACAGGATCATGTGTTGATTTCGTTGTCTGTGAAGCACACCATTACTCCTCACATTCATTCAACAAAATCTGCAAAATAGGCTTGGGATATTCTAGCATGTCTTTATGCAAGCCGCAATGAGGCTAAAATTGCTTTGTTGTGTAAAGAACTGTGAATCAAAGATTACGCATGAGGAAGATGATATGGACACTTTCGTTGCTAGTGTCAAGGATATTAATGAGCAACATATTTCTACATGTGAAGTCATTTCAGACAGTTTCCTTGTGCAGACCGTTCTTGATATTGCCTTACCAGATTCTCACGAGACTTTCTCTAGTATTTGGAGACTTATGACCCAAGGAAATCCTGAAGTTGTCAACTTTGATGCATTATGCACATTGGTATTGCAAGAGTCACTTTCCAAAAACAAAACAAGACTAGGCATCGTGCAGTTCAATAGGATTTTATTGCTTCGCAAAGAAAGGGTGGTAACAGCAATGCAACCACTTCTTATAGTTCTGCTACGAGTGGCAATACTTTTGGTCCTAATGATTTTGCTGACAGAAATTCGTCTGGAAATTTTGGTGATAAGGGGCAAAATAAGATGCATTGCCATTATCGTAAAGCTAATGATCACTTGATCAAGCAATGTCCTAAGTTGAAGACCAAAAAGGCAAAGAAGAAAGAGGGTGGTTCAACTCCAAATGCTGGTTTCACTACAAATGCAGCCATTGTTGAGTCTTCTGTGAAAGGAGACTATGATGTTGATGTTGATGCAAAATGGGCTTTTAGTGCAGAGTGCACTTAAAATCGTGCTATCCACGATGCATGCATGTCAATTGCTGCAGGTTCACATGTGTGGTATTTTCACCGTGGTGCTACAAAGCACATTACCTCACATCGTGAATTGTTCACCTCTCTCGAGTCTATCCCTCATGGGAATTTAGTCACTTGTGCCAAGAATGCCTCTTATCCGGCTCAGAGAGTTGGAAAGATTGTGCTTACTGCTCCAAATAGCAGTTCCTTCACACTTGTTGATGCACTTTATGTACTTGGGATCAAAAAGAATCTTTTATGTGTATCCACACTTGCTAGACTTGGACTTGTAGTCAAATTTGTGGATGCCAAATGTACAATTCATGATCTCAGTTTTGGTGATGAAATTGTTGCATCTAGATTTTCGTGCCGTGGACTATATAATCTCACTTTGTATGAAAAATGTGGACAAAATTTTGCAAATGCAGTTGCAGATTCAAGGGCTATTTTAGATTCAAAGTTGTGGCATGCACATTTTGGACATCTGAAATTTGGTAGTTCGCTGCGTTTGCAGAAATATGGTATAGTTGCTTCTTTGCCGCCTCTTGAAGCACCTGCCAAACATGTTTGTAAAGGCTGTATTTTGGGTAAGATGCAGCGTTCGAAGTCTCCAAAGGATGGTTTAGTTAGGGCCACATGCAGGTTGCAGCTTGTGCATAGTGATGTTTGTGGGCCCATGCAAACTCCGTCCTTGGGCAATTACCTTTACTTCGTGACTTTCATTGATGAGTACTCCCGACATGCGTGTGTATTTCCGCTTAAAGCGAAGTCAAAGTCTCATGAATTTAATGCATTCTGGCTAGTCGTGGGATAAAACACCAACGTACATTGCCTTATACACCTCAACAAAATGGTGTTGCTGAGAGGAGAAACAGGTCACTTACAGAAATGGGACGATGTATGGTCAAAAATCAAGCTTTGATGCATTCTTTTTGGCTTGAGGCCATCATGTGTGCCACTTATCTACTTAACACGTGTCCTACAAAAGCTTTGTAGTCTATTACTCCATATGAAGCATGGCATGATAGAAAGCCTTTTATTGAGCACATGATGTTTTTGGTTGTTTGGCATATTATTTGGTGCCACAAACACAACACAAAAAAGTGGATGATAAGGTTGTCAGATGTATTTTTGTTGGTTATAGTGCTGAAAGAAAAGGTTACAGGTTGTATCATCCGCAAAAAAAGCATATTTTGGTTTCACGAGATGTAGTGTTTGTGGAAGATTCTGTTCAGCCCTTGTTGTCATGTACTAGAGACAGTAATCTCAGAGGAAATTTATGACAATTTGTTGCCTCTTTTGAATGGTGAAAGTTTGAATGTAAATTCCAATGAGTCAAATGTATAGCCTAAGGGGGTTTTCAAAAATGTCACAGATCACCCTATTACTGATGCAGATGTACATGATTCACTTGATGAGTAAAGGGCTGAAAATGAGTAGGCTAGAGGTATGCCAAAATGGCTAGTGCATACATTGCATGACAGTGAATTGGATGCACCTTTGTCTAGTTGTACTCGTTCAGGTGCTAGCCATGCATCTGATGCATCGGATTGTTATGCTTTGGTTGTGTCTAGCTTACATGATGGTGAGGAACCTCTGTCTTTTGATGAAGCACAGAATTCAAAAAATTGGATGGCTGCCATGCAATCAGAATATGATGCACTTATAGAAAATGAAACATGGACTTTATGTGAATTGCCGCCTGGAAAAAAGGCCATTGGTACAAAGTGGGTTTACAAGTTGAAATGCAAGCCGGATGGTGAGGTTGATCGCCATAAGGCTCAACTTGTTGCAAAAGGCTATGCGCAACAGAAAGGCATAGACTATGAACAAACTTTTGCTCCCACTTGTCGTATGACTACTATTCGTGTTCTATGTGCACTGGCAACTCATTTTGGTCGGGATGTACATTAGTTAGACATTGTTACTGCTTTCTTGAATGGTGACATATTTGAGGAAGTTAATGTAACACAACCTCGTGGTTTTGTCATGAAAGGACAAGAGGACAAAGAGATATTGGAGGAAAAGATTTTGAATAGTAATGTTGAGTCTACTTTGGGTGAAGTTCTTCGCATAGCTAAACGTGATTTCCATGAGGATATTATAGATATCATGAAAATAAAGAGGCAGACTCTTGTTGAGTCTATTCCTCCATAATCATAGGGTAAACGAGAGCCATGGAAGGCGCAAGAAATACATTTATAAGACATGGAATCTGATGATAATGTGGTAGGATGCTACCAGCCTCGTGGAATAGATATTTGTGTTAGTGTTTTGAATGACGATGATGAAGATGATGCCTCACATAAAAGACACTACTCTAAAAGTCATTGGGAAAGAGTGGCAAAAGAAACTTTGGTCAAGGTGGGTGACCTTGAAGATCTATATGTTGCATTGATAGATCATCGCTCCAAAATTAATATTATGTTTAAAATTGTTTACCTGAAGGGAAAGTTTCCAATAGAAACTATTCATGGTTGGGGATGATTAGAGCTATCAAAAACATTATAAGACATCTCTTTGGGGATTCGGTGACCAATTGATGGAAGGCATATTGTGAAAGTGTGCACTCTCAAAATGTATGAAATGATGTTAAGGCTTTTGAAAAGGAGAAAGGATTCAATGTCAATGAAGGACTAGTAGTGTAAGTAGAGACCAAGTTCAAAGAAAGTAAGACCAGTCCCCTTGCCTTTACCATCAAATTCTGGGGAAAAGATAGAAGAAACCTCTTTGAAACCAAAATCCTAGATATTTAAAAAGAACTGGACACAATTTCATAATGGAATCTCCAAAAGAACTAAAGGTTCATTGTGGGGAGTTTTTAACATAAGAAGAGAAGAGGTGTTTTACTAAACTTTTATCAAGACATGGTAAGGCTTTTGCTTTACAGCCACATGAGATAGGATTTGTTGATCTTAGTATTTTTGCACGTATGGTGATCTTCACTATCCTTCATGTACCTTGGAATTTATATCCAATTATGGTCTCAAAAGCACATTAAAAAAACTCACTCATAGCACAATGGCGGCATCATTAAGTAGATTCTAAGAGAGAAACGCCCATGCTTGTCAATATAGACCTCATTGCAAGTTGGTGCTATATTATAAAACACTCAACATGGAGTGGTGCACACTTTTGGTGCCACCAATAGGCCACTCTACAAGACTAGTTTCATGCCATAGATTTTGTAGATAAAGTAAGGCATTAGTGCTAGAATTAGCCTCAAGGGCCCTTCTCACACTCTTAAGAATACTTGTATGAGCTTTGACACCATTAAAAGGATAGGGGAGCCTAGCACACACTAGTTGGCCTTGCCTCAAACCCTTTCCCACCATGGACACACTACCCTTGTCCTTATAAGGTTTCTCCCATAAAACAATGAATCACCTTGGACCAAACTTTTAAGCTATTCCAAATGAGACTCAATCATGAGGCTAAGGATCGCTCACATCTCATATAGATGCAATATGCGGTCCTTTTTAAATTCTTCAATTTGCCACTACACTTCCCTTTCAACTCATCTTCTTCTTCATCTATTGCATCAAAATTTGATCCTTTTTAGTAGCTCATACTTGATATTCTTATCTTGTAGAGGCATTTGGCCTACAAAATATGTCTTGCATATGACTGTAGTTTATAGGAAATCATAGAGGATGACATCAAGGGGTGGAACATCACCATATACATCATCATCCTAAGGTAGGAGTCTACATTTGATATCAAATGGCCTATCGCATGGTTTATGCCACACATGCTATGAATGGAAAAGAGATGGTGCACATGCCATAATCTAGTTGGTGCATAGGACAAATCCCATGCTGAATCAAGGGAAGGGATGATCCGACTCATCCCCATTGAGTCTGTGGATTGCCATAGTTGTTGCAAGTTGCAAGATGTAGCACCACAGAAATAGAACTCCATTTCTAGAGGTCCAAGCTTACTTTTGAGTCTCACCCCTCACCCACGGTAGATGACAAAATGCAACATGGTAATCAAGATAGAATGAAGCTATGGCCAAACTACTAATATGTTTGAAATAAATACATCCATCAAACTGACATATTGTCATCATCCTTTTGCATCACGAAGATAGGCTAAATTCCTTGGCCAGCCCTTTCTAGGTAAATGGATTCAAAGGATGTCCATTGCCTTTTGAGAGAAGCCTTTTCATTCATTTGCTAGAACTAGGTAATAAAAAGTGGAGCGAGGATGACCCATGCTAATACCTTCCCTCCTCAACATGACTAATGTCCAAAATAGTTGTTGCCATATTTGGTATGTAGCAACACACATCGGGCCACCCATGGTGGATGAAAAAATCAAACATGGTAATGATGACAAAATGAAGATGTGATCAACCACAAAAGAAACTAAAATATTTGGCCATGATCCACCAGAACGACATGCAATAAGTTCATTTTAGGAAAGTGAGTGCAAGTATGGAGATATAGTCTTTGTGAATCCATGAAGACAATTCAACTTCCTTGGCCAAACCTTGTTTGATAAGGGCATTCTAAGGATAACGCCTCTAGGGAAAAGCCTTCCCTTTCAATTGCAAAGAAAAGTGCATAGAGCTTCCCAAATCTAGCCATGTTGGGTTATATAGTACAAGAGTACAAATGGCCTATCACATGGGTTATTCAACACATGTTGCGGTTGGAAAAGAGTCGGTGCACACACCCTAAGAGTTGGTGCAAAAGACAAGCCCATGCTCAATTGAGGGAAGGGGTGATCCGACTTATGTCCATTGACTCTCTCTCTCTCTCTCTCTCTCTCTCTCTCTCTCTCTCCACCCACAAACACACACACACACACACATCCAATCATAGGTATAATATCATACCATCAAATTTATTCATGCTCTAATTTAAAGTCCAAGCTAAGCTTTACAACTACATTGAAAGGCATAACATCTATAGTAATTCTTGTTGACCCAGATCAAGGTCTCAATGATCAAGAATATAAGAGAAATGAGCAATGAAAGAAATCTCAATGAACGACAAGAATGCAAGTTTTAACAACACCAGACTAATGTCAACATTGAGAATCTGCTTCTTGGAATATCTTTCTTGATAATAAAATGCTGACCATAGTTTTGTAATTTTAGAATATAAACAATATTATGTTTTTGCAAAAATAAGGTCTTACAATCTTTGCTATAGTTGTTGCTATCTTTGGCATGCAGCATCACACATCTCGGCACCCATGGTGGATGAAAAAATCAAACATGGTAACGATGACAAACTGAAGATTGATCAACTAGTAATAAAACTAGAACATTTAGCCCTCATCCACCAGAATGACATGCATTAAGTTCATTTCAAGAAAGTGAGTGCAAGTATGGAGATATGAAGACAATTCGAATTCCTTGGCCAACCCTCATTTGACAAGGGCATTTTAAGGATAATGCCTCTAGAGAGAAGCCTTCCATTTCTATTGCAAAGAAAATTGCATAGAGCTTCCCAGATCTAGCCTAAAATAGACATACGATCAAGGAGTGCTAAGGAATACAAGACGAATAAAGAGTGTTGGGTTATACAAGAGGAATACTTTTCATACATGTCAACATTAGCATCATTTTATACACACACACACACACACACACACACACATCCAATCATATGTATAATATCATACCATGAAATGTATGCATGCTCTAAGTTGAAGTCCAAGAGCTTTAAAACTACATTGAAATGCATAACATCGACAGTAATTCTTGTTGACCCAGATCAAGAAATGGAAAGAATGTAAGTTTTAACAACACCAGACAATAAAATGCAGCCCATACTTTTGTAATTTTAGAATGTAAACAATATTAAGTTTATTTTTAATGAGACTTTTTCTGTAATGGGAGTTATTTGGCATTGCGTGGCAGTAGGGCGGAGAGCAGACGATCGACATGCCATGGAATTTGGAAAGGGTGTTATGCTGTGCAACATGCGAGGGAGATGACAGGCGGACAGACGAGGGCAATGCTTCCAGTGCAGACATAGGCGGAGAGAAGCCCAACAGAGGAGAGTGGCTGAGAGAGAGAGAGAGAGAGAGAGAGCGCCTCAAGGGAGGTGCAGGCCAACCAGCATTGCGCCCATGCAGCCCGATCATCCGCCCTCCCTTCGACTTCTCACTTCGGCACTAGTCCGGCTGCAGGGTGTTGGTCGCAGCAGTTATCACGATGAGGGCATGAAAAATGAGACGGAGACCCTGCGAAGAGTTTAAGGGCTCCAGAGGAAGAAGACAGCCCTCTTTTCATCTTCCTTGGACTACCAAACCTCCATACCTTGCCCTGAGTGATGCTTCAAAGAAGTCGGGAGCAAGCAAGCAACGGGGGTGAATCGAGCGAGCGGGCGAGGATTGGGGTTGGACTGGCGCGCGATGCGAGGGGGGAGCATGGAGCGAGCGGCCAAAGCGGGGTGCTCAGGGGTGTTTTCTTTTGCCTTAAAATTGAAGATTTGAAAGGAATCTTCTGAGTTAATTAATGGGTTGTGCCCGAACGTAGACCCAATATGTACATCTAATCTTCCAAGCAGGTCATGTTAGATAGAATCTAAGAAGATCCCTTGGGCTTGGGCACTACAAAAGAAAGACGGAGGTTTCTCTAATCAATGCTTGGCGAAGAGAGAGCAGAAATTTTTTTTTTTTTTAATTTCGAATGCAGTGACAGATGGCGTAGACTGCGGGCCGCTGGCGGTTGCTAGCTCCTGTGTTGGGTAGAAAGAGACAAGGGCATGGGACTCCATCAACGCAACTAGCTGAGCACTTGTGAGGCGGGAAAGCGCGCTAGAGCCCATGCGGTCGAAGGCAGCATTGGTTGGGGGAAAGATCGTTATTCCAGGTGGAGAATCATGAGACTGCAACACTTTATCGACACCAGCAGCGAGACAAACTGGCTGAGATTTCCTGCTTGTGAGATGATTTGAGTTAAATTGACGGGCGGTGGTGCAGGACCACCGATGCCAGAGGGTATAAGGACTTGATCCACAGCAAGCAAGCTAATATTGAAAGAAAACTTCTCAAGAGAGGAGCCGATTGTGGCAAAAGAAATGTTTCCAGGGCTGTAAGCCTTCGCAATGCCCTCAGAGACGGTGATGTTGAGAAATCCGTCCTCGCCCTCGGCGAGTCCAGTTGTCTGATACAATGTGGTTATGGTTGCAAAGCCTCCTGCTAGTGTTCTAAGCTTTCAGGGGCCTCATAATCCAAGAGCACATGAAAGCTCAGGATGTTGAAGAGGGATTGTCGATCCAGTAGGAGCAGGAGCAGGAGCAGATGGAAGAGAGGGTAGCAGATGTAGTCTGGAGGAAGCGGATGGGGAGGAGGACGAGGGGTGGAGTTTGCATAATTGTAGGTTTGCATACCCCCAACAAGCCCATTGAGATGCTGAGATTGACTGGTCACAAGACCAGAGGGCAGAGCAGGGCAGGGCGAGCGTGAGGGGGAAGGGAAAAACAGGCAGATACAATGGAGCACATGAATCAACTCCAGCTGAACGTCTAGTTTCAAAAGTTAAGGTGTTCGAAGAATCTTTGAAGGAAATTAATTAATGAAAGTAAAGTAGACCCAAATAGGCCCGACCAATCTTGTAAAGGTTTGGCTAGCCAAACAAGGTGAAGAATCACATGGGTGTTCTAAAACAAGAGAAACTCACATGCCCATTGAATCAATCTTAGAGAATTAAGATAAGGACATTGCAAGCTAAACATACTTATACAAAAGTTAGCATGCCCATTTCGTACTAAAAAGAGTACTAGGGGCAATGGAGACCGTCAAAACTGGTAGAAGAGTTGCTCAAAGGTGGGCATATAGTGGGAAGCAAGGGCAAGGGAAATGGAGAGGCCACCACCACCAGAGGGGCTAGGAAGCATGAAAGCGAGGCCTTCAAATGGGATGCCAACAGGGCCCATGAAGATGGGGCAGCCCCAACCAAAAGTCGCAATCGTGGATGGAAAGGTGGGTCCAAGAGGTTATACGGACATTCGGAGTGCAAAAGGTGTGGGTACCTTGAACAAGAAACTCTAGGCCAGGTTATATCTCCAAATAATCAAGTGCTAATAGTAAATATTCAGCGTCCATACGTGCGATGGCCTCCCTAATCCTTTGGGCACCCACACTTAGTGGGCCTTTGCCTAGCTCACCGACTTGTGCCATGGGTGTGGCAGTGAAGATGGCATTGCCAAAGTAGCCTCTTGGGAAGGCTAGTTGCAATGGGCTTCTCCCTTTTATTGCTATGTACAATTTTGTCTCTTGTTTCTCACTCAACCCTCGTGCCCTCGACACACATTTCCACACATGTGTTGCCACTGCCTCGTATGTGCTGTATGTCACCCCTCTTGTTCCATCCATTGCCGAGTGCTCGAGTGAGGAACAAAAAGTTGGAGGCCACATTGGCGTTCGTATTTGTAGGCCCACTATCATTATATATGATGTGAAGAGAGACTGTTCTTGCATTTTTCCACTATATTTGGTTGTAGTGCAGTGCCGCGATCATATTTGCTAGAGGGCAATAGTGAAGGGGGAGGTTGATACTCGATGTGCGAAAATGTTGGTGTAGATGGGTCACGCATCCGCAAAAGGGTACGGTTGATAAAAGGATGACGTCGAATGCCTTCCCCCCTTTGCTATGTCTGCCCATGTGTTCACGGAGTGGGTACAAGAGATCCCATCAGAAACATGGTGCTCCATCCCCACACCGAGGCCCCTCATCATTGAAACAATGTTACCTCTATAGATTATTTGTGTCGACTACTGCTACAAAATAAACCATTATGGTGCATATAATTACATAGGATGTGGTCACTCTTCCGTGTGTATGTCACATGAGGCACATGTTGTTTAAGGGCAAGAGTGCTGCAAAATCACCAAAGTCATTGATAATAGCATCGATCTCTGCCTCGACAAGAAGCACACCCTCGGCAATACAATTAACGTGGATACGTCCAGCATTTGAGGACCTCAACAGCCTTCCTGCCACTGGGGTAGAAGGGCACTAGTGCCTTCTCCAAAACCTCATAAGAGAAGAAGTCGTCTCTATTATGTTTTGTGTCAAGGGTCCTTCTATAGAAGTAGCTGGCAAAGCATAGACAAACATATTGTAAACATGATTCAAAGCTCTAGCCCTTCAAATATCAATGCGTCTCTCTCTCTCTCTCTCTCTCTCTCTCTCTCTCTCTCTCTCTCAATTACCGAGAAAAGTATTAGCGCTTTTGAGTTTTGCATGCCATGCAGAACGTGATGAGTGGCCGCATCTCTTCTTATAGAGAAGGCTCTCTCTCTCATCTCTCTCTCTCTTTGGATTGCTCCTACGACGTTAAATGTCTCTCTCTCTCTCTCTCTCTCTCTCTCTCTCTCTCTCTCTCTCCCGCTTCCGCGGAAACTACGTGGTGCTGTAGAATCATATTGCAATACTACAAGGTTCGTAATTATCACCCAAACCTCCACAACTATGCGTTTACTTGGACAGCGCACGGTTACTTGCACAATAAGGAACAATTTACACTTGCATATCAACATAATACCGCATCAACCACGCGAGATGACGAGAGATGCTTGAAGAGTAGGCTGAATGCCTCTATGCCCCGCATAGGGAGGACCATGGGATTCATACATGACTTTCTCACAAAGGGAGTGTATAATACATATCCTATTTCCATGGAGAAGATAACCATCCTGCAAGGTAATTGGTTCCTCTTTCTTCCCCAACCCAAGGGCTGACATTATGTCTTTAAAGTCTGGGTCAATAGCATACTCATCTATCATAGAAGATATATAATTGTGAGTAGCTATAGACACTGCATTAACTTTCGGTCTTCGTGAAAGTGCATCAACCACTTGATTGTGCTTACCATCAATGTGAAATTGCAAAATAAAATTTTCCCACCTCATTTGTTTGTCAAAGAGCTTGGTTTGTGTCATGGAGTAGTTGGATTTTGGTGGCCTGTTTGTAAAATAAATGGAGTCCCCAACAGATAGTGCTTCCATGTGTCTAGGGCATGTAGAGCAGCTAAAAGGTCATTCTCATAAATGGATAAGATGTGTTCATCTGTATTGAGACTTCGGCTCTCGTATGCTATGGCAAGTCCTTCTTGAAGCAAGACTGCTCCAAGGCAATCACCACAAGCATCACATTGGACCTCAAATGGATTTGAGAGATCCGGAAGCATGAGGATTGGTTGGGAGCTAAGATTGTCTCTGAGCTTGTCAAAAGCATTTTCTCCTTAGCACTCCATGAATACTTAACGTTCTTCTTTGTTAAGTCATGTAATGGTCCTGCTATTTGAGAGAGTTTTTGCTATGAAGCGTCTATATATGCACATAAACTAATAAAGCTTCTTAGATCATGTAATTCCTTGGATTAGTTCATGCTTTTATTACGTCTAACTTTTATGGACCCATATGGATACCATCTTGAGAGATAATATGACCTTAGTATTGAATCTCTTGAAGTAAAATTTTGCTTTTCTTTTGGTTGAAAAAGCTTCTTCTCCCTCAAATGTTGAAAAATCTCTTGGAGATGTTGCTTGTGTTTCTCCAAGGACTTGGAGTAGATGATGAGATCATCAAAGAACACTCCATTGAATTTACGGTAGGGTCTAAATATTTTCTCTGTTAGACAATTGAACATGGCTAGTGCATTGGTCAAGCCAAAAGGTATGACTAGATATTCATAAAGACCAAACTTTGTACAAAACACGATCTTTAGGATATCTTCATCCACTATCCTTATTTGATGATAGACACTTTTAAGATCAATCCTACTGAAGTAGGTAGAGCCTTGTAGCTTATCAAACAGATCCTCTCCCCGAGGCACATAAAATTTGTCTTTGATAGTGAGATGGTTTAGTGCTCAATAGTCCACACACATACGGTATGTACCATCTTTCTTTTATACTAAAAGCATTGGATAACAAAAGGGAGAGGAGGTAGGCCTCATCATCTCTTTTTCAACCAAATTTTGTACTTGCCTCATGATCTCCTCTGGTTGAGCTTGGGAAGCTCGATAAGGAGGCTCGTTAGGTGGTGAGCTTCCTGGTAGGATCTCAATTTGATGGTCACCAAATCCTTTTACCAGGAAGCTCACCACCTAACAAGCCTCCTTATTTGATGGTGAGCTTCCTGGTAGGAGCTCAATTTGATGGTCACCAATTTGTTAAATCATCTTGTAATCCTTTTAGAAAGTTAGACAAGTCTAACTATCTTCTTGATTCCTACCATTTAAATTTGATGAAACATTAGGACCTTTTAGGGACTCTGACAAAAATCATGTACGTAAAAACTGAGCTCTTCATTGATTTATCAAAAGCAAGATGATTTAAAAGTGACATAGTATGACCAGACTCACTAGTATCTATATACATGTTCTTTTGCTTGTAGTAAATTAGATTATCCTTTTAGGGAACTTCATGTTCGCTGTCATGTGGTTGAACCATGGTGCCCCTAGGATAGCATCCTCATGTTGGAGAGGAGAGATGAAAAAGTATTCTTTGTTGATGTAGCTTTGGACATAAAGCCTCAACTTCCCAATCAAGGGAGCAACAGAGGCTTGTTGTCCCTTGAAAGCTATATTGGAAGTAGCAATATCTCCCATGTTGAAAGCTTGAATGCCCACTCCATTGAGATGAAGTTGTGAGTATAGACAAGGTCAAACAAGATGATGGAATCATGCTCCCTTACCTTTCCCCAAGCATAGGAGAGAGGTTGTTATGAGCGTGTATAGAACTAGAAGAGAGCAAGAGGAGGCGCTCACAATATACAAGAACTTGGGACTCGATGTTAGACGTGAAAGCTAGACCTATGTCATCAGTCTCTAGTAGAACTCAGTTCCTAATGCAGATAGATGAACATGATTGTGTCAAGGACAAAATCACTGGCAGATATCCTTCAAACAAAAAGCCAAAAATATCAAAAACATCGAGAAAGACGAGGAAGGATACTCAAGCAAAACTGAAGAAACAGGATAGGGAGCCAACCATGACACGAGTTGAGCGGAAAAAGAAATATCAAGAGTTGAAAAAATCTCTAAAGGGGATATATATGACCAAATGGAAACCACGGAAGAGGATGGTAAAGATGTAATGAGTGTTTCATCCCATTACAAGCAATATACTCTCCAGATAAAAAAATCATAGTCGAACAACCTATTAGAGAACTACGAAAAAAAGGTGAGTCCTACGAAGGGCCTAAAAACGTGAAAAAGATAGATTTGGCTAAACCAGGAGAAGAGCCTAGGCTTGCTTACATTGCAAATGACCTAACAGACAAAGAAGAAGATCTTTTGTTAAGCTTGCTCAAAGAATACCAAGATATCTTCGCTGTCTTACAAGGATCTCAAGGGTGTTGATCCAAAAATTTGTTAACATACCATACCCATGAGAGATAATGACAAACCAAGTAGACAAAGGCCATACACATATAATGAGACATTTTCCAGGAAGATCAAAGAAGAGATTGAAAAACTAAAGGAAGCCGAATTCATTTATGAAATTGAACACACAGATTGGCCTTTGTCTACTTGGTTTTTTGGGTACTACCCCTAGACCAACAACAGTCAAGGGGGTTCAAGCTTTCATGGGACATTGTGGATATTATAGACATTTCATATTCTATTTCGTCTACAGTGCATTGAGATACACCAACATTGAACTCTTCTTCATCTTTGTTTTGACAATCATACAACGAGGTTGGAATTTCCTCCTTGTAACCAACATTTTCGATGTGATTCAGTATCTTTTTGTTGCAAAATATATACACTAATTTTTGCTCTATCTGCTAATAGTTTGTTGCGAATAGTGTTGTGAACATACTTGTACATACTCCAGTTTCTCTCTGAGCTTGAGTTTGCTGCACATTGTGCGAGTACTTTCATTGCAACGGGATGTAAGGTAGAGTAACGCTCTCCACCATTCATCATCCACCACTTCTATGCACGTTGCTTTTTTGCCATTACCTATACAAAATCATTCACAAAAAGACCTTCTTTTAATCTAAATACACTCATTTATTTGATGCAATCAATTCGGTCCTGAACGTTGGAGTAGAACGTGTTGACCACGTGATAGAAATCGCCTATCACCTCTGTATTGGACATCAAATCTAAATTCCAATACTTTGGATCGAGTATGTAAGCAACACTATGGAGTGGACTATGAGAGCCCTTACACCTTGCATGAAAATACTTAACCAAAATGTTTTGCTGTTTGCCAGAGAATGATAATCGCCACTCCTTCTCTACTACAGATTCTTTCAGCTCTTCGGGATTTTCAAGAATCTGTTTGTGCTTATTTTAGAGACTGCACGCAAAAGCTTTGATGTAATGATTTTTGATGCATTTGACAAAGTCCATCTTCATTGTGATGTTTAAAAGGAACACTGCCTAGAATTTTCTCTCCTTGCGCAGTTTGTTCTCCAAGGTTAGTTGGCGTCACTACAGGATCAATGGAGTTAATATTTGGTTCTGGGAACTCTTGACTCTAAGCCATAGAGCTATATATCTCGTGTCTCTTGCCACCCTTTTTGGCGAGCTCTTCTCTCAAACACTTTGCAAATGCAGGTGCCTGAGGATGTTCACATTTCTTACAATTTTTTTTAGCGCTACCCAGAAAATGATCCCTAATACGTGGTGCACAACCTGATTTTGTTGTGTGACACAATTTACATTGCCACTCCATATATCGGTCCCATATGTTGTAAGCATAATCCCACTCTTTGCCAGGAGTTTTTCTATTCTTTGGCTTCTTCGTAGCACTTGTGCCCACATTTTGCTCCGTTGCTTTTAAATTAAAACTGAAGACAAAAGAACAAGATGTTCAGTTTTTGAAACATTTTTCTTATTTTCAATATATATTATAATTTAAAACCCATTCAATATGAAAGTAACCATGATGCACAATATGAGATTTTCAATGCACGCTAGTCAATTCACATATTGATCACCTATATTGTGAGTAACCATACACATTGCAATGTAGTCTATGCATGGAATACTAACTATAACAATGCTATGAATCTCTCTATGCAATTATTATTATTATGATTATTTATATGCCCACTTTGATTTGCAAACAATAAGACACGTCTAATTTCATTTGCTACAGAAAAACAAATGAAAGAAATAAAATATATGATTGGTCATTTCATGCACTAATAATCTATTGCAATACATAATGCACTCTTTGTATAAACCAATGCATGATCTTATGCAAATAAATCTTCAGTATAATCACTCAATTGAGGACTACTTGTACCCAATGAAGAAATGTAGCCCACCCATGCAACCAATTCAATATATAAAAGCTATTTTAACCCAATCAAGGATTATAGCTCTTATATTGTGGAGTGACAAGTGTAAAATAAACTCAAATGCAAGACTTCAAGGATCTTTATATGCCCGGTACACTAGTATAAGACATCCGACCCTTGACTATCGACTCGTCATTTATATATGCTCATCTTCTTAAACCAATTACAATCCTCATTTGGACCAATGGCTTATTCACAATGAGCATGATTCTCCAAGTTTTCAGTTGTTTTGGTTTTGTACCTTTACGTCGGTAAACTAATTAAAATTTTTTAGAAGTGGTTACCGAATTAAGAATCAGGTTTGGCCCAGAAAAAGGACCTGTGACTCTGTAACCTTAGGTCAGTTCACAAGGAGATGACTATACCCAGCACTCGGATACACTCCCCAAGGATTTGCCTAGATAAAAGACCGGGGTTAGCACACTATTTACTATATATAATTACTCCCGCGGGCCTTTTTAATTTTCTCGATGGGCCCGCCGGGCTACTGCATATACCCGACGGGCCCCGCAGGGAAAAATGGAAAATCCAGAGGGCTAACCGGCTCTATAGGTTTTTGCAGGTCAAAATCAAAGTCACGTTAACAATTAACGTGATCACGCGATTTTTTAATGTAAATACTAGAGTTATTGATGTAAGCACTTGATCGTGATTACGTTAATGAAATCCTTGGCTATCTTACTTGGCCATCCGTTTGTGGGTGATAGTCCAAAGAGAAACTCAATCTTGTACCTAGCTAGAATTTTAAAGAGACCTTTCCAAAAATTACTAGTCATTCTAGGATCTCTATTTAAATCGATGGATGTTGGCAATCCATGGTGTTTGAAAATCTTGGATATTAAGAGACTTGCCATTTGGTGTGCCTTAATAGTCTTTTTGACAGGAATAAAGTGTTCTTGCTTGCTAAACCTGTCGAGTATTGTTCATATTCCTGTATTTCCATGGATAGACTTGGGTAATCCAAAGGTAAAATCCATGGATAAACTCTCCCATGATGAATTAGGGATTGGCAATGCCTCGAGTAATCCAGGTTGCTTCCCTCTATCATACTTGGTATTTTGGCATACCACACATTTTGAAACATAGTTTTAATGCCCCTATACCCCGCATAGGGACGAGCATGGGATTCCTACATGACTTTCTCACGAAGGGAGACGGTAACACATAGCCTATTGCCATGGAGAAGATAACCATCATGCAAGGTGAATGGTTCCTCTTTCTTCCCCAAAGCAAGGGCTGACATTATCTCTTTAATGTCAGGGCCAATAGCATACTCATCCATCATAGAAGATAGATCATTGTGAGTTGCTATAGACACCATCGTCGTGAAAGTGCATCGGCCACTTCATTGTGCTTACTAGCAACGTGTGCACACTGGGCGAGATTTGTCCAAGGCAATCACCGCAAGCATCACATTGGACCTCAAATGGATTTGAGATATCCGGAAGCATTAGGACTGGTTGGGAGGTTAAGCTTCTCTTTGAGCTTGTCAAAGGAATTTTGCTCCTTAGTAGTCCATGAATAGTTAATGTTCTTCTTTGTTAAGTCATGTAATGGTCCTGCTATTTGAGAAAATTTTTCCTTGAAGCTTCTGTAGTATACACACATATCAATAAAGCTTCTTAGCTCATGTAGATTCCTTGGATAAGGCCATGCTTTTATTACCTCCAACTTTGATGGATCCATATGGATACCATCTTGAGAGATAATATGGCCTAAGTATTGAATCTCTTGAAGGAAAAATTTACTTTTCTTTTGATTGAGAAAAATCTTGTTTGCCCTCAATTCTTGAAAAATCACTTGAAGATGTTGCTTGTGTTCCTCCAAGGACTTGGAATAGATGATAATATCCCAGTGAATTTGCGGTAGGGTCTAAAGGTTTTCTCCATTAAACAATTGAGCATGGCTGGTGCATTAGTCAAGCCAAAGGCATGACTAGATATTCATAAAGGCCAAATGTTGTACAAAACGCGGTCTTTAGGATATCCATAGACAAAAAACACATGAAGAATGAAAGAGTTATGGCCGCTCAAAGTTGGGGGTGCACTCTTTCTTGCTAAAAAATGAGCTCTCTGGAATTTGTGCAGGAGTTGCAGCTATTAAAATGGGAGCTTTCTTATCTTTTATCCCCAAGGGTTTTCTCTCTCTTCTTAGTCGACAAGATTCTCTCCTCAGGCATCCTTTAATTGGCTCTTTTTAGGCCTTGTTTGGCCAAAAAATGAGCTGTCGGTGACACTTTGACTAGGAAATGGGGTGGGGGCAAGTGGCCGGGGACCAAAATAAGTGGCCAGGCACCTACCCAGGCAGTGTGAACTCCAAAAATGTGCCATCTCCCTCTCCATGAGCCCACGAGGCCCCATAGCCAAGCCTTGAGAGAGCTGTTGTCCCTTTGATACACTTGTAATGGGCACCCAATGTGCCCTATATACCCCCACTTTCCCTTTTCCACTTTTCATGTGGGATAATATCCCTGCCACATGGAAACCTCCTCCTCATTCCTCCCAAGCCCAAAACATTTCACCTGTCTTCCTAGGCATAAGAACTTCTCGGACAACTTTCCCCGCGGCATAACTTGCTGCTTCGATCACCGAACGAAGCATCGTAACACAGGGCTCAAAGCCATCAGCTCGGCTATCTCCAAAAATATTAGTTTTCAGCATTTTTAATCCTAGATCCCCAAGTTGTCCCAGTTGCCCTTGTCACATGCACCTACAATCACCTTCTAAGTTGAGACCGCCTGCTTCAGATGCTCATAATTCATGATGTACAAGTCCGAGTCACGAACTATAAAGCACGGCTGAAAATTATTAATAAAATCCATGCCTTGGAGACTTGAACAGCCCAAAACATCAGCATTCAAGCTTGGAAAATCATACCTTTGTACATGGATTTTTACAGGGTCACTTCCAAGACTTGCAGGGCTATGTACACATATATAGATGAGGCTGGTGGGCAAGCTTTTTGGCATGACTTAGTGACTTTATGCTCAACCAAAAAATGCATGACATAGCTTGCCAACCCTCCCTTGCCTGCTTGATCATTCGTGACAAGCGGAGGTTCCTAGGGTGAACAACTGTTGCACCTCATTCCCAGAAACCTCATTTACATTCTCAAATGTGTCCACAGTGTCTTCCTCTATTGATAGCATCTCATCTGTCATGATTGTCATAAAACCTGCCAAGTATTTCTTCAATCTATAAACATTAACATAATATTTATGCTTTGCACCACTCAAATCAGCCAACTGATATGTGCCATTATCAAAGCTGTTTATGTTACCATATACATATGGTAGTGATGTCTGTGAACACACTAGGACCACCGGGGAATTTTTGCCCCCTTTAGGAGTTTTCCCCCCCGTGCATTGTATATACACCCATTTGTTCTAGGGCTATCTATCTTTCCATTGCACACTAAGTAACACACTCTCAGTTGTGTGCCTTGAGCTTCCTTTGTCTTCTCCAAGCTGTGTGTGTTTCTCTACAACCATAATTCCAACAATTGTATCAGAGCAGGTTGCATCCTCCTGAGCTTAGTCACCAGCAGCTCCAGCACATGCCTGTGCACTTTCTTTGATTTTTGTGAGCTTTGATGAGCGTTTGCAGGTTGACATAAATTTTGGGAGATCTTGTAGAGCTCAGTTTCCTCAGATTTTTTATTCGGGCTCATTGCCGCCTCCTTTTCCACTACAGCCAGGTGTGCATAGGCAATGTTGTTATTTTGTGCAGAATTTTTGCTAGTGCCAAATACTACATAGCAGGTCCCATATAGTCTACCATGGGTTCTGCTATATAGCACGTAGTGGTATCACTCAGCTTATCGTCATTGCGGGAAATTTTTACATCAGGTGTAGGCATTTTCCATGGCTGACAACATCACAAATGTGTTCAAGATGTTTGTTGAGGAAAGACCGAATAGAGACAATTACCCTATATGCGCTACATGATGCAACATGTTCTTGTGGCAAAGGGCATCTGGAATATTGTGCAGGGCATTGATGTACGTCCTCGCTCTGAGGATGAAGGCGATGTTGAGGATGTTGCAGGTCTTGCTGCAAGGATTGCTGCTGTTAGAGTTGTTTTGCCTACGATAGAACAAGCTCATTGGGATGTAACGGATGCGTAGTCTCATGTGTTGATTGCGTTGTCTGTGAAGTGCACCATTACTCCTCACATTCATTCAACCAAATCTGCAAAACAGGCTTGGGATATTCAAGCAGGTCTTTATGCAAGCCGCAATGAGCCTAAAATTGCTTTGCTGCGTAAAGAGCTAAAATCAAAGATTATGCATGAGGAAGATGATATGGACAGTTTTGTTGCTGGTGTCAAGGATATCAATGAGCAACTTATTTATGTAGGTGAAGTCATTTCAAACAGTTCCCTTGTGCACTCTATTCTTGATGCCTTACCAGATTCTACCCAGACTTTTGCTAGTACTTGGATACTTATGACCCAAGGAAATCCTAAAGTTGTCAAGTTTTGATGCATTATGCACATTGCTGTTGCAAGAGTCATCAAGCATGACAAGCACCTCAAGTGGAACCTTAGTCAACAAGCACGGTGTGAGCGGGATGAAAACACACACAACGCCTCTATAATGACCCGGCACACACTCTTGGAATGATACACTCAGTTCCCACACTTAGCTTTATTATTTGGGCGCTCTTGGCCTTTTAGATGACCTCAAACGGACCCCGAACAGGCCAAAACCTAACCTCGGAGCGCATTGTTGTCACCCTGTTGCATCCATCTGCACACCTGGGACTCAGCTTTTTCCAATAATGCGTCTCGCAACCACGTGACGTGGACCCAAAAGATGGTCCTCATGATGACCTTTCAGCATAAGTATCACAATAAAACACCCACGTTGTGTCCGTACTCATCCATGTGCAAGTATTGACCCCATTCGGCCTCCTGACGCCGCTAGATCCATCTGACGCACCTGCTTACCTCATGTCGTCGGCCCGTGGATAGCATCCTCGAGAAGTTTTAAGCACTACCAACTCCTCATTATTGTAGAAAAAACACACTGGTACTGGTTAGCATTCAAAGGCGTTTTGAATGAAACTCGATAAGCTCATAGAGCTGCATGGCGATTCATTTCCCAGTCTGTCCTTCCTGACTAACCACTTTAGTCAATACCGAGCTAAGAATTTTATTTGTATGCTCAGCTTGTCTGTTTGCTTGTGGGTGATAGGGAACTAATTTGTTATGGATGACCATAAATTCATTAAGCAAATACTCGATTACCTCATTGAGGAAATGAGTTCCCCTATCACTAAGAATTTCTATTGGTAGTCCATATCTTGTGAGCACATACTCATATAAGAATGTGGCAGTGGTTCTGGCATATTATTTTGAGTTTCTTTAGCCTCGATCAACTTAGTCAAATAGTCCTTAGCTACAATGATATATTGAGCTTGGGTTCTATAAGCAGATGGCTATATTGGCCCAACAAAGTCTATACCCCATTTTGCGAAGGCTCTAGCTCCCATCATTGATCTTAAGGGCATGCTATCTACTCGTCTTGGCATCTTTTCTCGTTGACAAGAATCACACCTTTGAACATATTCTTTGGCATCTGCAAAAAGTGTTGGCCACCATATGCCTACCATTAAGATTGCTCTTGTGATGGTCTCACTAGAAAAGTGACCTCCAGCTAATCTAGCATGTGCTTGTTCTATAATCTAAATATATTCGTCTTCATTTGCACAAAGATGCAAATGTTGATCCTTATCTCTCTGATACAATTGGTTTCCAATAAGAGCATAGTCTCTTTCTTTTGCTTCAATTTCTCTTTGATGATGTTTACTCATATCCTTAGGAAATGCTCGGCTCGATAAGTAAGTAACGAGATAGTTACTCCACTTAGGAGAGGGTGACATTTGGAACAATCTTACATGAGGTATGGGTGTCTATTTTTTACATTGAGGATAATCCATTACAAAATATCGAACATCACTCCTCATAGTTGGCCAAAATACTCCAAGTGTCAAGATCATTTGCATTGTTTGATCTTCCACAAAGTGAAGTCCTACTATGGTAATATGTGCTTAACTTAGGTATTGGTTTTTCTCTTCAGGATTAATGCATAAGAACAATATTCCATCTCGGTTTCTTTTGTATAGCCTACTAGCTAGTAATTGATACATAGCCGATTGCTTGATTAATCCGATTGTAATGGGAAGTGGTATTTGTGAATCCACTTGAACTATGGTCATCAATGATACCATATTTTCTGACCATTGAGGTATCATTTCCACGGAGAACAAATAGGCATCTGGTAGATCATCATCTACTCCTTTGGGTGATTCTCCTGAAACAATCCTTGACAAATGATATGCTCTTTGATGAGTGATGCCCTTTTTTACAACCACAGTGAAATCAAATTCCAGAAAAATGATGAACCATCTCACTATTCTTCCTGTGTTGCATGTCTTGTTGACCAAGTACAATAAATCTTGGTGGTCCACGAAGAACAAAAATTTGTTTGCTAATAGGTAATGTCTATACTTTTTTATGGCATAGATCATTCCTAATCCTTCCCTTTCAGTGGTGGTATAATTCTTCTCTGCCATGTTCAACTGTCGGCTAGCATAAGAAATAGGAAAATCAATTTTCCCATCTCCTAGTTGAGCTAGTATACACCCAATGGCAGAATTGGAAGCATCTACATGTATGTGGAATATCTTATTCCAATCTGGTGCTTTCATATTAGAGATGAAGTGAGAGCTTGCTTAAGCTTCAGGAAGGATTCTTCACATGCTTCATTCCATTCAAAGTGTGTAATCAAGCTATATATGGGTTTTGCAATTATAGCATACATGTAAATGAAATGTCTGTAATATCCACAATGTCCCATGAAGGCTTGAATACCCTTGATTGTTGTTGGTCTAGGGGTAGTACCCAAAAAACCAAGTAGACAAAGGCCAATCTGTGTGTTCAATTTCATAAATGAATTTGGCTTCCTTTAGTTTTTCAATCTCTTCTTTGATCTTCCTAGAAAATGTCTCATTATATGTGTATGGCCTTTGTCTACTTGGTTTGTCATTATCTCTCATGGGTATGGTATGTTAACAAATTTTTGGATCAACACCCTTGAGATCCTTATAAGACCAAGCGAAGATATCTTGGTATTCTTTGAGCAAGCTTAACAAAAGATCTTCTTCTTTGTCTGTTAGGTCATTTGAAATGTAAGCAAGCCTAGGCTCTTCTCCTGGTTCAGCCAAATCTATCTTTTTCACGTTTTTAGGCCCTTCGTAGGACTCACCTTTTTTTCGTAGTTCTCTAACAGGTTGTTCGACTATGATTTTTTAATCTTGGAGAGTATATTGCTTGTAATGGGATGAAACACTCATTACATCTTTACCATCCTCTTCCTTGGTTTCCATTTGGTCATATATATCTCCTTTAGAGATTTTTTCAACTCTTGATATTTCTTTTTTCGCTCAACTCGTGTCATGGTTGGCTCCCTATCCTGTTTCTTCAGTTTTGCTTGAGTATCCTTCCTCGTCTTTCTCGATGTTTTTGATATTTTTGGATTTTTGTTTGAAGGATATCTGCCAGTGATTTTGTCCTTGACACAATCATGTTCATCTATCTGCATTAGGAACTGAGTTCTACTAGAGACTGATGACATAGGTCTAGCTTCACGTCTAACATCGAGTCCCAAGTTCTTGTATATTGTGAGCGCCTCCTCTTGCTCTCTTCTAGTTCTATACACGCTCATAACAACCTCTCTCCTATGCTTGGGGAAAGGTAAGGGAGCATGATTCCATCATCTTGTTTGACCTTGTCTCTACTCACAACTTCATCTCAATGGAGTGGGCATTCAAGCTTTCAACATGGGAGATATTGCTACTTCCAATATAGCTTTCAAGGGACAACAAGCCTCTATTACTCCCTTGATTGGGAAGTTGAGGCTTTATGTCCAAAGCTACATCAACAAAGAATACTTTTTCATCTCTCCTCTCCAACATGAGGATGCTATCCTAGGGGCACCATGGTTCAACCGCATGGCAGCGAACATGAAGTTCCCTAAAAGGATAATCTAATTTACTACAAGCAAAAGAACATGTATATAGATACTAGTGAGTCTGGTCATACTACGTCACTTTTAAATCATCTTGCTTTTGATAAATCAATGAAGAGCTAAGTTTTTACGTACATGATTTTTGTCAGAGTCCCTAAAAGGTCCTAATGTTTCATCAAATTTAAATGGTAGGAATCAAGAAGATAGTTAGACTTGTCTAACTTTCTAAAAGGATTACAAGATGATTTAACAAATTGGTGACCATCAAATTGATCTCCTACCAGGAAGCTCACCATCAAATAAGGAGGCTTGTTAGGTGGTGAGCTTCCTGGTAAAAGGATTTGGTGACCATCAAATTGAGATCCTACCAGGAAGCTCACCACCTAACAAGCCTCCTTATCGAGCTTCCAAAGCTCAACCAGAGGAGATCATGAGGCAAGTACAAAATTTGGTTGAAAAAGAGATGATGAGGCCTACCTCCTCTCCCTTTTGTTATCCAATCCTTTTAGTATAAAAGAAAGATGGTACATACCGTATGTGTGTGGACTATCGAGCACTAAACCATATCACTATCAAAAACAAATTTTATGTGCCTCGGGGAGAAGATCTGTTTGATAAGCTACAAGGTTCTACCTACTTCAGTAGGATTGATCTTAAAAGTGTCTATCATCAAATAAGGATAGTGGATGAAGATATCCTAAAGATCGTGTTTTGTACAAAGTTTGGTCTTTATGAATATCTAGTCATACCTTTTGGCTTGACCAATGCACTAGCCATGTTCAATTGTCTAATGGAGAAAATATTTAGACCCTACCGTAAATTCAATGGAGTGTTCTTTGATGATCTCATCATCTACTCCAAGTCCTTGGAGAAACACAAGCAACATCTCCAAGAGATTTTTCAACATTTGAGGGAGAACAAGCTTTTTTCAACCAAAAGAAAAGCAAAATTTTACTTCAAGAGATTCAATACTAAGGTCATATTATCTCTCAAGATGGTATCCATATGAGTCCATAAAAGTTAGACGTAATAAAAGCATGAACTAATCCAAGGAATTACATGATCTAAGAAGCTTTATTAGTTTATGTGCATATATAGACGCTTCATAGCAAAAACTCTCTCAAATAGCAGGACCATTACATGACTTAACAAAGAAGAACGTTTAGTATTCATGGAGTGCTAAGGAGAAAAATGCTTTTGACAAGCTCAAAGACAATCTTAGCTCCCAACCAATCCTCATGCTTCCGGATCTCTCAAATCCATTTGAGGTCCAATGTGATGCTTGTGGTGATTACCTTGGAGCAGTCTTGCTTCAAGAAGGACTTGCCATAGCATACGAGAGCCGAAGTCTCAATACAGATGAACACATCTTATGCATTTATGAGAATGACCTTTTAGCTGCTCTACATGCCCTAGACACATGGAAGCACTATCTGTTGGGGACTCCATTTATTTTACAAACAGACCACCAAAATCCAACTACTTCATGACACAAACCAAGCTCTTTGACAAACAAATGAGGTGGGAAAATTTTATTTTGCAATTTCACATTGATGGTAAGCACAATCAAGTGGTTGATGCACTTTCACGACGACCGAAAGTTAATGCAGTGTCTATAGCTACTCACAATTATATATCTTCTATGATAGATGAGTATGCTATTGACCCAGACTTTAAAGACATAATGTCAGCCCTTGGGTTGGGGAAGAAAGAGGAACCAATTACCTTGCAGGATGGTTATCTTCTCCATGGAAATAGGATATGTATTGTACACTCCCTTTGTGAGAAAGTCATGTATGAATCCCATCGTCCTCCCTATGCGGGGCATAGAGGCATTCAGCCTACTCTTCAAGCATCTCTCGTCATCTCGCGTGGTTGATGCAGTACTATGTTGATATACAAGTGTAAATTGTTCCTTATTTTGCAAGTAACCGTGCGTTGTGCGCTGTCCAAGTAAACGCATAGTTGTGGAGGTTTGGGTGATAATTACGAACCTTGCAGTATTGTACTATGATTCTACAGCACCACGTAGTTGCCGGGGAAGCGGGGGGGGGGGGGGAGAGAGAGAGAGAGAGAGAGAGAGAGAGAGAGAGAGAGAGAGAGAGAGAGAGAGAGAGAGAGAGAGAGAGAGACATTTAACGTCGTAGGAGCAATCCAAGGAGAGAGAGAGAGAGAGAGCCTTCTCTATAAGAAGAGATGCGGCCACTCATCACGTTCTGCATGGCATGCAAAACTCAAAAGTGCTAATACTTTTCTCGGTAATTGAGAGAGAGAGAGAGAGAGAGAGAGAGAGAGAGAGAGAGAGAGAGAGAGAGAGAGAGAGAGAGACATTGATATTTGAAGGGCTAGAGCTTTGAATCATGTTTACAATATGTTTTTCTATGCTTTGCCAGCTACTTCTATAGAAGGACCCTTGACACAAAACATAATAGAGACGACTTCTTCTCTTATGAGGTTTTGGAGAAGGCACTAGTGCCCTTCTACCCCAGTGGCAGGAAGGTTGTTGAGGTCCTCAAATGATGGAAATATCCACCTTAATTGTATTGCTGAGGGTGTGCTTCTTGTCGAGGCAGAGATCGATGCTATTATCAAATGACTTTGGTGATTTTGCACCACTCTTGCCCTTAGACAACATGTGCCTCATGTGACATACACACAAAAGAGTGACCACATCCTATGTAATTATATGCACCATAATGGTTTATTTTGTAGCAGTAGTCGACACAAATAATCTATAGAGGTAACATTGTTTCAATGATGAGGGGCCTCGCTTGGTGTGGGGATGGAGCACCATGTTTCTGATGGGATCTCTTGTACCCACTTCGTGAACACATCAGCAGACATAGCAAAGGGGGGAAGGAATTCGACGTCATCCTTTTATCAACCGTACCCTTTTGCGGACGCATGACCCATCTACACCAACATTTTCGCACATCGAGTATCAACCTTACCCTTCACTATTGCCCTCTAGCAAATATGATCGCGGCACTGCACTACAACCAAATATAGTGGAAAAATGCAAGAACAATCTCTCTTCACATCATATATAATGACAGTGGGCCTACAAATACGAACGCCAATGTGGCCTCCAACTTTTTCTTCCTCACTCGAGCACTCGGCAATGGATGGAACAAGAGGGGTGACATACAGCACATATGAGGCAGTGGCAACACATGTGTGGAAATGTGTGTCAAGGGCACGAGGGTTGAGTGAGAAACAAGAGACAAAATTGTACATAGCAATAAAAGGGAGAAGCCCATTGCAACTAGCCTTCCCAAGAGGCTACTTTGGCAATGCCATCTTCACTGCCACACCCATGGCACAAGTCTGTGAGCTAGGCAAAGGCCCACTAAGTGTGGGTGCCCAAAGGATTAGGGAGGCCATCGCACGTATGGACGATGAATATTTACTATTAGCACTTGATTATTTGGAGCTATAACCTAGCCTAGAGTTTCTTGTTCAAGGTACCCACACCTTTCGCACTCCTAATGTCCGTATCACCTCTTGGACCCACCTTTCCATCCACGATTGCGACTTTTGGTTGGGGCTGCCCCATCTTCATGGGCCCTGTTGGCATCCCATTTGAAGGCCTCGCTTTCATGCTTCCAAGCCCCTCTGGTGGTGGTGGCCTCTCCATTTCCCTTGCCCTTGCCTCCCACTATATGCCCACCTTTGAGCAACTCTTCTACCAGTTTTGACGGTCTCCATTGCCCCTAGTACTCTTTTTAGTACGAAATGGGCATGCTCACTTTTGTATAAGTATTTTTAGCTTGCAATGTCCTTATCTTAATTCTCTAAGATTGATTCAATGGGCATGTGAGTTTCTCTTGTTTTAGAACACCCATGTGATTCTTCACCTTGTTTGGCTAGCCAAACCTTTAGAAGATTGGTCGGGCCTTATTTGGGTCTACTTTACTTTCATCAATTAATTTCCTTCAACGATTCTTCGAACACCTTGACTTTTGAAACCAGGCGTTCAGCTGGAGTTGATTCATGCGCTCCATTCTATTTGCCTGTTTTTCCCTTCCCCCTCACGCCCGCCCTGCCCTGCCCTGCCCTCTGGTCTTGTGAGCAGTCAATCTGAGCATCTCAATGGGCTTGTTGGGGGCATGCAAACCTACAAACATGCAAATCTCCTCCCCCTCGTCCTCGTCCTCGTCCTCCTCCCCATCCGCTTCCTCCAGACTACATCTGCTACCCTCTCTTCCATCTGCTCCTGCTCCTGCTCCTGCTGGATCGACAATCCCTCTTCAACATCCCGAGCTTTCATGTGCTCTTGGATTATGAGGCCCCTGAAAGCTTAGAACACTAGCAGACGGCTTTGCAACCATAACCACATTGTATCAGACAGCTGGACTCGCCGAGGGCGAGGACGGATTTCTCAACATCACTGTCTCTGAGGGCGTTGCGAAGGCTCACAGCCCTGGAAACATTTCTTTTGCCACAATCGGCTCCTCTCTTGAGAAGTTTCCTTTCAATATCAGCTTGCTTGTTGTGGATCAAGTCCTTATACCCTCTGGCATTGGCGGTCCTGCACCACCGCCCGTCAATTTAACTCAAATCATCTCACAAGCAGGAAATTTCAGCCAGTTTGTCTCGCTACTGGTGTCGATAAAGTGTTGCAGTCTCATGATTCTCCACCTGGAATAACGATCTTTCCCCCAACCAATGTTGCCTTCGACCGCATGGGCTCCAGCGCGCTTTCCTGCCTCACAAGTGCTCAGCTAGTTGCGCTGATGGAGTCCCATGCCCTTGTCTCTTTCTACCCAACACAGGAGCTAGCAACCGCCAGCGGCCTGCATTCTACGCCATCTGTGACTGCATTTGATATTAAAAAAAAAAACATATTCTGCTCTCTCTTCGTCGGGCATTGATTAGAAAAACCTCCGTCTTTCTTTTGTAGTGCCCAAGCCCAAGGGATCTTCTTAGATTCTATCTAACGTGACCTGCTTGGAAGATTAGAGGTACATATACTATTGGGTCTACGTTCGGCACAACCCATTAATTAACTCAGAAGATTCCTTTCAAATCTTCAATTTTAAGGCAAAAGAAAACACCCCTGAGCACCCCGCTTTGGCCGCTCGCTCCATGCTCCCCCTCGCATCGCGCGCCAGGCCAACCGCAATTCTCGCCCGCTCGCTCGATTCACCCCCCTTGCCTGCTTGCTCCCGACTTCTTTGAAGCATCACTCAGGGCAAGGAGTGGAGGTTTGGTACTCCAAGGAAGATGAAAAGAGGGTTGTCTTCTTCCTCTGGAGCCCTTAAACTCTTCGCAGGGTCTCCGTCTCCTTTTTCATGCCCTCATCGTGATAACTGCTGCGACCAGCACCCTGCAGCCGGACTAGTGCCGAAGTGAGAAGTCGAAGGGAGGGCGGATGATCGGGCTGCATGGGCGCAATGCTGGTTGGCCTGCACCTCCCTTGAGGCTCTCTCTCTCTCTCTCTCAGCCACTCTCCTCTGTTGGGTTTCTCTCCGCCTATGTCTGCACTGGCAGCATTGCCCTCGTCTGTCCGCCTGCCATCTCCCTCGCATGTTGCACAGCATAACACCCTTTCCAAATTCCATGGCATATCGATCGTCTGCTCTCCGCCCTACTGCCACGCAATGCAAAATAACTCCCATTACAAAAAAAGTCTCATTAAAAAATAACTGTCGCGAAGCCACCTGCAGATGACATTTGTCTCTCTATCTCCCACTACAAAAAAAATCTTTTTGTCTCCTCTCTCTCGACAAAAGAGAAAGCACCCCTACAAAACACTTAACCTCACAAAGGTATCTCCCTAGATACCATCTAACAGACCCCATTACCAAAATTGCTCGGGCCTATTGCTTTGTTTTATTGAAGTGCATTTTCATTATTCAAAGGTCCACTTTTGACACCTAGTTTCCAAAAGCATATCCAGATGTTGGATGGAGAGGAAGAGATCTTAGGATGATTAATATTTTTCAAAAATACTTGCGTGTAGAGCATGTTGATTTGTGACATTTTCCCATCAACAATGGGCAAGACTTTATTACATTCTAGGATTACAAAAGTATGGGCGGCATTTTATTGTCATTAGTCTGGTGTTCTTAAAACTTACATTAGTCTGTATGGTGTTCTTAAAACTTACATTCTTGCCATTCATTCTAATTTTTTTCACTACTCATTTCTCTTATAATTTTGATCGTTGAGGTCTTGATCTGGGTCAGCAAGAATTACTGTCGATGTTATGCATTTCAATGTAGTTTTAAAGCTCACCTTGGACTTTAACTTAAAGCATGCATACATTCATTGGTATGATATTGTGCATATGATTGGATGTGTGTGTTGTGAGGGGTAAATATATAGATAGATTCCATTATCATCCTCGGAAGTCAAATATGACCTCTCGGACAATCAAAAAAACATGTACAATAGAGGCTCCTCTATCTAAGAGGATACAATGTATGCAATAACACATGTAGATGTTGGGGGGGGGGGGGGGGGGGGGGGGGGAGAGGGGGTGTGTGATACAACAAAATTGCAACAAATGTTGCCTAGGGGGATAGGGGTGGCTAAGGGGGGGAGGTGGATGTTGGGTGGGTTTCCATGTGCGAAACTCCTCGATGATGGTTGTACCACCACGATAGACGACGTACTTACCTGCGGCCCGTGCATCTTGTACCTTGTGCAGCTCTTGCTTCTTTATCTTGAGTTGGGCGGGGGTTAGAGCCTCGCCAATCCATATGGTTGTGCCCTTGAGAAGATGCATTTCCTTCAAGAGTGCTATGCGGTCCTCTTTGGTCTCCTTGGTTGGTGCGGGGATTTTGATCGACGAATTTGATGGTGGGATTGTCAAACTTGACTCGTTGGATAGCATTGTTGAGCTTGGTTTAGGTAGTAGGAAAATCGTCATTCTCCTCCCACAAGAGGAGGGTAACTCACTGATGCGCATAATCAATTCAAGGCCTTCCCTACGACGACGTTCTTGTAGGCACTCCTCCACTTTGAAGGGGATGGTAGCATCATTTGCTTGAATTTGGGTGGCTAATGAAGCCACATTCTGGGAGGGAGAGAGAGAGAGAGAGAGAGAGAGAGAGAGAGGACCCTATGGGTGATGTGGTTGTTTTTGTGTGCATCCAAGGTGATGCATGTCACCTCACACATGGTCTCATACTTCAATCTAGAAAAAGGTGTATAACTTTATGCTAGACTGGATAAAAAACTTTAGGGTATTGACTGGTAGACATGGATGAAAAGTATTCCTCTTGTACTTTATGCTTCTCTCTAGAGGCAATATCCTTAAAATGCCCTTGTCAAATGCACTTTCCTAAAATGAACTTAACGCATGTTCATTTTATTTTAGTTTTATTAGTGGCATCTTCAGTTTGTTATCGTTACCATGTTTGATTTTTTTCATCCACGATGGGTCTCGGGATGTGTATTAAGCATTTTCTTTTGTAGGGTGTTAGTCCAATCACAAGTGACGATTGCCGCTACGGTTGCTCATAATTAATTGTAATATTATGTCTATATTTTGTGTAATTTGAACATATTTACTATGTGGTGCTACATTTACGGTGTTTTCTAGGAAAACTTGTTGATATTGAGCATTTTAACTTTGGCAGGTTATGGAGCTGCAAGCGAAGGCAATGGATGGAACAAGAGGGGTGATGGACAACACATACGAGGCAATGGCAGCACATCTGTGGAGGTGTAAGTCAAGGGGATGAGGGCTGATTGAGAAACAAGAGACAAAGTTGTACCTAGCATTAGAAGGGAGAAGCCGATTGCAATTTGCCTTGCTAAGAGGCTACTTTGGCATTGCCATCTTCACTTCCACGCCCATGGCACAAGTCAGTGAGCTAGACAAAGGCCCACTAAGTGTGCGTGCCCAAAGGATTAGGGAAGCAATTGCACATATGGACAATGAATATTTACGATCAGCACTTGATTATTTGGAGCTACAACCTGGCCTAGAGTTTCTTGTTCAAGGTGCCAACACCTTTGGTACTCCTAATGTTTCTATAACCTCTTGGACCCACCTTTCCATCCACGATTGCGACTTTGGTTGGGGCTGCCCCATCTTTATGGGCCATGTTGACATCCCATTTCAAGGCCTCGCTTTCATGCTTCCTCGCCCCTCTGGTGTTGGTGGCCTCTCCATTTCCCTTGCCCTTGCCTCCCACCA
Source organism: Adiantum capillus-veneris (assembly GCF_014529385.1). NCBI lineage: Eukaryota > Viridiplantae > Streptophyta > Polypodiopsida > Polypodiales > Pteridaceae > Adiantum > Adiantum capillus-veneris. Next base: position 54,208,668 of record NC_140942.1, on the reverse strand, counting down.
CATATCCACCTTTGAGCAACTCTTCTCCCAGTTTTGATTGTCCCCATTGCCCCCACTACTCTTTTGGGTACTAAATGGGCATGCTAAATTTTGTATAAGTATTTTTAGCTGGCAAGGTCCTTTTCTTAATTCTCTAAAATTTATTCAATGGGCATGTGAGTTTCTCTTGTTTTCGAACACCCATGTGATTCTTCACCTTGTTTGACTAGCCAAAGCTTTACAAGATTGTCCTTACTATGCTTTTTTTTATTGAAATTTATTTTCATTATTCAAAGGTCCATTTTTGACACCTTGTTTCCAAATGCAAGAAAAGCATATCCACATGTTGCATGGAGAGGAAGAGATCTTAGGACGATTATTATTAGCATGTTGATTTGTGACATATTGCCTTCAACAATGGGCAAGATTTTATTGCTGCAAAAACTTAATATTGTTTACATTCTAAAATTACGAAAGTATGGGCTGCATTTTATTGTCAAGAAAGATATTCCAAGAAGGAGATTATACATGTTGACATTAGTTTAGTGTTGTTAAAACTTACATTCTTTCCATTCATTCAAATTTCTTTCACTGCTTATTTCTCTTATAATCTTGATCATTGAGGCCTTGATCTGGGTCAACAAGAATTACTGTCGATGTTATTCATTTCAATGTCGAGAGAGAGAGACTCAATGGAGATAAGTTGGATCACCCCTTCCCTCAATTGAGCATGGGCTTTGTCTTTTCCACCAACTCTTAGGGTGTGTGCACCGACTCTTTTCCAGCCACAGCATGTGTGGAATAACCTATGTGATAGGCCATTTGAAATCAAGTGTAGATTCCTACCTTAGGATGATAATGTATATGGGGAGGTCCCACCCCTTGATCTCACCCTTGCTATATTCACGTGAAAATATATTTTATAGGACAAATGCCTTTACAAGAGAATAATATCACGGATGAGCTACTAAAAGAAAATCAAATGATGCAATAGATGAGGAAGAAGACAAGTTGCAAGGAAAGGTGTAGTAGCAAATTGAAGGATTGACAAAGGAACACATATTGCTTGTATATGAGATGTGAGTGATCCTTGGCCTCACGATTCAGTCTTTTTTGGGATAGCCCAAAAGCTTGGTCGAAGGCGATTCATTGTTTGAGCGGAGAAACCTTAAAAGGACAAGGGTAGTGTGAGCGGAGAAACCTTAAAAGGACAACGGTAGTGTGTCCCTGGAGGGAAAGGGTTCGAGGCAAGGCTGACTCCTGTACTATGTTCTAGGTTCCCTATAGAATGGGGAGGGAGCCTATTTTATAGGAGGGGGTTGGGTGCAGGAAGGAACATAATTAGCTCCCATTTCCTTTCAATGGTATCAAAGCTCATACCATTATTCTTACGAGTGTGAAAAGGGCCCTTCAAGCTAATTCCAAGGTGATGCATGTCGCCTCACACATGCTCTCATACTTCAATTTAGAAGGTGTATAAAATTATTCTAATGTGAATAAACAAATTTAGGGTGATGATTGGTTGACATGTATGCAAAGTATTCCTCCTGTACTATAGACCCAACATAGAACCCAACAGGGCTAGATTTGGGAAGCTCTTTGCACTTTTCTTTGCAATTGAAAGGGAAGGCTTCTCCCTAGAGGCGTTATCCTTAGAATGCCCTTATCAAACAAGGTTTGGCCAAGGAAGTAGAATTGTCTTCATGGATTCACAAAGACTATATCTCCATACTTGCACTCACTTTCCTAAACTGAACTTAATGCATGTCGTTCTGGTGGATCATGGCCAAATATTTTAGTTTTTTTGTGGTTGATCACATATTCATTTTGGCTACATACCAAAGATGGCAACAAATATATTGGACATTAGTCATGTTGAGGGGGGAAGGTATTAGCATGGGTCATCCTCGCTCCACTTTTTATTACCTAGTTCTAGCAAATGAATGGAAAGGCTTCTCTAAAAAGGAAATGGACATCCTTTGAATCCATTTACCTAGAAAGGGCTGGCCAAGGAATTTAGCCTATCTTCATGATGCAAAAGGATGATGAAAATATGTCAGTTTGATGGATGAAAACTACATGTATTAGTTTCAAACATATTAGTAGTTTGGCCATAGCTTCATTCTATCTTGATTACCATGTTGTATTTTGTCATCTACCATGGGTGAGGGGTAAGACTCAAAAGTAAGCTTGGACCTCTAGAAATGGAGTTCTATTTTCTGTGGTGCTGCATCTTGCAACTTGCAACAACTATGGCAATCAAACAGACTTAATGGGGATGAGTCAGATCCTCCCTTCCCTTGATTCAGCATGGGCTTTGTCCTGTGCACCATCTCTTATGGCATGTGCACCATCTCGTTACCATTCACAACATGTGTGGGATAACCCATGCGATAGGCCATTTGATATCAAATGTAGACTCCTACCTTAGGATGATGATGTACATGGTGATGTTCCACCCCTTGATGTCATCCTCTATGATTGCCTATAAACTACATTCATCTGCAAAATATATTTTGTAGGCCAAATGCCTCTACAAGATAAGAATATCAAGGATGAGCTACTAAAAAGAATCAAATTTGGATGCAATAGATGAAGAAGAAGACGAGTTGAAAGGGAAGTGTAGTGGCAAATTGAAGAATTGATCAAGGAACACATATTGCATCTATATATGAGATGTGAGTGATCCTTAGCCTCATGATTGAGTCTTTTTTGGGATAGCTTAAAAGTTTGGTCCAAGGTGATTCATTGTTTGATGGAAGAAACCTTATAAGGACAAGGGTAGTGTGTTCATAGTGGGAAAGGGTTTGAGGCAAGGCCAACTAGTGTACTATGTTCTAGGCTCCCCTAAAGATAGGTAAAGGAGCATATAAGATAAGGGGGTTGGGTGCAAGAAGGAACAAAAGTAGCTCCCTTATCCTTTTAATGGTATGAAAGATCATACAAGTATTCTTAAGGGTGTGAGAAGGGCCCTTGAGGCTAATTCTAGCACTAACGCCTGACTTTGTCTACAAAAGCTATGGCATGAAACTAGTCTTGTCGTAGAGTAGAGGCATTGGTGAATTAGATTTTCTGGCCTATTGGTGTACCAAAAGTCTGCAACACGCCAAGCTAAGTGTTTTATGATATAGCACCAACTTGCAATGAGGTCTATAGTGACAAGCATGGTTGTTTCTCTCTTAGAATCTACTTAAGGATGCAGCCATTGTGCTATGAGTGAGTTTTTTTGATGTGCTTTTGAGACCAAAATTGGATGTAAATGCCAAGGTTCATGAGGGATAGTGAAGATCACCATAGGTGCAAAAATACTAGGATCAACACATCCTATCTCATGTGGCTGTAAAGCAAAAGCCTTACCATGTCTTGATAAAAGTTTTGTAAAACACCTCTTCTCTTCTTATGTTAAAAACTCCCCACAATGAACCTTTCGTTCTTTTGGAGATTCCATTATGAAATTCTGTCCAATTCTTTTTAAATCTCTAGGATTTTGTTTGAAAGAGGTTTCTTCTAGCTTTTCCCCATAATTTGATGGTAAAGGCAAGGGCATTGGTCTTACTTTCTTTGGTACAATTTTGTACTCGGTCTCTACTTACTCTGCTAGTCCCTATTCCCCAGAGAGATGTCCTTTAATGTTTTTGGTAGCTCTAATCATCCCCAACCATGAATAGTTTCTATTGGAAAGTTTCCCTTCATGTAAATAATCTTAAACATAATATTAATTTTGGAGCCATGATCTATCAATGCAACATATAGCTCTTCAAGGTCACCCACCTTGACCAAAGTTTCTTTTGCCGCTCTTTCCCAATGACTTTTACAGTAGTGTCTTTTATGTGAGGCATCATCTTCATCATCGTCATTCAAAAATCTAACACAAATATCTATTCCACAAGAGTGGTAGCATCCTACCACATTATCATCACATTCCATGTCTTATACATGTATTTCTTGTGCCTTCCATGGCTCTCCTTTACCCTATGATTATGGAGGAATAGACTCAACAAGAGTCTGCCTCTTTCTTTTCATGATATCTATAATATGCTCATGGAAATCACGTTTAGCTATGCAAAGACCGTCACCCAAAGTAAACTCAACATAACTATCCAAAATCCTTTCCTCCAATATCTCTTTGTCCTCTTGTCCTTTCATGACAAAACCACGAGGCTATGTTACATTAACTTCCTCAAATATGTCACCATTCAAGAAAGTAGTAACAATTTCTAACTGATGTACATCCCAACCAAAACGAGTTGCCAATGCACCTAGAACACGAATAGTAGTCATACGACAATGGTAACCCCACTTTTTACCAATGGCCTTTTTAACAGTAGGCAAATTAAATAAAGTCCATGTGTCATTTTCTATAAGTGCGTCATATTCTGATTGCATGGCAGCCATCCAATTTTTTGAATTATGTGCTTCATCAAAAGACAGAGGTTCCTCAACATCATGTAAGCTAGACACAACCAAATCATAACAATATGATGTATAAGATGCATGGCCAGCGCTTGAACGAGTACGACTAGACAAAGGTGCATCCAATTCACTATCACGGAATGTATGCACCAGCCATTTTGGCATACCTCTAGCCTACTCATTTTCAGCCCTTTACTCATCAAGTACACTACGTACATCTTCATCAATTAATAGGGTGATCTGTAACATTTTTGATAACCCCCATAGGCTATATATTTCACTCATTGGAATTTACATTCAACTTTTACCATTCAAAAGAGGCAACAAAGTGTCATAAATGTCCTTTGAGATTACTGTCTCTAGTACATGACAACAAGGGCTGAACAGAATCTTCCACAAAAACTACATCTCGTGAAACCAAAATAAGCTTTGTTTGCAGATGATACAACCTGTAACCTTTTCTTTCAGCACTATAACCAACAAAAATACATTTGACAACCTTATCATCCAATTTTTTTTTGTTGTGTTTGTGGCACCAAAGCATATGCCAAACAACCAAAAACATCATGTGCTCAATAAAAGGCTTTCTATCATGCCATGCTTCATATGGGGTAATAGACTACAAAGCTTTCATAGAACACCTGTTAAGTACATAAGTGGCACACATGATGGCCTCAAGCCAAAAAGAATGCAGCAAAGCTTGATTTTTGACCATACATCGTGCCATTTCCGTAAGTGACCTGTTTCTCCTCTCAGCAACACCATTTTGCTGAGGTGTATAAGGCAATGCACGTTGGTGTTTTATCCCATGACTAGCCAGAAATGCATTAAATTCATGAGACATATACTCCCCCCCTCGATCAGAGTGGAAATTTCATTTTCAACCATAGCCAAAAATTGTTTGAAGCACATAAAATCTTTGGACTTCGCTTTAAGCGGAAATACACACGCATGTCTGGATTAGTCATCAATGAAAGTCATGAAGTAAAGGTAATTGCCCAGGGACGGAGTTTGCATGGGCCCACAAACATCAGTATGCACAAGCTGCAACCTGCATCTGGCCCTAACTGAACCATCCTTTGGAAACTTTGAACGCTGCATCTTACCCAAAATACAGCCTTTACAAACATGTTTGACAGGTGCTTCAAGAGGCGGCAAAGAAGCAACTATATCATATTTCTGCAAACGCAGCAAACTAGCAAATTTCAGATGTCCAAAATGTGCATGCCACAATTTTGCATCTAAAGTAGCCCTTGAATCTGCAACTGCATTTGCAAAATTTTGTCCACACTTTTCATACAAAGTGAGATTATACAGCCCATGGCACAAAAAGCCAGATGCAACAATTTCATCACCAAATCTGAGATCATGAACTGTACATTTGGCATCCACAAATTTGACTACAAGTCCAATTCTAGCAAGTGTGGATACACACAAAAGATTCTTTTTGTTCCCAAGTACATAAAGTGCATCAACAAGTGTGAAGGAACTGCCATTTGCAGCAATAAGCACAATCTTTCCAACTCCCTGAACCGGATAAGAGGCATTGTTGGCACAAGTGACAAAATTCCCATAAGGGATAGACTCGAGAGAGGTGAACAATTCACGATGTGAGGTAATGTGCTTTGTAGTACCCCTGTTGAAATACCACACATGTGAACCTCCAGCAATTGACATGCATGCATCATGGCCAGCAGGATTGTAAGTGCACTCTGCACTAAAAGCCCATTCTGCATCAACATCAGCATCATAGTCTCCTTTAACAGAAGACTCAACAATGGCTGCATTTGTAGTGAAACAAGCATTTGGAGTTGAACCACCCTCTTTCTTCTTCTCCTCTTTGGTCTTCAACTTAGGACATTTCTTGATCAAGTGATCATTAGCTTTACAATAATGGCAACACATCTTCTTTTGCTTGTTATCACCAAAATTTCGAGACAAATTGTGATCTGCAGAATCATTAGGACCAGAAGTTTTTCCACTCGCAGCAGAACCATAAGAAGTGGATGCATTGTTGTTACCACATTTTCTTTGAGAAGCAATAAAATCATGTTCAAGTGCATGCTGCCTAGTCCTTTTTTTTTTGGAAAGTGACTCTTGCAACAGCAATGTGCATAATGCATCAAACTTGACAACTTCAGGATTTCCTTAGGTCATAAGTCTCCAAGTACTAGTGAGAATTTGGTAAGGCATAGAGAACAGTCTGCACAAGGGAACTGTCTGAAATGACTTCACCTGCAAAAATATGTTGCTCATGCATAATCTTCAATTCACAGCTCTTTACGCAACAAAGCAATTTTAGCCTCATTGCGGCTGGCATAAAGACCTGCTAGAATATCCCAAGCCTATTTTGCAAATTTTGTTGAATGAATGTGAGGAGTAATGGTGTGCTTCAGAGACAATGCAATCAACGCCTGAGCCTGTGCATCCTTTACATCCCAAAGAGCTTGTTCTATCGTAGGCAAAACAACTCTAACAGTAGCAATCCTTGCAGCAAGACCAGCAACATCCTCAACATCACCTACATCCTCAAAACCCAGGATGTACATCAATGTCTGCACAATATTATATATTCCCTTTGACAAAAGAAAATGTTTCATCATGTAAGTCCACATAGGGTAATTGTCCCCATCCAATCTATCCTCATGAAACATCTTGAACACATCTGTGATGTTGTCAGCCATGGAAAATGCATGCACCTGTGTGAAAATTGCTCAAAATGAGGAGAAACTGAGTGAGACCAGCATGTGCTATATAGCACAATCCGCAGTAGACTATATGGGCCCTGTTATGCAGTATTTGACACTAACAAAAATTTTGCACAAAATGACAAAATTGTCTACGCAAACCTGGTTGTAGTGGAAATGGAGGTAGAAATGAGCCCGAATCAAAAATATGAGCAAACTGAGGTCTACAAGTTCTCCCGAAGTTTTTGTTGACCTGCGAATGCTCACCAAAGCTCAGGACATTAGAGAAAGTGAGCAAGCGTGTGCTGGAGCTGCTGTGCAACTAAGCTCGGGAGGACGCAACCTGCTCAGATACCAATTGTTGGAATTGAGGTTGTAGAGAAACGCACACATCTTGGAGAAGATGAAGGAATCTCAAGGCACACAACTGAGAGTGTGTTACTTAGTGTGCAATGGAAAAATGGATAGCCCTAGAATGAATGGGCGTATATACAATGCACAAGGGGAAAAACTCCTAAAGAGGGAAAAAATGCCCCGGCCGTCCTAGTGTGTTCACAAACATCACTACCACATGTATATGGTAACATCAACAAGTTTTATAATGGCACATATCAGTTGGCTGATTTGAGTGGTGCAAAGCATAAATATTTTGTTAATGGTTATAGATTGAAGAGCTACTTGGCATGTTTGATGACAATCATGACAGATGAGATGCTATCAATAGAGGAAGACACTCTGAAGACATTTGAGAATGTAAATGAGGTTTCTAGGAATGAGCTGCAACAGTTGTTTACCCTAGGAACCTCTGCTTGTAATGAATGATCAAGCAGGCAAGGGGGGGTTGGCAAGCTATGTCATGCATTTTTTGGATGAGCATAAAGTCACTAAGTCATGCCAAAAAGCTTGCCCACCAGCCTCATGTATATATGTTTACATAGCCCTGCAAGTCTTGGAAGTGACCCTGTAAAAATCCATGTACAAAGGTATGATTTTCCAAGCTTGAATGTTGATGTTTTGGGTTGTTCGAGTCCCCAAGACATGTATTTTAATAATTTTTTTCATTCGTGCTTTATAGCTCGTGAATCAGACTTGTACATCATGAATTATGAGCATATATCTCAAGCGGGCGGTATTAACTTAGAACGTGATTGTGGGTGCATGCAACAAGGGCAACTGGGACAACTTGGGGATCTAAGATTAGAAATGTTGAAAACTAACACTTTTGGAGATAGCAGAGGTGTAGTATTCCAAAATAATAAGTATGATAGAGGGAAGCAACCTGGATTACTCCAGCCATTGCCAATCCCTAATTTACCATGGGAGAGTATATCCGTGGATTTTATGGATTACCCAAGTCTATCCATGGGAATACAGGAATATGGACAATAGTCCACAAGTTGAGCAAGAAAGCACACTTTATTTCTGTCAAAAAGACTATTGAGGCACACCAAATGGAAACTCTCTTAATATCCCAGATTTTCAAACACCGTGGATTGCCAACATCCGTCGATTCAGATAGAGATCCTGGAATGACTTGTAATTTTTGGAACCGTCTCTTTAAAAATCTAGGTACAAGATTGAATTTATCTATGGACTATCATCCACAAACGGATGGCCAAAGTGAGATAGTTAATCTTACAATTATTGATCTACTAAGACCTATGTTACCGAACTAGATCAACACTGACAATGGAAAAAGTACTTACCTCTTGTAGAGTATGCATACAATAATACTATCCATACTTCTATGGGAAAAGCACCTTCTGAAATCATAGAGGGAAGACCTAAAAGTCCCTTGCTACTTAATGTACATGGAAAAATCTTCATTGCCGATGATTATCGTCGAGAGCTGCTGTTGACCGCTGGGTCAACAACACAACATAACTCAAGTTTCGTACCAAAGTCCTATCTTTTGCGAGTTATGAAATGCTGCGGAATAAACGTCATTTGTAATGAGTAGTTATTCTAGTTTCAGAAGCCGGGGTGCAATGGCACTTCCAGATTGTAAATACAAAGCCATTTGACCCTTTCAACCCCATTTTTGGTTAAACCTAAGGTAGCCTTAGTATATAAGGTACCTAGGTCATTTTGTAAGAGGACTTTTTATCATAATCAAAACTTAGCTCTGCCGTCTACTGTGTGTGAGAGAGAAAGAGAGTGAGCGTGAGATTCATCCTCTCGCTACGCCCGGCTCGCTCAACACATTGGAGATCCGACTACACCATTGCGGTAGGCTCGAGGAGAGCTACGCGACAACGCTAAGCATTCCACGCGAGATGAAGCGCACACGCCGACGCATCTACGAGCTATTTGTGGCCGTAAGTGTATCAAACGATGTCTGTTTTCTGCGTGCTAGTAGTCTATAGAATCGTGGCGACATAAGCTACACATAGGTACTCATAAATTTCAGCTTCAGGCACTTCCAAAATTCTGCTCTGTCATCTAACGCGTTTTTTGCAAATGGGTTTAGAGTGAGGGTTTTGAGTGTAGAAGCTTAGGGACAGGTGTATCCTAGTGAGGGGATGGTGTTCCTTAAGTTTCGTATGATTCTGGCATGATTAGGTGAGTTAACTTCCGTATGTGTGTATGGGGCTAGGTGATGTAGTTGAGAGCAATGAGGTGCTTGATTGTGGTTTAGTTGGCCTTCCAGAGTGTTTTATGTGTAGGATGGTCTCAGCCTGACAAGCTAAAGAGATTTCCTCCGTGTGCCTATCGTGTCATCTGTGTCCTCGATTGACATTATGTTGCTCTAGGTAGTGTTTGCATGCACTTCATGGGTGTGTGAGGCGCTCCCGTCCAACATTGGCGCCGCTTCCGGGGACACAAGGACCTAAGTAGGTTTCCTACTAACACTCGTGTGATGGTTGCTTGATTTAGTTTCGGCGAAAGAAAGCGTTTTTCTTAAGTGGATCCGGAAGAGGGTATTCCGCGATCAAGTGGATAGCCAGGAAGCGTGTGTCTTGCCAAGGGTCTGCGACTAGATAGGTTTAGTTAGGATCTGTGGATTAGAGTAGTTGTTGGTGGTCGAGTGATTTGTGAGGTGATAAAAGCGTTTACTAGTCCGTGTGTGGCAGTGAAGCGTTTTTCTACTCATAGATGCAAAACCCCATATGATTTGTAGGAGTAGCTTTAGGTAAGTGATCCGATTCTGATCTAGAGCTATTCAACACTGAATTATTTGCTAAAGTGCTTGATTGCATTTGAAATCACGGAAAAGTGTGCTTTTGAGGGTAAAAATGCATTAAACAAGCTTTTGTGGACATTTTTGTATGACTGATTGATGTTGTGCATACAAAAGAGCATTAATTGCAACGGTTCTGTGAAGAAAACCTGCAATTCTGTAAACATAAACATCCTACGCGTAGGATGTCTCAAGGGGGTTCTGGAGACCAAATTTGAAAATTCTGATTGCACCACTGTGTTCAGAAGCGGGGGGTTACCCTAAGTATACATTGAAACTAGAGTTTTGACCAACTCTTGACACCCAAAAGACCAAAGACTGAGTGTCAAAAACACGAAAACAAGCAACTTAAGATTCTGAGCACAATTTTGCATTAAAAACTGCTAGGAATGCTTGAAAAGTAGTGCTCAAGACTTGGGGAGGCCTGTGGATGATTTTTGCCAAAAATTTCATCAGTAGACATCCTACGCGTAGAATGTCTCCAGGACACTTTTGGAAGGGAATTTGGGGAAACTGAGGTTACCATTAGGTTCAGAGGGTAGGTTTTACCCTAGTAACATACTGACTTGGGTGTTTTTCCCTATTTTTGTTGACCAAAAGCCAAAAGGCGGAGTCAGCAAACGTAAAATTTCAGAAAAGGCTTAAATTGAGTGATTTTTGCATGTTTTTGCAATTGTGAAGCATACTTGCACTTGCTGAGAGCATAAAGAATCATCAAGGACACTTCAGTCTGAAAAAATCAGCAGTAGACATCCTACACGTAGGATGTCTACAGGGTGATCTGGGCACTTTTTTGAAAATCTGAGATTACTAGTGTGTTTAGAAGGTAGGTTTTACCCTATTTTCACCTGTAAAGTGGAAATATGACCATATCTTGACAGGATAAGACCAAAAGATAAAAATTGCCAGACATCTTACGCGTAGGATGTCTTCTTTGTGATTTTGGACTCTAAACAAAATTCTGAGCATACCACAGTGATCAACACCTTAAGGAGAGTCTGTGATTCAAATTTGGGGCAATTCTGAGCAGTTAGACATCCTACGCGTAGGATGTCTAATGCATAATTCTGAAACCAAAATTCTATTGTGACCATACCATGCTGTCATATAGCCTTAGATAAGCCTCCTAGGCAAATTTGGTCCAATTTGGAGTTGATTTGACTTAGGAATTCATCAGAACAGACATCAGGCTTTTGGAACAGATTCTTGATCATTTGACCAATCTATAGGTGTCAGAATCAAAAAGTAAACATAGCTGTGAGTTTAGCACATCAAGGGGAAGCTATAGTGCAAGTTTGAGCTGAAACACAGCAAAAAGACATCCTACGCGTAGGATGTCTCCAGCTTGATTTAGGACTCCAAACCAACTTATGAGCACACCACTGTGATCAGCACATCAAGGAGAAGCTGGGGTGAAAATTTCAAGTCATTCTGAGCAAAAAGACATCCTACGCGTAGGATGTCTCAAGGCCATTTTTAGGTCCAAATGAAATTCTGAGCATACCATTGTGTTGATGGACTTAAGGGGAGTCTCTGGACCAAATTTTGTTAAATTCTGAGCACATAGACATCCTACGCGTAGGATGTCTCTAGGCCAGTTTTAGGGTCCAATTGTAATTTTGACCGTACAGAAGTGTTCACAAAGTCACAGAGATCCCAAATCTTCTTTTAAAATTGAATTTGGACTCATTTTGACCGGTCTAAACTTCATTTCACTGTTTTGGCCATAACTTTCATAACCATTTAGTTCAACTTTGAAAAAAAACGTCTTTTGAGGCCTCAAAATTCATCCAGAAGTTAGGGGTGTCTGAAAGCAACAATTTGCAAGAATTGTGACGAAACGGTTGCGGTTTTGGACATAGTTTCGACTTATCCCTAACCAAAGAACTTGAACACAGTGGACTAAGTCTACTTGAACCAAGCAAAAGCTCTTAAGCCCAGAAATCATGTCTACCCTAGATTCAAACGCAGCTTACACAAGCTTGGAGATCCCGACGATAGAGGAATATCCTCCCACAATGGATCTTCCAAGCTTACAATTGATAAAGACCCATCTTGTTGAGAGAGTTTGGATGATTGGTCATGAGAGTGAAGGACTATATAGATACATTGACGACAATGAGGTCAATCTTTATAGGTGCTCAGATCCATACCTAGAAGAGATAATGGATTACAAGCTCTTATATGTCTACACATACGGAGTCGACTGTCAATGGAGATCTATAGTTGTGGACAAGTATGGACGAGAATACAGAGTTCTAGAAAGCACAAATCCACAGACTGTACTAGAAAGAGGTGGATATTTGGTCAATGAAGGACCAAAAATGCCTCCACCAAACACGAGAATTCCTATAGGAATTCCAAGAAGAGAGCCACCAGGATTCCCTTCAAGAGCGATAACGAGAGAAGGATTGGGAGAGTCTCTAGTTAGACTTGTAGACAATCGACGAGTTAGACCATCCCAAGTCCAGAAATGGGTAAACATAAAATACTCCGGAGATAAAGATCCGAGAGATCACGTAACGGCTTTTAGAAGAGTGATTAGAGCAGAGGAAGTTTCAGATTTTGCGACACAGTTTGCAGGATTTGGATTGACTCTAGAAGATGATGCAGCTACATGGTTCGACTCGGTGGAAAAATGGGATTTTGAGACCCTAGATGAGCTGTTTGAGGAGTTTATTGAAGAATTATCGCCAAAAGGCATTGCTCACAACACGGTCTCGCAAATCCATGGATTCAAACAGAAAGAGGATGAATTAGTACGCAAAGCATCATTACGACTCCAAAGATATGTTACGCTCTATCCGAGAGCGGAATTACCTACACAAGCATGACTGATGTTGATCCTTATCCAGGGAATGAGAGATGAGGGCCTTCAGAAGGATCTGCATATGATAAGGAGGATGACACTAAATGAGTTGATCAAAGAAGCTCTTTATCTAGTGGATAATTGTGAGGTATACAAAGAAACGGACTTAAAGAGTCAAGGAGATGACACATCCTCTCAGCACAGTGTTTCACAGATAAGTGAGACCATTGCCAAGCCAACGGCACCTATTGATCAAGAAAAGCTTATCGACGACTTGGTCAAGAGGTTGATTCCTCTTGTAAGGTCTGATTCGGGAGAGCCGAAGTGGTGTGAAATTGAGAGAAAATGGACGAACCATACGGGGGAAGAGTGCTATTATAGAATGGAAAATGCTAGGGAGACGTATGTACAACCTGTTCCAGAAGCACCTACTACACCTAGATACATTACGAGGAATGCGCTAAGACCAGTAGGAGTTTTAAGGCCACAGCTTGTCTTAGGACAACAACCTCCTCTGCCAAGTGCTAGAATGCAGGTAGACATGAGATACATGCCAATGATGGAAGCAACAAATAAACCCACGCCAGTACCAGCTACAATGTGGTATAGCAACCAAAGTGAGTACTACCCTTCGGAGCAACAAAATGTGAGAAAAACACATGGAGTGGTGAGGCCGGTACAACCTCCACCTCCTGGGTTTCAGTCGAAAGGTATGAAATGGACGAAAGGACATTGCGATTCATTGAAAATATCAGCTTATCTAGGTCAAAGCTTGCTTATAGCCAAGAGGAAATGCTAAAAGAATCTCCTCAACCAGAGATAGATTGTCACAAAATTTGTGACAACCACTTGGTCAAACAACGTCCTCATACGGAGATCACTGAAGTAAATGCCTATTGTCTTGAGTGTGGAATCACTCACTTGATCCCCGATTTCCCGAAAAACCCATACCAAATCAGGAAAATAACGACAAATGTATCAGGGATTGTTTAGCTACCTAGTAGCTCAGAAAATGAAAATGTCGTACTAGTTCAAGTGGTTACGAGAGCACAAGCTCAAAAGAAAGCTGATGAGAATCCAAAGACAAAGAACACGGAAAGTGACACGAGTCCAAAGACAGATGATGGAACAAAGACAAACGCACCTAGTCAAAAAACCAAGAGCAAATGAAATAGTTGGAAAGCTAGAAAGACTAGGATGAAAGCACGTAGGGAACGAGAGCAAAAATCCCTAGCTGAGAAGCTTACCGAAGCTCAGGAGAAGATAAAACAACATGAGGAAAAGGAGGCACCTTCTCTTACACAGATGCTTAAACCTCTAGAAGAACCATCCACGGATGAGAAACCGAGAAGTGCTAGTTCAAGAGGATTTGTGTTGGCAGAGAAGGTTAATGAGACATTAGATACCCTCTTGAAAGCCTATGAGGTGAGGCTCAAAAACAACCAAACCAAAGAACACAGGTGGATGACATATCCCTATGCGGAACTAGAAAAGCAAAAAATTGAAATGTGCCAGAAAATGATTCAAACAGCCCAAGCTTTACTAGAACCACCACTTGAAAAACCTAAGGATGTGATCCGTGTCATGCCTACACAAGTAATCCCACCAAAACAGGAACTAAAAGAGCCAGATTCTAGTCATGAGCACAGACCAAACCTCAAAGACCCAGCACTAGAACCAAGGATAGTACTGAATACCATGGATAACTCTTCCGAGGGATTTCACCAAGCTATACCTGAGGATTGTAAAGAGATAGAAGGTCTTGATGAATTGTGGAAACAAGTCAGAGAGGCCAATGAAGCCGATGACCTAAGAAGATGAGTAGACAAGACTGGTGATGAACGAGGAGTGTTTCTACCACCAATAGAGGAATTTGAGACCGGATCTCAAATGAATCTAGACATGCGATCGTATTGGGGCGACAAGGGATCTGTACAATCTATGGATAGTCAACCCCATTTGCTAAGAACACTACCGTCCTACATGGGAGAGTACGAGACCAAGTCAGATGTGGTTGCAATCCCATTACAGAGACTGTCTCCCAACAAGGCCATCGATTCAAAGGGGCTAGTCGATATTCTATCTACCCCAGTCAGGTGTACAATAATGTTAGCCGAGTTGCTCAGAATAAGACCAAACATGTGGGCTAATGTGGGTAAATGTCTAAGAAATTTGGTGCAAAAACCCTAATGACTCGAATCGAGGAAGGCATCAAAGATCTTGAAATGCCTCAACTAAATACTAAGCCAGTGCCATTAAACAAGGTAGGCGAGTATTACAAGGGAGAAGATGGAAACACCACCCTTCCTATGGAATTCAATGGTGTAAAAACCATGGCAATCCTTAACAGTGGAGCTGGTGTGGCCATTACAACCAAAGAGGCTTGGAAAAAATGGGGAAAACCTGCCTTGATATCCACACGAATGACCCTGCAGCTTGTAGACGGACACAAGGAAAAGCCCCTAGGACTACTAGAAAAAGTACTTGTTACTTCTTGTGGCATTGAATATAAACACACTTTTGCTCTTGTTGACTTTGGCAAGAAGAACAACTATGACATCATTCTCGGAAGACCATTCATGCGACAACTGCAAATGGTCCAAGATTGGGGTTATGACCATATATACCTGAGACATATGGAAACCATAAAAAAGATAAACTTGAGGGACCATAGCTATAGGGATGTGACGAGAACACCGGTTGAGGAGTTTGATTCCACCACAGTAGCAGGATCAGAACTTCCAGCTTGGTTAGGTAAGCCTAGAGAACTGTGGATGTGTGGAGCTTCACAATGTGGTAGCTTGAAACGTTGGTGCAGCCATAGTGTGTCGACTCTAGAAGATGGCTTGGACAGGTGTGTATAGGCAAGTAGCAGCATGGCAAAGGGATGGTGCAGCTAGGAAGTATATGGAATGACAGGTAGCAGTGAAAGTGTATGCATGATGCGGCTTATAGGCCAAGAAAGGCTCCATGATGGGCTAGTTGGGGTAGCAGGTGGAAGAGATGAAAAGTGCAGCCTTGGGATCTAGGAATGAAGAGTTTGAAGTGATGAAGGAACAGGTCCAAACGGCTCATCAAACCGAGCTACGGAATCCAAGTTGTTGAAGGTTAAAGTTTTGATGGTTTGCCAGACAGGGCAGCTAGGCACAGGTGGTCCAAGTGCAACTTGAGGCATACATGTGTCGAGCTTGATTTATGGAGCCTACCTGTCTTTTCGGATTGTGGATTGGAGCCACGGTTTGCAAGATATGGTCAGTGGAAGTTGTTCCGGGGGTCGGGTCTGAGCCCACCGGGTCGCATTGGAGTGCATGCCATCTAGCATCTTTTGAGCCTCGACGAAGTTCTACAGCAGAGTGTACACCATATGGATCTAGCAGAAAGTGACTGCATGCCAAACGGAGTCCGGAGCAAGGAGATATAGCCGTCGGAAAAAATGGGAGCATTTGACCGGCTTGGATTGCAGATGTTTTTTTCCTTTTTTGAGAGCCCTGGTTCGAGGGTGCCGAGAAGTCAAAAATGCAGGTAACGAGAAGGTGATTGTCGCCGAGAAGATGGAGATTCACCCGGGCTTTGCAGCTTGGTAATAGGACATGGGAGCAGAGAATGGAGCTGTAGAGAAGGAGGCCAAAAAAATGGTTTTTTTTAATATGGTTTTTTGGAGGATTTTGGATAGCCCAAGGGGCTTTTCTTGAGAAGGTGCCACGTGGTGCAAATTCCCCCACATGCACAGGCGGCAGTTCCATTGACGGGGTATATGGGCAGGCGCGTGAAGTCCATAGAGAGTATGAGGAGGTGTGGAGAGCTCTTGTGAGCTCCGTGGCTATGGCGCGGCCCAGTGGGCGCTGCACGCAGGCGTGGGGGTGGCGCTCGTGGGCAGCCGCATGACGGGGGAGTCTGGTGTTGACGGGGCAAGCAGCCAAGAGGCTGTGCCCGCGCGCCCATTCAAGGACAAAATTTTTGAGGGGAAGGGCCCCCAATAGCGACATCGCTATTGCATTGGCATAAGGGGAGGGGTCTCGCTGCAGTGAGCCGACAAGGGGCAGGTGAAGAGCAAGGCCAAGGATACTCAAGGGCCAAGGAGAAAGAAGTCCGGCCGGCCAAAGGGAAAGTGCCAATGTGTATACCATGCAAAGGTTTCCAAAAATACACTAAGCCAAGTGTTGGCAATGCATAACACTTCTAAATAGAACTCCAAAGGGAATGCACGATATAGTATCACACCACCCTTTTTTCTTTTTTGGACTCCTATGCACACTCCTATAAAAGGGTGCTTATGTTCATTTGTAAGGGTCTTTTTTTTTGGGACCAATGTCTTTTGCCAAGGAGGGCTTTGGACCAAGGAGGGTACGTTTTTTCTTGCCAAAGCTTGTGGAGCTTTTGTTTTGATTGTCGACAGGGTGTTGATTGTACATACTATTGCCTATGCTAGTAGACGGTTCCCTTCTGTTTCACGCATCATTCCCCCTTCCCCCTTCTCTTCTCTGCTTGTGTGTGTGTGTTTCCGGGTCTGTGTCGGCGTGTGTGCCCCCCCCAAGGTTTGTCGTGCAAAGAGAGATAGAGAAAGGTTGTGTGAGTGCGGAAGGCTGTGAATTGAGCGGAGCGGAGTGATTGAGTTTGTCTGGTGCATTGCAGGGCGTATGTGCGTGCGGTTGTGTGAAAACAGTGGTTTACTTGCGGGTAGTGTTGAGTTTTGAAGGTGAACTCTAGTGGATTGGGGCGCTGTGTATACCCTGTGCTATAGTGAGGCATTGTGTTGTGTGCTGGGTGTGTTACCCTTTCCCCCTCTCCAACGTGAGGAATGTATCCTAGAGCGGGTTATAGAGGGTATGGACTATATCCCATAACCATTTCCTGAAGAAGAGTTATAGACTTTTGGATGGGAACACATCTTGGCTACTCTAGACGTGTGCGCCGTGGAGGATGCTCCCACAACAAAGTTTTGTGATGAAAATGGCTATGATGTCGTTCCTTATTTTGCAGTAAGTGTAATCCAGGAAAACGAAGAGAACCAGACATCAACAAGCTCTCGAAATAAGGAGCAAACAAAGAAATGTGGAGAATCAAAAGATGAAGAAGACGACGAGTTCTATGACTCTGTAGAAAACTTCGAGCTTCAAGAAGATCAACGACCCCGGAATCAATGTCATCTCTACACGAATAAAGTGCATCAAAAGTGGATTCCACATTCTCAGTGAAGACATAGCCACCACAAGCATCCTCATACAGGGCTTTTAATAAGGATGCAAAGACCCAGGTAGGAGGAATACGACCAAAGCAACGAGCTAACAATGCTCTAATCAATGGGCTAGAAAAGTCCTCCAAGAAACTACCACCCAAGAGCAAACAGACAGTAACTTTCCACTACCAACCAAAAAATCAAGGGAAAGTATAAGAATTCAACCTTACTGAGGATAATAGCGATAGTGATGAATCTTACGACATCCCCTATCATCAACTCAGGCCATCACTATCACCAACCCCTTCAGCAACAACAACCATGACAGGTCAAAAGAACAGGACAACAAGCCAAAGCCAAAAAGCTCAACAAATCTGGATACCAAAAAGCCAGATTGGCCAAAAACAGATATGGATCAAGAAGACAAAGATCTCTAATGACAAATCACAAGATCCAACACCAAAACAAAAACAAGGAAAGCATGCACGAACGGGTAAGAATATCACAAAATCGCAAGCTTTCACAACTCAGGTTTGGGCTCCAAAGAAGCTGATTCAAGCACAAAAAAGTCAGGAATTCATTTGGATTCCAAAACAACCACAGTATCAACTTTCAAAGCCTGAATCCCGTCACCAACCAAGCATACAAGGGCTGAAGCAAAGACCACTGTCGACTCACACAACAAAAAGGTGGATCCCAAAGAAGTCTCTTCAAACACAAACGAAGCACGGGCAAGTATGGGTTCCCAAATGAGCGTCAGCAACAAAACAGCCAATAATCGCAAAGAAATGGGTCCCAAAGAAGAACAACAAAACTGCTGTTAGTGCATCGCGCTTGAATTCTTACAATTCTTCCTACGATTACAGTACAGTTAGAAGAGAGCAAGTCGCTTCAATCAAGCAACGATACAGGAGCTTCAAAGACCATTACATTGCTTAGAATAGGAAGCCTCTCTAACAAATGCCAATAAGAAAATTGCTTATACCCACATCTGGCACAACATAAATCTTTTCCATGCATTGACTGTGTATGCATAATAGGGCTACATTACAAGGCCTGCATAGGCACAACTTTTACTTTCCCAAGCACAACACATACCATTTGCGATACCCTTTCATAAAGGATCACTCCAAATAGGAAGGGGGGAGGCATTCTGAATGCGGACCTAATATTATGACTATTAGAGGGCAATGTTTTGTGAGATGCATTGAAATTTTGCGTTTTATTGTGATAAATTTTTGACGAAATTTAGAGTATATGCCCTCATAGTAGTGTTACAGAGGATTATGGGGACAAAATCCATATATGAGTCCCTAGGGACATGTGTATAGTGTACATAGCATTTAGATTTCTATTTGAATGATTTTTCTTTTGTTGAGTTTTTTTAAAAGATTTTCTTTGTTTATTATTAAGATTTTTTTTTTTTTAATCCATAATCCACATGAAGAAAAGACTGACGAGAGGCCTGAGCACTACAAAGAGAAGAAGGTACAGGAAAACGATGAAACTTCACGAAGTATGTCTCAGCAGCCCCACTACAACAGACGAAGAACTTGTCACAAAGCAGTGTTAACAGGCAACCGACAAGTCATACAAGTCAGAGTCGAGTTAGTCCCAAAGCTTCAAGTAATATTCTCTATGGTCTAAGCGTCTTAGCTATTCTAGGTACTGCTCAAGCTAGAAGAGTTGAGCATATTTAAGTTGTGTCGCTCATGCTGGTATAGGTAAGCAAAAGAGTCGAAGTCTAAGTACTTAAGTCTGTTGAAGTGAAGGAGAAGGTCCAAAAGACACTCACGTACTGAGCACAGTGAGATACGAGTGGAGAAACTTCTACATCTAAAACCCTTCTTGGAAAGGTGGAAGCTATTGAGACATCTTTTGATGTCACATGTGCTACATTTATTCCCCATTAGAAAATTTCGGAGGTCATTTGGAGGGCCTTGTAAGAAATTGTATTTCTCTCTCTAGAAACTTTTTTTAAAATGCACTTGCACCTTGTGAGTACGTCCAAAAGGACAACCGGACACTCTGAAAAGTAAGATTTATATTTCCAATCGTCCTTGAAAGCGGTCACTTTTTTATTTAATGCGAGCGTCTTTTTCAGGAGGCAGGTGCGTCGCATTCAATGCAGCTTACGTCATCATTGAAAGTTGAAAAGTCACAAACTGTAAAATAGTGATAGATTTTGAGGATTTTGACACCACCAATGCATCCGGAACGCCAAAATACCTTAAAAACGAATGTCTACTTGTCTCATTCCGACATCCGGAGAGGCAAAAAATGTCAAAAAACCCCCAAAAATGGGCTTTTTACTAAAGGCGCGCGAGGAGGCATTCTAAAATTTTAGAATGCCCTTCTGCGCGCCGTTAGTACAAAGCCCATTTTTGGGGGGTTTTGGACACTTATCTTTCCAAAAAGCCCCTTTTTAGAGGTTTTTGGACATTTTCCTCTCAAAAAGCTCCCTAAAAAAAAGAAAAAAGGGCCTTTTTACTAACGGCGCGCGAGGAGGCATTCCAAAATTTTGGAATGCCCCCTCGCGCGCCGTTAGTACAAAGCTTCTTTTAGTGATTTTTGGACACTTATCTTTCCAAAAAGCCCCTTTTTAGAGGTTTTTGGACATTTTCCTCTCAAAAAGATCCCTAAAAAGAGGAAAAAAGGGCCTTTTTACTAACGGCGCGCGAGGAGGCATTCCAAAATTTTGGAATGCCCCCTCGCGCGCCGTTAGTACAAAGCTCTTTTTAGTTATTTTTGGACACTTATCTTTCCAAAAAGGCCCTTTTTAGAGGTTTTTGGACATTTTCCTCTAAAAAAGCTCCCTAAAAAGAGGGGAAATGGCCTTTTTACTAACGGCGCACGAGGAGGCATTCCAAAATTTTGAAATGCCCCCGCGCGCGCCGTTAGTAAAATGTTCTTTTAGGTGTTTGACATTTTTGGCCTCTTTGGATGTCTAAGCGAGGCAATTGGACATTCATTTCTAGGACATATGTGTCTTCCGGACGCATTGGCAGTATCAAAAGTTTCAAAATCTTCCACCACTTGATAGTTTTGTGACTTTTTGAGTTCTAGTGATGACGTATCCCGTATCAAATGCACCGCATCTACCTTCTGAAAAAGGTGCTCGTATTAAATAAAAGAGAGTGCTCGTCTTCAAGGACCACTAGATTATTAAATGAGGAGAGGGACACCTTTTATATTTTTGTTAATATCAATCTATTTTTCTACGTAACGTAGGCTCTTCTCTCATTGGAGGAGCTTATTTTCCTCTCTCTACCAAAAGGCCCTCCAAAAGACCTCCGAAATCTCCTAATGCCAAAACACCCATCATCTCCTTCTTTCAAATTGTATGCTTTTGTTGACAAATTTCTCATATGCATATAGAGTGTCCCATAATTGGCACTTGCATCAGGAACTCTTTCCGTGTTTCACCCAAGCACTCAACTTTTTATGAACATGTACTTCACGTTCAACTGCTCAACTCCAATAAGAGAGTATACCAAAGGCATTTTTTACCACCGGGTTTTTTCCCTTTGGTCATCCAGGTTTTAGACCCTAATCTAAAGACACCTATCACCATCCTCTTATACATATTCCTTCTACATCAACAATAACGAAATGCTACTCAAATCATTTGACAAATGAATTGGAGCACCAATTTCAGATCATAGCATACTTCTCCTCAATGGCTAGTTGAAGAATGGCATACAATGACAAAGATGTAGACAACACTAACAACATGATTGCACAGGAACAAATAAGTCCCCAATGAAGAAGAGCAGACATAAAAGTAATCAGAGGATATCAAAAGATGAATGGTTATGATGATAGATGTCCGCTCTAATGGATCATAGTTCTTGTTCTGGTTCGACAAAGTTACAAGCAGTGCAACAGATGAAGCCAAAACGACAGCAAAGACCACATCGCCATCGACAATCAGGTCATGTCGGGGACAACATGAACGCGGAAGGGGGGAATGTTGACGGCTGGGTCAACAACATAACATAACTCAAGTTTCGTACCAAAGTCTTATCTTTTTCGAGTTATGAAATGCTACGGATTATGGCTATAAACGTCATTTGTAATGAGTAGTTATTCTAGTTTCAGAAGCCGGGGTGCAATGGCACTTCTAGATTGTAAATACAAAGCCATTTGACCCTTTCAAAAACATTTTTGGTTAAACCTAAGGTAGCCTTAGTATATGAGGTACCTAGGTCATTTTGTAAGAGGACTTTTTATCATAATCAAAACATAGCGCTGCCGTCTACTGTGTGTGAGAGAGAAAGAGAGTGAGCGTGAGCTTCATCCTCTTGCTACGCCCGGCTCACTCAACACATTGGAGATCCGACTGCACCATTGTAGTAGGCTCGAGGAGAGCTACGCGACAACGCCAAGCATTCCACGCGAGACTAAGTGCACACGCCGACGCATCTACGAGCTATTTGTGGCCGTAAGTGTATCAAACGATGTCTATTTTCTGCGTGCTAGTAGTCTATAGAATTGTGGGGACATAAGCTACGCATAGGTACTCATAGATTTCGGTTTCGGGCACTTTCAAAATTCTGCTCTATCATCCTACGCATTTTTTGCAGATGGGTTTAGAGTGAGGGTTTTGAGTGTAGAAGCTTAGGGATAGGTGTATCCTAGTGAGCGGATGGTGTTCCTTAAGTTTCGTACGATTTTGGCATGATTAGGTGAGTTACCTTCCGTATGTGTGTATGCGGCTAGGTGATGTAGTTGAGAGCAGTGAGGTTCTTGATTGTGGTTTAGTTGGCCTTTCAGAGTGTTGTATGTGTAGGATGGTCTCAGCGTGACAAGCTAAAGAGATTTCCTCTGTGTGCCTATCGTGTCATCTGTGTCCTTGATTGACATTATGTTGATCTAGGTAGTGTTTGCATGCACTTCATTGGTGTGTGAGTCGCTCCCGTCCAACACCTGCAAGAATCTCTTCAAAAGATTAAGAAGGCTATATCTATCTTCTCAACAAAGGCAAAAATTTGATGCTGATAAGCACATAAGGGCCTTAACGCTCAAAGAAAATTATTCGGTCTTACTTAAGTTTCCCGCGGCTCGATTGAGGCAAACAACGAGCAAAATTCCTACGGGCCATCAAAAATATTATGCTAAACTAGCAAAAAGATACTATGGTCCTTTTCAAATTTTGAATCCAATCAATGAGGTGGATTATCAACTCAAGTTTCCCAACCATAGGCCCCTCATCATTGTCCTCATGGGTTACTCCATCCCTTGCCCATTCCAACCAAACCATGGTCATCTATCTCCATGGATTTCATTGTAGAGCTACCCTTGTGACATGGATTTCATTCCATTTTAGTAGTCGTGGATCGGTTTACAAAAATGGCACACTTCATTCCAACCACTAAAACCCTCACCAGTGAAGGTACGGCCAAACTCTTTCTACAGCATATGTATCGTTATCACGGATTACCGGATGACATAGTTTCTGATCAAGGCCCACAATTCATCTCTAGCTTTTGGAAAAGCTTATTCAAGCTACTCGGAGTACAAATCAACCTCTCCTTGGCCAATCACCCACAAAGTGATGGGAAAACAGAGAGATTAAATCAAGTTTTGGAATAGTATCTTTGTTGTACTCTCAATTATCACCAGGATAATTGGGTCGACCTCCTACCGTTAGCAGAATTCTCCTATAATAACAGTTTTCATGCCTCCACCCGTCACACTCCACTCTTTGATAATTATGGTCAGCCCAAATAGGATATCCACAGACACTATCAAGTCAAGAGTCCAGGTGCTATTCATCTTACACAACAATTATCTGCAATTCACAAAGAAGTTACATTTCATATCAAAGAAGCTCAATCCAGCTATAAGGAAAGTGCATATCTCCATCGCATGCAGCATCCAAAATACAAAGAAGGGGATAAAGTGTGGATCCTTCGACGTGATCTGCGTTCATCTCGACCTTGTCAAAAGCTTGATTATCGAAGGCTTGGCCCGTTTAAAATTATCCATCAAGTCAATCGAGTCACCTATCGACTCCGATTGCCCTCATCTGAAAATCCATCCGATCTTTTATGTCTCAGTCCTAGAACCTTGTCACACATCTAAGATCCCAGGAAGATCCCTACAACCACCTCCTCCGGTTAAGATTCAAGGACATGAAAAATATGAGGTCGAGAAAGTCCTAGATTCTCGAGTTTTGCGTGGCAGGTTACATTACTTGGTGCATTGGAAAGGCTATGATGTTAGTGAACGAACCTGAGAACCAGCACACAATCTAGAACATGCATCTCTCAAAGTCTAATAGTTCCATCAACAACATCCCTGGAAGCCCAACTCAAGGAACACCACTGTTCCTCGTGGAACTCGTCGCTTGAGAGTCAGTCGTTGCCTACATCACCGCCTATGTCATCGCTAGAAGGATCTAGAAGAATATAGAAGGATCTAGAAGATTCTAGAAGTTCTAAAAGTATCAAGGAAATTCTAGAAGTTTCTAGAAGCATGGAGAAGATTCCAAAAGAATCTACAAGTTTATGGAAAGCTCTAGAAAGTTGAAGAAGGATCTAGAAGGCTCTAGCAGAACTAGAAGGATAAAGAAGCTTCTAGAAGCTTGGAGAATATTCCGAAAGAATCTAGAAGTTTTTGGAAAGCTCTAGAAATTTGAAGAAGGATCTTGAAGGTTCTAGAAGAACTAGAAGGATCAAGAAGGTTCTAGAAGATTCTAACCTCTTCAAGAAGAACTTAGAAAGTCCTAACATCCTCAAGTAACCTCCTCAAGCACTAGTATAAATAGGGATATTGGGCCACAAGCCCCTCAGTCTTGCCAACACCAGTTGTGAGGCTCCTATGAGGAAAACCCTCTTCTAGTTCTTGTCTTATGTTCAAGTCTTGTCCTTGCAATCAAGTCTTGTCTTGTACTCAAGTCATGTAATCCAAGTCTTGTATCTATCTCTCTTAATAAAGTATTAAGTCTTGTAATCAAGATTAAGCTTATCATCGAGTCCCAAGTTCTTGTATATGTGAGTGCCTCCTCTCGCTCTCTTCTAGTTCTATACACGCTCATAACAGCCTCTCTCCTATTCTTGGGGAAAGGTAAGGGAGCATGATTCCATCATCTTGTTTGACCTTGGCTCTACTCACAACTTCATCTCAATGGAGTTGGCCACCAAGTTGGGCGTTCAAGATTGGTAAGTTACTCCCTTGATTGGTAAGTTGAGGCTTTATGTCCAAAGCTACATCAACAAAGAATACTTTTTCATCTCTCCTCTCCAACACGAGGATGCTATCCTAGGGGCACTATGGTTCAACCGCATGGCAGCCAACATGAAGTTCCCTAAAAGGAGAATCTACTTTACTACAAGCAAAAGAACATGTATATAGATACTAGTGAATCTGGTCGTACTATATCACTTTTAAATCATCTTGCTTTTGATCAATCAATGAAGAGCTCAGTTTTTACGTACATGATTTTTGTTAGAGTCCCTAAAAGGTCCTAATACTTCATCAAATTTAAATGGTAGGAACCAAGAAGAGTTAGACTTGTCTAATTATCTAAAAGGATTACAATATGTGTTCATCGATGATATCCCTATGGACTTACCTCCAAAATGAGGGGATGGTGACCATCAAATTGAGCTCCTACCAGGAAGCTCACCACCTAACAAGCCTCCTTATCGAGCTTCCCAAGCTCAACCAGAGGAGATCATGAGGCAAGTACAAAATTTGGTTGACAAAGGGATGATGAGGCCTAGACCCTCTCCCTTTTGTTATCCAATCCTGTTAGTATAAAAGAAAGATGGTACATACCGTATGTGTGTGGAATATCGAGCACTAAACCATATCACTATCAAAAAAAAAAATTATGTGCCTCGGGGAGAAGATCTGTTTGATAAGCTACAAGGCTCTAGTACCTACTTCAGTAGGTATGATCTTAAAAGTGTCTATCATTAAATAAGTATAGTGGATGAAAGACCGTGTTTCGTACAACATTTGGACTTTATGAATATCTAGTCATACCTTTTGGCTTGACCAATGCACTAGCCATGTTCAATTGTCTAACGGAGAAAATCTTTAGACCCTATCGTAAATTCAATGGAGTGTTCTTTGATGATCTCATCATCTACTCCAAGTCCTTGGAGAAACACAAGCAACATCTCCAAGATATTTTTCAACATTTGAGGGAGAACAAGCTTTTTTCAACCAAAAGAAAAGCAAAATTTTCCTTCAAGAGATTCAATACTAAGGTCATATTATCTCTCAAGATGGGTCCATGAAAGTTAGACGTAATAAAAGCATGAACTAATCCAAGGAATTTCATGATCTAAGAAGCTTTATTAGTTTGTGTCCATATTATAGACGCTTCATAGCAAAACTCTCTCAAATAGCAGGATCATTACATGACTTAACAAAGAAGAACGTTAAGTATTCATTGAGTGCTAAGGAGAAAAATGCTTTTGACACGCTCAAAGAGAATCTTACCTCCCAACCAATCCTCATGCTTCCGAATCTCTCAAATCCATTTGAGGTTCAATGTGATGCTTGTGGTGATTGCCTTGGAGTAGTCTTGCTTCAAGAAGGCAATGCCATAGCATACGGGAGCCGAAGGCTCAATACAGATGAACGGATCTTATGCATTTATGAGAAAGACCTTTTAGGTTCTCTACATGCCCTAGACACATGGAAGCACTATCTGTTGGGGACTCCATTTATTTTACAAACAGACCACTAAAAGTCTCTCAAACACCAAGTAAAACTTGTCACTCTACTTGGGAGATGAAATGGGCCAAAGAGCAGATATGCTTGCGGCAACAACGTCTCTCAAGCACCAAATGGACTAGTCATCCATCTTGGAATGATGCCGTAGGGTAAAAAGGGATCCTCTACCCAATAAGGAAGATTGACTAATGACTAAGGCTTTATCTCTTCTACCTCATAGTCAAGAACGACTATCGTTTCAAGAGAGAGGTAATCTCCTAAAATCTAGTATCTAACCAACGTAAATGATTTTCTCATATTAAACTGATCATTTAATATGGGAAAATAAACCGGAAGAAGGGTTATAATATAGAAATTTTCTTACAAATATATACCAACATAGGGTCAATGGTAAAGGGGCCCAAATGAGAGATGGTCTATCAAAGAGCAAGGCTAGCCAAGGGACCTTAAAGACCTTAGGGTTAGCTTCATTGAAGATGTCCAAAGGTTAGTGTTAAAAGTACTTGGACCTTAGGTAATCTAGGGCCGAGCTTGAGGTGGGAACCCTACCCAAGCTTGAGGTGCTTGTTGTGCTTGATGATTAAGGTGCTTGTCGTGCTTGATGACTAAGATGCTTGAGGTACTTGTCGTGCTTGCCGACTAGCGAGCTTGAAGTGCTTGTGGGAACATTACCCAAGCTTGAGGTGCTTTGTTGTGGTTGTCTCTCATAATTCAAAGGCATCCCTACAAAGGAGGGGGCGAGCCCCAAAGCTAGGGGGATGAGAGAACACACACACACACACACACACACACACACACAAGGTAATCCAAGCCTCAAAAGGCACCAAGGACATATGTCAAGCCCCTACCCATGTTACCCTCATGAAGTGCCGAAAGCCTATTGGTTAGCCTCTCAAGGGTTCCAATGATAATTTAGTTGATTTAATTGATTTTTTTGCATTTATCAAGTCTTTCTCAAAGGGGAAAGGGGGACACTTATCCCATGACTACCCTTGTTTCTTGATATGCATTCTACATCTGATTGGCCAGGCTTGTTGGGGTCCAATGAGCTTCCAAGTTGAGCTAGAAGAGGGGGTCAACCAAAGAAAGAAGGGGGGTTTCTTGGGGGGTATACTCTCCCTCACACACTCACACACACTCTCATTGTGTGAAGTTTTCAAAGTGCAAGAGCTCCATCTCCTTTTCCAACCTAGTAGAGAAGTTGAGAGCCTACACCAACACTCTTGGCTATGGAATGCAAATCCAACCAAGAGCCATGCTTCAATGCTTAAGCTTTCCATCTTCTCCATCTTCATTACTATGATAATATGTCTGCTAGCAAGAAGAGTGATGATAAATGAGGAACTATTTTTTTCTTCTATGAATTTTTCTTCTTGCTCTTCCGTACCCTCATTCCCCACTAGCTGTCTCCACCTTCGAAGGTGTTTGAGACCTAAGGACTGAGGCTTGGGATAGTTAATACTTTTTACAAAGTTTATGTTATGCATGTGATGCATGAAGCTTTCCATATTCATTGCATAACCTAGGTCACAAGGAACACAAAGAGCGTATTCTACCAAGTCTCTCTTGATGTGAGAATCTATAACACAAATTCAGGTTGGAGGGGGGACCGGATCCACATAAATCCGGTCCTCAATTGTTGTCAACTTCTCTAACTCTCTCTCTGCAAAAGTATTGTTCATGCCAAGTTAATTAAGTACTATGATTATGCTGCTACCATCAATTAAGTCACCCTCTATGCTCTCAAAGTAGTCTCACAAAAATGCTCTCTTTAATTCTCCTAATTCCTCTACTCTCAATATTCATAGGCCATTTACATTACATAGAATATATCTTCTTTCTACAATCACCTGAGAAAACTTATCTAAAATTGTCCCTATACCCAAATTTTTGATTGGTACCTTATAGAGGGGTTGCACATCATGGGTAAAGCGTAAAGAACCATTTTTATTTGGATCTATCAACCAACTATTTGAATATGTAGCCTAAGTACAAATCTCCCATAGAATATATATCTCCCTTTCTGCAAATCCCTAGGAAAACTCATCTACGACTGGCCTTGTATTCAGATTCCTCATTTCTACCTTATTGATGGGTTGCATATCATGGATAAAACATAAAGAACCATTTATCATTGGAACTGTGAAGAACCACCTATTTGTATACAGAGCACGGGAAGGGTCCATAATACCCTTCTTGATCTTTTTGTTAAGAAACTCAACGAGTTTTAAAAAATGATTCTTTGAATCTGGAATAGGTAGAAAGTTCCAAGGTACATGAGAGATAGTAGAGACTCGAGAGTGAAGATTACTATAGAAACAACAATGTAAGGATCTCTACACCCTATCTGATGTGTCTGAAATGCAAAAAAGTTTCAATTTTTGGCATGAATTTCTTAAAAATATATTATTTTAGCTTTTGTCAAACTCTCATCACAACAAACCCTTAGCTCCTTCAAAGAATCATATGTAAACTTATGCCCACTCTTACTCCTATCTCCTGTCCTATTATAAACCTTTATCTTTCGCTTCAATTACTAAATAAGACCATTTTATAAAATCTTAGGCGCTTCATTAGACCATCCCAAATGCTTACTTGAAGAGAGAAAACCCTATTTGATGGCCTCACAAGCTCGCACATGAGGTAGACACACCACGCACGGGACTACTCTGTAAAGTAGCCCCCTAGCTTGAGCAACCATGGCCACCGTTGTAAATGTGTCATTGTGATATATGCTTCTTTGTCTATTTTTGGATTTTCTTTATCGATATATTGCCATTTTTAGCCCAAGCAAACTAGGAAAGATCCCCAAATTTGTGAGAAACTTCCCTTGTCCTCAAATTACATGTTGAAACCCACGTGTCAAGCACGTTGGATACATTCTTTATAGATATACATGAAACTTTCTATTTTAAGAGGAGATCAACCGCATTAGACTTTCCAAGAAAAATGAGCGTGCCACTTCAAAACACTTGACAATTGTACATTCCTAAATCAAGTTAAGCATTTATTCATTTCAAAAAATGCGCAAGAGTGTTACATTAAGGGCCTCATCTCTCTAGTAAGTAATGTACACAGTTGGAACCATGGCAACCTCTCACACATATGACATTATGTACATTGTAACATTTGGTCCCAGGTAGATATTTTATTTTCACATTATACACATGTCAACAACATCAAGTTTTGTGATGGCTGTGATATTGTACTATGCGTTTACTTGGACAACACAGTTAGACTATGGGGCACAGGGCACGATTACTTGCAAAATAAGCATAAGGAGAGAAATGATGAGGAAAATGTAGCAGCAAAATGATGATGGAAAATGTAGCAAAAATTTCAGGTCAAAGCAGTAGCCAACCACGCGAGATGACGAGATATGCTCCATCAGATGCTCCATCAGGAGATGACGAGAGATGGCACAGTAGCACTGCACCACGCGAGAGAAGAAAAATGTCACGTGCGTCTTCACTATTTCGCAGCATGGCGTCAAGTAGCGCAGCACCACGTAGTTGCCGGGAAGGTGCGGGAGAGAGAGAGAGAGAGAGAGAGAGAGAGAGAGAGAGAGAGAGAGAGAGAGAGAGAGAGAGAGAGAGAGAGAGAGAGAGAGAGAGAGAGAGAGAGAGATTTAACATCGTAGGAGAAATCCACAGAGAGAGAGAGAGAGATGAGAGACAGGGTCTCTACGCCTTCTCTATAAGAAGAGACGCGGCCACTCATCACGTTCCGCATGGCATGCAAAACTCAAAAGCGCTAACACTTTTCTCGATAATTGAGAGAGAGAGAGAGAGAGAGAGAGAGAGAGAGAGAGAGAGAGAGAGAGAGAGAGAGAGAGAGAGAGAGAGAGAGAGAGATAGAGAGAGAGAGAGAGAGAGAGAGAGAGACGCATTGATATTTGAAGGGCTAGAGCTTTGAATCATGTTTACAATATGTTTGTCTATGCTTTGCCAGCTACTTCTATAGAAGGACCCTTGACACAAAACATAATAGAGACGACTTCTTCTCTTATGAGGTTTTGGAGAAGGCACTAGTGCCCTTCTACCTGTGTTGCATTTATACGCCCGTATAACAAAAATTATACGTAGAAAACGTCAATATACGCCGTATCTCCGAATAATTACCGAATAGCCGTATAAAACATTTTTCGATCGATATATTTTTCAATCCAAAAATATATCGATCGAAAAAAGTATATATATACAATCGTCGCCGTATTCGATCGAAAAGCATTGTGGACATTCTTGGAGTTTGGAGAGCTTGGAGCTTCTGAGAGTTTGCCAGATAGAGACAGCGACTTTGATTTACAGCAGTTTTCAGGTATATTTTTTAAATTTTCAATAAATATTAACTTTTTTTTGTGTTGTGCCAGACTTGTGTGGTGCAGTAGTTTCGGCTCTCACCACAAAGTTGGCTTGCAGGTCGTAGACCACTTCGTGGTGTGTAGCCATAGGCCCATATGGCTCACTCCAGAGGTGTATAGAATATAGTTTTCTTTCCCGTGGTGTGTAGTTATATAACTCACTCCAGGGAAGGCTTAGGGTAAATTTAGATTCTCACTCGTATGGTGTAGTAGTATATCTCTCACCATAGAGATGAGTTAAGATTAGAGGTTGACTCGTGGAGTGTAGTAGGCATGATGCTACACCTCTCACTTCAGTGTCCTATAAAATTTACAATCTTAAAGTAAATCATTATTGATTATTCTACATAGAAGCACAAAAATTAACGTTCGTCATTTTAAGAGTGTAGAGATGCATACTTTATGCCCTCTTCATCTTAATACGACTTTCGTTATTTTTGTGCTTCTATTTCTGTAGTAATCATCATTGTTCATCAGCAGATGACTTGGTGTTACTCTGAACGTAGATATAAACAACAATTGATTTACATTTGAGATTGTTGAGCTGTTTGCTGATGGTTGTGTTGTGCGTGCCACACACTCCATTAGAAATAGCTTATAAAATTTACAATTTTAGATTAAGTTTTTCTGTCATATGTGTTACATAGAAACACAAGCGTTACCACTCGTTATATTAAGAGTGAAGAGATGCATATTTTCATGCCCTCTTCATCTTAGTGTGACATACTGGTTACTCGTGTGTTTCATATTCCAAAAGAACGTCATTTTTCATCATTAAATGACTTGGTGTTGTTTTGGACGTAAACACATACGATAGGTAACTTACATCTGCAACTGTTAATTTATCCACTGATAGTTGTGTTGTGAGTTCCACACACTTTATCAGGGATTAGATTGATAAAAACTATCAATCTATTTTACAACAGCATCCAGGACTTGTGCTGAGAATATCTCACACTAGCTGAGTTGTTCACATATACGATTTTCCAATCCTTTATATGTAATTTCTTTCATCATCTCACACTTATGCACATAGCAGGGTCCAGTTCTTGTGCTAAGAGCATCTCACACTCTTGGCCTGTTTCTCTCTCCCTCTCTCTCTCTCTCTCTCTCTCTCTCTCTCTCTCTAAATTAATTTTCATGGTCGATTCGCACAATGTGGTTTGTAATCATAAGATTTTCTCTTTAATTTGCAATAATTTAGTATTGTTTAATAAATTTGAATCATCATTTAATATATATAGGGTTAACACTCATTATATAATAACTATGTTACTATGGTGTACAATCATTTCGTAAGATTCTTAATTTATAATTTTGTCATACAAATATGGCAGACACGAAGCTAGCGAAACATCAACGAAAGTTCGTCTCCGAAGTGATTGTGAGACACTTCCATTACTCCTCAGAGGCAGAGATTAGACGTTGCTTAAACCCTGTCGCTCCGGAGCATTTTTATCAGCTTACAGAGACTCTAACCAAGTCTGTGTTTGAGCAGCTCCAGGCAGAGTTTGCACCAGCTATTTTTGACATAGCCCTCCTGACATCAGGTGCTCTAGTAAATATGGTCAAACAAACCATTGGACAGATCATGAAAACCTTTCAAGAACTGAAAAATCCTGCAATTACGTCCTTGCCAAACATAGGTGAGCGCATACATCTTGTGCAATAGCTTTCCACGGAGTTCAAGAGCAAGAAAAAGGTAGAAAGAGCAGCAAAGCGTGCAAGAGTGGAAGACAGCTCTTCTGAAGCTGCTGCTGGACCAGAAATCATTCTTAGAACAGAGCCTGCAACGTCATCCGTTGCTACATTAGACCTCTCTCAACTACCACCTATTTTACACCTTTTACCCGACACAGCTGTCTTCAATATCCAAGCTCCACAGCTACGAGAGGGAAGATGGGCACATTTGAAGCGAGTGGGTGTCACACATCCCACTTTCAAAGATCAACTGTATGCTGCAAAAGTGTTCAAAGTACACTTACATGGGCCCACCATGGAGCAACAGGTCAAAGACGAAGCAAAAATTTTGGATATTTCACATCGAGGTATTATCTACCCTCTTGCCATGGTGCGCCACGTAGAGCGACCAATGCTCATTTCACAATTTTGGAATGGCGGCCATGTGGAGCAATGGATCAAAGAATGCACTGCAGACGGCAGCCAACCTGTCATCCACGATTATGTACTCACTGCAGGAACAGTAGAGCTATTCCAGGAGAATATTTTGCAGATCATCAATGCTCTCCTCCAAACTCTAAAGTATATACATTCGCATAACTACCTCCACAATGATCTACACTCTCGGAATATGATGCTGCATTTTGGCGAAAAATGTGTTTATGCCGGCATTGTGGATTGTGGTTCATGCACCAAAACAAATACCACAGCCGGTTTTCCTCCTCTACGCGATATGCAGATAGAAACTAGAAAACAATATGAGAGAGATTATCCATGGGCAGCCCCCGAATGTATATCTAGTAATCCTCCCTCCTGGACCAAAGCTATGGATATTTATTCCATGTGTCATACATGTAAACGCATTTTGAAGTGCTTACCAGAGCCCCAAGAACAAAGCAAGAGACATTTTTGAGTAATGTACTTGCTCATCTTGAAACCGGCAAGCGCCTAAACCCCAAAACCCAGCCTAATGCTTTTGACCTCTCCTTATGTCTAAATGGTGCCCATAGAGTGGGTTACAACATTGTAATGACATCTGGCTTACGACCAGCTGATGATTAATGAAACACAAGTCTCATGATTTCATCATTGTTTTACTTTTGGTGTCAGATTTAATTGTATGTTTAATTGAACAAAATATCTATGTTTGTCATTTGATATACTATCCAATGTCAAATTAATTGAATGGGTATTTAAAAGTAATGACATGTTCACCTAATATGCAAATATGGAAGAAGAACTCAACCACGCTGAAGCTTAGGCAATTTTTAAAGAAGAACAAGTTAGATGTGGACAAGCAGATCTTTCTACTATTGCGAACATTGAAGAAGATGAATCTAAGCTGCAGGGCGAACCACTAACCCTTAAAGAGTGCAAAAAGCTTTGCCCTAATCACTTTGTACGCCATCAACTATTTCAAATAAGTGGCAATGCAAAAGATACAGCTCCGTTAAAGCTCTCTGATTTGCAACATAAAGGACTGGCACGTGTATTGTTGCAAAGGTTTATACGACAAGAGAGATGCCTACCAAACAACAACCAAGTAGCAATTTACTTTATCCAACAATGCTATGTTCAATATGTTTTGCTGAAGAGAGTGGATTGGTCAGATCGTCCACGCACCGCTGGCGTTGGACGTGGACGCATTGCAGAAAAGGTGGCAGCACACAATGCAAATAATCCAATGCCTCCTCACAAGCGTCTTATTGTTTTACTTCCTGAAGAGTCAGAAACACTGACTGAATTAGCCAGCCAAGGACAAGACCTTGCCAGCCAAGGAGAAACACCGGACATGCTTCGTGGCCGTATTCTTGAGCTTGAAATAGAGTTAAGTGATACACAAGCAAAGCTTCAACGATATGAATCATTGTATGGACCTTTGCCAGATGATACTACCACTTCACATAAAGATGGTGCTCAACCATCCCCTGAGCTAGGAATTACAGATTTTACCATAGACCAGCTTATAGCAAATCTATCAAACTCATAAGTCACTCACAAGCTTTTTGTAATCTCAAAATTATATCAAACTCTTTTCGATTGAGAATTTCCCAGAACCTTATTGTAATTTCAAACCTACATCGACTTTATGTAATTGTTATTCGACAAGATATTATCGGCAATTTATATTTGTGTGTGAGTAAATATGTGCGTATGAGAGAGAGAAAGAGAGGTTTTGATGTGAACGACAATGATACCACTTTCTTTCATCATATGCAAAAACTTGTTAAGTATTACAATGGTACTCTCACAAATCATCTCCATCTTCAAAAACTGCAACCATATCATCTACTTCGTCCATATGTGAGCATTCTGAAACTGTCTCCCATTCCATATCATCTTCATCATCAACTTCTGCAGAAATAGCTTCATGCGTTTGGAAGACTCCATATTGCTTTTGAGCGGCTCTAGTTGCAATGTTTTGAGGCTTATAAATAAGTCTCATATTGCAAAAAACATACACCAAATCAACAGCCCGTTTAGTATGAAGTCTGTTTCGCTTTTTCGTGTGCACAAAGTCGAATGCTGACCAATTTCGTTCACAACTTCCACTTGATGCAACTACTGATAAAACTCTAAATGCAATGTGTTGCAACTCCACTTTCTCTCCACCATACTCCTTCCCCCATAAAGGTGCACTTGTTTTGCCAATGGCATCTATATGCCACGGATCTTGAAACATACCAGTTTTGTTGGCATAATCTACTCGCTGATGAAAAGCTGTTTTTCCATCTTCGTGCCCTAAGAGTTGGGAGCACACTGTTTTGAAGTCCGACATAACTTCTTTGTTGGCAGATTGTTGATGCATTTGAAACTTAGGATCCAATACAAAAGCCGCACCATACAATGGCGTATGCAACTGCACCCAACGCTTGTTAACAATTGTAATCATGGTAGCTTTATCCTTTGCACCAAAACTGACATTTTCTCTTAGCTTGCGTATAGCCTTTGACATATACCAGTAGACCCGACCAAAAATAAAAGAATCTGTGTCAACTGCTCTCAAAAGATCTACAAATGGCTTAGACACAATTACTATTCTTTCTACATTACGCCAAAAGACTGGCGAGTTTACTATTTGTGCACATCGACCAACTGCTTTCTGATAACTTGGGTACTTGCTGAGCCATCCATCCCATCTTCTGTATGCTAAGGTTTCCATCAATGCATGCTTCAACTCTTGCAAAGCAGCAAGAACATAGTATGCCGTAGAAAACCTTGTTGCGCAAAATATTTGCAGATCTTTATTTGGTGACTTGGTTCGAAAAAGAGCATACGAAAATTGATGCTCTCTAATGAATTTCACCACATGATTTGCATCCAATAAAGTTTGCTTCACACATGCCATTTTACCAATATCTTTTAAAAGCAAATTTAAAGTGTGAGCTGCACATGGTACCCAAGAAATCTCCGGATACTTGACTTGAATAGCTCTTCCTGCTCCTTTGTAGTTGGCCACATTATCTGTGACAATAGCAGTCACATTCTTTGGTCCACCTGCCTTTGCAATTTCACGCTCATACACCCCTGCTAGGTAGGTGATAGTCTTCTCTTTCAATGAGCTGTCAATTGCTTCCACGAACATAGCCCCTCTAGGGTTAATAAGCATTACATTGATTAAAGGTTTTTTTTTACAGTTAGTCCATCCATCCAATGCTATGGTGCATCCATATGCTGGAACAAACTCTAGGACTGTGTGTTTGAGAATGGCTTCAGTACTGTCTTTGACTTTATCAAGATATTCAGTTCGCATCTTGTTATAGTCAGGAAGCACAAATCCTTTTTTGGTTGTACTCATCAAAGCATCTTGAAATATTGGATTGCGCATAACATTGAACGATATGCCACACGCAACAAATGCTTGTGTCCATTTTAAATGCAACTCAAGCAACCATTATTTACCTAATGCTTCAGGCATTGTCTGTCCATTGGATGACGCTCTGCCGGATTTGCTTATGATAGGAACTCCTCCTGATGTAGAAGCATGTCCATGAAGAGGGTTCAATTGAGAACTTTGATCATTTACTTGAGTGGTACACACCTCTTCTGTTGCCTCATTGCATACAGATGGTTCAATATTCGCATGAATATCTTTAGAAACATCACCTTTATGTTTAGCTCCAAGAATCAAATTTACTTTGCGAGAATACATGGCAAATTTTTCATGAATATCTTTTGGTGGTGCCCCTCACTTTTCAACATTGTCAGGGACTTTAAACAAATGCTCTTTAATTCTGGTTGCATTACCATTGAACTCGTGGCCACAAGATTTACATTTAAGTCGAGATGTATTTCTCCCAGCTTTCAACTCATGCACATAACTCCACTCTTGTCCTTTCACCATGATGCACAAAAATAGTTTGCTAGTAAAAACAAAGTCAATGATCATTTTCATAATCAAAATCAATTAAAACATTAAATTAATTTAACTAACAATGATTGAACGAAATTAAAATAATTAAAAACAATGATTGAACAAAAATACAATAATAAAAAACAATACCATTGGATTACATATAAATTGCATCGATTTATCTAAAGTGCAAGCTTGTGTCTTTAACACATTACAATAATCAATAATTACAATTAAATCAAGTATTAAAATGATTATAATTATAAATTACTATACATACAAGAGCTATAAGTGACATTTTTAAATGTCAAAACGATAATCACTTACGATACTTGATAATTATCGTATCTATGTAAAGTGCGAACAAAAAGTTCTTACACTTTACCATATATTTTTAAGCGATTATCTATCTACAACGCGAGCATATGTATTCTCTCACATAGTATGGTAGATTTTGCAGTCCAAATAAAGATAAGAGAATATCATTATTTTTGGATATGTTTTTCCTAAATTTTTACTCTAGTGAGAGCATAGCAGTGTGAATAGCTCTACACAAAACGTAAAAATATAATTTTGTTTCATTATATTCATTTTGAAGTGAGAGAAAATCTCTACACATCAAAATCAAACTTTAAATTACATAAAATTAATTTTTATGTAATTATATTTTTAAACTAATTATCTCATGTGAGAGTACACTCTACACACAACGATAATATCTTACTTTTTTTTTATTAGTCACTTTCAAGTGTCAATTAATTGAACACATTGACAAGTGATTCTTATAATTACAGTTTGTATCAAGTGAGAGATTAAACTCTTCACAAAATACAAACTTTCAACTATTTACTAAGTTTTTCAAAACATATTCATATATTTGAATCACAAAACTTAAAATTCTATTGAATTTTAATTTTTATTACATTCAAATTGTTTTATTTTTTTACAAATTACATTTTTTGATCGTTTGGTGAGAGTACTCACATGGAAAACACTAACTTTGAAAGCTGGTATGAGACCTATCGCGTGTTACTATATATACTAACATATTCGATCGTTCTAATTTTAGATCGAAAATACTTTCGATCGAAAAGTTTTTCGATCAAAAAATTAAGAAGTTATACGATTGGCCGTTTCTGATGATGTGGCACCGTATAATACGGCCGTATACTTTAGATAAACGAATAATATACCCATTATTCGCGTATTATACGTCTCCCGAATAATGAATAATGCAACTTAGCCTTCTACCCTAGTGGCAGGAAGGCTCTTGAGGTCCTCAAATGATGGACATATCCACCTTAATTGTATTGACGAGGGTGTGATTCTTGTCGAGGAAGAAATCGATGCCATTATCAATGACTTTGGTGATTTTGCACCACTCTTGCCCTTAGACAACATGTGCCTCATGTGACATACACACAAAAGAGTGACCACATCCTATGTAATTATATGCACCATACTGGTTTATTTCGTAGCAGTAGTCGACACAAATAACCGATAGAGGTAACATTCTTTCAATGATGATGGGCCTCGCTTGGTGTGGGGATGGAGCACCATGTTTCTAATGGGATCTCCAGTACCCACTTCATCAACACATGGGCAGACATAGCAAAGGGGGGAAGGCATTCGACGTCATCCTTTTATCAACCGTACCCTTTTGCGGATGCGTGACCCATCTACACCAACATTTTCGCACATCGAGTATCAACCTCCCCCTTCACTATTGCCCTCTAGCAAATATGATCGCGACACTGCAGTACAACCAAATGTAGTGGCAAAATGCAAGAACAAGCTCTCTTCACATCATAATCACAGTGGGCCTACAAATACGAACGACAATGTGGCCTGCAACCTTTTCTTCCTCACTCGAGCACATGTAAAAATTATGGTTGATTGCACAATTGCATAAGGTAGGGTTCATATGTCTCGTTTTATAGTGTATTTTTCCCAAAAATCTAGCATTTTGGTCATAGATGCCTATAGACATAATGTATTTTGGCATAAATATTGCTTGCCTCATTGCCTTAATCTTAAAAATTGAGATTATGAAAATGCTTTGTTTTGAGCACTCCCAATCACACCCATGCAGAACTTCAACTCTGATGGCTAGCTCTTAGAATAAGTCTCAAGCATTTTCTTTTGTAGCGTGTTAGTCCAATAACAAGTGACGATTTACGTTACGGTTGTTCATAATTTATTGTA
Organism: Adiantum capillus-veneris; assembly: GCF_014529385.1. Lineage (NCBI taxonomy): Eukaryota > Viridiplantae > Streptophyta > Polypodiopsida > Polypodiales > Pteridaceae > Adiantum > Adiantum capillus-veneris. The sequence continues at coordinate 54,169,130 of NC_140942.1, read as the reverse complement.
ATATTATGTTCATATTTTGTGTAATTTGAACATATTCACTGTGTGGTGCTACATTTAAGGTGTTTTCTAGGGAAAATTGTTGATATTGAGCACTTTAGTTTTGGCAAGTTGTGGAGCTGCAAGCGAAGGCAATGGATGGAACAAGAGGGGTGACATACACCACATACGAGGCAGTGGCAACACATGTGTGGAGGTGTGTGTCAAGGGCATGCGGGTTGAGTGAGAAACAAGAGACAAAATTGTACATAGCAATAAAAGAGAGGAGCCGATTGCAACCAGCCTTGCCAAGAGGCTACTTTGGCAATGCCATCTTCACTGCCACACCCATGGCACAAGTCGGTGAGCTAGGCAAAGGCCCACTAAGTGTGGGTGCCCAAAGGATTAGGGAGGCCATCGCACGTATAGACGATGAATATTTATTTTCACCACTTGATTATTTGGAGCTATAACCTGACCTATAGTTTCTTGTTCGAGGTGCCCACACCTTTCGCACTCCTAATGTCCGTTTCACCTCTTGGACCCACCCTTCCATCCACGATTGCGACTTTTGGTTGGGGCTGCCCCATCTTCATGGGCCCTGCTGGCATCCCATTTGAAGGCCTCGCTTTCATGCTTCCTAGCCCCTTTGGTGGTGGTGCCCTCTCCATTTCCCTTGCCCTTGCCTCCCACCATATGCCCACCTTTGAGAAACTTTTCTACCAGTTTTGACTGTCTCCATTGCCCCTATTACTCTTTTTTTGTACGAAATGGGCATGCTAACTTTTGTATAAGTATTTTTAGCTTGCATGGTCCGTCTCTTAATTCTCTAAGATTGCTTCAATGGGCATGTGGGTTTCTCTCGTTTTAAAACACCCGTGTGATTCTTCACCTTGTTTGGCTAGCCAAAGCTTTACAAGATTGACCTTGCTATGCTTTTTTTTATTGAAATGCATTTTCATTAATTAAGGTCCACTTTTGACACCTAGTTTCCAAACGCAAGAAAAGCATATCCACATGTTGCATGGAGAGGAACAGATCTTAGGATGATTAATATTTTTCAAAAATCCTTGCATGGAGAGCATGTTGATTTGTGACATTTTGCCTTCAATGTGTTGATTTGGGCAAGACTTTATTACATTCTAGGATTACAAAAGTATGGGCAGCATTTTATTGTCACGTAAGATATTCCAAGAAGGAGATTATCCATGTTGACATTAGTCTGGTGTTCTTAAAACTTACATTCTTGCCATTCATTCTAATTTCTTTCGCTACTCATTTCTCTTATAATCTTGATCGTTGAGGCCTTGATCTGGGTCAACAAGAATTGCTGTCGATGTTATGCATTTCAATGTAGTTTTAAAGCTCACCTTGGACTTCAACTTAGAGCATCCATACATTCATTGGTATGATATTATACATATGATTGGATGTGTGTGTGTGTTGTGAAGGGTGGGGGGTAGATAGATAGATAGATTTCATTATCGTCCTCGGAGGTCAAATATGACCTATGGGACAATCAGTAAAACATGTACAATAGAGGTTCCTCTATCTAAGAGGGTACAATGTCTGCAATAACACATGTAGATGTTTGGGGGGGGTGGGTGGGTGGTGGGGTGGGGTGGGGTGGGGGAGGGGCTAGCCCTGGGGGCGATACAACAAAATTGCAACAAATGTTGCCTAGGGGGATAGGGGTGGCTAAGGGGGAGGAGGTGGATGTTGGGTGGGTTTCCATGTGCGAAACTCCTCAATGATGGTTGTATCACCACGATAGACGGCATACTTACCTGCGGCCTGTGCATCTTGTATCTTGTGTAGCTCTTGCTTCTTTATCTTATGTTGGGTGGGGGCTAGAGCCTCGCTAATCCATATAGTTGTGCCCTTGAGAAGATACATTTGTTTCAAGAGTGCTATGCGGTCCTCTTTGGTCTTAAAAACAAGGCTCCTTGGTTGGTGCGGGGATCTTGATCGACGAATTCAATGGTGGGATTGTCAAACTTGACTCGTTGGATAGCATTGTTGAGCTTGGTTTACGTAGTAGGAAAATCGTCATTCTCCTCCCACCAAGAGGAGGGTAAGTCACCGATGCGCATAGTCAATTCAAGGCCTTCCCTATGACGACGTTCTTGCAGGCACTCCTCCACTTTGAAGGGGATGGTAGCATCATTTTCTTGAATTTGGGTGGCTAATGAAGCCACATTCATTGCTGCAAAAACTTAATATTTTTTACATTCGAAAATTACAAAAGTATGGGCTGCATTTTATTGTCTGGTGTTGTTAAAACTTACATTCTTTCCATTCATTCAAATTTCTTTCACTGCTTATTTCTTGATCTGGGTCAACAAGAATTACTGTCGATGTTATGCATTTCAATGTAGTTTTAAAGCTCTTGGACTTCAACTTAGAGCATGCATACATTTCATGGTATGATATTATACATATGATTGGATGTGTGTGTGTGTGTGTGTGTGTTGGGGGGTTTGGGGGGGGGGGGGGAGAGAGAGAGAGAGAGACCCTCAGGCTGATGTCACCTCAACATGGTCTCATACTTCAATTTAGAAGAAGGTGTATAAAATGATGCTAATGTTGACATGTATGAAAAGTATTCCTCTTGTATAACCCAACACTCTTTATTCGTCTTGTATTCCTTAGCACTCCTTGATTGTATGTCCATTTTAGGCTAGATCTGGGAAGCTCTATGCAGTTTTCTTTGCAATAGAAATGGAAGGCTTCTCTCTAGAGGCATTATCCTTAAAATGCCCTTCTCAAATGAGGGTTGGCCAAGGAATTCGAATTGTCTTCATGGATTCACAAAGATTATATCTCCATACTTGCACTCACTTTCTTGAAATGAACTTAATGCATGTCATTCTGGTGGATGATGGCTAAATGTTCTAGTTTTATTAGTGGTTGATCAATCTTCAGTTTGTCATCGTTACCATGTTTGATTTTTTCATCCACCATGGGTGCCGAGATGTGTGATGCTGCATGCCAAAGATAGCAACAACTATAGCAAAGATTCTAAGACCTTATTTTTGCAAAAACATAATATCGTTTATATTCTAAAATTACAAAAGTATGGTCAGCATTTTATTATCAAGAAAGATATTCCAAGAAGCAGATTCTCAATGTTGACATTAGTCTGGTGTTGTTAAAACTTGCATTCTTGTCGTTCATTGAGATTTCTTTCATTGCTCATTTCTCTTATATTCTTGATCATTGAGACCTTGATCTGGGTCAACAAGAATTACTATAGATGTTATGCCTTTCAATGTAGTTGTAAACCTCAGCTTGGACTTTAAATTAGAGCATGAATAAATTCGATGGTATGATATTATACCTATGATTGGATGTGTGTGTGTGTGTGTTTGTGGGTGGAGAGAGAGAGAGAGAGAGAGAGAGAGAGAGTCAATGGAGATAAGTCGGATCACCCCTTCCCTCAATTGAGCATGGGCTTGTCTTTTGAACCAACTCTTAGGGTGTGTGCACCGACTCTTTTCCAGCCGCAACATGTGTTGAATAACCCATGTGATAGGCCATTTGAAATCAAGTGTAGACTCCTACCTTAGGATGATGATGTATATGGGGATGTCCCACCCCTTGATGTCATCGTCTGTGTATGCTATATTCACGTTAAAATATATTTTATAGGACAAATGCCTCTACAAGAGAATAATATCAAGGATGAACTACTAAAAAAAAATCAAATGATGCAATAGATGAAGAAGAAGACAAGTTGCAAGCAAAGGTGTAGTAGCCAATTGAAGAATTGACAAAGGAACACATATTGCTTGTATATGAGATGTGAGTGATCCTTGGCCTCATGATTAAGTCTTTTTTGGGATAGCCCAAAAGCTTGGTCGAAGGTGATTCATTGTTTGAGGGGAGAAACCTTAAAAGGACAAGGGTAGTGTGTCCCTGGTGGGAAAGGTTTCGAGGCAAGCTGACTCCTGTACTATGTTCTAGGCTCCCTTTAGATAGGCCAGGGAGCCTGTTTTATAGGAGGGGGTTGGGTGCAGGAAGGAACATAATTAGTTCCCATTTCGTTTCAATGGTATCAAAGCTCATACCATTATTCTTATGGGTGTCAGAAGGGCCCTTCAGGCTAATTCCAAGGTGATGCATGCCGCCTCACACATGGACTCATACTTCAATTTAGAAGAAGCTGTATAAAATTATGCTAATGTGAATAAACAAATTTAGGGTAATGATTGGTTGACATGTATGCAAAGCATTCCTCTTGTACTATATAACCCAACAGGGCTAGATTTGGGAAGCTCTATGCACTTTTCTTTGCAATTGAAAGGGAAGGCTTCTCCCTAGAGGCGTTATCCTTAGAATGCCCTTATCAAACAAGGTTTGGCCAAGGAAGTTGAATTGTCTTCATGGATTCACAAAGACTATATCTCCATACTTGCACTCACTTTCCTAAAATGAACTTAATGCATGTCGCTCTAGTGGATCAAGGCCAAATATTTTAGTTTCTTTTGTGGTTGATCACATCTTCATTTTGTCATCATTACCATGTTTGATTTTTTCATCCACCATGGGTGACCCGATGTGTGTTGCTACATACCAAATATGGCAACAACTATATTGGACATTAGTCATGTTGAGGAGGGAAGGTATTAGCATGGGTCATCCTCGCTCCACTTTTTATTACCTAGTTCTAGCAAATGAATGAAAAGGCTTCTGTCAAAAGGCAATGGACATCCTTTGAATCCATTTACCTAGAAAGGGCTGGCCAAGGAATTTAGCCTATCTTCGTGATGCAAAAGGATGATGACAATATGTCAGTTTGATGGATGAAAAATACATGTATTAGTTTCAAACATATTAGTAGTTTGGCCATAGCTTCATTCTATCTTGATTACCATGTTGCATTTTGTCATCTACCGTGGGTGAGGGGTAAGACTCAAAAGTAAGCTTGGACCTCTAGAAATGGAGTTCTATTTCTGTGGTGCTACATCTTGCAACTTGCAACAACTATGGCAATCCATAGACTCAATGGGGATGAGTCGGATCATCCCTTCCCTTGATTCAGCATGGGCTTTGTCCTATGCACCAACTAGATTATGGCATGTGCACCATCTCTTTTCCATTCATCGCATGTGTGGCATAACCCATGCGATAGGCCATTTGATATCAAATGTAGACTCCTACCTTAGGATGATGATGTATATGGTGATGTTCCACCCCTTGATGTCATCCTCTATGATTGCCTATAAACTACATTCATCTGCAAGACATATTTTGTATGCCAAATGCCTCTACAAGATAAGAATATCAAGTATGAGCTACTAAAAAGGATCAAATTTTGATGCAATAGATGAAGAAGAAGATGAGTTGAAAGGGAAGTGTAGTGGCAAATTGAAGAATTTAAAAAGGACCGCATATTGCATCTATATGAGATGTGATCTATCCTTAGCCTCATGATTGAGTCTTTTTTGGAATAGCTTAAAAGTTTGGTCCAAGGTGATTCATTGTTTTATGGGAGAAACCTTATAAGGACAAGGGTAGTGTGTCCATGGTGGGAAAGGGTTTGAGGCAAGGCCTCCCCTATCCTTTTAATGGTGTCAAAGCTCATACAAGTATTCTTAAGGGTGTGAGAAGGGCCCTTGAGGCTAATTCTAGCACTAATGCCTTACTTTGTCTACAAAAGCTATGGCATGAAACTAGTCTTGTCGTAGAGTAGAGGCATTGGTGAATTAGATTTGTGGCCTATTGGTGGCACCAAAAGTGTGCACCACTCCATGTTGAGTGTTTTATGATATAGCACCAACTTGCAATGAGGTCTATAGTGACAAGCATGGGTGTTTCTCTCTTAGAATCTACTTAATGATGCCGCCATTGTGCTATGAGTGAGTTTTTTTAATGTGCTTTTGAGACCATAATTGGATGTAAATTCCAAGGTACATGAAGGATAGTTAAGATCACCATAGGTGCAAAAATACTAGGATCAACACATCCTATCTCATGTGGCTGTAAAGCAAAAGCCTTACCATGTCTTGATAAAAGTTTTGTAAAACACCTCTTCTCTTCTTATGTTAAAAACTCCCCACAATGAACCTTTAGTTCTTTTGGAGATTCCATTATGAAATTGTGTCCATTTCTTTTTAAATCTCTAGGATTTGGTTTCAAAGAGGTTTCTTCTAGCTTTTCCCCAGAATTTGATGGTAAAGGCAAGGGCAGTGGTCTTACTTTCTTTGCTACAATTTTGTACCTGGTCTCTACTTACACTGCTAGTCCTTCATTGACATTGAATCCTTTCTCCTTTTCAAAAGCCTTAACATCATTTCATACATTTTGAGAGTGCACACTTTCACAATATGCCTTCCAATAATTGGTCACCGATTCCCCAAAGAGATGTCTTATAATGTTTTTGGTAGCTCTAATCATCCCCAACCATGAATAGTTTCTATTGGAAACTTGCCCTTCAGGTAAAGAATTTTAAACATAATATTAATTTTGGAGCCATGATCTATCAATGCAACATACAGCTCTTCAAGGTCACCCACCTTGACCAAAGTTTCTTTTGCCGCTCTTTCCCAATGACTTTTAGAGTAGCGTCTTTTATGTGAGGCATCATCTTCATCATCGTCATTCAAAACACTAACACAAATATCTATTTCACGAGACTGGTAGCATCCTACCACATTATCATCACATTCTATGTCTTATAAATGTATTTCTTGCACCTTCCATGGCTCTCGTTTACCCTATGATTATGGAGGAATAGACTCAACAAGAGTCTGCCTCTTTCTTTTCATGATATCTATAATATCCTCATGGAAATCACGTTTAGCTATGCGAAGAACTTCACCCAAAGTAAACTCAACATTACTATTCAAAATACTTTCCTCCAATATCTCTTTGTCCTCTTGTCCTTTCATGACAAAACCACGAGGTTGTGTTACATTAACTTCCTCAAATATGTCACCATTCAAGAAAGAAGTAACAATGTCTAACTGATGAACATCCCAACAAAAATGAGTTGCCAATGCACATAGAACACGAATAGTAGTCATACGACAAGTGGGAGCAAAAGTTTCTTCATAGTCTATGCCTTTCTGTTGTGCATAGCCTTTTGCAACAAGTTGAGCCTTATGGTGATCAACCTCACCATCCGGCTTGCATTTCAACTTGTAAACCCACTTTGTACCAATGGCCTTTTTTCCAGGCGGAAATTCACATAAAGTCAATGTGTCATTTTCTATAAGTGCATCATATTCTGATTGCATGGCAACCATCCAATTTTTTGAATTCTGTGCTTCATCAAAAGACACAGGTTCCTCAACATCATGTAAGCTAGACACAACCAAAGCATAACAATCTGATGCATAAGATGCATGGCTAGCGCCTGAACGAGTACGACTAGACAAAGGTGCATCCAATTCAATGTCACGCAGTGTATGCACCAGCCATTTTGGCATACTTCTAGCCTACTCATTTTCAGCCCTTTACTCATCAAGTACATCATTTACATCTGCATCAGTAATAGGGTGATTTGTGACATTTTTGAAAACCCACTTAGGCTATACATGTGACTCATTGGAATTTACATTCAAACTTTCACCATTCAAAAGAGTCAACAAAGTGTCATAAATGTCCTCTAAGATTACTGTCTCTAGTACATGACAACAAGGGCTGAACAGATCTTCCACAAACACTACATCTCGGGAAACCAAATACGCTTTGTTTGCGGATGATACAACCTGTAACCTTTTCTTTCAGCACTATAAGCAACAAAAATACATTTGACAACCTTATCATCCAATTTTTTGTGTTGTGTTTGTGGCACCAAAGCATATGCCAAACAACCAAAAACATCATGTGCTCAATAAAAGGCTTTCTATCATGCCATGATTCATATGGAGTAATAGACTGCAAAGCTTTCGTAGGACACGTGTTAAGTACATAAGTGGCACACATGAGACCTCAAGCCAAAAAGAATGCATCAACGCTTGATTTTTAACCATACATCGTGCCATTTTTGTAAGTGACCTGTTTCTCCTCTCAGCAACACAATTTTGCTGAGGTGTATATAGCAATGTACGTTGGTGTTTTATCCCACGACTAGCCAGAATGCATTAAATTCATGAGAATTTGGACTTCGCTTTAAGCGGAAATACACACGAATGTCTGGAGTAGTCATCAATGAAAGTCACGAAGTAAAGGTAATTGCCCAAGGACGGAGTTTGCATGGGCCCACAAACATCACTATGCACAAGCTGCAATGTGCATGTGGCCCTAACTGAACCATCCTTTGGAAACTTCGAACGCTCCATCTTAGCCAAAATACAGCCTTTACAAACATGTTGGGCAGGTGCTCCAAGAGGCGGCAAAGAAGCAACTATATCATATTTCTGCAAACGCAGCGAACAACCAAATTTCAGATGTCCAAAATGTGCATGCCTAACTGATGTCTAACTGATGTACATCCCAACCAAAATGAGTTGCCAATGCACATACAACACGAATAGTAGTCATACGACAAGTGGGAGCGAAAGTTTCTTCATAGTCTATGCCTTTCTGTTGCGCATAGCCTTTTGCAACAAGTTGAGCCTTATGGCGATCAACCTCACCATCCGGCTTGCATTTCAACTTGTAAACCCACTTTGTACCAATGGCCTTTTTTCCAGGCGGAAATTCACATAAAGTCAAAGTGTCAATTTCTATAAGTGCATCATATTCTGATTGCATGGCAGCCATCTGATTTTTTGAATTCTGTGCTTCATCAAAAGATAGAGGTTCCTCAACATCATGTAAGCTAGACACAACCAAAGCATAACAATCTGATGCATAAGATGCATGGCTAGCGCCTGAACGAGTATGACTAGACAAAGGTGCATCCAATTCACTATCACGCAGTGTATGCACCAGCCATTTTGGCATACCTCTAGCCTACTCATTTTCAGCCCTTTACTCATCAAGTACATCATGTACATCTGCATCAGTTATAGGGTAATCTGTGACATTTTTGAAAACCCCCTTAGGCTATACATGTGACTCATTGGAATTTACATTCAAACTTTCACCATTCAAAAGAGTCAACAAAGTGTCATAAATGTCCTCTCAGATTACTGTCTCTAGTACATGACAACAAGGGCTGAACAGAATCTTCCACAAACACTACATCTCATGAAACCAAAATACGTTTTGTTTGCGGATGATACAACCTGTAACCTTTTCTTTCAGCACTATAACCAACAAAAATACATTTGACAACCTTATCATCCAATTTTTTGTGTTGTGTTTGTGGCACCAAAGCATATGCCAAACAACCAAAAACATCATGTGCTCAATAAAAGGCTTTCTATCATGCCATGCTTCATATGGAGTAATAGACTGCAAAGCTTTCGTAGGACACGTGTTAAGTACATAAATGGCACACATGATGGCCTCAAGCCAAAAAGAATGCATCAAAGCTTGATTTTTGACCATACATCGTGCCATTTCTGTAAGTGACCTGTTTCTCCTCACAGCAACACGATTTTGCTAAGGTGTATATAGCAATGTACGTTGGTGTTTTATCCCACGACTAGCCAGAATGCATTAAATTCATGAGACTTTGGACTTCGCTTTAAGCGAAAATACACACGCATGGCTGGAGTAGTCATCAATGAAAGTCACCAAGTAAAGGTAATTGCCCAAGGAGGGAGTTTGCATGGGCCCACAAACATCACTATGCACAAGCTACAACCTTCGAACGCTCCATCTTAGCCAAAATACAGCCTTTACAAACATGTTTGGCAGGTGCTTCAAGAGGCGTCAAAGAAGCAACTATATCATATTTCTGCAAACCCAACGAACTACCAAACTTCAGATGTCCAAAATGTGCATGCCACAATTTTGAATCTAAAATAGCCCTTGAATCTGCAACTGCATTTGCAAAATTTTGTCCACACTTTTCATACAAAGTGAGATTATATAGTCCACGGCACAAAAAATCTAGATGCAACAATTTCATCACCAAAACTGAGATCATGAATTGTACATTTGGCATCCACAAATTTGACTACAAGTCCAAGTCTAGCAAGTGTGGATACACATAAAAGATTCTTTTTGATCCCAAGTACATAAAGTGCATCAACAAGTGTGAAGGAACTGCCATTTGGAGCAGTAAGCACAATCTTTTCAACTCCCTAAACCGGATAAGAGGCATTGTTGGCACAGGTGACTAAATTCCCATGAGGGATAGACTCGAGAGAGGTGAACAATTCACAATGTGAGGTAATGTGCTTTGTAGCACCACTGTTGAAATACCACACATGTGAACCTGCAGCAATTGACATGCATGCATCATGGACATCAGGATTGTAAGTGCACTCTGCACTAAAAGCCCATTCTGCATCAACATAAGCATCATAGTCTCCTTTCACAGAAGACTCAACAATGGCTGCATTTGTAGTGAAACCAGCATTTGGAGTTGAACCACCCTCTTTCTTCTTCGCCTTTTTGGTCTTCAACTTAGGACATTGCTTGATCAAGTGATCATTAGCTGTACGATAATGGCAATGCATCTTCTTTTGCCCATTATCACCAAAATTTCCAGACGAATTGCTGTCAGCAGAATCATTAGGACCAACAGTATTGCCACTCGCAGCAGAACCATAAGAAGTGGTTGCATTGCTGTTACCACCCTTTCTTTGAGAAGCAATAAAATCCTATTCAACTGCACGATGCCTAGTCGTGTTTTGTTTTTGGAAAGTGACCCTTGCAATAGCAATGTGCATAATGCATCAAAGTTGACAACTTCAGGATTTCCTTGGGTCATAAGTCTCCAAGTACTAGAGAAAGTCTGGTGAGAATCTGGTAAGGCATCAAGAACAGTCTGCACAAGGAAACTGTCTAAAATGACTTCACATGCAGAAATACGTTACTCATTGATATCCTTGACACCAGCAACGAAACTGTCAATATCATCTTCCTCATGCGTAATCTTCGATTCACAACTCTTTACGCAACAAAGCAATTTTAGCCTCATTGCGGCTTGCATAATACCTGCTAGAATATCCCAAGCCTATTTTGCAGATTTTGTTGAATGAATGTGAGGAGTAATGGTGTGCTTCACAGACAACGCAATCAACACATGAGCCTGTGCATCCTTTACATCCCAAGGAGCTTGTTCTGTCGTAGGCAAAACAACTCTAACAGTAGCAATCCTTGTAGAAAGACCAGCAACATCCTCAACATCACCTACATCCTCGAAACCCAGGATGTACATCAATGCCCTGCACAATACTATAGATGCCCTTTGACACAAAAAAATATTACATTATGTAATCCCACATAGAGTAATTGTCCCCATCCAATTTTTCCTCAGCAAACATCTTGAACACATCTGTGCTATTGTCAGCAATGGAAAATGCATGCACCTAATGTGAAAACTGCTCGAAATGAGGAGAAAATGAGTGAGACCAGCACGTGCTATATAGCACAATCCGCAGTAGATTATATGGGACCTGTTATGCAGTATTTGGCACTAACAAAAATTTTGCACAAAATGACGAAATTGCCTACGCAGACCTGGCTATAGTGTAAACAGAGGTGAAAATGAGGCCGAATCAGAAATCTGAGCAAACTGAGGTCTACAAGCTCTCCCAAAGTTTTTGTCGACCTGTGAACGCTCGCCAAAGCTGAGGACATTAGAGAAAGGGAGCAGGCATGTGCTGGGGCTGCTATGCGACTAAGCTCGGGAGGACGCAACCTGCTCTGATACCGATTGTTGGAATTGGGGTTGTACAAAAACGCACACAGCTTGGACAAGACAAAGGAATCTCAAGGCACACAACTGAGAGTGTGTTACTTAGTGTCCAATAGAAAAATGGATAGCCCTAGAATGAATGGGTGTATATACAATGCACATGGGAAAAAACTCCTAAAGAGGGATAAAATGCCCCGGCCATCCTAGTGTCTTCACAGACATCACTACCACATGTATATGGTAACATCGACAAGTTTTATAATGGCACATATCAGTTGGCTGATTTGAGTGGTGCAAAGCATAAATATTGTGTTAATGGTTATAGATTGAAGAACTACTTGCCATGTTTGATGAAAATCATGACATATGAGATACTATCAATAGAGGAAGACACTCTGAAGACATTTGAGAATGTAAAAGAGGTTTTTGGGAATGAGCTGCAATAGTTGTTTACCCAAGGAACCTCCGCTTGTCATGAATGATCAAGCAGGCAAGGGGGGGTTGGCAAGCTATGTCATGCATTTTTTGGATGAGCATAGAGTCACTAAGTCATTCCAAAAAGCTTGCCCACCAGCCTCATGTATATATGTGTACATAGCCTTGCAAGTCTTGCAAGTGACCCTGTAAAAATCCATGTACAAAGGTATGATTTTTCCAAGATTTAATGTTGATGTTTTGGGTTGTTCGAGTCCCCGAGACATGTATTTTAATAAGTATTTTCATCCGTGCTTTATAGCTCATGAATCGGACTTGTACATCATGAATTATGAGCATCTGAAGCGGGCGGTCTCAACTTAGAAGGTGATTGAGGGTGCATGCGACAAGGGCAACTGGGACAACTTGGGGATCTAAGATTAGAAAATGTTGAAAACTAACATTTTTGGAGATAGCAGACGTGTAGTATTCCAAAATACTAAGTATGATAGAGGGAAGCAAACTGGATTACTCCAGCCATTGCCAATCCCTAATTCACCATGGGAGAGTATATCCATGGATTTTATGGATTACCGAAGTCTATCCATGGGAATACAGGAATATGGACAATAGTCGACAAGTTTGGCAAGAAAGCACGCTTTATTTCTGTCAAAAAGACTATTGAGGCACACCAAATGGCAACTCTCTTAATATCCCAGATTTCAAACACCATGGATTGCCAACATCCATCGATTTAGATAGAGATCCTGGAATGACTTGTAATTTTTGGAAAGGTTTCTTTAAAAATCTAGGTACAAGATTGAATTTCTCTTTGGACTATCATCCACAAACGGATGGCCAAATTGAGATAGCCAATCTTACAATTATTGATCTACTAAGACCTATGTTACCGAACTAGATCAACATTGACAATGGGAAAAGTACTTACCTCTTGTAGAGTATGCATACAATAATACTATCCATACTTCTATGGGAAAAGCACCTTCTAAAATCATAGAGGGAAGACCTAAAAGTCCCTTTCTACTTAATGTACATGGAAAAATCTTCGTTGCCCATGAGTATAGTCGTTACCTGCAAGAATCTCTTCAAAGATTAAGGAGGCTATATCTATCTTCTCAACAAAGGCAAAAAGTTGATGTTGATAAGCACATAAGGGCCTTAACGCTCAAAGAAAATGATTGGGTCTTACTTAAGTTTCCCGCGGCTCGATTGAGGCAAACAACGAGCAAAAATCCTACTGGCCATCAAAAATATTATGCTAAACTAGGAAAACGATACTATGGTTCTTTTCAAATTTTGAAGCCAATCAATCAGGTGTCTTATCAACTCAAGTTGCCAAACCATTGGCCCCTCTTCATTGTCTTCATGGGTTACTCCATCCCTTGCCCATTCCAACCAAACCATGGTCATCTATCTCCATGGATTTCATTGTAGAGCTACCCTTGTGATAAGGATTTGACTCCATTTTAGTAGTCGTGGATCGGTTTACAAAAATGGCATACTTCATTCCAACCACTAAAACCATCACCAGTGAAGGTACGGCCAAAATCTTTCTACAGTATATCTATCGTTATCACGGATTATCAGATGACATAGTTTCTGATCGAGGCCCACAATTCATCTCTAGCTTTTGGAAAAGCTTATTCAAGCTACTCGGAGTACAAATCAACCTCTCCTCGGCCAATCACCCACAAAGTGATGGACAAACAGAGAGAGTAAATCAAGTTTTGGAACAGTATCTCTGTTGTACTCTCAATTATCACCGGGATAATTCGGTCGAGCTCCTGCCGCTAGCAGAATTCTCCTATAATAACAGTTTTCATGCCTCCACCCGTCACACTCCATTCTTTGCTAATTATGGTCAACCCAAACAGGATATCCACAGACACTATCAAATCAAGAATCCAGTTGCTATTCATCTTACACAACAATTATCTGCAATTACAAAGAACTTACAATTCATATCAAAGAAGTTCAATCCAGGTATAAGGAAAGTGTAGATCTCCATCGCATGCAACATCCAAAATACAAAGAAGGGGATAAAGTGTGGCTCCTCCGATGTGATCTGCGTTTATCAGGACCTTGTCAAAAGCTTGATTATCTAAGGCTTGGACCATTTAAAATTATCTGTTAAGTCAATCGAGTCACCTATTGACTCCGATTGCCCTCATCCATGAAAATCCGTCCGATCTTTCATGTCTCGGTCCTAGAACCTTGCACACATCTAAGATCCCAGGAAGAGCCCTACAACCACCTCCTCCGGTTGAGATTCAAGGACATGACAAATGTGAGGTCGAGAAAGTCCTAGATTCTCGAGTTTCGCATGGCAAGTTACAGTACTTGGTGCATTGGAAAGGCTATGATGTTAGTGAACGAACCTAGGAACCAGCACACAATCTACAACATGCATCTCTCAAAGTCCAAGAGTTCCATCAACAACATCCATGGAAGCCTTAGAATGGATGGGCGTATATACAATGCATGGGGGGAAAAAATGCCCGGTGGTCCTAGTGTGTTCATAGACATCACTACCACATGTATATGGTAACATAATCAACTTTGATAATGGCACATATCAGTTGGCTGATTTGAGTGGTGCAAAGCATACATGTTATGTTAATGGTTATAGATTGAAGAAACGGTTGATGACAATCATGACAGATGAGATGCTATCAATAGACGAAGACACTGTGGAGACATTTGAGAATGTAAATGAGGTTTTTGGGAATAAGTTGCAACAGTTGTTCGCCCTAGGAACCTCCACTTGTCATGAATGATCAAGCAGGCAAAGAGGGGTTGGCAAGCTATGTCATGCATTTTTTGGATGAGCATAAAGTCACTAAGTCATGCCAAAAAGCTTGTCCACCAGCCTCATGTATATATGTGTACATAGCCCTGCAAGTCTTGGAAGTGACCCTGTAAAAATCCATGTACAAAGGTATGATTTGTCCAATCTTGAATGTTGATGTTCTGGGTTGTTTAAGTCCCCAAGACATGGATTTTAAGAAATATTTTCAGCCCTGCTTTATAGCTCGTGAATCGGACTTGTACATCATGAATTATGAGCATGTGAAGCGGGCGGTCTCAACTTAGAAGGTGATTGCGGGTGCATGCGACAAGGGCAACTAGGACAACTTGGGGATCTAAGATTAGACATGTTGAATACTAACATTTTTTGAGATAGCAAAGGTGTAGTATTCCAAAATACTAAGTATGATAGAGGGAAGAAACCTGTATTACTCCAGCTATTGCCAATCCCTAATTCACCATGGGAGAGTATATCCATGGATTTTATGGATTACCCAAGTCTATCCATGGGAATACATGAATATGGACAATAGTCAACAGTTTAGCAACAAAGCACACTTTATTTTTGTCAAAAAGACTATTGAGGCACACCAAATGGCAACTCTCTTAATATCCCAGATTTTCAAACACCATGGATTGCCAACATCCATCGATTCAGATAGAGATCCTGGAATGACTAGTAATTTTTTAATAGGTCTCTTTAAAAATCTAGGTACAAGATTGAATTTCTCTTTGGACTATCATCCACAAACGGATGGACAAAGTGAGATAGCCAATCTCACAATTATTGATCTACTAAGACCTATGTTACCGAACTAGATCAACACTGACAATGGGAAAAGTACTTACCTCTTGTAGAGTATGCATACAATAATACTATCCATACTTCTATGGGAAAAGCACCTTCTGAAATCATAGAGGGAAGACCTAAAAGTCCCTTGCTACTTAATGTACATGGAAAAATCTTCGTTGCCTATGAGTATAGTCGTGACCTGCAAGAATCTCTTCAAAAGATTAAGGAGGCTATATCTATCCCTCAACAAAGGCAAAAAGTTGCTGATGATAAGCACGTAAGGGTCTTAACGTTCAAAAAAAATGATTGGGTCTTACTTAAGTTTCATGCGGCTCGATTGAGGCAAACGATGAGCAAAATCCTACGGGCCATCAAAAATATTATGCTAACCTAGCAAAAAGATACTATGGTCCTTTTCAAATTTTGAAGCCAATCAATGAGGTGGCTTATCAACTCAAGTTGCCCAACCATTGGCTCATACACAGTGCTTTTCATGTGAGCCTACTTAAGCTAACCTAGCAAAAAGATACTATGGTCCTTTTCAAATTTTGAAGCCAATCAATGAGGTGGCTTATCAACTCAAATTGCCCAACCATTGGCTCATACACAGTGCTTTTCATGTGAGCCTACTTAAGCCCTACAAAGGAGAACCACCAAGTGAACCAATCATTGCAGACCCTCTCAAAATCAAAGACCAAGGAGAGGTGCTACAGCTC
Source organism: Adiantum capillus-veneris (assembly GCF_014529385.1). Taxonomy (NCBI): domain Eukaryota; kingdom Viridiplantae; phylum Streptophyta; class Polypodiopsida; order Polypodiales; family Pteridaceae; genus Adiantum; species Adiantum capillus-veneris. Next base: position 54,152,695 of record NC_140942.1, on the reverse strand, counting down.
GAAGATATACTTCAGTATGAAATATGTTACTTTTGGGCAGCTTATAGAGATGGTGCCGAAGTTAAAGAGACAATGGAAGAGGATGGTTAACCCAATGGAAAAAGAGCTAGAGAGAGGTTCAGTGAAGGTGTTGGCGATGGATGAGCTACCAGACATTTTTCCAATAGTAGATGTGTGGCATAAAAGAAAAAATCTCGGACAAGGCTATGTTGATGGCGGGGCCCAAATATGTGTGATACCACACTCATGCGTTGAGAAGATGGGTCTTACAAATGACTGGGGTGTCAGGCTTCCGGATCAGATTGGCAAACCATCAAAAAGTAAAATGTTTGGGTGTTGTAAAGAGCTTAGAAGTGGAAGCATATGATGCAAAGGCAGTGGTTGATTTTCATGTGATGCCAGCAGGGTTGGGAGCATATCCTATTATACTGGGTAGACCATGGTTACGTGCAGTGGAAGCCGTTCAAGATTGGAGACGTGGTACGATTAGCCTCTATGGAAAGACAGGTGCCAAGAAGCTATATAATATGGACACAAGGAAACGATTGGAAGAGATTTATGAAGATGAGGATGAGTCTAGTGATGAAGACTATTCCACAGTGTCTGACAAGGACAGTGATAGTACTACCAGCAGTGATGAGGATGCTGATGTTGCATTTCTTTTGATGTGGACAAAGGAATCCAGGAGTGTGGTTTAGTTGCATTTGCAAATGAGGTTGAAGATGAAAGCGAAGGGCCTTATGAAGTGATTGAAGGGCTGATGCAAACCAAGGTTGAGTTGTCAAAGAAGCAGGAATTGATGACACCAAAGGTCAGTGGAGACCTCTCAGCTATGGAGAAGGAGATATATTTGCACATGCTGGCTAGTTTTCATGATTTGTTCATTACTTCATATGAAGAGATCAGAGGGTTCAAAGGTGAAGAGATATAAAGCTGAAGGAAGGTGCTAAGCCAGTGCGGAAAAGGCTAAGAAGGATGGGTCAAGAGCAAATGGAAACCTTGCGAGAAGAGGTGAACAAGTTATTGAAGGCAGGGTTCATTGTCCCTGTGGAGACCACAGAATGGGTGAGTCCAGTAGTAGTCAGTCCAAAGAAGGATGGGAAGTGGAGGATTTTTTTAGATTTTAAACCCTTAAATGTAGCCACTAACAAGAACCCATATCCTCTTCCATTCATTGATCAGATCTTGGATTCAGGTTATGAGAGGTATATTGTGTGTGATGGTTTTTCAGGCTATTTTCTATTGAAGATTTCTCTTGAAGACCGCATAGACAACTTTCATTATGCCGTGGGGTTGTTATTGCTACACGGTATTGCCATTTGGGTTGTCAAATGGACCATCCTTCTATCAAGAGAGAGAAAATTGGGTATTGGCACCATTCATTGGGAGTTGTGTTAAGGCTTTTATGGACGACTTCTGTGTCTACAGTAGTAGGGCTGAACACCATGAGAAGTTGCAGATGGTACTGGCTCGATATGATGAATGTGGAGGAAAACTAAATCCAAAGAAATGTCATCTAGCACAGCCGAGGGTGAAGTTATTGGGCCACATGGTGTCAGAAAATGGCATTGAGGCTGATCCAGACAAGGTTAAGTCTATTATTCTTCTTCCATCACCTAAAAGTACGAAGCAATTGGCAACTTTTATACACAAAGTGAAGTACATGGCACGGTTTATTCCATTGTCTTCTCAGCTTCTTTATCCATTACAACAAATGGCAAAGCATAATCCATTGCAATGGGATGACAAGTGTGAAGAAGTGTTTCAAGAGGTGAAAGAGGTGTTAGGGGGGTTGTCAGCCATGCAGGCTCCTGATTGGGATCAAGTGTTTTATGTAAATCCATCAGTAGGGGATGATGCCATTGAGGCCATGCTATTGCACAAGGGGAAGGACTGCCATTATATGAGACCAGTGTATTGTGCAAGCCAAGTGAAGTTGGTAGCAGAGAGAAAGTTCTCGGAAGTAGAGCTAGTGATGGCCAGTGTAATATTTGCTTGTCGACGATTTCGTCATTACTTGCTACCATGACCTTTTGTTTTCTTGACGAGTTACGTCTTTTTGCCACAGTTAATTAATGGCACTAACATGTCAAATGTGGTGAAGAAATGGTTAATTGAGCTGCAAGAGTTTGAGTTCTCTTTTCTAGTGGAAGACAGTACAAGGGCTACCCTAGCTCATTTGCTCACTTACAAGGAGAATCCCCTTCTTGTTAAGGAAGAGGTGGTGAGAAAGGTAGTTGAAGAAGTGCCACAGATCAGCAATGCACATGTTTTGTTCTTTGATGGCTCATACAGGAAGAGCCATGATGCAGCTTCAGTGGGTATAGCACTTTATGATCCAGAGGGGAAGCTAGTATGCAAGAGAGGGTTCAAATTGGATACACATAGCAACAGTGAGGCTGAATATGCTACATTGGAAGCCGGATTACACATTCTTTTGAAGCATGGGGTTCGAAGGTTGAGCATAAAAGGTGATGCCTTGTTAGTTGTGAAGCAAGTGCTGGGTGTGTGGAAGAGCAAGAACACTTCATTGAAGGAAATGTGTTTCAGAGTTAAAGGCCTGTTGAAAACGTTTGAGGCATGGAGCATCAGACACATTGAACGTGCTCTAAATGGAGAGGCACATGAAGCAGCTCAAAGCATGATTGGGGAGCTATTTGTGTTGAGGACCACTTTACCTCTTTATCATGGCCGGGAAAGTTTGTCTCAAGAAGAGGAGTTTTTGCTAACAGGAATCATTCCAAAGGAGATTCAGAAGTCGAAGAAGTATGGTTTTGTGCGTAGAGCATACAGATGCAAATTGATTGGTGATGTCTTATACATGAAAGGGGCTGATCTCGTGTTGAGACGTGTACCTTGGTGGGAGGAGCTTTACAGAGTGTTGGAAGAGAATCATGAAGGTGCATGTGGCGGACATTTTGCTCTAAAGATCACCTTGCATAAGATCTTGCAAGAGGGGTATGTATGGCCTAGTTTGCACAAGGATGTTCACCATTGGTGTAGGTCTTGCAATAGGTGTCAAGCATTTGGGAAGAGAGTGTTGAAGCCAGAGCTACGAAAAACCATTATGGCGTTTGATGTGTTTGAAAAGTGGGGGATTGATGCAATAGGCCCTTTACCTATCACAAACAGGGGCAAAAGCTATATTTTGATGGCAGTGGACTATCTCTCTAGATGGGCAAAGGCTATAGCAGTAAAACAGATCACTGCAAAGGATGTGGCAAAGTTTGTGTATGATAAAATATGTTGCAAGTTTGGGGTGCCATTGGCGCTACTGTCAGATAAGGGGCCAGGATTTAGAGCTAACTTGCTAGACTTTTTATGTGCAAAGATGAAGATTAGGCACCAACATACCACTCCTTATTATCCACAGTGTAATGGCTTAAATGAAAGATTCAATGGTGAGTTGGTACAAATTCTTTCGAAAGTGACAGAGCACCAAGGAAAGAATTGGGATTTGGAATTGCCTAGTGCATTATGGGCTTACCGTACTTCGGTGAAGACAGGTACAGGGTTTACTCCATTTCATTTGGTGTATGGAAAGGAAGCACTATTGCCTGTGGAGGTAGAGTTGCCTGCAGTCAAGATGCTAGAGAAGTTACTTGGGCCACCTAGTGATGCATTCAAAGAGAGGCTCTTACAGTTACAAGAGGTTCAGCTGGATAGAATGAGTGCATTGGAACATTATGGGTAGATGCAGGATAAGGCTTTGGCAAAGATAAATGAAAAGGTCAAAAGTAAGGGTATCAAGAAGCATGACTTGGTTTTACGATGCAACAGTAAGCTGGACAACACCTTCCAAAAGAAGTTTCAAATTAAGTGGGAAGGCCCTTTCAAGGTAGTGGAGTGTTTTCCGAATGGTACATATCAGTTGGCTAACCTGGTTGGGGTTCTACATAAGTCAAGGGTAAATGGATTGCGTCTCAAATTGTATCATGCTAGGTTAATGATGGTGGAACAAGATGAGATGCCTGCAGAACAAGTCAGGTGTGTGAGGGATGAGGAGACCTGTGATGCGGAAAGTCTCATATCGCTTTTTGCTGCTGCTGATCATGAATGATCTAGCAGGCTAGGGGATGGGCAAATTGTGTCAGGAGTTTTTTGGAGCAAGGGATTGTGCATATGTACATACACATGCATGGTGCATCAAATAAAGAATTTCCCATTTTCCAGAGCCAGGTGGTTACATGGGGCCCACATGTGTACAGGTAGGACAGGGTGTACATAGTGCATCAAAAAGGAATTGCTCATTTTCCAGAGCCAGGTGGTTACGTGGGGCCCACATGTGTACAGGTAGGACAGGGTGTACATAGTGCATAGATTTTCACTATTACCAGTACCAGTGTGTTTTTTCTAGAATAATGAGGAGTTGGTAGCGCGTAAAACTTATCGAGGAAGCTATCCGTGGGCCGATGACATGAGGTAAGCAGATGCGTCAGATGACATCTAGTGGCGTGAGGAGGTCGAATGGGGTCAATATTTGCACGTGGATGAGTACGGACATGACGTGGGTGTTTTGTTGTGATAATTATGCAGAAATTTCATCATGAGGACCATCTTTTGGGGCCACTCCACGTGGTGGCAGGATGCATTATTGAAAAGAAACGAGTGCCAGGTGTGCGGATGATGCAAAAAGGTGACAACTATGCACTGCGAGGTCAGTTTTTGGCCTGTTCGAGGTCCGTTTGAGGTCATCTAAAAGGCCAACAGTGCCCAACTAATAAAGCTAAGTGTGGGAACTGAAAAAACAGAGAGAAGACCATAAAAAAACGTGGAGAAGAGAGGAGGAACAGCCACAACTGTGTTTTTGGGCTTTTTGGAGCCTGTTTTGGCCGAAAACTGCTCATTCAAAGTCGGATTTGAGCACTTTCACATTGTAGACTGGGGTTTTGGGCCGTTCTGGACGCGATGGCGCTGTCCATTTTTCCAAATTCTTCACTCTTTTTCTATTGTTTTTGATGTGTAAGTTTCTCCTATGAGCGAAGCTTCTGCTCTCGTTTGTGATTGTATCTGACATATTTTACCCATATTGTGTGAGCTGTTTTCCCCATTGGTGTTGGCCCAAGCTCATTTGTATCTAAACATCAGAAGTTCTCCTCTTTTGAGCTGAGTTTTTTGGGTGTGTGTGTGTGTCTGTCTCTCTCTATGTGGAGTGGGTAAATGGGTTGTCTCTCTCCTCTCACTCCATAGGTGTGTTTCCTGTCTCGGCCAGGCGGGTTGTGTAAGCCGAGTGGTGCCCCATAGTGTGTGTGTGTGTGTGTGTATCATCCCAAGAGTGTGTGTCGGGTCATTATAGAGGCGGTGTGTGTGTTTCCATCCCGCTCACAACGTCTGAAACAATGACACATAATGTGCCCTATGTGACCACAATGCCAACAATGCAAGTATCGACAACTATGAGACCACATGGATGCAATGTGGTTGCCAAGAAACCAAAACTATGGGGAGAAATCTTGGGAGAAAACTGGTAGAGTCTCCCCTATAAACTGAGCAAAAAACTCAGGTACAATCTCTACCATAAACCATACCAAACTAGCAACAAAGTGGGAGATCACTCGACCCACTACACAATCGTGAAAACCATGATCAATTGCATCAATAACATTTCTCATATATGTGTTAAATGGAAATGGCCTATTAACTTTGAGAGTAGTAGAAATTAGAGAAATAACTTTTGTGAATTACTTTGTAAATAACTTTTGTGAATTACTTTGTGAGCATAGAGGGTGAACTTAATTGATGGTAGCAACATAAACATAGCATTTAGTTAACTTGGCATGAAAAATACTTTTGCAAGAGAAAGAGTTTAGAGACATGACAACAGTTGAGGACCGGATTTATGTGGAGCCAGTCCCCTCTCCAATAGACATTTGTATTATAGTTTCTCCGATCAAGAGAGACTTGTTACAATACAAACCTTTGTGTTCCTTGTGACCTAGGTGATGCAATGAAGATGAAAATCTTCATACATCACGAGCATAACATAAACTTTGTGGAAAGCATTAACTATCCCAAGCCTTAATCCGAAGACCTCAAACACCTTTGAAGGTGGAGAGAGCTAGCAGGGAATGAGGGTAGGGAAGAGGAAGAAGAAAAATTTCATACGAGAAAGAACTAGTTCCTCACTTATCATCACTCTTCTTGATAGCATACATCATATGAAGCAACAAGGGTAGACTTGGGACAAGTGTCCCCCTTTCCCCTTTTAGAGAGAGGACTTGAATAATGCTAAAACAATTAATTAAATTAACAAATTTATTATTGGACCCCTTGGGAGGCCAACCAATAGGCTTCAAGCACACCATGAGGGCAACATGAGGAGTATCTTGACAACTGTCCCTTTTGCCTTCTTTGTACCAAGCTTGCCTTGTGTGAGGGTGTGTGTGTTCTCTCTCTACCCCCCTCTTGTAGGGCTCGCCCCCTCCTTGTAAGGATAGTTGTTGACTTTTGCACACCTTATATCCAAGCACCTTAGTCAAGCAAGCATGACAAAGCACCTCAAGCCTGGGTAGTGTTCCCACAAGCACCCTAGGCTCCTTAGCCGGCAAGCACGACAAGCACCTCAAGCATCTTAGCCATCAAGCACCTCAAGCACCTTAGTCATCAAACCCGACAAGCACCTGAAGCACCTTAGTTAGCAAGCACGACAAGCACCTCAAGCCTCTCAAGCTTGGGACGGGTTCCCACCTCAAGCTCAGTCCAGCTTATCTAAGGTCAAAGGACTTTTTAACACTAACCTTTGGAGGTCTTTAATGAATCTTACCCTAAGGTCTTTAAGCTCCATTAGCTAGTCTTGATTTTTGATAGACCATCTCTCTCATTTGGACCCCTTTACAAATTGGCCCCGTGTTGAGATAGATCTGAAAGAACATGTCTATATTATAACCCTTGTTCCCATTTATTCTCCCACATTAAATGATTAGTTTAATATGAGAAAAGAAATTGGGTTGGTCAGATATTAGATTTTATGTTATTACTTCTCTCTTGAAATCATAGTCTCCCTCGATTATGAGTTACAAGAGATATAGCCATAGTCATGAGTCAATCTTTCTTAGTGGGTAGAGGATCCCTTTTTACCCTACGACATCTTTCCAAGATGGATAACTAATCCATTTTTGGTGCTTGGGAGACATAGCTGCCACAAGCATGTCTACTCCTTAGTCCATTTCACTCTTCCAAAGTAGAGTGACACATTCTACTTGGTGTTTGAGAGATTTCGTCATCACAAACATGATTCTAAGCATGTGTACTATTTAAATTTGTGCATAATAAAAAGAGAACTAGTCTTATAAGACAATAAAAGAAATTTGTACATTTTCTTACTCTAATGTAGTATTCTAAGCATTCACAAGGTTCATACTATCCTTAAGCTATCTCCATGCATCCATCTAGCATCTTCAAAAGGATCATTTTTAAATTTAATAAGATACCATCAGATAATCTTACCATGTCGTAGTACCTTGTCTTCATGCCAAAGGGTATCTTCAGGTTGTAGCACCTCTTCTTGGTCTTCAATTTCAGGAGGGTCTTCAATAATTGGTTCACTTGGTGGCTCTTCTTTGTAGGGCTTAAGTAGGCTCACATGAAAAGCATTGTGTCTGAGCCAATGGTTGGACAACTTGAGTTGATAAGCTATCTCATTGATGGGCTTCAAGATTTGGAAAGGACCATAGTATCTTTTTGCTAGCTTAGCATAATACTTTTGATGGCCCATAGAATTTTTACATGTTGTTTGCCTCAATCGAGCCTTAGGAAAATTAAGTAAGACTCAATCATTTTCTTTGAATGTTAAGGCCCTTCTGTGCTTGTGAGCATCAGCTTTTTTCCTTTTTTGACACATAGATATAGCCTCCTTAATCTTTTGAAAAGATTCTCGTAGGTCATGTCTATACTCATCGGTAGCGAAGATCTTCCCATGTACTTTGAGTAGCAAGGGACTTTTAGGTCTTCCCTCAATGATTTCAAAAGGTGCTTTTCCGGTAGAAGTATGTACAAGAGGTAAGTACTTTTTCCATTGTGAGCGTTGATCTACTTCGATAACATATATCTTTAGTACATCAAGTATTGTAAGATTGGCTATCTCAATTTGGCCATCCGTTTGTGGGTGATAGGCCAAAGAGAAACTCAATCTTGTTCCTAGGTTTTCAAAGAGACCTTTCCAAATATTACTGGTCATTCTAGGATCTCTATCTGACACGATGGATGTTGGCAATTCATGGTGTTTGAAAATCTATGATATGAAGAGACTTTCCATTTGGTGTGCCTTAATAGTCTTTTTCACAGGAATAAAGTGTGCTTGCTTGCTAAACATGTTGACTATTGTCCATATTCCCGTATTCCCATGGATAGACTTGGGTAATCCAAAGATAAAATCCATGGATATACTCTCCGATGGTGAATTTGGGATAGGCAATGGCTGGAGTAATCCAGGTGACTTCCCTCTAGCATACTACACATTTTGAACATACTCTTGTATGTCCACTTTCATGGTTGTCCATAGAAATATGTTTCTACTCCTCGGAGAGAAGGTTGAATGCCTCTGTTCCCCGCATAGGAAGGAGCATGGGATTCATACATGACTTTCTCACAAAGGGAGTGGGTAACACATAGCCTATTTCCGTGGAGAAGATAACCATCTTGCAAGGTGAATGGTTCCTCTTTCTTCCCCAAAGCAAGGGCTAACATTATGTCTCTATAGTCGAAGTGAGTAGCATACTAATATATTATAGAAGATAGATCATTGTGTGTAGCTATAGACACTGCATTAACTTTTGGTCGTCATGAAAGTGCATCGGCCACTTGAATGTGCTTACCAGCAATGTGAGAAATATGGAAATTAAATTGTGAAAGAAAATTTGCCCACCTCATTTGTTTGTCAGAAAGCTTGGTTTGTGTCATGAAGTGCTCGAAACTTTGGTGGTCGGCTCGTAAATAAATGGAGTCCCCAATAAATAATGTGTCTAGGGCATGTAGAACAGCTAAAAGATCTTTCTCATAAATGCCTAAGACACGTTCATCTGTATTGAGCCTCTGGCTCTTATATGCTATGATATGCCCTTCTTGAAGCAAGACTGCTCCAAGGCAATCACCACAAGCATCACATTGGACCTCAAATGGCTTTGAGAGATCCGGAAGCATGAGGACTAGTTGGGAGGTAAGCTTCTCTTTGAGCTTGTCAAAAGAATTTTTCTCCTTAGGAGTCCATAAATACTTAATGTTCTTCTTAGTTAAGTCATGTAATGGTCTTGCTATTTGAGAAAATTTCGCTATGAAGCATCTATTGTATGCACACATACCAATAAAGCTTCTTAGCTCATGTAGATTCCTTGGATTAGGCCATGTTTTTATTACCTCTAACTTTGATGGATCCATACGGATACCATCTTGAGAGATAATATGACCTAGGTATTGAATCTTTTGAAGGAAAATTTTGCTTTTCTTTTGGTTGACAAAAATCTTGTTCTCCCTCAATGCTTGAAAAATCACTTGGAGATGTTGCTTATGTTCCTCCAAAGACTTGGAGTAGATGGTAACATCATCAAAAAACACTCTAGTGAATTTGCAGTAGGGTCTAAATATTTTATCCAGTAGACAATTGAATGTACTTGGTGCATTAGTCAAGTCAAAAGGCATGACTAAATATTCATAAAGACCAAACGTTGTGCAAAACACGATCTTTGCGATATCTTCATCCACTATCCTTATTTGATGATAGCCACTTTTAAGGTCAATCCTACTGAAGTAGAAGGAGCCTTGTAGCTTATCAAATAGATCACCTAGTCAAGGTACGAGAAATCTATTTTTGTTAGTGATATGGTTTATCGCTCGATAGTCCACACACATACGGTATGTACCATCTTGACTATCCCTTTGTCTACCAAGTCTTGTACTTGCCTGATGATCTTCTCTTGTTGAGCTTGAGAAACTCGATAAGGAGGCTTGTTAGGCAGTGAGTTTCTTGGTAGGAGCTCAATTCGATGGTCATCATCCCCTTGTTCTGGGAGGTAAGTCCATAGGGATATCATCGATGAACACATCTTGGAATCCTTTTAGAAAATTAGACAAGCCTAGCTATTCTTGATTCCTACCATTTATAGTTGATGAAACATTAGGACCTTTTAGGACTCTTTGACGAAATCATGTACGCAAAAACTGAGCTATTCATTGATTTATCAAAAGCAAGAGGATTTACAGATGGTATAGTACGACCACACTCACTAACATCTATATACATGTTCTTTCCCCTATAGGTGAAGTAGATTCTCCTTTCAGGGAACTTCATGTTGGCAGCCATGCAATCAAACCAAGCACCCCTAGGATAGCATCCTCATGTTGAAGAGGAGAGATAAAAAAGTCTTCTTTGTTGACATAGCTTGGACATAAAGCCTCAACTTCCCAATCAAGAGAGTAACAAAGGCTTGTTGTCCCTTGAAAGTTGTGTCAGTCTCGTTACAATATCTCCCATCTCAAAAGCGTGAATGCCCAACTTGGTGGCCAACTCTATTGATATGATGTTGTGAGTAGAGTTAGGGTCAAACAGGATGAAGGCAACATGCTCCCTTACCTTTCCCCAAGCATAAGAGAGAGATGATGCTTTGCAATGAGCATCCTCTTTTGGAGCTTCGATGGTGGAAGCCATAGGAGTCTCATTGCGAGCATTTTTCTTAAGGCAAGAATGATGGCCATGCCCTTGCTCCCCAGACTTAAAAAACTTATGGTCCTTGCGAAAAACTTCAAGCTCTTCAGGAGAGAAGTTGTTTTTGCTTTGTAGACTCCTTTCTCCTTGGACCGATTGTTGTTGTTGTTGTTGTTGTTGGAAGTGCCTTGGAAAGCATTTTGGGCATTGGTTTTCCCCTTTGCATCATTTTTATCTTTGTTTTCCATGGGCTTGACATTCAGTCTAGCCCCTTGTTGGAAATTGATGTGTGAAAAAACCATCGTCTGATGGATAACTTCACGGATAGAACCAAGCCGTTGAGAGTTGACGTATTCGGTCATTTTTCAGGTAATCCCGCATAAAATTGTTGCTTTTGCTCAGAGAAGTCTATCTTTTGGAAGACAGTATCCTTGAGATGTAAAAACCAGAACTTGTCTACATGTTTGTGGATAGACTCATGAGAGAGAAGATTCAAACTACGCCATTTGCTAAGCACTGTGTCCTTTGCATCGCTTGCAACAAATTGCTTCATGATGGAAAATCATAGAGTTTTCCATGTCTTTAAGGCTTCATCGTTTCCACGCAAGCTAGCCCACCATTGACGAGCCAATTTTTGGAAGTGCATAGCTACATGGCATAGCTTGGAGGACTCTGTGAAGCCCTCATCTCCAAAGGCCGCATCAAATTTTTGGATGAAGGACAATACTTTGTTGGTGGCACCAAAGGTGCCATAATAGGTGAGAAAAGAGATACTCTTTCCTCCCTCTTTGAACTTCTTGAGCTTTTGTGACCTTTGCCATGCAGGGTATGTTTTGTGATGTCCTCCCCTCTTGTATTCTTAGGGGAATATCCATAGCTTTCGTCAAAAGAAGAGGAAGTGTGAAGAAGAAGGGGAAGAGGGTGACATATTTCTTGCCTTTTTCTTCCTTTGTTTCCTCTCTTCCCTTTCAAAGTGACGAGGAGAATGACTATGGGTTGAACGTTTCCTCTTAGGAGGAGTTGGCGATCGTCTAGACCATTGTCTTCGTGGAGCCACATCTTCAGAGGAACTTAAAGTTTCATTGCTTTCTTGATCTTTGGATTCCTCCTCTAGTATGGGAGAGAGTCTTATTTTGGGGGTCTCTTCAAGAGGCCTCTTAAGCTCTCTCCTCTTGGAGAGGGAGGGAAATCCCATAAGCGCAAAGTTGTTGAGGAACTTCGGCTTGCAAAGTAGGGTTGCTCATATCTTGTTTCAACCTAGTAATGAGATAATTGACAAACATGGGGGCATCAACATTAGCACCTTGATGTGCAAAATCAAAGCTATCAAGGTTCATTATACTCTTTTGGGTATTGTCAGCCATGTTAACAAAATTTGTGTACTTACTTAGTGTATGCTTTGGCAATTCAAAACTTTAGTTGCCACTACTCTTAGCCTCTGAAAATTGGCACTTCTACACCCACGGCTAGAAGTGGTTAATTATATAGAGAGTAGCGGAGTGGGTCTAACATTGCAGAATTGTCGAGGGTGAGCTCCTTTTGGACTGCTTATGGCTCAAGAATGGTAAAGCCCTAGGCAAGTCTAAAAAGACCCCTTTATTAAGCCCAAATCTCCCGAGGTACGCACCATATCCCACATAGTGGTATCAACAAAACTGATAATAGATCCCAGTCCCACTTACCCTAATATAATTAACAAATGCAACCATTTATAGGCTACTTAAGGACCTCTCTTCTTAAGCCAGAAAAGAGAAACCAAATGCTCTGATACCAATGTAATGGAAATGGCCCATTAACTTTGAGAGTAGCAAAAATTAGAGAAAGTACTTTTGTGGAATTACTTTCTGAGCGTAGCGGGTGAACTTAATTAATGGTAGCAATATAAACAAAGCATTTATTTAACTTAGCATGAACAATACTTTTGCAAGAGAGAGAGTTTAGAGAGCATGATAACATTTAAGGACCGGATTTATGTGGAGCCGGTCCCCCCTCAAATAGGCATTTGTATCATAGTTTCTCCCATCAAGAGAGACTTGTTACAATACAATCTTTGTGTTCCTTGTGAGCTAGGTGATGCAATGAAGATGGAAAGCTTCATGCATCATGAGCATATCATAAACTTTGTGGAAAGCATTAACTATCCCAAGCCTCAGTCCCAAGACCTCAAACACCTTCGAAGGTGGAGAGAGTTGGCAGGGAATGAAGGTAGGGAAGAGGAAGAAGAAACATTTCATAGGAGAAAGAACTAGTTCCTCACTTATCATCACTCTTCTTGCTACCATACATAATAGCATAGTAATGAAGATGGAGAAAATGGTAAGCTTAAGCATTGAAGCATGGCTCTTGGTTGGATTTTCATCCATAGCCAAGAGTGTTGGTGTAGGCTCTCAACTTCTCTATTAGCTTGGAGAAGCAGATGGAGCTCTTACACTTTGCACTTCACACAATGAGAGTGTGAGTGAGTGTGTGTGTGGGAGAGTATACCCCTCAAGCAACCCCCTAGCATGCTTTGGTCGACCCCCCCTTGTAGCTCATGCTTGAAGCTCATTGGACCCCTCCAGTCCAAGCGAATAACAAGCAAGGGCATATCAAGCAACAAGGGTAGCATTGGAATAGTGTCCCCCTTTCCCCTTTTAGAGAGAGGACTTGATATATGCTAAAACAATTAATTAAATTAACTTATTTATCATTGGACCCCTTGGGAGGCCAACCAATAGGCTTTAGGCACACCATGAGGGAAACATGAGGAGGAGCTTGACAAGTGTCCCTTTGCCTTCTTTGTACCAAGCTTGCCTTGTGTGAGGGGGTGTGTGTGTTCTCTCTCTACCCCTCTCTTGTAGGGCTCGCCCCCTCCTTGTAGGGATAGTTGTTGATTTTTGCACACCTTACCCCCAAGCACCTTAGTCAACAAGCATGACAAAGCACCTCAACCCTGGGTAGTGTTCCCACAAGAACCTCATGCTCCCTAGTCAGCAAGCACGACAAGAACCTCAAGCATCTTAGTCGTCAAGCACCTCAAGCACCTTAGTCAGCAAGCACGACAAGCACCTCAAACTTGGGCCGGGTTCCCACCTCAAACGCGGCCCTAGCTTACCTAAGGTCAAAGTACTTTTTAACACTAACCTTTGGGGGTCTTTAATGAAGCTAACCCTCAAGTCTTTAATCTCCATTAGCTAGTCTTAGTCTTTGACAAACCATCTCTCTCGTTTGGACCCCTTTACCATTTGCCCCTTGTTGAGATACATCTGAAAGCACATGTTTATAATTGAACTCTTGTTCTTGTTTATTCTCCCACATTAAATTATCAGTTTAATATGAGAAAATCATTTGGGTTGGTTAGATATTAGATTTTATGACATTAAACAACTACAAAAAGGTCTACAATCTACAAGCATAAACAACATCATTAAACCAAGTGAGCCAAGTTTGGGACAAACAACCAAACCAAGCATAAAGCACACAACCATATGCACAAGTAGTAAGCAAACAGTGCTCAAAACGCATCCCAAGTAGGCCTGCAAAGATCTGCCAAGAAACTTGTAGAACCTGTAAAGCCTATGACTATCTATCTATAGCCACACGAGCATATGCAACACTCACACGTGCAAGAGTGGTTTCAAGAACACTAAACTATATTCAAAGTTAACAAAACCTGTCAAAGTGGGAATCAAACTTGAGCACTAAATCATCAAAAAACTCAAAAGTCTCACCAAAACGGCATAAAGTCAACGTATAAGCTTTTGTGTACACGAGCAAAATTGCTCGCAAACCTATGATGCACACACGTTGCCAAGATTCCCCCTTCTCCTTGTCCAATCTGTGATGTATCGCTCCGATTTGATGTCGTATAGCACCATGCTTTCACACCTAGCCAAGAGGCCATCACACACGACAGATTGCCAAGTCCTAGCTCTGATATAGTCAAAGAGTGCAGTGCGTGGAATTCCTACATGCAATGTGGTGTGTGTGTGTGTGTGTGTGTGTGTGTGTGTGTGTGTGTGTGTGTGTGTGTGTGCGGGAAGGGGAGAAGGAGAGAGTGTAAGGTGTTTTGTGGGTCGAGAAAGTCTCATAGTGAGTTGTTCCTTATTCTCTGTATATGTACAAGAATAAGGTGAGTGGGCAGTCGAATATTGGACGCCCTGTCTCAAAGACACAACGCATTTAACCCTAACATGGGGCAAGAGTGATGATGGTCCCTCTTACTCATGTTGCTGAGTGTTTGCAATCACCTCCACACACAAGTACATCTCGTACTTGAAGGATGTCAATTTTTTGGACATCCTTATCTAAGACATATTCCCCAAGTTGAGAATATGTCTCTAGGACTAACACTAGTGCTTGTTATCTCAAAGATGTTTCGTGACAAAGTCCCTAGATGCTCGTTGTGGGATGCATGCCTAACCTCACCATCCTATCTTATTGCAGTATTAGTGAGAACCACGATTAATTTGTCAAACCATGGGACTAAGCTGACTCGACTAGTGTATAGAGGCTACAAGAGGTTGTCAATCTCTCGAAAAACAACTAACAACTTGCATCTAACTCAAGCTACACTCAAGTGACTGAAATCACCAAAAGCCAATCGCTCATCGGCAAGTAAATCACATACGTTACAGCATCAAATGACATCCAAACGCAACAAAACTTCTAGGACAAGTTTATAAGACCTAAGCACACATGCCTATAGCCACAAACCCCACTTTAGGTCAAGTTCCAAAATTGCAATTATTAACAGCAGTGGATTTTTGACCTAGTCGTTTTCAACCCGAAATGCATCTAAATGCTTAGCAATGATGCCCCAATACCCCGCATATGCTTAGTTTTCGATTTAAAAGTGTAAGTTCCTAGTTATGATGAAGTTAGGCCGCGGATCGGCGATGCCAAAAGCTATGAAATACTATGAATGGCTTACGTCAATGGGTAGAGCTCTTACCTGCGGTTGCAATGCAACAAACGCATTTGCAATGTGACAACCGGGGAGGGAGTAGGAAGTGCGAGAAGGAGAAAAGTGAGCGTCGTTAGCTCACGCTGTGTATTTCTTATCCAAAACTTATAAAAAACTTACAAAAATTGGCTTTTATACCTTAGACAAGGTTTTTCAGTGGTCAAAACTAATAATCTAGAGTTCTACCAAAGCTGGGAATTGACTGGCTGATACAATCTGGAAGCATGTAGCCCCGGCTCATTAATTACAAAGATTACCAAGAAAATAGGAGTTACAATATCTCGATTTATCAAAATAATGATTGTTTTACAAGGAGAACTCCAAAAAAATGGTTTCCACGTTAGCTTGCTGCTAACATTCCCCCCTCCTCGCCTGTGTCGTCCCTTGACACAACTTTATGGGCTGAAGTAGTCTTCGGGTTGACGGCGAGCGAGGCGGTCTTTAAGTGCTTCCGGTGCCTTTTGGTATCTGATTCTTCATTCTCTGTTAGGCACTTGCAAAAATTGCATGGTGACTTGGTTTTTCAGATCCACCACTGAGTAGCCTACAAATCTGGATGTGAGGTTGCTTATCACCGACGCAAATATCTTTCTTCGCCAGGTGAAGAATCCACTATAGAATGCTTCTTCAAATTAGGCTAGCATATTATGCGAGGGCAGGAACATGCATCTGGAATAGAATCCGTAAAGGATTTCTTCTGAAGTTTGCCCACTCAGATCATAACATAAGCCTTTGTTTCCTTCCAAGAACATGGGGCTCCTGTCTGCTCACGCTCATTGAAAACTTGTATGCATGTAAGTAGCATCGTGTAGATCTTATATAGCATTGCACAGGAGAGATCTGGCAGACTCTTGAAGAATGACATGGCGCCCGTTAGGGTTTTCACCATGTATTCCTCCGTCGCTTGGCCTCTCTCTAGAGATGGTAGCTTGGGGAATTTGAGCCAAGTTGGCCTCATCTTTTACAGTGCTTCATGCGCTTGCCATGCCCTTACTCTGGGTACAGGACAGAATGTTGGATCTTTTTGTAAGGCTGCAGGTGCTCTTGTGAACAGAATCGGGTATCTCAGATTCTTGTTCGGCCAGCTTAACCTCCACTTTGGGTGGTCTTTATCTGCGCCATCTTCTTGCATATCCTTGTACATCCTTTCTTTTACCTATAAAAGTTCTACCTTGATGAGAGAGTATGGCAGGGATAGTTGATACCATTGAGCATTGATTTGATTGGGAGTGAGTTGAGTGACGTTGACAGAGTGTAAAACTCTCAACTCCCAATCTGTAGCGGCCTTCCACTGCTCATCCACCTCTAAGGTGATTTTCTCCTTCAGTGCGTCTTCTTCAGCTTTTGACAGCTAGACCATTGGCACTGTAGCTTCGTCCGTAATGTGGACCTAAAAGTCTTCAACACCACTCAGCTTTGTTGTGGACTGCGTCTCAAATTCAGTAAACAAGACCGAGGGAATGTCTATTTGGGCGGCTCTGAAGTGCCTGCCTCGTCCTATGTGTCGGGCTTTCCATCTCTGAGGAGTTGATTTATGCGCTTGAGTTCTCCTATCTCCTTTAGGAGCTCCTCCTCTCTTTGAACCCGCATCAGTGCTAGGTCTCTGCCCTGTGACTGTTCGAGCTTTAATTCCAGTTCTAAATCCTTTTTTTTTCTTTTCAAGTGCCTTGTACACTTCATATGTTCCCTTGATCGAGGCCACTGTTGGATTTCTTTGATTTGTCACAAGAAAATGGCATGTTCATTGATTCTCTGCTCGGGATATTTCAGAGAAGCGTTAGCTACATCTAACTGTACTTGAATTTTCTGAGCTGATAGAGAGGTGGTAAGTATTTCATTCGTGACTTCTGTCAGCTGCTCGTATTTTACCTTGCAGGCATCAGATAATTTAGTGAGGAGGTCACCTAACTCCTCCATTTCCTTTTGTTGTTTGTCCCTGGCTATTTGATGTTGTTCCACTTCTGTCTTTAGCTCTTGCACTTGACTTTGGAGATTAGTGATGATAATCATCCTGTCTTCAAGCTCTCCTTGAAGAGCATCGATGACTATTTCTAGTTCCTTGGCCTTTGTGCTGCGGTTTAAGGCTGCTGAGCGGAGTTTCTCCATCATGTCTTGCATCTACCTTGCATACTTGTTTACTTGTAAAACGCTTTGTAACCTTCAAGCCTTTTTCTTCTTTTCGAGGACTTTGCTTGATGGATGTCACCAAACCAATCATATACATTGTATATAGACCTCATTAGCAATCCATCTGTGGAGTCAGGTCGAGATTCTGGCATTTGCCAAAAACCTAACTTTTCTACTAGGGACCCCGTTGACCCCAGTCGAATGGTCATCTGATAATATAGAAAGGTTCTATTATGTTAGGGCATGCTATGGTTCAGATCCCATCCGATTTGGTCAAGCTGGCAGACCGTTATGGTCAGTTTTAGGCCGTAGGTCTTCGTGCACTGCTCGATTTTTAGGGTTTTTTCTAAGGCTTTAGACTAGCTACCAGCCATACAAAATGGATGATTATCAAGTAAAGAACTTACCCATCATGTCTCATGTGAGACGGCGCTAAAAAAGGCCAACTATGGGCTCCGGAAATGTCGCGCGAAAGAGGCCGAAATCTCTCTCTGCAAAGGCTCCAAGTGGAAATGAGGTGGTTTTAGCCTACGATGGATATCTATACCTGGACTTCCCGAACCAAATTTCCCCAGATTCCCTCGTTAGTCCTACTAGGCCGTGAAATCTTTGTTAAACTCAAAAATTTCTCTGATGGGATTCCTGTATCTCATTTTGCAAGAATTTTGCAAAACTAGGCCTGGTCGCCTAATTTAGGCTTCTCGCTTCTGTCTTCTGATTTCATTGAAAAATTTTGTGCTTGTTCGCCTTGTCCTTCTAATCACCATCGTGTCTTCAATTTTTCCATTTGAGCTTTCTTGCTATTTTTTATCAATTTGACCTGTTTATTTGAAAAAATCAAAGAAAATAGCAAAATTCTCTAAAAAAGTAAAGTAAAAATCCAATAATTAAGAAAATCACTTGAAAAACACAGATTTATTGTTTTTTGTTGGATTTCTCCATTTTTAAGCCTCCTTATCGATAAAAATGATAAAAATACCAAATAAGGACTATTTTTTATGATTTTCTGATAGTAAGATATTATCAATGAATTGTCCCTTGTTGATGAATTATAAGGGCATTATTAGGTAATATGAAAAAAATCACACGTTAACATGGAACTTTTTCCTTCCTCTTCAAACATTGCCCTTAATTACTTAGTACTTGGTGCCCTTCACTTAGTGCCCTTCCACCCCTCCTAGATGGCGTACTCCGAGACGATTGTGTGCATGGGTTGAATGATTGTGTCTATGCATAGACGTGATTGGCTCTACCATGATATGAAGATCAATGCAATTCAAACCAATATGTTGTGCAAGATCTGGGTCTTGAGTAAATAACTCAAGGGTTTCCGATTGCAAGGTTTGCTGCTGATGTCTTCCAAAGAGCAAATCTTGTAGCTTTTGTGCTCTTTGTTTGATTGTACCATCAGGGTGTTTTAGCACGCTGATTGCTTGAGATGTTGGTAGCACGTTAGACTGTTGTCGGGCTTTTTCTCTCCATTGGTACCTTGGTCGGCTTTGTGTCGCATGGTGTGGTGGAGTTTGTTGAGACTTAACTCGCCGCTGCTTGATTGGTTTCACGGTCTGTGGAGGAGATAAGTGCTCCTTTTTCTTCCAAACCCTTTTCATGCTAGGTGATGCTCAATTCTGTGTTCAAATCCTTGGAACCGTCTTATGTTTCTTTGGTGAAGTTTTAGGCACCCAGATCTGAATTGGTTTATCCTTAAGTTGTGCTTTTGGTACCCAAATCTGCCGGACTCCTTGTTGTAGCATTGATTGTCGAGGAGATGGAGAAGATTTGCTTCGTGGATTGGTTTGCTGATTGCGTCTTTTCCATTCCTCCTTGCTTGGTGCAACTGGAACAATGAGTTGACCTCCTTTAGGTGATAGCTTTAGCTGATTTGTATCCCAATCTGGTACTACTTTGTATGTACGCATCCAGGGAATGCCAAGAATCATCGTCTCATTCATGTGTTCATTTGGCAAGCATACAAACTAATGCGGACATGAACATCCATGTACTACCACATTCAAGTTGACTACTCCCAATGTTGGAGTTGGATTCTTGCTGCATCCTTTGATTGTTGCTATTCTTGCTGTGAATGCTTGACTTGTTGCCTTCTTGTATGTGGAATAAATTACTGCATTCACTCTAGCTCTTGTGTCTACCAAAGCATTGGTGCTATGATTGTTGAGCTTTACTTTGATGCACAGATCCATTCCATCTAACCAGTCGTCATCTGTTGAAACTGCGTCTTTAGGTAATTCCCATTGTCGATCGTCTAGTTCCAAAGTGTTGATAGGAATCGGTATCTGCTGATTCTTGAGAGCAGCTTTACGCTTGAGTACTCGAAGTCTAGCTTCCTCTTGGGCTTCATCAATAACCTGTTGTCACTTGATCTTCCTTTGTTTGGCTGCATGCATTCTCTCTAGCAATTCAGTGGTTAGTGGAAAATTGTATTTCTTTAAACGACATCCACTAATCCAATTAGCCATTGGTTCACCATTTAGGGGTGGACAATTTTACTGCTCCACTTGGAGATACATCTTCAATGATAAATGGTCCGTTTCCCTTTTCTTAAACTTGGGAATGTGTTGCTTAAGGGAATAGACTAGAATTAAGTCCCCTTTCTTGAAATTTTTTGTGATTAAATCGGAAACAAAAAACTGTTTTTGTTTCCACTTTTGTGCATAGATATGAGCTACAGCAGTTAGCCTTTTCTCATCTAGCTTTTCCAAATCTTCAAGTCTTTCTAACAATTCATGTCCATTCCACTCAAGAGTTTGTGCTACCCTTAATGTCGGCAATAGAAATTCTATTGGCAGTATGGCATCAAGACCATAAACGAGGTTAAAGGGTGTAGCATTTAGAGCTGTTTTGAATGAAACTCGATAAGCCCATAGAGAAGCATGGAGATTCATTTCCTAGTCTTTCCTTCCTGAACTAACCACTTTGGTCAGTACCGAGCTAAGAAATTTATTCGTATGCTCAGCTTGTCCGTTTGCTTGTGGGTGATAGGGAGCTGATTTGTTATGGATGACCATAAACTCATTAAGCAAATACTATATTACCTCATTGAGGAAATGAGTTCCCCGATCAATTACAATCTCTATTGGTAGTCCATATCTCATGAATACATACTCATATAAGAATGCAGTAGTGGTTCTAGCATCATTCTTTTGAGTCACTTTAGCCTCAGCCGACTTCGTCAAATAGTCTGTAGCTACAATGATATATTGAGCTTGGGTTCTATAAGCAGGTGGCTGTATCGGTCCAACAAAATCTATACCCCATTTTGCGAAGGCTCTAGCCCCCATCATTGGTCTTAAGGGCATGATGTCTACTCGTGTTGGCATTTTTTCTCATTGATAAGCATCGCACCTTCGAACATATTCTTTGGCATCTGCAAAAAGTGTTGGCCACCATATGCCTACCATCAAGATTGCTCTTGCGGTGGTCTCACTAGAAAAGTGACCCCCAGCTAATCCAACATGTGCTTGTTCTATAATTGGAATATAATCGTTTTCATTTACACAGGGACGCAAATGTTGATCTTTACCTCTCCGATACAATTGGTTCCCACTAAGAGCATAGTCTCTTGCTTCAGTTTCAATTGCTCTTTGATGGCGTTTACTCATATCCTCAGGAAATGTTCGGCTCAATAAGTAAGTAACCAGATAATTACTCCACTTAGGAACAAGTGACATTTGAAACAATGTTACATGAGGAATGGGTGGTTGTTTTGACATTGAGGGCAATCTTTTACAAAAGATCTAACATCTTTCCTCATAGTCGGCCAAAATACTCCAAGTCTTAAGATTTGTTGCATAGTTTGATCTTCCGCAAAGTGAAGTCCTACTATGGTAACCTGTGCTTGACTTAGGTATTGTTCTTTTTCTTCAGGGTTAATGCATAAAAGCAATATCTCATCTCGATTTCTTTTATATAGCCTTCCAGCTAGTAATTGATACATAGCCGATTGCTCGATTAAATCAATTGTTGTAGGAAGTGGTATTTGTGAATCCACTTGAGCTATTGTCATCAATGACACAATGTTTTCCGACCATCTAGGTATCATTTCCATGGAGAATAAATAGGCAGCTGGTAGATCATTGTCTACCCCTTTAGGTGATTCCCCTGAAATAATCCTTGACAAATGATCTGCTCATTGATGTGTAGTGCCTTTTTTTACAGCCACAGTGAAATCAAATTCGAGAAGAATGATGAACCATCTCACTATTCTCCCTATGCTGCATGGCTTGTTGACCAAATATAACAAGGCTTGGTGGTCCACAAGAACACAAACTTGTTGGCTAATAGGTAATGTCTATACTATTTAACGACAAAGATCATTCCTAGTCCTTCTCTTTCGGTGGTGGTGTAATTATTTTCTACTATGTTCAATTGTCGGCTAGCATAAGAAATAGGAAAGTCAACTTTTCCATCTCTTAGTTGGGCTAGTATACAACCAATAGCAAAGTTTGAAGCATCTACATGTACGTGGAATACCTTATCCCAATCTGGTGCTTTCAATATTGGAGCTAAGGTGAGAGCTTGCTTAAGCTTCGTGAAGGATTCTTCACATGCCTTGGTCCATTCGAAGTGCGTAATCAAGCTATACATGGGTTTTGCAATTATAGCGTACATGTAGATGAACCGTCAGTAATATCCACAATCACTACAACAAAAGAAGGTGTTATCGACGCATATATCGACGTTGTCCGTCGCTATGAGCGTCGCTATACGCGTCGTTGTGAAACCAATCGCTATTAGCGACACTGATAGCGACACGTATAGCGACGCGTATAGCGACGCATATAGCGACGACCATAGCAGAAAAAAAACTTCTCAGAAAGAGGGCAGGTAGCCTGGCCTGTGCCGAGTTAAAAGATGGACACAGCCACAGCCAAACTTCCTGCCCTCTGCCCAAGAAAGCGAGAAGCACCAAAATATCAACCATGCTCTCGCGCGCAGAAATTTCAGCAGAGTTCCCTTTGTTTTTACATAAACTTTTCAAAAAAAATCATATCATGTATACGCCTCTTACATGCTATCCATGTAGGATCTCACATGAGATTTAAGGCCAATGAAAGACAATCATACCAACTGAAAAGCATAGCCATAACTTAAAAGCATAACCATAACGAACCATAACCATAACTTAAAAGCATAACCATAACTGGCTATAATCACTTTGATCAAAACCATAATGCAGATAACCATAACCATAAACAAAATTAACAATAACCATAAGCATAACCAGAAAGAGAAACAATAATTGTCTATACAATGACAATGACAATAATCATAACCATAAGGGAAACAATAACTGTCTCAACACTAACTGTTTGTACAAAAAAGAGACACAGAAGCGTGTCTGTGTCTCACAAAGCATATAGATGAAATCTGGTCCACTAATGACTAGGCGTCGCAACCTGCACATAGGACAACTCACAAAATTAGTATTGATATTACTTCACATATACTGACTTAATTAAATCAACTCACACATATTAACGTCTCACCTCAAGCGATCAGCGAGATTGTAAGGCCTCCCAGTCTACAAGCTCTCCTGAAGCTTCAAGATCATTCAGTACTTCATAGATACCTCTGCGATATCCATGTGACTCCTCCTCGCGTGATGGAGCTCGATGCATCGCAAGATTCTGCGTTTATACAAAAATCAAAGTAATAAGAATACATGATTCATCGCGTTTTAAAAAACGCCATAGTTAAGATTGGATTAGAAACTCACAAAATCATAGCGAAAGGTGTCGAAGCCTCCGCTGCCAAGATGAGATGTCCCCCTAGTCATCTGTCGTACCTGCGCGGCCTCACGCTGCTGTCTGAACCACGTGGCCGTTGTCCGCTCATCCTCCCTGATCTGTAGCCACGTCTCGTGTGGGATGCCCGAAGGCTTCGGCGAGCCGGTCCTGAAAGCCTTTCGAGCTGCATCTCGTCGATGTTTGATGGTGTCCCGTACAACACCCTTGATCCACCGCGCCGAAACAACGGAAGAACCCGGAGCAGGCTGGTACTCTCTCAGGATGGTCTCCACTATGTAAGTGACTTCTTCCTTTTCTTGCTGATCCCAAGATATCAGAATGTTGGTCGAAAACTGCAGCTCCACGAGCTGGCGAATCCGCTGTCGCATCTCAGTCCCGACTCTATCCCTGTCAACAGAACCATCTCCCCGTACAGTATAGAGCTTGGAGGCACTAGGATCGTGTGCCCCCCAAGGTGTCCGAGGTGTGCCAAGAGGTGTGTCGAGAGGTGTGCCTGGGTAAAACGGGGGTCGTGAGCGAGGAGGGGTCGAAGCATCTGTGGACCCTCCTCCACAGCAACCACCACCTCCACCTGACGATTGCCGAGATTGGCGAGTGCGCCTGTGGTGCGGAGATGAGGACGTACCCGCCTCTGCCCCACCCCTAGTGTCGAAGAAGCCATGATGGGAGAAGAAGACGTCATACCCATAGGCGTCGTACCCATAGGCGTCCTAAACCCCGTAGGTGTCCCCCCCCTAGGCGTCGGTCCCTCGGGTGTGAAGCCCGGAGGCGTAGTACCCGTGCCTCTGGCTACCCAGTACTGAGAAGCCTCTGCCATCTGAGCAAGCGTCATCCATGTAACGAAGCCCATGAATGCATCTGCACTCATGGAAGCGGGATCTGGAATCTCGTCTGCCATACTAAAGTCCTGCACAAAGAAAGTAAAATAAAGCGTCAGAACACAGTTGTTTAAATTAACTTTAAGCTTAATTTTAAATCAAAGTCTTCACACAAACACTTACAGGCCTAGGCCTCGACAAGTGAGGCATTATCGATAAGATCTTGCACCGTATCATCGTCTATCTCTAATTGCAAACATAACTCTGCCCCAACTCGTTCTGGAAAATTGTCTTCATCCATTGCATCTTCATCTACAAGTGTCAATTCTGGCTTGTCTACGTCATCCCTCGTATATCTGTCAGCTTCCTCTGCCATACCTTCGTCCATCTCATCTAATCTCACAGTAGTATGGACGTCGTCTAACTGACTTTCCTCCAGGAGATCTTGCCCTTCAAATACTTGTTTATTTCTTGGAGCAACCTGAACCACAAACCACCATTGTCTCTCTCAAGGGTCTGGTACAAAGACCACTTGCTCGCAATGTTCGGGGAGAGCAAATGTGTCGCTCGCATCTGTCCAAGTCTTTGTAGAATCTATTTGCACAAGTTTGTTTCCATCTCTGCGTACCGTTGCATTACGACCAGAAGTAATCACCTTGAACCACTTCACATCCAACAAAAACATCTCAAACCGCTTGAAGCTTACTTTCAGGATATTTGACACCAGACCACAGTAATCCAGGTTGCTAGTGCTCTCATTCGTGTCTCTAGCACTGGCCCTACACTTTTGCATGAAACTAACCATTACCCCACTGTCAAACGTGTTTCTTCTGCTATCAATTTGTTGTGTTCTGAAATGCTTTCCATGCGACCACAGTGCATTGGTGAAAGCTCACAGCTCTGGCATCTTTCCAACCGACTGCAAATCATCTCGTGAAGCTCGATTGTCTTTCATTCCCATGATTGTCTTCCAGAGGAGCTCTCCCACATTCTTGAATATATGCATTGGATCCAGCAAATGGTTAATTAGTAGATCACCCCAGTACGGCAACGTATGGAGAATGGACAAATGTTTCATTCCTGGAACAGGTTGCCCCTCATGTTGCTCCCATCGGCGACGCCACTCTTGTACATGCATAGGACGACATTCGGCGCGACCAAGCTGGCCTTCTTGCAAGTGATGGCCATCTGAAGATAACAGTGGTGGCCTTGATAAATTGTCTTTCGAAGAGAGGTAGAATAGCGCACATCCAAAGATTGCCCGCAAATTGGGCATGCATTGTATCCCGAAGTTGTTAGTCCTGCATATATCAAAGCATGAATCAGGCCAAGGCAAAGGGCTTGCGAATAGAGAGAATTTTGTAAATCAATAACCATTACCAAAAGCTTCTCCGTATCCTGGACAATTATGCATAGTCCACATAAGAAGTCCATGGATCCTTGCATGTTGTTGTCCTACTGGTTCAACTGCATCTGCTATGTTGATCCCATGCCATAACTCCTGGAGCTTGTCAACTAGTGGAGTTAGATAAACATCCATGTTTTTTGCCTTGAACTTACCAGGTACAATCAAGCTTAAAATCAAATGACCCTTCTTGATAGCAAGCCACGGCGGGAGGTTGTAATTGATAAGGCACACAGGCCAAGTGCTCCATGACGAGCTTCTCAAGCCAAATGGGTTGACTCCATCCATTGCCATGCCCAAACGCAAATTGTGTGGTTCACTCTTAAAATGTGGCCAGGTATCTTCAATGTGCCTCCAAGCTTTCGAATCAGCGGGCACCCTAAATGTTGCGTCAGTGGATCTATTCGTAGAATTCCACCGAATCAACTTTGCAATGGAACCACAACGAAACATGCTTTTTATCCTAGGAATAATAGGGAAATGCCGCAACACTTTAGCTGGCACTGTCTCACCAACTTCATCTTGTTTATAGCGCATTGCTCCGCACTTAGGACACGACAGACAATCTGCAAATTCATTGCAAAAAAGAATTCAATCATTTGGACATGCATGAATC